>NC_136919.1:54508537-55708537 GCF_949752795.1 Hyperoodon ampullatus
TCTGGGTGAATGACAAATGTGAAAGTTGCTGTGAAATATTAGCTGGATCCTCAACCTACAGTTAGTAACAAACAATTGATGGAGAACAAAGGCCTTACCTGTTTGACATGCTTTAGCCTTTGAAGGGTAAATATGACAATGAAAGCGCTGAGCATGATTATTCAGAATAAGAGAAACAAATTTCTCAAGCCTCTTTTTCTTAATTACCAGTTCTCAGATGATGTGACTTTGACACAGGATATTTCTACTCAGTGCACATCTCAAAATATCTCGTACTAATATAGCCTTTCATTCAAACTTTTAAAAGATTTGATTCATCAGAAGGAAGTTGGTTATAAGAGAAGGATATGGAATTCAGTGATGGGCAGACCTGAGTTTGAAATACGGCTACACCATTACTAACAATGTGATCTTATGGTGTAATAAAAAATAAATAAATATGTGGTCTTTGTCCACTGTTCCTAAGGCAGAGCTACTAAAAGCCTTGGAATTTATTGTCTTTTGTAGGCTACTGAGATGACTTGTGGGAGAGGGAAAGCCCTAGATAGTCATTACAGGGTTAAAACTTTCATCCCCAATCCCTCAACTTCCTGGGAGGGAAAGGCGCTAGAGATTGGGTTCAGTTACCAATGGCCAGTCATTTAGTTGATCAGTTTTGCAAGAGGTAATGAAACCTCTACAAAAACCTCTAAGCAATGGGGTTCAGGGAGCTTCTAGGTTGGTGATACATTGATGTAGTAAGAAGGTGGCAAGCTGCAGAGGGCATGGAAGTTCTGCAACACCTTTCCCCTCTCACCATACCTTGTCCTACGCATCTCTTCCATTTGGCTGTCCCTGAGTGGTGTCCTTTAAGTATAGCATTTTCCCGAGTTCTGTGAGTCCTTCTAGGGAATTATCAAACTTGACAAGGAGGTAATGGGGACCCCTGAACTTGTCATTGGCCGGGCAGAAGTGTGGGTAGCCTAAGTACCCCATTTATAGGTGGCATCTGAAATGGGGGGAGTCTTGTAGGACTAAGCCCTTAACCTGTGGGGTCTGCACTAACTCTGGTAGTTTGTGTCGGAATTGAATTGATTGTTGGACACCTAGCTGGTGTTGGAGAATTGGTGTGGAAAAATGACCTGTGTTTGGTATCAGAAAAAGAAACAGATCTTAAGTTTTTTTGTTTTTTTGTTTTTTAACTACAATGAACTTTGTTTTATAATCTCTCTGAAAAAAACGGGGGACATTATAAAATCTCAAAATGTAGTACCATGTTTGTTATTTAGTAATTGTACATAAATGTTAACTCCCCTGCTTCATTTTTCCACCTGATTTTTAAGGGAGTGTCAGACATCTGTACTGTACTGTTTAGAATGTGGTGGAGAACATGGCAAATAAATGACTTGTGGCTCTAAATTACCTAGTGGAGATATGGAAACGAGAACTATGGAAACTTGACATGAAATAGAAAAATGTAGAGTTATCTTTCAAAGTACATTAACAGTTTAACAACAGATTGACCCAAATAATAACTTGATAACTTGAAGGGAAAGTTCTCATTGCATGTTATCCCTATCTTGTTGAACATTTTTTTTTTCTTTTTCTAATGACTTGGATGCAATTATGAAGGGCTTGCCTGGCAGATATATTAGGAGAGAGAACATGTGTGTTTGGTCAGTGAAGATATGAAATAATTCTTCTTAGGCCCAGAGCTATGGACCAAAATCAAAAGGGCAGAATTTCTCTGCAAAACTTTTAATGCATGTCTTGACACTAAGGTTTGTTGTAGATTCCTACTCTGGTGTGGTCACAGCCCATCCAAAGTATTGTCTCACAGCAGGGGCTGAACACTAGGACAGAGTGCCCAGAGAAGAGCAGCTAGGTTGAAGAAGGGGTGGAGGAGGGGGGCTGTGGAAGCTACACCAGTCAAGGAAGAGTCCTAGGCCCTGAATTCTTTGACTGAGAGAACAGGTATCTTGTTGATTTACTTAAATGGCTGTCATGTGCAAGGAGAGACAAGCTAATTGTGGTCACTCTAGAAAACAGTATTAGAACAAATAGGTTTATAATATTGAGAGATAAACCCAGTTCTAATTAGGAAAATGACTTTTCTGATAACTGGAGGAATTCAAAAGTTGAATAGGCCACCTCAGAGTAGAAAGCTCCTCATTGCTGAAAATTTCCTACAGAGGCTGCATGATACAATGAAAAGGAGGCTGAACAGGGTCTGCTGCAATTCCCACTCTGTGAATCCTCTGAATTATTTTTAATATGTTGAACCACATTAAGAACAAAGACAGACATTTATAATTCAGCTAACTTCAGCAAATCCAACTTGTTTAAGTTCTATCCTATATTAGATTCCCTTCCAGAGAGAGGATATCCTGACATACAATGGGTTAAGTGCACCACTCAAGGCATGTACATTCTCATTTCTTGATTGACTTCTCCCTTGAACTATTCACTACCACTAATTCACCAAATCACTGTCATTGAAAGCAACTGTCAATGAGTGATCATCCCTAAAGAACCTTGCAGTGAAATATGTGTTCTTTTATTGATTATCTTACACTGTTTTCAATGTATGTATATTTAGACTTTTAAAAAATAGGGAGGAATATTTGTTGAGGTGGACAATGCTAGTTGCCCATCCAGTATTCATTTCTTCCTTCATCCTTGGTAACAGAATCCAGATATTTTTCCCAGCTCCAGAAAAGAGAATCACTCTCCCAGGCTTCCTTGTGACTGGGGGTAGTCAGGTGATACTGATAATGAGATTTAACTGGAAGTCAGCTGGGGACTTTTCAAGGCCCATTCTTGCCTGGAGCATGGGTTCATGACTGGAGCTAATACAGCTATCTTGAGACCATAAGGGGAAGGCTAAGAGAATTTTAGAGACATCAACCCTGACATGGCTGGGCCATTGAACAAACTTCAACAGCTGCCTTGCTCTGGACTTCTTGCTATATAAAAACAATAAACACCGATTTATTTGTTTAAATCACCACTTTTGTGTTTTCTGCTACTTGTAATTGATAATTTTCCTAATTGATCATTTGACCATGGCCTTTATTCAACGAAAAGAGCTTTGGCCAAGTGCTATATGAAGTGCCAGTCACTGGATACAAAGGTGAATGACACATGGGCCCTTGAGAGATCTCAGCCTCAGTCTCAAGGTCTAAAAGAACCTTGGGCACAAGCCTAATGTGAAAAGTTAAACGCTCTGTGTCTTCTTTTCCTGTGGGCTAGAACTGTGAGATGGGTCCACTAGAGGGATTAGAGAACAGCTGGGTCAGGAAGAGTGGCCTGGGATAACTTAACACCTGAATTCTGCTCTCATCCTGTGTTGCTCTGAGGGTGTGGTGCTGAGATTTTGGTGGCATCGGTACCTGGTGCTTTAGCTGTTGAGAGAGAAGAGATGTAGGTAGTGTTTACATCGATTTGATGAGATAAATATCATTAATTTTCTGAGTACTTTATTTAGCTTTATTTATTTAAAAGGTACTTTACCACTATAAACTGTGAATAAGATATTTAAAGATTTCTGTTTAAAAGCCATACTTTTTGTAAGATGCATTTTTGAAGCGACAGTTTATTCCCAAATACCTTTATGATTGTATATTAATTTCTTCAGGGAAGATGATAAATAGATTCTTTTCAAAAATTATATATAAACCATATGCTTAAATACCCTCTAAAAATAACAATTTTAAAAGAAATCCTAAAATGGAAATACACCAAGTTATCATCTAATGCCATTGAACTTTGAAATTTTGTGTGAACAAGATCTTCTTTCTACTTTTCTGACTTTATTATAATTTTATTGTAATTAGGAAGTGTTATTTTTATACTCTAAAAAGCATGAGTGTAAGGAATTATGTACCAAGTCATGACAAATGAATTGACATAGAAACAGCAGAACCATTTTTAATGTATTTATATAGATAGATCTGTATAATTACCATTAAGCATCATAAGCAGATACTGCTAAAAAGAACAGTTCTGTTTACTCAAGTTGAAGTTGAATTTTATTACAATATACAACATAGTAACTTAGATCACATTCTAAAGAGAATGAGATAATGGTGACATGAAAGCCGTTACATTTAGTTTATCTGTATATTATGTATCTGTGCATTAATACCTATCTATTTATTAAGCAGATGGTGCTACATATCCAAAGCTTTGGTATCAGTAACCTACAAATGCTGACACCTTGTTTCTGGGACCTTGAAAACGGAGAGGAGACTATATTCTCACTTATCCTTTTCATGTAATAAATTCCAGAATCTTCTGTTGAGTGAGTCTTTCCCTGAATTTGATTTCTGAATTGAATTCTTGATCCTTGAATCCATAAAGCCACTCTAAGATCATCATGAAATCATGTATTTTAGAGTTTGAAGTCCAAACTTTTAATTTGAAAAGATTAAAAAAAAATAGAGGCTTAGTGATAAAAAACATCTTATTCAATTATTTTTTAAACACTGATTTCACTCTTGCTTGAGGTACAAAGATGATTGAGTGATGGGTCCTGCATTACCAAAATTTAGTACTGGGGAGTGGTTCCAGTGGAGGAGAAACAGGTAAACTTGGTTCATGGGAAACCAAAGGAGGAAAGGGTCCCATGTTAAGACTAAAAATATCCATTGATGGCAAACGTGGCAGGAAGGAGTCACTGGTGACCTTCACTTGAGTAGATTTGTCAGAAGGGTGGAAGCAGAAATCAACTTGTGGAGGAGCAGAGAGGGGAGGAAATGCCAGCCCTGAATTTGGGAATCTTCTCCTTCAAGGGTGAAGGGGGTGCTGGGACCAGAATTCAAGTCTTCTGACTCCCAGGTTGTTACTCATTCTACTAAAGCATGTTGAAAGTTTATTGAATGCAGAATTCCATCAAGGTTAGAATTTAGTAATATGATTTTATATTCCTTAGGAAGAGCAGCATGTTCGATCTTTATAACCCGTTGACAGAGTTCATGGACCCCATTTCCTAACCACGTGCCAGGCTCCACAGCAGCAGGCATAGAGGGCTCAGCACAAACAGGGACTCTAGTCTTATGTACTATTTACGGGTTTATGTGCATGGTCATCTTCCACCCCCAAGTAGTGTTTTATTTTCTCTAAAAGTAAACCACAGACCTCTTTTCTGCCCTTGCCAATGCATATACTTCCAATGCATGGCAGTTCCCACTCTCTCTCTCTTGAACTTTGGAAAGTTTAGCTTATTGGCCAGTTAAGCTAGTCACTTCCAACAAGCCATGCCCTTCCATTCCTGTCAAATTGTCTATCCTCTCTAAAGCCCAAATTCCCTGATTACTCCACCATTCCTTACCTCTGGTTCCTCCAAATAGTAAAGCTCCTCTGGATTTTTTCCATTGTGCACTCAGAAATGTTTCCTTGCTTTGTTAACAATTACTTATACCCCCAACCTTTTATCAAAATGCTATTCAGCAAGAATTTAAAATCTTCATCTTCTTCAGGATAATTTCTGCCAAATTGTTCTGCCATGAAGGTTGATCTTCCCATCAGCCCCCAATTTCTTGGACCAGGAAGGAGGGTGGCCAATCTCCCGAATTTCCAAAGAACTTCTAGGCCACCCCAGTCTCCCTCATTTAAAACGTCTCCTGCTTTGAGGATCGAGTTTCCCAGTTCTATACCCTCGACCATTTTCCTTCGCTGTTGTCCACCGGTGTGCCTCTCTTCCACTGAAACTTTGAGATAGGGGTGTAGAGTTTTTTTACTTTTGTGCAAGCTCTCTGAGTATCACTGTTCCCAGCTGCTGAAGAAGCCTGCAGTGCGAAAGCCGATGCTTCTGTTGGCCACACAGGCATTTCTGTTCCCATTTTGAGCCGGACTGTGAGGGGGAAGCCAGTTCTGGGCAAGCCCTGTATGCTTTCAGCAGCACTCTGTATGCCAAATGGCAGATCCTAGGTCACTTTCTCTCTGAAACAGCCCTGGGGTTCCAAGGAAACAGGAGACTTTTCACATAACTCCAGCTCTATTCAGGTGGGCTCTTCAACTCTCCTGGACCACAATGAGAAAAAGAAGCTGTTTGTTTCAGGCTGCCCCCAGGGCTCAGATGGAGCACTATAGTATGACAGCAGGTTTTGAAAAGAGCAAGAATATTCCAGCTAATCAGGGAATAGTTGATTAGCAAGTTGAAAACAAATCTTTCAGTAATAATATTATTAATAAGGAAAAGCCAGCGAGTTCCAGGAGGCTCTGATAACAAAGCACGAATATGTTACAGTTTTTGGTGAAAGGAACTCAAAATAGTTTCTCTGTAGTTTCAACTGCTTGTGAGTCTGCCTTTTCTCTCACAGCTCAGCATTATCTGTGTTGTGTCAGTTAGATTTGACCTATGAGGGAAGATCTTTGCTTTTCATTTCTGCCAGCTGCAGGAGTTTCTTGCTGGGCAGTGCTTTTGCTTCCTCCCTTTTAATGGTTGACCAGAAAGATAAGTGTTGGAGGTGAAAGAAGGAATCATCTTATTCAGAAACCAGAATAATTCTGAGAGTCCATTGAATGGAGAGGCCAGAAAAAGGGTCTGCCTTGGACTTTCCCTATCTTGTTGGCTTTTATTATCCAACAACTGGACTGGAGCTGGGGGGAAAGCAAGGAAGAGACAGTTTTTCTCTCCTGAATTTTAAATTTATCTCTCAGGCACATACAGCAATTCCAAAGAGAAAACAGCTCTTTAAAATGTCCTAAGCAGACAACTAAAAAGCTTGAACTCTAAGTTCTAATTTTAACTTTGATTTAATTCATACATGTTATAGCCAGAAAGAGACTTAGGGGTACTCACACAGCAGAACCCGTCCATCTTTTTTTTTTTAGAACATCTTTATTGGAGTATAATTGCTTTACAGTGGTGTGTTAGTTTCTGCTGTATAACAAAGTGAATCAGCTATGTGTATACATATGTTCCCATATCCCCTCCCTCTTGCATCTCCCTCCCACCCTCCCTATCCCACCCCTCTAGGTGGACACAGAGCACTGAGTTGATCTCCCTGTGCTATGCAGCTGCTTCCCACTAGCTATCTATTTTACATTTGATCATGTATATATGTCCATGCCACCACTCTCTCACTTCGTCCCAGTTTACCCTTCCCCCTCCCTGTGTCCTCAAGTCCATTCTCTACATCTGCATCTTTATTCCTGTCCTGCCGCTAGGTTCTTCAGAACCTTTTTTTTTTTTTTTTTTTTTAGATTCTATATATATGTGTTAGCATACGGTATTTGTTTTTCTCTTTCTGACTTACTTCACTCTGTATGACAGTCTCTAGGTCCATCCACCTCACTACAAATAACTCAATTTCATTTCTTTTTATGGCTGAGTAATATGCCATTGTATATATGTGCCACATCTTCTTTATCCATTCATCTGTCTAGGGACACTTAGGTTGCTTCCATGTCCTGGCTATTGTAAATAGAGCTTCAATGAACATTGTGGTACATGACTGTTTTTTTGTTTTGTTTTGTTTTGTTTTTGCGGTACGCGGACCTCTCACTGTCGTGGCCTCTCCTGTTGCGGAGCACAGGCTCCGGACGCGCAGGCTCAGCGGCCATGGCTCACGGGCCCAGCCGCTCCGTGGCATGTGGGATCCTCCCGGACCAGGGCACGAACCCGTGTCCCCTGCACCAGCAGGCGGACTCCCAACCACTGCGCCACCAGGGAAGCCCCTCATTGTAGTTTTGATTTGCATTTCTCTAATGATTAATGATGTTGAGCATTCTTTCATGTGTTTGTTGGCAATCTGTATCTCTTCTTTGGGGAAATGTCTGTTTAGGTCTTCTGCCCATTTTTGGATTGGGTTGTTTGTTTTTTGGATATCGAGGTGCATGAGCTGCTTGTATATTTTGGAGATTAACCCTTTGTCAATTGCTTCATTTGCAAATATTTTCTCCCATGCTGAGGGTTGTCTTTTCATCTTGTTTATGGTTTCCTTTGCTGTGCAAAAGATTTTAAGTTTCATTAGGTCCCGTTTGTTTATTTTTGTTTTTATTTCCATTTCTCTAGGAGGTGGGTCAAAAAAGATCTTGCTGTGGTTTATGTCATAGAGTGTTCTACCTATGTTTTCCTCTAAGAATTTTATAGTGTCTGGCCTTACATGTAGGTCTTTAATCCATTTTGAGTTTATTTTTGTGTATGGTGCTAGGAAGTGTTCTAATTTCATTCTTTTACATGTAGTTGTCCAGTTTTCCCAGCACCACTTATTGAAGAGGCTGTCTTTTCTCCATTGTATATTCTTGCCTCCTTTATCAAAGATAAGGTGGCCATATGTGCATGGGTTTATATCTGGGCTTTCTATCCTGTTCCATTGATCTATATTTCTGTTTTTTGTGCCAGTACCATACTGTCTTGATTACTGTAGCTTTGTAGTATAGTCTGAAGTCAGGGAGCCTGATTCCTCCAGCTCCATTTTTCTTTCTCAAGGTTGCTTTGGCTATTCAGGGTCTTTTGTGTTTCCATACAAATTGTGCAATTTTTTGCTCTAATTCTGTGAAAAATGCCATTGGTAGTTTGCATAGGGATTGCATTGAATCTGCAGATTGCTTTGGGTAGTACAGTCATTTTCACAATGTTGATTGTTCCAGTCCAATAACATGGTATATTTCTCCATCTGTTTGTATCATCTTTAATTTCTTTCATCAGTGTCTTATAGTTTTCTGCATACAGGTCTTTTGTCTCTTTAGGTAGGTTTATTCCTAGGTATTTTATTCTTTTTGTTGCAGTGGCAAATGGTGGGAGTGTTTCCTTAATTCCTCTTTCAGATTTTTCATTAGTGTATAGGAATACATTAATGCATTAATTTTGTATCCTGCTACTTTACCAAATTCATTGATTAGCTCTAGTAGTTTTCTGGTAGCATCTTTAGGATTCTCTAAGTATGGTATGATGTCATCTGCAAATAGTGACAGTTTTACTTCTTGTTTTCCGATTTGGATTCCTTTTATTTCCTTTTCTTCTCTGATTGTGTGGCTAAAACTTCCAAAACTATGTTGAATAAGAGTGGTGAGAGTGGGCAACCTTGTCTTGTTCCTGATCTTAGTGGAAATGGTTTCAGTTTTTCACATTGAGAATGATGTTGGCTGTGTGTTTGTCATATATGGCCTTTATTATGTTGAGGTAAGTTCCCTCTATGCCTACTTTCTGGAGAGTTTTTAAGCATAAATGGGTGTTGAATTTTGTCGAAAGCTTTTTCTGCATCTGTTGAGATGATCATATGGTTTTTCTCTTTCAATTTGTTAGTATGGTGTATCACATTGATTGATTTGCGTATATTGAAGAATCCTTGTATTCCTGGGATAAACCCCATTTGATCATGGTGTATGATCCTTTTAATGTGCTGTTGGATTCTGTTTGCTAGTATTTTGTTGAGGATTTTTGCATCTATGTTCATCAGTGATTTTGGCCTGTTGTTTCCTTTTTTTGTGACATCTTTGTCTGGTTTTGGTGTCAGGGTGATGGTGGCCTCGTAGAATGAGTTTGGGAGTGTTCCTCCCTCTGCTATATTTTGGAAGAGTTTGAGAAGGATAGGTGTTAGCTCTTCTTTAAATGTTTGAGAGAATTCTCCTGTGAAGCCATCTGATCCTGGGCTTTTGTTTGTTGGAAGATTTTTAATCACAGTTTCGATTTCAGTGCTTATGATTGGTCTGTGTATATTTTCTATTTGTTCCTGGTTCAGTCTCGGAAGGTTGTGCTTTTCTATGAATTTGTCCATTTCTTCCAGGTTGTCCATTTTATTGGCATATAGTTGCTTGTAGTAATCTTTCATGATCCTTCGTATTTCTGCGGTGTCCGTTGTTACTTCTCCTCTTTCATTTCTAATTCTGTTGATTTGAGTCTCCTCCCTTTTTTTCTTGATGAGTCTGGCTAATGGTTTATCCATTTTGTTTATCTTCTGAAATAACCAGCTTTTAGTTTTATTGATCTTTGATGTCATTTCCTTCATTTCTTTTTCATTTATTTCTGATCTTATCTTTATGATTTCTTTCCTTCTGTTAACTTTGGGAACCCCTCCATCTTACAGATGAGCAAATTGAGACCCCAGGATAATATAGCGACTTGCTCAAGGCAATGCAGCTATGCTCTTTTCTCATCAGTGTCATCTTTGTAGCGTTTTCCTCCCAAAAGCAAACTCAAATTCTCTAAGATTCATCCCACTTAAATAGTAAAATTCTTTTATCCGTATTAAAACTCTTACAATTTTTATAGACTAATTTTTCTGAGAAGTCAGGACACCTTATAGTCCTTTTCTCTCATTTCACAACATATTAAGTCAGGGACATGGGCTCCTGGGGACAGTTAATACTCAGAAGGTGTGGTATGACTTGTTCAAGATAAAAAGGAATTGAGAACATGAGCTGGAAGTGACTTAGAAACCAAATCTATATTTAATAGAAGTGTCTTTTTGGAGGACACCCAGCAAAGAAAAGGCTTTAGATGTGGGAAATCACTATTAAAATCACGCTATATGTAGGTTATCAGGGAGGAGGACCTATTTGACTCTGTGAAACTTAGACCCAGATTATTTTCTTACCCTAATCCTTCTGCTTCCACGTCTAATTAAGGCTAACCCATGCCACTATATTTTTGCTTTTAAATGATTTCCTCACTGTTTGTACTTAATACTTCTATTTTCCATCTTGTGTTACATAAACCAACCAAACCAACAAACAAATCGATAAATGAAGGGCCAATCTCTAATTCTCATCTCTTTTGCTATGATGTACATACTTTCTTCTGTCTTCAGTTGAACAGGAAACAGGGTCTCCATAAACCATCTGGTCTTTCCCTGGACTTGGCCAGGCAGACAGAATGCAGGGTCTCTTCTCAGAGACAGAGCATTTGTTCTTTCGTACTTTCTTGACTGTTCCTTGATGAACTATGTTTGTTAAATCTTTCTATTTTATTCCATATCTTTGTATTTGACCGTAAAAGCCAGTATTCTGCTGTCTTTGTTTTATGTTTCCTGTTAACAATTCCCCCTTGGTCTGAATGGAGAGTGTCACGGAATTAAAAACAATATGAGGATTGGGACAAAACATCAGTTGTAGGAACTGGAAGATTTATAATCTTAGGTAGAAAGTAATAGGAAAACCTTGCTGCAGAAAAAACAAACAAACAAACCCCAAAATAATCCTGGAAAAGTCATACAGTGATTTGAGATTTGTGAAACTGTAGCAATGTGAGTGGACATTACACTTGAAGAGAAGGTTACTGACCAGAGGATATGAGTGATGGATAACCCTTCATTTTTAACTTCAATTCTAGTTTCCTCTGGCATACATGTCAGAGTAGTAATACGCTCGTGGTGGTTTGTGTTGAGGGAGCAGTTTTGGCTTCTCCCTACTTTATTCTTATATGAAAAGGTCATTTCCTACCACTAGAGATGAGAATATGTCAATGGTGTTCTCTCTTTCATTTTCAGCAGTGTATCTATGATCTTTCCAAATGATTCATGTATATAAAACATTAACATTATGGGGTGGGGGAATGTTCTTTCCTTTTTTTAAAGAGTTTTAAGTAGCAGTTGCTCCCAATTCTGTAGTGTGACTTTGGGTGGATAATTGCTGTAGACTACTGTAGACCTTTGTTTTCTTCTCCCTGTAGGGGATTGACTTTAACCGTTCTCCTCTGCCAAACCTTTGTTCCGTGCATGACATTTCAACCCCACCACTTCCTGCATTCTATTCTGCCAAAGAAAATTACATTTTCTATTTCTGGATAAAGCATGGTTGTTTGTGTCAGTCAATTTAACACAATACACCAGTTCGTATCTGTGCAGAGGAAGCACTAATAAGATTCCAGCAGGAGATGTGTCCTGAGCCCATGACCAAGCCTCCCATTGGGCCTGGAAGACGGAAGCCACAGTAATCCATTACCGACAAGGCTACTTAGTGGTGATGTAGCACCTTTTTGTCTTGGAGACCTTCAGGTAGTAAGAAGTCCCATTTCCTGCCCTATACACTCATCCCACAAATGATACATGGGTGTGAAAGAAATCGGTTGTGTGGCAGAGTGGAAAGGGCAGGTATTTTGGAGAGTCTGACCTTGCTTTTCATCCCTGCTCTGCCATTTACCAGCTCTGAACCCTTAGTCATATTACATACCCTTTCTGAGCCTCTGGTTCCTCGTGGAAAATGAGGATAAAGATACCGTTTCTGGCTTGCAGAGTTAGTAGGAAAATGAAATGAGATCATGAACACGAGGCTCTTAGCACAGGGCATGCTCCACTGCAGGCACTCTAGAAGTAGCTATTGTCATGAAAGTGCTCCTATTGGTAAGAATATATTGCATTTTGATGAAGTAAGCAGTTCTTACTGTGAGATGTCTTTTGGTTAAAATGGACGTATGGACCGCCCACCTTTTTGTTCCATTGAGTAGATCAGCTGTGGGAAAAGTTTGATTTTCAAAGAAATCAAAGAAATATTTTATTTCACTGCTGCTTATACCTTAATTCATTTAATTGTTTAATGAAGGCCTACTGGATGCTGTGCACTGTTCTGGATGCCTGAATCTAGAAGAAGAAACAAAAAATCAAAGAGGCAATGTGATGGAGAGGAAAGAACACGGGTTCCGGCTTGGGCAAACGTAGCATCCCATTCTGGCTCTGCTATTTACTAGTATTCTATGATTTGGGCATGTTATTTAACATCTCTGAGACTAGTTTGTGGATTTCTAAAATGTGGATAATAGTACCTGCCTCACAAGGCTGTGATAACAGATATAAGGCAGTTGTAATCTGGGATGATATTCAAAATATTTACTAACCAGTATGGGAAGGGCATTGACTAATCAGAAAGAACTAGCTGTAGAAAACCAGTAAACTAGTACGTATCAGTGTATCAGTAGAATACAAGCCCTTCTAGACGCCCTGCTAAAAGCCCAGTGCCTAGCATCTAGTAGGGAAGAGCCCAGGTTTTAGTTTGGGGGTTGGGAGTTGTACTGTTCATATTTTTAATTTTCTATATATTATGATATTTTGACATCTTAAAAACCCTTCTGTCTGGAGAGAGACTGGCCCTTCAGGGACTAGCCAATTCTTGGAGATAGCAAAGGGCTCAGCCGGGAACATGCCTTGATAAAGCAGACTAACCAATCCAGAGCCATACCTCCTCCATCTGACCTGGACACCCCAGGATGCAATATTCTCCTACCCTAATCATCCCAGAGCCCCCTACCAGACAACTAGGGACTGCCGTATAGCTTAAAGCCTGAAGATACTGTTCAAACTAGCCAACCCTAAAATGTTTGCCCTGTCTTGCCTTTCCTGAGGAAACCCCCAGTTAAGACTCTGTTCTAGACTTTTCCTTCCTCCTGTCTTCTGCCTCCTGACCGACACCCAGTGCTCCCCCCTGAGACCCTGTGTGGCACATGGTGCCTCCTGTTTCTGGGTGTTGTAAGTATAATCACCTTAGTTTTCCTGAGCCTCTCCTGACTGACCATCACATAAAGAACAAAGAACAGGAGTGGATGTATAAACGATTGCCATACAGTCTGAAACGTGCTATAATGAAAGTGCATAAACGGACAAAGTGAGCACAGTGTAGGGAGCCACTAACCTAACTGGGAGAATCCAGAAATGATAAAGGAAAGAAAAGCTGAGCATTGAAGGATGAGGAGGAGGGTGTGTCAGGACTGAGATGACCATGCAGAGAGAAAAGCATGCCCCACAGCATGAAAGTACACACACATACGACGTGTTTCAGGAGGAATAGGGTATGGTGGGCTGGGAGGGGGTTCGGGGCTGGGCAAAGGATAAAACTGGAGATGTAGGTAGGGGCTTGATCTTGAAGGACCTTTGAAGCGACGCTGTTGCAGTGTGAGAAGCCATTGCAGAGAGGGAGATGTAGGATGGAGGAAGACCAGTGAGGGAGGTGGCTTTGTCAGTCGGCGGTGAGACACGAGGCACTGAACTCTGGAGGGCATCCCATAGGCAAGCAGGGTACAGGCACCTGACATGGAGTCTAGTCATGGACTAGATGGAACCAAGTCAGTGATTGGATATAGTGGGGAGGGAAGGAAGCAGCTGAAGACAACTCCTGGGTCTAGCTTATGTGACAGCTGCACGTCGGGATTCCAGAAGAGAGAACAGTGTTGGGGTAAAGCGCTTCTCTCCTGTTTGTGTAACTGTATCATTCCCCTGCCTACCAGGTCAAGGGACGATTTTTTTTTTTTTTCATCTCACAGCTGTAAATATTTCATGCCAGTGGCCATGTTTCTGTTTTATTTTGGGAATGGCACTTCAACTGGTTTTTCAGTTTAAACGACTCAGGAACTGAAGGGCCATTTTTGTCTTCAGGGGTATGTTTGGTGCCGAAGATGGTAGACAGTTGGGTGTGGGTGAGGACAGATAGCGCCTGAGGTCTTGCAGCTTAGAAGTAACATCTAGTCATTTGAGGATAACACTGCCAAAGGTGTGTGGGTGTATCTTTGAAGAAACAAAACAAAACAAAAAGCATGACCAGCAATCTGATCTATGCTAGGTGTCTATAAAAATTATTCTTTTATTTTTTGCCTTACCTCTTATGGAACTGCCTACTGACCTCAGAAATGACCCCTTTGTAACTTGTCAGTTGATGGGGTTTGAGGGGAGGGGTTTGGGGTCACTGTCCTGTTACATCAATTCATTTAAAAATTGGCCTTGGGGATTCCCTGGTGGCACGGTGGTTGAGAGTCCGCCTGCCGATGCAGGGGACACGGGTTCGTGCCCCCGTCCGGGAAGATTCCACATGCCGTGGAGTGGCTGGGCCCGTGAGCCATGGCCGCTGAGCCTGTGCGTCCGGAGCCTGTGCTCCGCAACGGGAGAGGCCGCAACAGTGAGAGGCCCGTGTACAGCAAAAAAAAAAAAAAAAAATTGGCCTTTTGTTTCCTCTCTTCCCCATCCTTGGTGGCAGCCAGTAATCACGCCTTCCCGGGGCTGAGGAGTGTGCAGAAAGCCCCTGGTTTGTGTGATCCGACAGGATCATTTCCGAACAGAGAGGCTGCACACAGGCCAGGCCCTGCTCTCCCCTTCCTGCTCTGAATGCTGAAACAATTTCAATGAGAAGATGGATTTATAAGAGGGTTCCTTTCTTATCATAATGGGAGCCTATCCAACTTTTTGATTCTAAAGAGGTTTGCAATGGTATCTGGGGAATTTTCTTGATAGCACAATTTTCAGTTGTTTGAAGTTTCCATTTTTTAAAAAACCTACTAAGAGCCAGGCTTCTTATGGCTGTATGTCATTCACTCCTCCTGCGGTGACTCCTGTGAGCTACATTTATTGAGCTCTCCCGTGCGTCAGGCCTGCGCTAAGCACTTCACGTAGGTCGTCGGAATTCACCTTCACAGTAGCTCTGTGAGGTAGGACTGTGATCACCTCCAATCCTCCGATGAGGAGCCTGGAGCGTAGAGAGGTAAAGACACTTTGTTCAGGGTCACTTGGCTCTAAGAGGTCGGCTCAGGAGTCCAACCCAGATACTCTTTAACTGCAGAGTTTGCACCCTTAGCCTTGCCGGGTAGATAGTACACATGTTATCAGTTCTAAAGAAGATGAACCTGAGACTTTGAAAGGCTTAGAATCCAGAACCCGGGTCTCTCTGACTTTATGTTGTTGTCCCAGGTCACCAGTTGTCTCTGCTTATACCCTGTGAACAAAGCAAAGCTTTATATGAACTGTTTTATCACAAACTGGCCCTGAATCCTGGGATCTTCAGAGGGAGCTGATGAAAGTGGTATTGGTTTATGATGTGGTGATGCTTCTGGCCTTACATCTGATCGCACTATTCTTTCTCATCCTTGCTGATAGAAAGAACATAAAGTGAGAATATTCGCATCACAAATTATTAACTATTAAATCTCAAAGTCAGTTTGGGCCACATTACTGATCGCTGCATATCAAGTGCTCTGTTATTAAGGCCAATATATGGGAAGATTGCTCCCTCTTTCTCTGGAGTTTACAACCTTCAGAGAAACACAGGACAGCTATTTATTTTTGTATTTATGCAAATTACATGTACATACGGAGTGTTAAAACATAAAAACAACATATGGTTTAAAAGAATTTCTGTAAGTGCTCCAGGCACCTCCGGATACAGAAATAGCATGGCTGCTAATAACATGGGTTCCTCAGCAAACAGAGATCGCAGCCTCAGCCACTCTCAGAATCTGTGAGATGAGGGGCTCTTTTAGGGAAGGGTACCATTCTATATTTACACTCTAGCTTTCCAGCTTCATTCATGCTGACAGATTGCCATTTTTAAAGAAGGTTGATCTGGTGGATAAGGGGAGACACTGGAGGTGACAGAACAGGACAGAGCAAACCTCGCTTGGAGGATCCAGCCTGTGCTTTGGAGTTAGAACTAGCCTAAAACACTGACCTATATCGTAAAGAAAATTTGACACACTTAGCAGAACTTGAGGCTCAAGCTTTCAGATCAGAAATGTTTAGAGGACTGCATAGAACCATCTCTAATGAGCCTAATCATCTCTCTTGCTCATCAGGCAGAACAGATTAAAAAAAATTAGGGCTTCCCTGGTGGCGCAGTGGTTGAGAGTCCACCTGCTGATGCAGGGGACACGGGTTCGTGCCCCGGTCTGGGAAGATCCCACATGCCACGGAGCGGCTGGGCCCGTGAGCCATGGCCGCTGAGCCTGCGCGTCCAGAGCCTATGCTCTGCAACGGGGGAGGCCACAGTGGTGAGAGGCCCGCGTATCGCAAAAAAAAAAAAAATTAAAGAAAACAAAGAGGGAAGATAAGAAGGAAGAGTGAAGTGAGAGCTATCAGATTCCATCTAGTGCCAGGGTTGTGGTTTCATACCATATTGGTAACAACCATGGGGGGGAAGAGAGACTATTCTTAATTTCTTGTCATAGATGAGGAAACTGAGGTTTTAGGGTTTAAGGGATTTGCCCAGGATCATGCAGCTAGGAAGTGGTACTCAGAATCTGTATCCAGCTCTTTATGACACAAGGAGAAGCGTGTTCTTTTCCTACCGTAAGTGGAAAGCTTTCCTGAGAGGCCACAGCACTGCCAAATGGCCTTTGCACTCTCTGGGTACATCTTGCATTGATACTTGGCAGAAACCATGGAAACCAAAGGTGAGCAGTGTGGCCAGAGCCCGTCTGGGGACTTCGGTTCTCCCTCCTTGTGGGCTGCTGGGCAAGCATCAGGCTTCACTTGTTCTTTGCACCACAGTGCAGCCCCAGTGCCTATAGTGCAGAAGGCAATTAATTTTCCCAATATTCACTAATTTTTGGCATGGACTGAATGCAGCCAGAGAGACTAAGCCAGGATTGTATCAAGGACTTCTGCCTGTGTCTGTGCGGAGGGATGTGCAGTTGCCATAGCAGCAATCAATCTGCTAAATAACTGGTAGCATAAACTGATTCAAAGGCAGAAAGACTGATTTGGGTCAGGGAATCGCATTCTATAAAAAACAACGTCTCTGTGACTTCTGAGGGTTTTTTAGCCTTTATGGTTGGCCCTAGAAATGCACAGTGAGTGAATGCTCAGAGGGAGCAGGGGTGTGTGTGCCTCAAGAGATGAGCACTATGCTGTTTCTGGGTAGTTAGAATAGGGAATTCTGTGGAACATGCTGTAAAATTGCTCTTCTGCTGCATAGCAATTCCCAGAGGCTTAGGACCAGTAACTAGCAAAAAGATCATGGTATCCAGTTACTGAGTTCTCCCCATGTCCTGGGTTGCTTCTCAGTGCATTACAATCTTGCAAATTTGGTCAACAATCTTGCAAAGTGGGCTTTATCACCACCCATCCACACTTGTGGACACTCGTTAATATGCCCAGACTTGGGGAACCAGGCAGGGGCGGTGGATTCAGGATTCAATCTGAGATCTGCTTGATGCAGCTGCTAGGCCCTCTCCACCCTGCCACGCAACTTCTCTTCCTTGGACTTTCTCAAAAGGAAAGGACATTTCTTCTTGGCCACTCACATAGCAAGATTGCAGTGTTCTGATTATGCTTTGTATATTGTGAAATGTTTGCTAATTATTTTTAATCCCACGTGAAAACTAAGTCTTAGGGCAAGAGGACTTGGTATTCCCAGAGCTAGTGCTGCCCAGTTTGGGTGATTCAGGTTGTCATGCTGAAAGGAAAAAAAAAGGCTATTTTTTCTTTTCTTTTACTCTGGTTTTTAGAACAGTACCAGGTATCCTCCTATCTCCATTTTGGTGTAGCCTAGCTCTTGGGTAAACCTGGGCTAGGAGAAAGCATTTCTGAACCATAGTAAGAGGTGGCATGTTATAAAGCATAAAGCAGTGGCTTGATGTCTGTGTTGAGTTACAGGCTCTTCCACTTTCTAGCTGTGTGATCTTGGGCATTGTACTTCTATTCTTTCAGCCTAGTCTCCACTCTGTAAAAAGGGGGTGATGGTGATGGTGATACCACCTAACTCTCAGTTACCTAGAATGCTCTTTGGAGTGAGACAGAGGTAAAAATTGCCATACAACCTTTAGGAGTAAAGATGCCTGCGGATTCCTTTGCATCAAGGAGTCTATTCCCTCATCCATGAATCCTAATTTTTAATTTTTGTTCTTTTGCTTAGTGGCTCTGAATTAAATGTTTGTAGAATGAATAAAGTCTAGGAAGGCACTTCAGAGAGTGCCTGTCACATGGTTATGGTTTAATAAATATTAGTTTCGTATTTAAACAAAGCTTAAAAATTATTCGATCATCCTTCATCTTTAGATCTAGTTTGTAGGTGCTAGTTAGACTTGGTACTCCAGAGGAATTTGAGCCCTGGGAGCCCAGAGGAAGGAGATTAAGCCTTGCCTTTGTGTTTTCTGTTCCCTGTTTCTGACTCCATGACTGAAAGTCCGGAGGTGAGGCGAGCACTGTGAACTGAATTCCCGTCTGGATGTCTCACCTTTCCAGGGTCCGCTGCCACAGAGCTGGCTCAGGAACTCTGGAAATGAACTTTATGCAGTGTGCAGTTTGACTCTGCCGTGCCAGCTGGAATACACCTTTAGGAGCTGAGTAGGTGAGTTCATTTGGGGGATCCTACTGTTTTTCAGCCTCTCAGCTGAACAATCATTTCTGGTAAAAATATAGTCTTCGAGCCAGCTCTTTTCACATGGACTGTCAGTGGTTTATAAACATCATACAGGCAGGGCTGGGCTGCATTTTGAGCTTGTGACCTGGAGGTGAACGCTCTGCCCATTCCTTCTAATCATTCTTCTTCATGAGGTGGTAGTTCTGCACTGACTTACAGCCCCTCTGGTTTTCTGTGCAGGGCCCTGCTGCAATTTGTGGCTTCAGAATAAGTGCTCAGTTTTCTTCCTGTGTGTGGACATTGATTTGTTGTTGTTTTTTTTAAACCTGGAATACAAACGGAACCTGTGCCCACTATCTGAATATCTCTAGTTAGAAGACTTGCGCAGATCTACCAATTGACTTTCATAGATTGAACCCAAGTCTGCCACTGTGTTGGAGGGGAAATGAGATTTCCTTGCCTCCCAAGTTATCTTCAGCATTTTGCCTGAATGCAGACACATTTCCCAAATTCAAGATACAACGGTAGGTAGGGAAGAGTTGCTGAGAGCCCGGGGGCAGGATGCAATCATCACACAGGTAAATTATCTGTGCTGTGAGAAAATGGAGCAGTAAGTGAACCGCGAGTCTCCTGCGCTGGGAGGTCACGTATGTTCCAGTGCCACACCAACCTGCTTCTCTGATTATGGTTAGAATTGAGGCTGCCATTCATGCCTTCCCTTTTTTTTTTGTTCCTTTTCTCTTTATATTCTACTGAGCTTTGTTTTACTTCAGCTTCTCTGTATTCTACCAATTAAGCCGCAAATTGGCAGCTAAGACAAAATACAAATGAAAGGAAGGGGGCGGTGAGAAAATGGACAAAGGCAAATGAGAATAAAGATGAAAATTACTCCTATCTTCCCACACCGTTCCCCTCCTGGTGGCTGCGTTGAGCAAAGGAGCGGCTGAGCGTTGCATGGCAAGGAACCAGTAACTTACCAGGGTTGAATCCCTGGGCCTTCTTGACTAAAACTGTGAAGGGGGCAATGTCCATTATTTGAGCACGTTTTCTCCCCATCTCCCCTTCGCTGCTCCAGAGCACACCTGGACTCCCCCACGTGTAACAGTATTGAGCAACATTGATCAAGGCTTACTCTATCCCAGCTTAAGAAGCGTGTTTCCTAGGGAGACCAGGTTTCAGACTTAGCTTGAAAGGATGATTATGGATTTTGGAGGCAGATAAAAAGGGGAAGGGCAGGCCTTAAGACGGGAGATTATGCATAAAGGCGTACAGCTGGAGCTTGTTCCGGATACCCGTGCGATGCAGGATGGTTCTAACAGAGGATAGATGGCGGTTGAAGCTGAAGTTAAGGAGGTAGGAATGATGCCATGGAGAGTGAGGTGCCAATATTAGAGGTCTGGGACTTTATTCTGTAGACACTGATACATGAAGGACATTATCAGTGTCTAGTGAAAGCCTTTAGGACATCTGCAGCTAACCCACTCATGGCCTATAAAATCATAGTCTACTCTGGAGGACCCTGTTTCCTTTCTCCCCCTGGTGGGTATCACTTAAGGTTGGTCCACTGCTGTAAAAACACACCAAAGCTCAGTCACTTCATTCATTTGCTCCCTCGCATTTAGTCTAATGCGGGTCAGAGCAGATGTGTGTGCAGGGTTGGGATGACTGTGCTTATCACAGTCATTCCTGGTCCCAGACTCCCCTAGGAATGCCATTCACATTGATTATTGGCCAGAACCCAGTTTCAGTTCTGCACTTTATCAGTTGCAGGGCAGGGGCTGGGAGTGTGAGGAGGGAAGGTGATGCCAGGAAAAAAGGAAGTGAGATTTGGTGAACACCTAGCTACAGTGTACATGCATAAGACTATAGTTAACAAAGACTTTCACCTTTTAAGGGAGTCATCACTCAACTACAGTTGGGCTTTCTGGTTTGGGGACATCCCATTGTCACAACTATTTATTCCTTTATGAAATTCAACTAATTCAGTTTGGGTTTATCGTCTGGCTTATTCACCTAGATTTTCTATTTTGGCTCCTTATAGAGAATTTGTTTTTTTCATCTTTGTCCCTTCCCTACTTGGTAAAGTTCTTACAGAGTAAAAGTGTTTCTACCTTCTACTTTCACTCTATTGTAGAAGTTAGGATTGCGAAGCAACCTTCAAATTGCAAATGCAAAATTGAATAGTCTATCGAAATAGTTTTCTCTATTAATTTAGTGGAATCTTAAATAGAAGGTAAATCAGAAGCCTGTGAAAGGCTGAAAGACAGGAAGGCAATGTGTTCAGATCACATTTATAATAGAAGAAACTGCAAAAATTATTTCAGTTTGATTGTATTTATCTTTAAAAACATGTGACTTTATTGGGCCTTTTATCCTAATCTGCATGTGTAACATTTTCTGTTTTCACCCTGTACCCAACAAACTGATCAGTCTGTCAAGTAAGTCATAGATTTTGTTTTGTTCTGTCACCTCCACACATTTATTTAATTCTATGCAATCAGGAATGTGTTATGGAGAACATAATTAGCACTGCCAATGGACCAGCAGTGAGAGTGGTGCATCTCTGTGTGTGTGTTGGCGGGGGGTGGGGGATGGGGGGAAGAGATGCTGCTGGGTAAGGAAATAGATTTTAGTTTCAAATTACACAGGGACTGTTGTAAACCCAAAGGTTAGGAGTTGTTAAAATACAAAATATATTTGGTAATATCATTTGACAGTAGGGTTTTCTGGTTTCTCTTTTTATCCCTTCCATCCTCCTTCTCCCCTCTTCCCTGGCAGCGCATCAGTTTAGGAGAGTCACCGTGAGAGATGAGGCACTAGGCAGCCCCTTTGCCACAGGATAACTCTCCCTAAAGAAAAGCAGATTGTTATCTCCTATTCATCCTTCAGATCTCAACTTAAGTGACACTGCCTCAGGGAAGCCTTCCCTGACCAATGAGGCTTGGCGTGGAGCTCCTGCAGCCCACTTCCTAAGCATCCATGTTCCCCATCCAATACGGAACATGCTTCATTGTCTCATAGCAGTCTTTTTTTTCGATATTTTTTTAGATTAATTTTTATTGGAGTATAGTTGATTTACAATGTTGTGTTAGTTTCTGCTGTACAGCAAAGTGAATCAGTTATACCTATACATATATCCACTCTTTTTTAGATTCTGTCCTCATATAGGTCATTACAGAGTACTGAGTAGAGTTCCCTGTGCTATGAAGAAGGTTCTTTTTTTAAAATTTTTAAAAAAAATTTACATTGGAGTATAGTTGATTAACAATGTTGTGTTAGTTTCAAGTGTACAGCAGAGTAATTCAGTAATACATATACATGTATCTATTCTTTTTCAAATTCTTTTCCCATTTAGGTTATTACAGAACATTGAACAGAGTTCCTTACTGTATAGCACAGGGAACTCTGCTCATAGTACTCTTAAAGTTGTCTTCCCACAAATGATCCGTCGTCATCCTGGTACCTAGCACAATTCTTGGCACATGGTTGACACTCAACATATATGTTTGAATGAATGAGTGAATGAATGAATGGATGTGTAGTGTAAACAGGAGAGACTTTAGAAACAGGCACACCTGGGGTTCTCCTTTGACTCTGCTGGTTCTTAGCTTCAGGTTGGTGGGTAATTTATTTAATCTTTACATGACCCAATCACCAGAGCCGCAAAATAAAGATAGTAGGTCCTAATTGCATGGTGGTTCTAAGGATTAAGTGAGACAATGGACATGCAGCCCCTGTGAGAATTTCTATCACAGGCATGCAAATTAAATATCAGTTCTGTAGTCCGTGGAGGGTTTGGAGCAGGAAAGTGACTGCATGAAAGTGGTGCTTTTTGAAAGATGGATCTGGTGGCCTGGTGCAGAAGAGCCAAGCAAGGGGGTGAAGAAACTGCTGCAGTGTTCTTAGTCTGAGGAGAGGAGGCCTGAACTTGTGTATAGTTACAGTCTGAGATGCCATCTCTGGGTGGGGCAGGTCACTTTGTTGAGCTATTTAAGTGGCACATGAACGTGACAGCCACTCAATGAGCCACCTTACTGAGCCATTTTGCCAACAGGTGCTGGCTTGAGTTAGGCTCATAACCAAATGGGGAACAGGGATTCATTTAGACCCTCTTAAAAAAATGAGTTTATTTTAAGGGTATCCTGCAAATGAAACAGGAAGACTGTGAGAATCCAAGACAGTTACTCTTTCCCTCTGGACTCTCCCCACTTCACTGTCATGGTGGGCTGGCTTCACTCTATATATTTACTCTTTTATTTCTTGCTAATGACTTTCCAAACTCCTCTCGTCCAAATCCCACAGGGTAGCTGTTTGTCTTAGTTATCATTACCCTGTTTAGAGTGTGTTTTGTGCTAGACCAGCTCATGGGTCTTCAGCCTGGCTGGGAATGAACGTCCTTTGGGCTTTTTATTCTCCTTTACAAAGAAAGCCACTAGGATAAACTAGAAAGGGACATTGGGGATGGAAGATAGCATGACCGCCATGCTTAGGACAGAGCAGTTGAGAGGGCACCACAATGTCCCTAGTGTTATTGGAAAAACTGGTCCTATCTGTTGGCATAAACATAGGCCTGCTGTGATGGCAGGGGCCCAGCAACATAAGCAAGAAAAGGAATGTGGCTTCAGGAACATCTCACAGAAAAGGTAAACAGGAGATCATCAGACAGAGTATCCTGTGAAAAATGCACTTAGTACTTCAAGAAATAATTATTGGTGTCTTCTTTGTGCCAAGCACTGTGCTAGGTACTGAAGACACAGTGGTGGACAAGACAGAGCACCTGCCCTTGTGAAGCTTACATCCTAATGCTGGAAGGCAATGAAAAGGTAAGGAAAAAATATGTGATATAATATCAGGTAGAGATAAGGCTAGGAAGACAAATATGGTAGCATAAGAGATCACTGGATAAGGCTGATCCCCAATCCCATTTACTCTTCCACATGGACACAAAGATAGACTATATTTCCCAAATTTCCTTGCAGTTCAGCTGTGACCATTTGACTGAATTCTGGCTGTTGAAATGTGGGAAGAAGTGATATGTGCCACTTCCAGGCCTGACCCATAAAAGCTTCCTACTTGTCGACCTCTGGGCTCTTTTCCATTTTGGCTGGCTTGGATGGAGACAACTCCCAGGACAACCTTGGGCATCCTTTGTTAAAAATAGTGGAGCCGGGCTTCCCTGGTGGCGCAGTGGTTGAGAGTCCGCCTGCCGATGCAGGGGAAACGGGTTCGTGCCCCGGTCTGGGAAGATCCCACATGCCGCGGAGCGGCTGGGCCCGTGAGCCATGGCCGCTGGGTCTGTGCGTCCGGAGCCTGTGCTCCGCAACGGGAGAGGCCACAACAGTGGGAGGCCCACATACCGCAAAAAAAAAAAAAAAAAAAAAAAAAAAATAGTGGAGCCACAGGACGGGATCACTGCATGGAGGAAAGCTGCCCTACTAGGCATGCCTGCATTTTATAGTTATATGGGTGAGAAATAAACTTTAATTTTGTTAAACCTGTGGTTCTCAGAGTAGGGTCCTTTGACCAATAGCATCAGCATCACTTGGGATCGTGATATAAATGCAAATCCTTGCACTCTGCCCTAAACATACTGAATCAGAAACTTGGAGGGGTGGGCCCTGCTGTCTGGGTTTTAACAAGCCCTCCAGATGATTCTGATACATACAGTTTAGGACTGTTCTAAACCCTGGAGGTCCTGGGTTTTATCTGTTACATCAGTTGGTATTATTTTTAACTAATACAGAGAGTAATTTGAGTGGTGGGGGTAGGGTTAGCAATTTGAAATGGAGTGGTCATGGAAAGCAATTGCAGTGAACTTGAGGGAACAAGTCTGGTGTATTTGCATAAAAAAAGGAGATCAGTATGGTCAGAGTAGAATGATTATGGGGAAAGGGCTGGAGGGAAATAAGATCAGAATGGAAAGCTGAGGCCTGATCACATAGGGTCCAAGAGGCCAGGGGTGGGGCTTTAGATCTCTTTTAAGTGCAGCGTGATTTATTTATTGAACAAACGTTTTGTGAGTGATTTTTTTTATTGTGGTAAAGTATACATAACATAAACGTACCATTTCAGCCATTTTTAAATGTACAATTTCATGACATGAAGTACAATCATGATGTTGTGCAACCATTACCACTATGCATTTCCAGAACTTTTTTGTCATCCCAAATAGAAATTCTGTATTCATTAAACAATAACTCCCCATTCCCCTCTCCTTCCCAGCCCCTGGTAACCTCTATTATACTTTCTCTCTCTCTGAGTTTGCCTATTCTAGGTACTTCATATAAGTAGAATCATATAATATTTGCTCTTTTGTGTCTGGCTTATTTCACTTAGCATTAATGTTTTTAAGGTTCATCCATGTTAGAGCATATGTCAGAATTTTCTCCCTCTTTAAGGCTGACTAATGTTCCATTACATGTTCTGTTTATTCACTCATCTGTTGATGGAAATTGGGTCATTTCCCCCTTTTGACTATTGTGAATAATGCTGTTATGAACATAGGTGCACAAGTAGGTCTGTGAGTCTGTGCTTTTAATTATTCTAGGCCAGCAGACTTTGTAAGTGCTCTGGTGCTGTGTCCTGAGACTGAGAAGGTGTGTAGGATGTGACCTGGTCGAGGCACTCACTACAGTGAGGGAGGAGACAAGTAAAGATCAATCGTGATCTCTTCGAATGATAGGGTTTGCTGACGTAAAGTGCCTGGAAGGATCACCAGGTGGTGTCAGGGAAAGTTTCCTTCCTGGAGGAGGCTGTGCCGAGCTCAATCTCAAAGAAAAAATAGAAATTAGTCAGGTGAAGAAGAGAGGGAGGGGCATTCTAGGGAAATGGTGGGGCACTGGAGCAAAGAGGTGTGCATGTGTAATCCTCTGCAGAAGCCCGCTGGCCTCAGATGGATGAAGCCCTGAGGGTGAGATGGGAGAGAGAGGTAAGAGATGAGGCTAAAGAGATAAGTGAGGGCCTGGCTGCACAGAACCTGGCAAGGGATGTTAAGGAGCTTGACACAAATCCCTTAGGGCAGCGGTGCTTCATCTTGACTGCATTTGAGAATCCCTCAACAGCTTTAACTAAAAAAACCCCTCCAATGTGGAGCCTGAATTCCACCCTCATAGATTCTGGCTTAATTGGTCTGGGTTGGGGCCAGGACATAGGCATTTCTGCAATTTCCTGGTATTTCCAATGTGTAGCCAGGGTTGAGAAGTACTGCCTCAGGCCATGGGAAAGCTTTTAGAAGGTTTTAAGCAAGAGAGTAACAAGATGAGATTCTTTCTTCACCATTTGTACATATTTCAATGTAAAGTGAAGTTTATGGCTGATGAGGCCTTTGGGGAAAGAGACCCTTTCCTGTTCTCTGAGCCTCAGTTTGTTCCACTATAAAATGAAGATGCTACTTCCATCCCTCAAGGGCTGTCTTAAGGAGCAGATGGAGAGTAGAAGATGACAGTAAGGAACCCCAGGCAGGAGCCTTTTTATACAGACACAGCTTTCCATTTGTGTGGCAGGATCAATGACTGAATCCAGGGCCGAATCCCCCGGGCCCAGCGCTGTCTGCAGGTCCACAGCTTCTCTGGACTTGGCGCTCTGCAGGCATCAGTCAGACTTTCCTTAACGGAAGACTTCCTGATGAGCAGGATGCAGTTATAGTTGGTTTGCCCGGAATGAGAAGTACAAGCCAATGCAGCTGTGCGTGATGGTGATGTAGGAGAGCAGGGCGGCACCTGCCTGCTGACTTCATCGCGGGCTCCATGCTGTGGTACCAGTTGTGTGGTGTTTGCTTGTTTCCATCTCGATCTGGAGGAAAAATCCTAGCGCAGAGCCCTTCACCTGCTCCCTTCCCACCCCATCCCAGGAGGAAGATGGGTGACTGTGTTCCAGCAGCAGAGTGAGAAGCCAGATTCTGGTTTGTATCTTAGGGCATGGCACGGCAGCCCTTAATTTTCTGGGAGGGGAGTGATCTTTTTTTCTTTATCTTTACCACTCCTGGAGGGCCTGAACTATGCCTTTGGTCATTTTGTGCTTTGAGCACCTTAGGTGGACAGGAAAATGTGTGTTCAGTTGACCAAGGATCAGTTAGGATTGATTGTGCTGGAAAGAGGAAGAGGGGGATGAAGATGACTTGAGTGACCTTGAGACCTACAGAGAAATGGGGTAGGGTGGGGTCTCTGTGTCTCTCTCTCCTGCTCATGCAAGTTAGTAATATAACAGCCCAGCCCTGTCCTTTGTTTGTGATCATTGTGTGTTAAAGTTGCCTCCAGCGTAGTGAAATTCCAAGCCTCCCCTACCCACTGACAGTAGAGCAAGCTTGATGTGAGAGTATCTGGGGTGGGGCACCCAGAAACACCAGCAGGGTCAGCGTATACATCTAAATCTTGCATACCCTTGAGGCTCTTTGCATTCTGTGTAAAATCTAAATCATTGCATACCTCTGCTGTCTTCCATTCATCTAGATAATTGAGTCGTTGAGAGTAATTTCCGGCGGCATTCTAGATCCAATGGCCTAAATGTTAAAGAGGGCAGCGTTTCTGTTCTCTCCAGATCAGAAACTTCATCTTGTTAGCTGGATTTATTTTGAGGTTTTGTACTGTCCTTTCCCAATAAACTGGATCTCCATTATTTTAAAATAGCATCATGGGATTAATAGTGCATTCAGGGCAAGCATTGCAGCCTGTGGCTGTCTGTCAGTCTGTCCTGGAGCCTTGACCCGGCAGGGGGCCCTGTGATTCCTAACCTCAGTAACAGGGCCTGGCCATGCATGCACGCTCAGATGACGGGCCATCTGTGCCCTGCCTGGCGGCAACTCACAAAGCACTTCACTTGACAAATTAAAGGTGAGGAAGCCTCAGGCTTCCTTGCTTCTTATGAATGTGGGAATCAGTCCCTTTTAAGTCACGCCAGCATGAGGAAATAGGAGAAAGGACTCTACTGCAAATATACCAGATATGTTTTGTATGTTACTTCATGGCATCCTCACTGACCTTGTGAGGCAAGTATTTTTATCCTTATTTTACAGATGGAGAAATCAAAATTCCAAATAACTGAGCAACCTACCCCATCTTGCACAGCTGGACTGGTGGCACCCCGGATTCGAAGCCAGGCATGATGTGCTGGGCTCCATGCCTGGGTTTTTCAAAATGTCAACCATTGACATTTGGGGATGATAATTCTTTATCGTTGGGGGCTGCCCTGTGCTTATTGGATGTCTAGTAGTGTCCCTGTTTGTTATTCTAGATGATAATAGTACCCCACCCCAAAACCCCACATGAGACAACCAAAAATGTCCCCCTGGTGGACGGAATCGCTCCAATCCCAGCTGAGAACCACTGTCCTAGAATAATACATATGTTTTCTCAATTCTCAGAGCAACCCCATATACTAGGTACCACTATCATTCCCCTTTTGCAGATAAATGTACAGAACCTAGAGAAACTGTGAGTTGACCCAGGTCAACTGGGTCAGCTTTGGGAATACATAGCATCTCTGAGTGTCTTGTTTTCTTTTTCCCCAGGTTTAAAGTGGTGGATCCTGTCTTAAGACTAGGTAAGGGCAACACTAAAGTCCTTCTTCTTTACCACTTTACCAGGAATTGGAAAAGCGTAGTGTTTGTGAGAATAACCTGGGGGGGCTTGTTAGAATTCATATTCCTGACAGATTCAAATCCAGTAGACCTGTGTGGGTGCGGGAATGGGTATGATAAAGCACACCCATAGTGACTGGGGGTGCCGTGTGTCAGGGAACCTTCTTTGAGAAACACTGAAGTACTTTGCTGTGTTTGAAGTGACCCCAAGATAAAAATTCCGGAGAAAGGATGGAGATGACAAGTGGAAATGGAAGGGGTGTGGGATGAGACCTGCCACGCCATTACTTGTAGAGTTGTGTTTAATAACCAGAGAGGGTGCCAAACATGTAATGTACCAAGTGGCCTGCAGCGCCAGGATCTCCTGTAGACCTTGGGATGATAAGTCCGATGCATTTGCATCACTATCCATCCCCAGCTAAGGTTGACTGGGCTGCCTAGTTTGGAAGCTTAGTGCATCCTGAAATTCTAAAAATGGTTACATTTAAACAAAAACAGCTGTGTCATTTCCCAATTTCCGCTCTATTCAGATTCACACTCTGCCTTCTCGCTTCTCTTAGAGGCTCCGGGAGGGACACAAGGGTGCACACACACACACACACACACACACACACAGCCGCCTCTCTTTCACTCTCACTCACTTGAGTTCATTTCTCCGTGGAGAGGGAGTGTTTCTAGTTTTCCAAAAAGGAATCACAAACAAGAGAAGCCACACGAGCCCAGGCTACAATAAAATGCTACAATATGCTTTCAAGCTGGAGCGACTCAAAAGCTGGGAAGAGAAAGTGGCAGTATAATGCCTATTTTTATCTTCAGCTATAATCTATCCACTTGTAGTTTCATAGCTGTCAGGAGGCAGAAAAGGACACATAATCAGCCCACAACTCTCTGCTCTCATCCTCCACCCGTGTGACACAGATGTTGCGGGGTGTGCACACACACGTACTTTAAAACAGTTGTCAGAGGGCTCGATTGAACTCACACCTGAAGCCAGGTCCTTCTTCTTTTTAGAACCCATCCTTTTGTCTGTTATTTCTTGACAACCAGACAGAAGGTGAAATGTAGGTGGTGAAAACCCATATTCTGGATGCCTAGGAATAATGGTTACCATTGAATGCTTGGAAGCAACCGCTGTGCACCTATTAGTCTTTTCTAGCCTTGGCCAGACCGTGCTACGGGTGTGTCCTAACCTCCTGGACACTGTTCACTCATCTGGTGACTGCCTATCCTTTAGAGAAGGCAGACATGGGCCGGTGGAGATAGCACAGCCTTGGGGTCAAGAGGCCTGAGCATCTAGCCTCATTTTGCTGTGCACAAGCTCTGTGACATCTCTAGACCTCAGAATCCTCATCTGTAGAAAGAGGATAGAAATACCTCCATGATGGATTATTGAGAGAATTCAGCAATGAATGTAAACACTAAGCTTTATCACATGGCAGAGGCTAAGGACATGCTACCTGTTACTAGGAGTGTTTCTGTCATTGCTGTTTTATTTGTATTAGTATTTTAGTGATGGTGGCAGCAGCAGCAGTAGTAGTGGTAGAAGAACTCGTTTGGGGTTTGATTTCTACAACTGTTGTATACTTTGTTTTCAGTGGTTACTCGCCCGTGCTCGTAGCGTAGGGTATTACGTGAGTCTTCCTCACGCATTGTTCCTACAGCATCCCTACAGGCAAGTCAGAGGAGTGACTTCCTTTATGGTGTGATGGTAAGAATTTGAAAAAGTCTGTGATGCCCTAGCGTTTTCCCTTAACTTGCTGGCGGATAAGGGACTTAAAATCTTAACAGAAAAGCTGGGTCCCTTGAAAACTCCTGCCCCCAGAGGCTTCCTCTTAGCTGTTGCAGTGACATCTCAATGAATGGAGGGGCTGAGAGTAAGTTTGGTGATGATTCTTCAGAAAGTCATGACATTGGAGCCACACAGAGCTTGCTTTAAGCACTGCCCTGCCTTTTATTAACCACGTGAACTTGTATATGTTGTTGAACCATTCAAGGACTCCATTTCCTCATCTGTAAAATAATACCTTCATAGGGTTATGGTAAGGTTCGAAATGTAAAAACGCTCTATAAACTCTACGTGCCAGATAACCGGGAGCTAGCTTTCGTGATTATTCAAGACGGCAGAGGCGTGGTCCAGCCTTTTCGAGATCGAAGTCTCAGGAAACATATTAGCTCATTTGGACCCCAAACCAATTTTTGGAAATGAGGGACTAGGGTTTTCGAGTGTAGCTTTCGCTCTGCGCTCCGCCCCTGGCCTGCACGCAGACCCCAAGCCACCGACCGCACAGTCAGCTCTTTGTCTGCAAGCTCATTAATGCAGCCACAGCTTCCACAGAGGAGCAGCTGTTGGCTCACTGAGAGGGACGCACAGGTACTGCTGCTGCTCTGGAGCATTTGCAGGATGCCAGATTGCCGCAATGGAGTGTCCATGTGCTTCTCTATTGTGATGCCTCAGGTCGAGAAAAAAAAGCCTGGACCCACCGAAAAGCTTTCACAGATTGAAAAGTGCACAGTTCGGGGGTGTTTAGCACTTCAGCACATGCTCTGTGGCTGTGCATTCAAGGCAACGTGTCAGAAGAAATTAGTCTGCAGCGGCCACATATGTCAACCAGCCGGTGGGAGCGTTTGCCTGACCCCCAGGCTAGGGACACAGAAGAAAAGGCTGCTTACCTTCAAATCCCCTCAAGGTTAGCACATTGGTGAGGCTGTCTGGTCTCTCATGCTCCGCTCAGATATTGCTGAGGAGTAGCGTGAGTGTGGATAAGGAGGAATTAACTAGGCAGTGTGAAGAGAAGGTGGAATCTCGCGTCATTCACTCTTGTCAGGCAGACAGAGGTGTGCATTGCACGCATTGTCACGCTTCCTACCACAGCCCTGCCAAGTGGGCAGTATTAGTATCTGAATTTACAGATGGGACGTTCAAAGCTCAGAGAGGTCTTGTGGCTTGAAAGTCATCAAAATCAGAGAACTCCCCCAAAGGTCTCTCAGAATCTAAGGTGTACCGACGCTCCTTCCCTTCCATGGAGCATGTGCTTATAAGGTGTTACGGTTGATTTTCTTTTCTCAACAAACATATCAGCACTTAAATATTTGATTGTCATCGTCAAAGAAGAAATTCTGGCAGGCCCTATTCCGCAAGCAGCATTCACGCCCACACCTTACTGGATTCCTGTTGGGAGTTTCCTTCCTTCTTGTGAAGAGAGTCAGTAACAGTGAGTTACTGCCTCTGGCAGGTGGGTTTGACGAGTGGTCAAGAGGATGGTTAGGATTCTGTTGTCGAAGTCAGAGATGAGCTGAGGTCAAGGGAGCAGCGGTAGAGGCAAGAGCAGACGTGAGAGAGAATTGAAAGCACACAGTGACCGATTTGATGAGAGAGGTGAGGGGAGAAGCGTTTCCAGCTTGGGAAATTGTGTTGACAGCGGTACAGCAGCTTCCTAACTGGAAGTGGGAGGAAGAGGCACGATTTTCTTAAGGGAGTGGGGAGGTGGGAGTGGGCAGGATGTGCTCCCTTTAATACCTAAGGCATGCTGCTCTAGCATCTGAGTTAGGAGGGCGTCCGGAGCAGCTGTTAAAGAGTTGGGAGTTGGTGGTAAATGAGCGATCAAAGGAACCGTGTGAGATGGTTAATTTTATGTGTCAACCTGACTGGGCTAAGGGATACCCAGACAGCTGGCAAAGCATTATTTCTGAGTTCATCGGTGAAGGAATTTCTGGTGGAGATTAGCATTTGAACTGGTAGACTGAGTAAAGAAGATCTGCCCTCACCAATGTGCGTGGGCATCATCCAATCCGTTGAGGTCCCGAATAGAACAAAAAGGTGGAGGAAGGGCACATTCTCTCTCTCTCTCTCTCTCTCTCTCCTTGAGCTGGAACATCCATCTTCTCCTACCCTCAGACATGAGAGCTCCTGGCCTTCGGACTCCGTGACTTACACCAGCTGCTTGTCCACTCTCCTCCCGTCCCACCATCCAGGTTCTCAGGCCTTTGGCCTCAGACTGGGCATTACATCATTAGCAACCCTGCTTCTCAAGCCTTCAGACTTGGACTGAATTATTCCGCTGTCTTTCCTAGGTCTTCACCTTGCAGACAGCAGAACCTGGGACTTCTTGGCCTCCATAATCACGTGAGCCAATTCCTAACAGTAAATCTCTCTCTTCTATATATATGTGTGTGTGTATGTGTGTGTGTGTGGAGAGAGAGAGAGAGAGAGAGAAATATAAATACATATGTGTATTTATGTATTTATATATATCGTATCGGTTCTCTATATGTACAGAGAGAGAAATACTCACACATATATATGTGTGTATATATGTATGTGTGTTTATATATTTCTACATATCTCCTACTGGTTCTGTTTCTCTGGAATGTCCTGACTAATACACCATGAAAGGAGAGACAGTGGATAGGAGAGTGAAAAATGAAGAGGAAGGAACATTGAGGCTTAGTGATGTTTAAAGGGCATGTGAGGAAGGGGAGGGATGTTAGTAAGCCTTGAGTTGCATCCCCTCTGTTTCAAGCCTGTCCTTGAAGATAGGCAGATTTAAGGTGACTAAACCTTTGTGAGAAGAGGGAGGAGAGCAGGATCACGTTACTTAGGCCAATCATCTCATCCAGGCATGGCCGTATTAAAACCATCAGAGAAGACCAGCTGATGCTAAGTGGAAATCAGATGCTAGCAGGCCTGTGTGCACGCACAGATATACACACACACACGCACACACATGCACACAGAGCACCCCTCAGCCACACAGATGATTTGGGCCAGGTAGGCTGGACTCTGCTTTGAAAGGTAAATTTGGGAGAGAAGAATTCAAGTAAATATTCATTTCTGCTTTGCCTACTGATGGGATCTCTGTTCTCTGGGATTCCGTGCTGTCAGCAAGTTCCGGAATAGCCTCAGAGCTTGGAAGGAAGTAGCAGCATGGTGCAGAGCAAGGAAATAAAAGCTCGCCTTGCATCAGCCCCCTGTTAGGTTCAGTGGCACCGACATGGCAGGTCAAGGGGTTCTCCCTTATGCTTGCGTGTCTCTCTCTTCCTTGGCTGGCTGTGTCCTATGCCAGACTGCGTGGACTGAGTGTGTTGATCAGGGGCCAGGGCTGAGGCCTGAAGGAGCTGGGACAGGGGAAGTCAAAGGCAGAGCTAGACCTGGACTCCTAAACTCCGTGCACACTGAGCCAGGTGACTTCAGTTCTCTGGGCCTTAGTTTCCTCCATGTAAATGAAGGACTTGGTGTGACTCCACGTTTGTCCCTACTGAGAGAGACATCAGAGAATATCTGTAAGGCTTCATAGCATGTGTTCACATAGGCACTCACAACAGTGAACATACAGGTCTATTCAGACATACGTTTCACAAATAACCCATTCTCAGTAATCTGAGATTCCCTAAACAAGGTCACAGTAAGGCCTTAATTCCTTTAATAGCTGAATCACAGAGGCTATTACCTGCAGCTGTTTTCTTCCCCAAATTTCCCTGTGGTCCCTCAGGGCTGCCACCCTTGTACAGAGGACTTCTCCTTGCTTATTTGCTGCCTCTTTCCAGGAGGATAAAAAGCTGCTGCAGCCTTCAAGGCTGCTTGCCATAAATGTGGACATGTGATCGAGTAATGAGATTCATGCTGAAATCCTGGAAGACCCAGAGAGATTGAGATTGACCAGACCTCAAAGTCCTACCTTCCCAGGGACTTGCTTGATTCCCCTAAGACCTAAGTATGAGCCTCCACAGCTCCTCTCTGTGGATCTGGCCCTACTAATCATCCAGCATCATTTTCTATCTCTGTCCCCTCTGTGCACCCTACCTCAGCCACCCTGGCCCCTTGCTGTTCCTTGACCATACCAAGCATACTGCCACCACAGGGCCTTTGCACTTCCTATTTATTCTGCATGGAGCAATATTGACTCTTGTCTGGTATCACATAGTCTCTTCCTCATTTCTTTTAGGTCTCTGGTTTAAGTGTCACTTCCCTAAAGAAGTCTTTGCTGAACACCCCATATGAAATACCAACTTAAACATCTTTTTTTCATACCCAGCTTTATTTTTCATCATGGTATACGTGACACTGTCATATTTATTTACTGGCCATCTCTGCATACTAGAATGTCAGCTCCAGGAGGACAGGGGTTATATTCATTGCTTTACTCCCAGCACCTAGAATGGTGCCTGGCACAGGGCAGATTTTTTTCAAATGAATGAAAGAATAAATGAACAAATAGTTGAGGAGGCATGTGTGGCTCCAAGAGTCCTCTCTTTTGTTGGTGCTTACCTTCAACTCATTTATGTCATCACTGAGAAAGATAAGATCCTCATTTCCATGGAGTTTATGTTCTAGTGGTAGAGGCAGATAGTACATACACACTTTAATTTCAGACGGTGGTAAGTGCTCTGAAGAAAATAAAGGCGAGAGATGGGAAAGAGAGTGGCTGGCTAGCGTGATGGAAATTCTTTTACATGGGGTGTTAGGAAAGGTCTCTGTTTCAGAAGATCTGGGCAAGTGAAGAATTGAGGAAGTAGCAGGTGTTGAGCCTCTGAGGCTGGAATAAGTTCAGTTCATTTGAGCAACACTGAGAAATCCAGTGTGGCTGGAGCTTAGAGAATAGGAAGAGATGTGCTACGAGCCTGGATTGGTGGTTCTAATCACCTAGTATCTTGCCAGCCATGGTAAGGAGTTTAGATTTTATTCTAAGACTAGACATCTTCCATGGAACAAAGCTGGCAGGATCACAGGTGGTTCAGGTTTCAGTGTCCACTGCATATACTTTGCCTGTAACTCCACTGAACTTGACCCTCCTGTTGGGTCTGGGTCACACAGTCCAGAGTCTGTCCTCTGGAGAGTTTCCTTTCTGAGGGCACATGATGTCCTTTTCATCATCTGGTTTTGGTTATAGCAAGACAGTCCATCACACAAGTTTTAAAATAAATATATTTGACATTGGGAAGAGTCAAGGTCCCATTCCCATATTTTCTGGAGGGCTTCCTTACCCCTGTGTGTGTTTTCAGATTCTTAGGAGAGGGCTCTACTTCATTTCTCCCTTAAAACCAATAGTTAAATCAAGGAAGCTGATGAAAGTTCAAAGTCTAAACTCCAGGCCATGGCCTTGAACTGCATGCTTGTGTACATATTCTTTATCTCTCTCTCCCTCTCTCAGCTCTCAATATCTATGCTTTTTCTGCTTTTCTGGTAGAAGACCCTTTTTTACTTCCCTCATTGTGTTTCTAGTGTAGGTTGATGACATTTGTCTACTTAGTTCAGCACATTTCCATGATTTTGAGCCACTTATAAGAACTTTTTGGCATGGGACTTCTAGAGATGTACAGTTCTTGGAATCTTAGACTTGGAAAAATCCTTAAAGATCCCCACCTTTAAATGTTGTTTCTAGTAGGAACAGTTTATTGGGGTAATTGGGTGGCAAGTTATTACCATTTCTTTGCATTAAAAAAATTTTTTTGGGCCAGCACTTTAATACTCTTTCAGGTGGTTGATCCAAATCCATTGCATTGTAACAAACTGCCCAGTGGAACACTGGGCTGGAGTGGTCTGGGGTTAGTCCAGAATAGCGGGAATCCTTTCAAAATTTGCAGAAGGATAAAAACCTGCCATTTTTAAGAAGATCGTTTTCTCCAAAATTCATTCTTAAACTTTGATGCCTGCTACCACTTCTCTGGTAGCAAGCACTAGCAGACAACCAAAGAAATGAACGGGCAGCAAATGAATATTAATGGAAAAATTCTGAAACAGTTGACCATGCTTGGTTTGACAGTTTGTTTCTTTGTGGACATGTGGGTCCCCAGTCTACATATAGAATTTTTCTCCTAGTAAAATTACTGGTACTTCATCTGATGGAGTTCACTGTGCTGATATTTTAAGGGGTTTGGCAGAGCATGGCATTTTGCAAAGAGCATCATTTCTTCCAGGTTCTTCTTTTTCATAATTTGGGAACCATTGAGTTTTAGGGATCAGCTGAGGTCCCTCTCTTAGAAAGTCTGCAAATAAGTTTCTGTCTCTCAGCCACCAGAACCTTAGAATGTGTCTGACTAGTTTTTAAAAGGCTGTTTGAAGATGTGACCACTTCAGAGTATTCAGGGGTGGAAGTTCAAGTTCATGTGCTCATTTATTCAGCAAGTATGACCTACTGTGTTGTGCTGAGTTATGTCTGTGTTTAGCTCAAAATCACGTCCGTCTGTATCTAAGGTCTTACAGAGGAGAAGCTGGGAACCGTATTTCCCAGGTTCCCCTTCCCTAAGCAGTTCCTAGTTAGAGTCTGCCAGTGAGAGTCACTCACGTGAGATTTAGAAGGTGGATAGAAAAAAAGGCCATTATACTCCAGAGGCAGTTTAGGCAGATGTGTGGACAGATGGCAGACTCAAGGCTTGCAGGGTCTTCTGGCAAGCCTGTGAATTACTTCCTTTGTGCTCTAGGCGGTGGAGATTATCGGTGTGGCTCTTTCTCAGTCCTTGATTCAGCGTTGCCGGCCTATGAAGGCAGCGGGAGCTTCTTGGAGGTTCTTGACATTTGCAGCAGCTTCTTGGGAACCACCTGTTTCACTGCAGCAGGCAGAAATCTTCAGTGCTGGCCTATGTGTACTTTGCTGCCCCAGCCCTGAAGCCGAATCCGGCCTCTGTACCCCGACACCAAATTAAATCTTGGGGACAGAAGAAAAGAATAGCTTTATTCCTTTGCCAGGGAAAGGGGGCCACAGTGGGCTAACGCCCTCAAAACTGTGTGTCCTAACCTGGAGGGGGTAGTGAGAAGTTTTATAGTAATGGTTCAAAGAGGGCGTGGTCAGCTCATGGACATTCTTCTGATTGGTTGGTGGTGAGGTCATCGGGAGTCAGCATGATCGGCCTTCTGGTTCCAACCGGTCTGGGATCTGTGTGCTTGTGGGCAGCATACCATTAATTTCTCCCACCTGGTGGGGTTTCAGTATCTGCAAAACAGCTCAAAGATACTGCTATCTGTATCCCTTGAGGGGGAGCCAGGACCCTGCCCCAAGGCTACACTATTGTTTCTCTTGACTGTTCCTCCCTCATCTCTGCATCCTCTCCCTTCCCTAATTAGCAACTGTTTGAACCTGGTCATTGAAACTCAGGCAAGGTCATGGAGGCTGAATGAAGACTATTTCCTGTAATCAAGAAGTGGGGGACACAGAAAGGCTTTTGTGTCCAGCAGCCCCTCAGGGTCCTGCTCGGTCAGCCCTTTCATTGATGGTGCAAGCCTCCCAATCCCTGTATTCAAAGCCTTCATGTTTGGAACACTTAGAGGTTGGAGGTTTAGACACGGGTGTGGGGTTGGTCGTATTAGCCATTTTACTACAGCTAACTTCCGTAGTCCCACAAGATATCATCAGACGGGTCAGATTCATCCTTCAAGGCATTACCCTGAGTGTCTAGTGGTTAGGGTTTGGCGCTTTCAACCTTCAACCAGCCTGGTAATCCCCTTTGACAACACCATCTTTCTGAAAGACAGTATCTCTCTATTACATAAATCTGAAAGGACTTGAGAAGACACTAATCTGCTCAAATTTGACATCTTTGGACTCATCAAACCCTCCTTGAACCTGGTAACATTTTCAGCGTTACCCATACTTGGGAACTAATTCCACTTCTCTTTTTAAATTTTTCTTTATAACTCAAATTTAATGTAAAACTTGAGTGGTATCATTCCAACGGTTCTTTCAAGACTTACCAAGTTAAACATACTGAGGCATGGTGAAATCAAGCTTTTCCTAGGAATATACTCCTGCCCAGTATCTGTGTCAATTATGGGACTTAAACCTGATCAGGGAAGGGTGCTGAAAGCAGTGATGGTACAAACTTCTACTACTTCCTCTACCTTAGCTCAACATGCACTTGACCGTCTAAAAATGGTTTCATCTTCACTGTTTCACAGAGCAAAAGCAGCGCAGGAGTTCAAACAAAATAAATTTTAAAATAAATATGGGGCTTCCCTGGTGGTGCAGTGGTTGAGAGTCTGCCTGCCGATGCAGGGGACACAGGTTCGTGCCCTGGTCCGGGAAGATCCCACGTGCTGCGGAGCGGCTGGGCCCATGAGCCATGGCCGCTGAGCCTGCGCATCTGGAGCCTGTGCTCCGCAACGGGAGAGGCCACGGCAGTGAGAGGCCCACATACTGCAAAAATAAATAAATAAATAAATAAATAAATAAATAAATAAATAAATAAATAAATAAATAAGGAAATAGAATGAGGGGATTAGTTATGTAGCTTGAATGTTTAATGAATGTAGGCTCAGAGAGCAAGCTGGGTCACTCTCCACCACTGATTAGTCCTGTTGAGTGGACCAAAATCTCTTCTGTATCAGCATCAGGATGGATGTGGATGCTGGCATTTGCCTCTGTGACTAACTGCCTCCCTCTTCTGATCAACACACTCTTCTTGAGTGTTAAAACATTCCATCAGGCTGTAGGCCAGTCACGTTATTGGGAGCATATCCAGGGCTGATGTTCCACTGCTGTACCACCTTCATGGCCCTACCAGTTTTTAAAATATTTGAAAACTTTCTTACTAGTGGGGACAGTCACTGCCCTGAGTCCTCCCATTGCACCCCACCATCCTACCACATTTCCCCGCAGTTCAGCAGTCTACAGGTTCATGATGTCTGGCACAGCAGGGGAGCTTCCAGGATCTGCTCATTCTCATTGGTTGATACCTGTTTCATACCTGCTATTAAATATTGTTAGTATCACCCCCAGAGTGCATTTGTTGATTGAAGAGTTGAAATCTCAGACAGTGACCTTATTCCCATTTCACTGTCTCCTACTCCCACCAACCAACAGCCTATCAGTAACATGTGTTCATGAAATCGTATCTACTTCTGGTTGAAAACAACCAGAGGTAGACCCCACAAGAGGCTTTTAATAGCCTGGTTAGATACTCCCTGGATCAGGGAGTTAAAAACCTCAGAGAAGATTCCCTTGAATTCTTTTGTGTTGCAGAGAGTGAAACTATAGGGATGGGCCTTCTCTGTGGTTCTATTACCGGACCCAGACATGGCACACAAAGCAGTCAGGGTGGGCTGGCGATAAAGAAGGCCCTTGAAACTTCAGTCCAGAGAGAGGGAAGGAAGGGGCATACATGGTCCTATAAGTATTCTGGGTGCACAGGTAGGTGCACACTGAGGTGGACTTCCAGTGTGTGGGGAGAGAACATTGGCTTTGCTGTGACAGACCTGATCTGAATACTGATCTGGCCGCTTCAGGCTCTGTGACTGTGGGCACTGTAATCCCATTGGGTCTTCATGTACTCATTTAAGAATGGGGATAATTCATAGGTTGGTTGTGGGGATCACATGAGGTAATTTGTGTATGCAAAACACGTAACACTCGAGAGCTGAAACAAAAAGCACAAAATAAGCAACTTGCTCTTCAAATTTCTTATTCTAGGCAGTGAGAAGAGAAGCCTGAGAAGATGCTCCTGGCCTGAGGCATTCTTTGTGTTGTGATATTTTCCTATTTCTGTGATGGCCTCAGTGTATGAGCATATTGACTGAGGGCCTTCATATGTTGAAAAGGTCATGTCCCAGGAGAAAGGAAACGAGCCCCAATGCTTTGCCTTATCACTTTGAGGAAGAGATGGCCAGAGAGAATGAACCTCCTGTTCCTATCCTGGGGCCTGCTAACCCTGAGAAACCACCTCCTTGGAAAGTGTTCTGGACTTCCTCAGTTTCTCCAATGCAAACGAATACTCACCAGTGCCATAGAGACACGTACTAAGGCAAGTGCAAGTTTACCAAGTTGCTACCTGAGCAAGCTCTTCCTTGCATGATGGCCCCTACCCCAATCTCACAGGATGTAGTCAGTCTATGGATTGTGGAAACCAGCAATGGTAGACAATGCCCTTTTAATAGTAAAGGCTGCATCATGGGGTCTTCTCAGAACCTCTTGAGCAATGAAGCTCATTTCCTATGTTTTAATCTTCAGAATATATGATTATTATCTTTAAAGTGAAGGTGACAACTACAAGCAACATCAAATACCAGTATACATTACTTGATAGGGAGGCTGCTGGTATATTGTGCTTTATCAGGATTCTAAGGCTGCAATCAAGGCCTTGATTGATTAGCAATGTCTGTAATGGATATGGGAAGGGATGATGGCAGTGTGCCTATCATGCATTTGCCAATCCTATTTTACTGTCTTTTTGATTCTTGTGCAAACAGTAACCTATTTTTAAGGTATAAAATAGCAGACTGAATGGATTAGAGAAGCTTTTCTTAGAAAAATGATAAAACACAAACTAAAGAGATACTCGTCCCTAAGCAGGGTGTTTTACGACTTCAAATTGGAGGGTTCATTGTTATATGTGCAAGATGGATTTCCTGGTGCTTATGTCTCCATGCAATGAAAAGAAAAATATGTTAAGTGTGCATAATCAATACGTCCTAGCTTCTACCTCTCTCTGCTAAAGTAGGGTACATAGGCTTCAAATTTTCAATCAGTCTTTTTCTTTCCTTGGGAGTGTTCGCAGCAGTATTCTCTCCCACAATGGATGCATCCATTTCTCCCTTTTCTCTCCAGATCCTCATCTCCATTGATGTCTGGAAGCCACTTGATGGTGTCTTGCTGCTCCAGGTACCCATGGAAAATGTTTGATATCAGTGCCAAGGATGCCATCTACAGATGCTCCAAAAGTGTAAATCCTCAAGGGCCTGTGGCAGTTGCTATTCGGTGGGGAGATGGACACATTTTGTATCCTGGGCACTAAGACAGCACTACACGTAGTGAATCCACAACTTCTGCTTCTGCATTGCAGCCCCTGTCTGCAGAGGGCTCACACAGGGGACTGGGTGGGGTCCAGAGGCCACGCTAAGCTCCTATCCCATCTCCCACAGGTGTATCCACGGTACTTCTTGCAAACCTACTTGTGCAGATTGCCAGTTGGTGGGCCTGTCTCCTTGGGACGTTAGCACTTGGACACTTCGTGTTCTTGGATAGTTTGGGCCATGAGTATTTAGTGATTTCAGGTTTTCTTTCTAATTCCTCACAGCCATTTTACTTCCAAGTAAAATGTGGTTTTTACTGTGGCATACTGGAATATCTGGTGTAGTTGGGGTTATGGAGGAAATGACTGACATTTAGTTTAGACACTCTTCTTTTGTATTTTATCATATTCCCTTTTGTTAATTTCTACCATTTGTTAATTTCTTTTATTCATTCATTTATTCAACATTTACTGCACTGCTTGTATGTACCAGGGAAAAATATTGAATCCTGAACTGGTAAATATGAATACTATAAGCTCTGTCTTCACAGCTTTCACAATTTTAGGGAGAAGGGGAGATAAATATGAAACGGAAATTCTATTGATGACTGCAAAATGAAACATTACATCATTTAAGTCTAGAGAATAGCCCCGGGGAGGAAAAGATTAATCCCAGGCAGATGAGGGGGAATAAATGGTATTTCTGACTTTATTTTTGCCGCTCAATCCCAGACAGCAGTCTTCTGGGCTTATATTGACTTTGTCCAGCTCACAGAGATACCATTAACGAGCACCGGGCTGCCACTATGGTTTAAAAACTAAAACAAATTTAACATCCTAAGCTGGAGGAAATCTTAACTGAAAACTGCAGGGAAGAGCTGCCTTGTCATAAGCTATGTGGAATCTTAAAAGGGAGCATTGAGGCCAAGATTTGCGTTCAACAGCTAATACTTTAGAGACAAGAGTTATATATACAAAAGCTCCTGTTTGTCCCTTACGGATGCATATAAAAGTTGCATCTGTAACCCATGCTTTATTTATTTACTTTATTAGACCCTGACAGTGTTATGTGAGGTGAGCATCGGGTCAAACCAAAGCACCAGGTCTGTCTGCTCACCCCATTGCCCGACTGAAATTAAAGGAAGAAGGAAGACTATGAAAGTCAGTTACCACATCGCCCCTAACTGTAGGGGTTGGTTAGCTGTAAATGTCAATCAGCCCTAACGAGGACCGTGGAGTAAATTTGTTAAATAACTGAGTGAGCATGCCAGTCGGAAGCCCGCTGGATGAGAGCGCGGCATCAGTTGGAGACAAAGGAAATCGCTCGCTTTTCTCTGCATCGAGTGGGTCCTTGCAGGCTTAGAACTAGCTAGTCCAGAAAAAAGCAGAGAAAGCAGAAGGAAGGAGTGGGGGGAAGGAGGAGGCCAGTGGGCCTCTTGGAAATGTGAGGGGCGATAAAGAAAGGGACCCCTCGCCCACAATGAGAAAACACACACGACCTGAGCGAGCGGAGAGTGGAAAGAAAGCCCCGGAGTCCCCAGAGAACTTGACAGAAAGCGTCTGACAGCGAGACCGACCGGCCGCACCATCTGCTTCCACGCATCTCTCCCCAACAATGGGAACTTCTGCGGACCTTCTGCCCCGCCCCTCCCCCGCCTGGAGCGCGCATTTAAATGAGGCCCGGTAACGGGGGGCGCCGCTGGCGCTGTGATCTCTCACACCCTGGGAGCCAGCCCGGCGTCCCCAACAGGAGGCCCCGAGGGGAGAGGTTAAAGTCTCGGCTGACCGGAGAGGTGATTACGGAGCTGCTCCCAAATGAGGCTGCTTCACTGCTGGTACTTGGGCATGTGTTGGGATAATTGTGCTTGAATACTTAATGCTTGATTGACTTGGCTGTTTTGTGTTTGACCATATTTTGAAACGCGATCTCACTGTTGGGGTTAGGCAATTAGCATCAAGACCACGGGTAAAACGGGGTGAAACGCAGTTACTTCTATGGTGATTTCTGCTTCGTTCCTGGATTCAGCACAGAAAACGGAGTGTTCTACTGGGACTCATTTGCCTATATTTGGATCATCTGGAATTTTGATCTTAAAGAGGAAGTCTCTTAATCCTGAACTTCATGTAGCTGCCAACTTTGATCTTTGCATCTTTGGTTACAGCTAAGTTTTACTCGCATTCCAAGTGACCTTTGTTCTCCTGCAGCCATAGAAGAATAGAATAGGAGAGGAGAGGTCAGGGCTGAGAAAAGGAAAATTCATGCCAAGCACGGAGAAAGGCTAGGGCAGAAAGTGAGTGATAAGTTATGACACAGAATCCACAATTTCAAGATGACAGCTGACTGGCTTTGGTGCCCTGTCTAGTTCAGTTCCTTGCGAGTATGTCTTAATTATCTTTGTATCCCCACTGCCTAGCACAAGGCCTGGATTTTAGTAGGTATTTAGTATTTATATTTCTGGAACATGTATATTAAAGCTAGCACAACTTCTAGGAAAATAGAGAAGGGCTATTAGCTAATTTTAAAAAATCTTTTTAATTTCATTTTTAAATGGTGAACTTAAGCATCACTCAGGCTGTGTCTCATATTATTGGGATAAAGTGTTCCAGTTAAGAATTACCAAAGGCAGGAGCTGGATCTCACTGATTCAAGATCACTTTGGGGATATTTGAAACTATTGACTCGCTATGATAAAGGATGGCCAGGTTTCTATTCATCCAATCTCATTCAAAGCACAAGCAGGTACTGATTTATTTAAAGAGAAGTAAGAGGAAGATTAAGTCTGGAGTAGTCAGATGACTAACTGGGTATCACTAATTCCATAAATGAAGGCATCACAACCCATTTGTTAGGTTTTATAAGAAAAATAAGAAAAGCACTGATGAAATAGATTATGAAACCTAGGTGATGAGTCTTATAAAATAATTCCAGGAGTACAGAAAAGTGTGGAGAGGTCTAAGACCAAATGTTGATAACATGCGTGCAGCCTGTATTACCTTGAACCTATAAGGACTCAATCTTAGCAAAGTGAAAGTGTTTGATGACTTTGGCTCAGCCGTGTGAAGTTCACATATCTGGGATATACAAACACAATCTATTTGTAAATTGATCATTAAAGTCCCTCAATCAAGGCACAACTTCTATGTTGTTCTTGTTCTCAATTAAAAATGAAGAATGGGCTTCCCTGGTGGTGCAGTGGTTGAGAGTCCGCCTGCCGATGCAGGGGACGCGGGTTTGTGCCCCGGTCTGGGAAGATCCCACATGCCGCGGAGCGGCTGGGCCCGTGAGCCATGGCCGCTGAGCCTGCGCGTCCGGAGCCTGTGCTCCACAATGGGAGAGGCCACAGCAGTGTGAGGCCCGCGTACCGAAAAAAAAAAAAAAAAAAAAATGAAGAATGGTTCTTGGATTTGCATTTATTCTGTGTTCTTCACTTAGTAAAGACTTTTTCCTGTCCTGGATGCTTAATCAACTTGTTCAAAATTCGTTATTTATACTTCTTCTGTCTTTGTTTCCTCATCTGTAAAATGGGAATTTTAATAGTATCTACTTCATAGAATTGCTGTAAGGATTAAATTAAGTAATATATGTAAAATGCTTATAATTGTGCCTGGCACTTAGTGTTTGCATATATATTTCCAGTGACAGTATTTGCAGCTATTATTTAATTTGATCATCATCTTGTTTGTTGAGGATACAGTTTCATTCGTACTTCTTTTGTTTAAATATGTGTGATTCTGCTTAAGAAGACTGTAGACTTCTCCAAAAGATAGTGCAGGCAAATTTATTATAGTAAATACTTTTGTAAGGTCACATAATGAAGTATAATAATTCTCAGTCACTGCCCTAAATTTGAAATTCTAATTATGTAATTATCATAAATTTTTAGCATCTGGGGAGTCTGGGTTAAGTATTAACAAGGCTAAGTATTTTAGTGCATCACCTAAGGCAGAGTAGAGTAGTGAATAAGCGAGTGCGTTTGAATCTTGGCTCTTTTGGTTATTAATCTCTTTGAGCCTTGAGATTCTTTTCTTTTAATGGAGTAATAATACCTACCTCACAAAATTGAAGAAAAGATGAAATAAGATAATATATGTAAAGGACTTAGTACAATGCTTGGCCTATATAGAAAGGACACAATAAATGAATAAGTGGTAAGTATAATTATTATAGTAATTATTATTATAGCTGTGATCATCATTTTCTATCACAGAAGTTGGAAGATGTGCCCTTTTTTACTCCTCTTGGGGGAACAGCATTCAGGAGAAGCTCATGGGGGACAATTTGGCATCCTAGGGAGTATGCTGTGGTCTACTGCAAAGAATCCAGAGGACATAGATTGAAATTCTTGAGATGAATGGCAGGCTTCCAGTCCCTCTTGGAAGGCTCTACAACGCTGAGATTGACTAGGATCACCTGCTCCTTCAGTGCTCTCTCTTCCCCAGCGATCACAACTATCATCATAATAGAGGTACCGTTTATTGACTTCCTTCCTTATATATGCAAGGACTTTATTTGCATTATTTTTAATCAGCATAGAAAATCTGATCTGCAAGCTAGATGTTATCCCAATTTACAGCTGTGTAAAAGTCACTTAGCTAGTGGGTAGCAGAACCAAGGATTCAACCTGGGTCTTTCTGACCACTAAGCCTGCACTTTTCCCATTGTTCTCTGGCACGGTTTACCACCTTAGCACCGCCTCTGACACTAATCTTAACAAGGGCCTCTAAAAACAGTCATAAGGAAAAATTTTTGAGGATAATTTTTTTCTCAACTTGAGTTGTGTTTTTCTTCCTACACTAGAGTACAAAATTACCAGAATCCACACATATACATACTTGTGAAACTAGTGCGAGTCACTACTCTTGAGTGATATTACATATAATTTGGCTGCAAGAAAATTAAACTCTATATCAGGAAATAGTTCCCAAGACCAGTAACTTTGGGGGCGGGGGGGAATGTATAAAAACATGCCAACAAAAGAGTGAAGCAAATTAGAAAAAAGTTTCCCAACCACAGAGAATAAATAAGTATAATATTTAGTTAAACGTTCTAAATAGGTTGAGACATACTCAAGGTCGGTCACATAGTAAATTAGTTATGGAATCAAATCCAGCCTTTGGATATTCATTCCAGTACTTTTTCCTGACACCTCTGCAGCTTCTCAGGTACTGGGAGAGAACAACCTTTTAACAAAAATGAATGGTGGAGGAAAAAGTGTTTAAGACACTCCAGGAATAGTGTTAACTGGAGGGTCTCTAATTTTTGAGCCCTTTTGGAGGTTGCCCACATCCTTGAATCTATGTATCATGTGCATACACAGCATCTTTTGCTCTAGGTGTCCTCTCAGCCCTGAGCATACACTCCACTGGACACGTTGCAAGGATCATTGATTCCAAGTAAACACCTCTGCAGAGGCAACTTGAGATGCAGCAAAATGTGCCTCTGGCAGCGTCCCTCTTTTTCTCTCATGGTCCTCTCCTTTTGATATACCTAGTAGCCCTCTGGTAGCCCCTAAAATCCTCTTTGTATGTTTTATTACCAAACATTTTGTTCTGATGTAAGTAATTTTTATAAAATTCTACAAAAAATTATCCGCTAATAGTAATCACTTGTATTTGTATAGCTCATTACATTAAGTACTCACATATGCACTGTTTTAGTTTTGTCATTAACTCTGCCAAGTGGAGAAGAAAGGTAGGTTATCCACATTTTACAAATAATAATAATACAGGGCTGGAAGGGTTAAAAGACTTGCCCAAAGTCACACTGGGCAGTGTGCAGTGGCATCACATGGAGCTCATGTCTTCTGAGACCTAACAGGGCATTCATCACGGAGATGCATTTCCTCACAGAGTAGTTTCACTTGGGGAGAAGACATACCTGAAGATGGAAAGGTGTTTAATGCACAAAGACTCTGACCGTGTAATTTCAGGCTTTATGGCAGCAATTAGGGAAAGGTATACCTTGGTGGCACCTCTTGATTTATACCATGGAAGCCAAAAACCTTAATGAAGGAAGGTCATCAGAAGCATCTCTCTCTCTAAAGTCTTATCCCCTGGCAAACATTTGACAAATACTTTTCTTCAGAAAAAAGGAAGTACATTTTTATGTGTCAGAGGTAAACAAAAGTCAGTATCCAGCCAAAAATACTCAGCATTTCTTTTATTTACCATGTTCTAGAGCATTTTAATTAGAGGTTTTTAAGTTTTGAGATAGATGTTAAGCAAATAAATACATGGCATGAAATTTACAGGAAATTGGTGAGCAGCTAATGTGACAATGAAATTAATTACTGGGCATATGTTGTGCATCTGTTAGTTCAAAAACTCAAGAACTTCCCAGGTGAAATCTGGGTGAAACTGACCCCTGTATACAGAGGGCAAGAAGAGACCGAACAAAGAGGCAGATCACTCCAGAATGGTAGGTGGAGGTTTTAATAAGCAAGGGAACTTATACACAGATGGTATTAACAACACCTTACTCTCCAGATTATGGCCTTGAAACAGCTCCTAGTGTGGGAATGGTGGGCAGAATGTACATTCCAAGGACAGGAGGGAGTGAGGAGCCTCCGACTTCCTGTGTCCAGCTTGCGGGTTAACCGGCGGTCACACCCTCTAGCTGACCTTCTTCAACAACGTCATGTTGGCTGTGGGTACTTTAGAAGATTCAATTGCATAATAATGTCTTAGGTTCTTTGGAAAATGAGGGCCAGCACTATAAATATTCTCAGATGGTTATAATATCCTTATTGTTAAGGAGCAAGCACCTTGTGTACCTCCAAGAAGAAAAGATGGCACAGCCATAGTTGCCAGTTATATAAACTTAGTAACATAAGAGACAATGTTGTTGATAATCATTTTTAGTTTTTCATTTGTCTCAAGAGAATTTGTAATTGCTATGGAAGCATTTTTATGATGGTTGCTTTAAAATTCTTGTCAGATAATTCCAGTATCTGATTAATTTCAGTGTTGGTGGCTGGGGTTTGTCTTTACTCATTTACGGTGTGATTTTCCTGGTTCGTGGTATGATCAGTGATATTCGATTGTATCCTGGACATTTTGGATATTATTTTTTGAGAATTTGGATCCTATTTAATCTTTTTTTTAGTAGGTAGTCCTCCTGTTGAGGTGTAGCTTAAGTGAGGGCTGGATGGGTGTATATGTCCAGCTTCCTAAAGGGGCTCTGCCAACAGCAGAAGTAGAGAGCTGGCTCACATTGTTTCCGTGCAAGAGGATGCTCCCCACTTTGTCCTACTGATACTGGGGTAGAGTGGAAGATCGGCTTCCTACTCAGCCCCCCTAAAACCATCAGGTGGGAGAAATGCAGTGTTTCTTTTGGAGTTTGCCTGGAGTAAGGCAGTATTACCAAAAAGGTTTTCTGTTGATATAGGTTACCCCTTTCCTAGTATTTTGGCTAGGGGGAATAGGCTCTTCTTCAAGTAAATTTTGTGTCTGTTCATGTTGGTGGTTTCTGGTTTGAGGCTTCTGCCATGTCTGGAACATATGTTCTCGAATTCTTAGTTTTAAGAGAGAGGAACTCTGCCTCTCTAAGAGGTAGAAATGGGGCTACTCCATCTTGGAACTATAATAGAAGTCCCTGCAACCATTTTTAAAGAATTCTTTGACATTCAATTTGGTCAGAATATGTCCGTGGACCTTGCCGTAGGAGTAGTGTGTGTGTGTGTGTGTGTGTGTGTGTGTGTGTGTGTGTGTGTGTGTGTGTGTGTGTGTGTGTGTGTGTGTGTACAAAGATAACTTTGAATGTTTTAAATTTTCCTTCCCCTAATACCTATTTATCATCTTTTGCCTTCCTTTCTTACACACACACACACACACACACACACACACACTTCTTTTGTGTTGTTGTTGATCTGCCTTGCAAGTTTATGTACACTTTTCTCCTACCCCCACTCCAAGCTTACTCTAAATCTTGCCCAGTAATTTATTGACTTAGGGTGGCTGGAAAAAAATCAAGAGCATTAACTTTTTTTTCTGCAAAAAGCTTTATTATTTACATTTGGTTCACAGCTTGGGAGAAGGCCCCAGGGTGGTTAAAAAGCTGCCTAGTGGCTGCAGAGAGAGGCTTCAGGCAGAAGCCCTGACACCAGAGGGGTGCCAGAGGGGCTCCTCAAGGGCCGCTGGTCTGAGGAGGTTCCTATTGGTGCTCGAGGGTGAGCCTGTTGAGCAGATACTCTCCCAGCCCAGCCTGGGGGGCCACCAGCTGGCGGAGATTAGTCAGGTGGGCGCCATCTTCTTGATGAGTTTCACCTGCTCACCCCTGAAGTGGCTCTCCAGGAAGTCAGAGAGCTGGGAGTCTGTGCAGGCAGAACCCAGGGCCTGCAGATATAAAAGGGCCTGGTTCAGGTTCTTCTCCATGACCACGGTGGCTTCCATAGCGTCTGCGGTTTTACCCCACTCGTGTTGGAACGGCTTCTGCACTGTATGTCCTGGAAGAGGGCACAGCTGCCGTGCTGGTTTTGTATCTTCAAGAGATGTATGTTTTGTTTCTCCAACTTGCTGAAGAAGTGGCCCACGTCTTCCCGAGCCACATCGTTGTGGTCGAAATAGAAACCCAGAGAGAGGTAAGTGTAGGGGGCCTGCAGATGCATGGTGACCAGGCAGTTCACTGCGGCCTCCACCTCGGTGGAATAATTCTGAGGAATCTGGGGAGGTCGTGGTTGATCGACAACAGGGAGCTAAGCTCAAAAAACAGTGTTGGCTGGTCCTGGAAGCTGAAGGCGGCTGAGTGATTGGTTCCAAAGGTTGCAATTGGAAAGGAGGTTGGAGGGTGGTCGGAGGCTGGAAGCAGGGGCGTCCCTGGGTCTGTTTCGTCTAAACACTGTTGAAGCAAGAGACAGACCTTCCGGGCCACCGGGCCGCACTGCCAAGAGTATTAACTTTTTAACTCGGGTTCTCTCATCAGGTAATCCCAAACAGCTGTCCGTTATTTTGCATCAATTTGATCATTTTCTATGGTATTGAAATTTTGTCTTAGTGGCCTTGAATGGAGAATTTCTTGAGCTAAAGACTCTGACTATTCACCTTTGTATCTATAGCATCTGGGCTCAGTTCCTGGTACCTCCCAGATTCTCAGTGATTATTTGTTGAATAAGGTGTCCATATAAGCACATTTTCCATTCACCCCTGCCTCTGATTGGAATCCTTTCTTTGCACATCCTCATATGCAGCTTAATTTATATGAGAGAGAAAGGTATGGCCTACATGATGTTGGACTATCTCACTGTGCAGTCTTGGTAGTTCAGTGTTTCATTTGTCCGTTGGTGTGTAATAAGCTATGTCAAAACTTGGTGGCTTAAAACAACAATGATTTTGCAATTTGGATAGGGTTTGGTTGAGCTAATCTCTGCTCCATGTGCTACCAGCTGGGGTGTTTTAACTGGGGCTGGAGGATATACTTCCCAAATGGCTCACTCACATAACTGGCAAGTTGGTACTGGCTGTTGGCTGGGAGCTCAACTGACACTGTGAGCCAAAGGTCTTGATTTTTGGGCTTCCCTGGTGACGCAGTGATTGAGAGTCTGCCTGCTGATGCAGGGGACACGGGTTTGTGCCCCGGTCCGGGAGGATCCCACATGCCGTGGAGCAGCTAGGCCGGTGAGCCATGGCCGCTGAGCCTGCGCTTCCGGAGCCTGTGCTCCGCAACGGGAGAGGCCACAGCAGTGAGAGGCCCGCGTACCGCCAAAAAAAAAAAAAGAAAAAAAAAAGGTCTTGATTATTTTCCACAAGAGCCTCTCCACATGGCTGCTTGGGCTTTCTTACAACATGATGGCTAGATTTCGAGATGTAGAAACAGCCCAGCCTTCTTAATACCTGGCTTAGAATACTCATAATATTTCTTTCTCTGCATTCTATTGGCCAATTTAGTCTTAGACTCAGCAGATACAAGGGGGAGGAATGTAAGTTGCACATTTTTATTTATTTATTTTTTTGCGGTACGCGGGCCTCTCACTGCTGTGGCCTCTCCCGCCGCGGAGCACAGGCTCTGGACGCACAGGCTCAGCGGCCATGGCTCACGAGCCCAGCCGCTCCGAGGCATGTGGGATCCTCCCGGACCGGGGCACAAACCCGTGTCCCTTGCATCGGCAGGTGGACTCTCAACCACTGCGCCACCAGGGAAGCCCCAAGGGAACTGTAAGTTGTACCTCTTTATGGGAGGAGCAGCTTGTACATATAGGGAGGGGCAGAATTATTGGGGGCCATCTTTGGAGAGTAACTTTAACTTTCTGCTGCAAAATTTCTTTATCTGTCAAATATGAAATTGAGAGAGGGCAACAATAACACATACATCATAGAGTTGCTATGAAAAGTATAGGAGATGCCATATATTTTGCATTTAGAATGATTCCTGGCACATAGTAAGTAGTTGATACATTTTAACTAATTAGGATAATTTTTGTTGCTATGAGAATGAAAAATTCCTGCACAACACTAAGTTAGAGAAGAACATACTTTTTCCTCCATGGAAGTTATGATATCTTCTCATAATGCCAGTTAGATGATTTTACTGGTTAATATTTCCTTTGACAGCTTTAATTACCATATTCTCTTTGATTTGCTTCCTCTAGACTGAATTTTTTTTTTTTAAAGATCTCAAATCAGTAGCCTTCAAATGAAAGGAATAACCCACAGTTCTGTAGTATAATGACTTGGTGTCTCTGCTGGAATCCTTTTTCTTTTTATACTTACTTGCAGGTATTTTTCTTACACTTTGAGAAAGCAGTCCTCTGTAGAGATAGAATGAATGATACAGGAATGACATGCCCTTGGAAACTGCTCCTGTTTCTCTCTTTGGAAACATGGGTGTGCAGTTAGTCCTTTGGAAGTTTACAGGTCAGCAGAGGTCATCAGCCAGATAAATCCAAAGAATAACCAGTGGGGCCAGATAAATTTCAAGTCAAGTAATCTCTGCATTAATGTAAGTTAATTTCTTATTTCTACACCAGAGATGGGGATTGATGCTAAACAATATGAAACTACAATTATGTAAATTCACTATTTTTAGCCGTTGAAATGTTAGCCAAGTCAAACTTTTCATTCACCAGTGCATGGTGTCTTTGTAACTATCTTAATTTATATATAAAGAAAGCAATCAGGTTTGTGCCGTGTTCTCATAACACTGCTAATTTCCGTTCTTTTCTTTTGATTTTATGTCCAGACCTGTAATTTTTCCAAGTGATTAAGACCACAGGTTAGTCCTTCTACAGCTGACATTTCCTTTCTGTGATTATTCATCTCTTTGGTTCTTTTTTTTTTTTTTTTTTTTTTTTTTTTTTTTTTTGCGGTATGTGGGCCTCTCACTGTTGTGGCCTCTCCCGTTGCAGAGCACAGGCTCCGGACGCACAGGCTCAGCGACCATGGCTCACGGGCCTAGCCACTCCACGGCATGTGGGATCTTCCTGGACCGGGGCACGAACCCGTGTCCCCTGCATCGGCAGGCGGACTCTCAACCCCTGCGCCACCAGGGAAGCCCTCTTTGGTTCTTTTAACAGCCATGTTTTATTAATGATCATTTACCATGCAGTAATAAACTCTGTCATTTAGTTCTTCCGGAATTTTCTGATCCTTGATTACAGTGTAACATATTGCCTGATTAATTGCTCATCATTGCTGTTTTTAGCTTCTGCATGCACTAGTTAAGGTTATTTCTTCCCGTTTTGGCTTTTCTACCCCCTGAGCATTTTCATTTCCAACAACCTTATTAGTTGTCTCCAACTTCTCCCACTTCCTTTTTGCATTCCTTGATAGCACAGAGCGTATACAGAATCCCTATGAACGGTTACCATTTACTCTTGTTTCCATCTAGCACAGAAGTTCTCAGATTGTAGTGTAACTTAGAAGCACCTAGAGGGCTTTTTATTTATTTTATTTTTACATCTTTATTGGAGTATAATTGCTTTACAATGGTGTGTTAGTTTCTGCTTTATAACAAAGTGAATCAGTTATACATATACATATGTTCCCACATCTCTTCCCTCTTGCATCTCCCTCCCTCCCACCCTCCCTATCCCACCCCTCTAGGTGGTCACAAAGCACGGAGCTGATCTCCCTGTGCTATGCGGCTGCTTCCCACTAGCTAGCTATTTTACGTTTGGTAGTGCTTTTTAAAACATAGTTTGCTGGGTGCTTCTCCCAGAGTAGGTCTGGGTGTGGATAGAGAATTCACATTTCTAACAAGTTCCCAGGGATGCTGATGTTGCCTCCCCAGAATCAAGCCTTGAGAACCGCTGGCATAGCAGATTAGCATAGCGGTTAAGAGACTAGGCTCTGGGTTTTGCTGATATGGGTTCAGATCACAGTTCTGCCACTTAACTTTCCAAGTCACATGACCTTGGGAAAGCTAAGGTCTCACAACTTAATCTTTGTAAACTGCAGTTTCCACATTTGTAAAATGGAAAGAGAACCAACCTTCTAAACTTGTAAGGATTAGGTGAATTGATCCATGGAAAGCACGGAGTACAGTGGCAAGATGTAAACACTCAATAAAATGTTAGCTATTGGTGTTTTTTAACCAGGTGTGAGGAATTAATGTTCAAGCTCAATTACTAAAATTAAGAAAATGTGGCTCCTCTAGCAAATTGGTCATTTATCTCTGGAACTTGATTTTTTTTATACTGCTGAGGTACAAATGCCATTTTTTTTTTTTTTTTAAGATTGGCCATGTGGACAGAAAGATTCAGTAGAAAGATCATGAGATTTGGAGTCAGGAAAATGCCTGGGTTCCAGTCTAGACTCTTGCTATTCCTAGCTTTGTGAGTCATAGCAATTTTCTTCATCTCTCTGATCCAAGTTTCCTCTAAATATCTTCTAAAGTGGTGATATAAATGGTAAGGACTGTTGTATGGATCAAATGAGCTAGATCGTTTGAAAGTTTTTTTATTTTAATATTCAGTACAAGTATAGTTATTGTTAGTTTTATTGAGAATAAAAGGGTCTAGAGCAACTTTAAAAAATTTTTATTGGGGTATGGTTGATTTACAATGTTGGGTTAGTTTCAGGTGTACAGCTAGAGCAATTTTTTTTTTTTTTTTTTTTTTTTTTGGTACATGGGCCTCTCACTGTTGTGGCCTCTCCCGTTGCGGAGCACAGGCTCCGGACGCGCAGGCTCAGCGGCCATGGCTCACGGGCCCAGCCGCTCCGCTGCATGTGGGATCTTCCTGGACCGGGGCACGAACCCGTGTCCCCTGCATTGGCAGGCGGACTCTCAACCACTGAGCCGCCAGGGAAGCCCTAGAGCAATTTTTTATTGTACTTACTCATTATCATCATGAAAATTTATCCTATAGAGTGACAGTTATGGAAAACCTTTTCCATTGTAATTATTTTGAGGTGGTGGTGACTCTAGCTGGGAATTGTGGAATACTTGGATACCTGGATATGTTAGTTTCTATTAGTAATCTAGCCAGATTTCTTTCTTATTGGCTGAAATGCTGGTTCATTTTTCAGACACCTTACCTGGAAGGAGTTAACACCTGAATGACCATATTTCAAAATGATGCAAGAAGAAAGAAAAAAAATTATGTTATAGCTGATAATGATTGGACCAAAAGCATATTTAAGAAAACTTTGCCCCCAATGGTGTGAGTTGCTGAGTTTTGATAATAGGTTTTGGATGAAAATCAGGGGCTCATTTTCAGTTTGGGACTATAAGATTTCTTTCAGAAGAGGAAGGAAACGTCATTTAATCAAAGTTTTAATAATGTAGCTCTAAACACTCTGTTAGGTGCTATGGGAGATATCAAAATGAGCCACACACACTTCATGCTTTGGATGCGTTTTCTCTTGCAGAAAGCAAAAAATCACTACATGTGTCATAAAGAAGGTCAAGTCAGAGGGCTGAAAGCCTGTAAAGGAAGAAGAGATTATTTCTGGCTGGAGGATCAGCCCCCTCCCCCCTTTCAGGCCACACACTGAGCCACATTAAGCCCATGTATCTGAGTATCATAAGGAACCTGGAAAGAACTTGGTGAGCACAATTTATTGACCTTCACAGAGGATTATATTTAAACCATCTCAGACAGATGAGACTCTATCCTCCACTGGGGGAAGAAATCCTTCCCTTGAAGGAGATTCTATAACCTTCTTTATGAACTCATTTCAGTATTTAACAGCCTTTGCTGGCTGCTGAGAAACCTGCTTTAACTCCCACACAGCCATCAGCATTTGTCCTCTCTGGACTTGCTGAACACAGACTTGTATCTTTATGTTAGGCAACCATCATCCTATCTCCAGGGACCCTCATGTCATTGCCTCATTAGTTGATTAAACAATTAAATAAAAAATCCAGGGGTCAGGATATAGCCCTGGTTAAGAGTATTGAGAGGCAGACAGTTTTGGACTAGAGTCCTGGCTCCTTCACTTTCTTGTCCTAGAACCTTGGGCAAGGTTACTTGAAACCTCTGAGCCTCAATTTTCCAACCCATAGAATGGGAATAATAACATATTTACCTCTCAGGGTTGTTGTGAAGATTAAATTGAAAAGATGTGTGTTTTGGGGCAAAGTACATGAAATCATTAATGTGTGACCATTTTGACCAACAAAAAATAGCAATCTTATGTGGTTCAAGCTAATCAATGACTTAGCGAAGTACCTAGAATCTACCAAAGACTCAACATTAATAGCATTTTTTAGAAACAAAAGAAAGGATTTATTATTGTTGTTATTTTTTTTGTTACTACATTGTTCTCATTAATATTATCATGGTCTACAATATCCAGGCCCAGTGCTGGAGGATATTCCTGCAGATGAACCATTACAAAATGGTGAGCACATTGATTATGGAGCTCTGTTTGATACCATAAGTGTGTGGACAATAGAGCATCTGGGTTGGCCTGCAGAAGCTAGAGAAGGCTCCAGAGAGGTGGCAGCATTTGACACTGGGCCTTGTATAGTGAGTTGGAGATTTCTAGGTAGAAAACCGATGGTGGGATCCCACACAGAAGCAAGAGCCTGCACCCAAGGCACAGAGGTGGGAGAGGATGTGGGAGATTGAGGAACCTGTCTGGATTCCATATGGCAAGTGTAAAATAGGACTCTGGGGGTGGAAGGAATTGAGAGCAGAGAGAGGAGGAGGGGCACGGCTTGAAAGAAATGGAGGTTTTACTGGAGAAGTGTCATGATGGGTTTTGCAAGTTTGAGAGGTTCTTCTGGAGATTTCGAAGAGAATGATTGGCCTGGAGAAAGTGTAGAAGCAGAGACATGTAAGAAGGCTAATGCAGCAGCCCAGCTGAGAGGTGGTGTAGGGCAGCAGCAGTGTGCTGGGAGGTAAGTGAGTGAAAATGATGTATTTCCAACCTATGTTGTAAAGGTCCTAGTGATGGGAAGGCTAAGGGAGGAGGGTGATGGGGAAGTTGACTGCTGTGTGTACAGTATAGAAAATAGGAGGAGCAGGACTAGAGCATGGGAAATGGGTGGGAGAGGGGTGAGAGGATAATGAGTGAGTCTGGGGGTATGTTGCATCCCCTGTATGTGAGAGCTTTCCATTTCCTCTGATTTCCCGGAGCCTGTTGTTTCTGTTTTGACTGCAGCACAAGGTGTTAAGGCTCTCATGGGCACCACAGGGACTCATGAGACCCTTCCTTGTTGGGGCATTTTGACAGCACAGATTATACTTTGCTTTTCTGAGGTCACCAGGGTCTTGCCTCCCCAAGGACATTGGTCATAAATCTGTGATGAGGCAATGGTTGATAAGTAAAAAAAAGTAGCTAACTTTGAAGAAATAGAGTGCTTACTGTTTTTAAAAAATTTTTTTTAATTGAAGTATAGTTGATTTTACAATGTTAATTTCTGCTGTACAGCAAAGTGATTCAATTATACATACATATATATAGTACATTCTTCTTTATATTCTTTTCTGTTATGGTTTATCCCAGGATATTGAATATATTCCCTGTGCTATACAGTAGGGCCTTGTTTTTTATCCATTCTGTATATAATAGTTTGCATCTACTAACCCCAAATTCGTAGTCCATCCCTCCCCCATCACTCATCCCCCATCCCCCTTGGCAACCACAAGTCTGTTCTCTATGTCTGTGAGTCTGTTTCTGTTTCATAGATAGGTTCATTTGTGCCATATTTTGGATTCCACAGTAAGTGATATCATATGGTATTTTTCTTTTTCTATTGACATGTACTTGATTTAGAATCTTGTGTTAATTTCTGCTGTACAGCAAAGTGATTCAGTTATACATATATACATTTTTTAATATTCTTTTCCATTATGGTTTATCATACAATATTGAATATAGTTCTCTGTGCTATACAGTAGGACCTTTTTCTTTATCCATTCTGCATATAAAAGCTTACATCTAACCCCAACCTCCCACTCCATCCCTCCCCCAACCCCTCCCCCTTTGCAACCACCAGTCTGTTCTCTATGTCTGTGATTCTGCTTCTGTTTCATAGATAGGTTCATTTATGTCATATCTTAGATTCCACAATAAGTGATATCATATGATATTTGTCTTTCTCCTTCTGACTTACTTCACTTAGCATGATAATCTGTAGGTGCATCCGTGTTGCTGCAAATGGCATCAGTTCGTCCTTTTTGATGGCTGAGTAGTAGTCCTTTGTGTATATGTACCACCTCTTCTTTCTCCATTCATCAGTTGATGGACATTTAGGTTGTTTCCATCTCTTGGCTATTGTAAATAGTGCTGCTGTGAACATAGGGGTGCATGTATCTTTTTGAATTATAGTTTTGTCTGGATACATGCCCAAGAGTGGGATTGCTTTATCATATGGTAATTCTATTTTTATTCTCTGACGGACCTCCATACTGTTTTCCACAGTGGCTGCACCAACTTATATTCCCACCAACAGTGTAGGAGTGTTCCCTTTTCTCCACATCCTCTCTAGCATTTGCTACCTGTCGAGTTCTTAATGATGGCCATTCTGATCAGTGTGAGATGGTAACTCATTGTAGTTCTGACTTGCATTTCTCTAATAATTAGCGATGTTGAGCATCTTTTCATGTGCCTATTGGCCATCTGGATGTCTTCGTTGGAGAAATGTCTATTTAGGTCTTCTACCCATTTTTGGATAGGGTTGTTTGTTTTTTGTTGTTGAGTTGTATAAGCTGTTTGTATATTTTGGAAATTAAGCCCTTGTCGGTCACATCATTTGCAAATATTTTCTCCCATTCTGTAGGTTGCCTTTTCATTTTATCGATGGTTTCCTTTGCTGTGCAAAAGCTTGTAAGTTTGATTGGGCCCCATTTGTTTATTTCTGTTCTTATTTCTATTGCCTTGGGAGACTGACCTAACAAAACATTAGTACAATTTATGTCAGAGACTGTTTTGCCTATGTTCCCTTCTAAGAGTTTTATGTTGTCATGTCTTATGTGTAAGTCTTTAAGCCATTTTGAGTTTATTTTTGTATATGGTGAGAGGGTGTGTTCTAACTTCAGTGATTTATATGTGGCTGTCCAACTTTCCCAACACCACTTGCTATAGAGGCTGTCTTTTTCCCATTGTATATATATATTTTTTTAATTTTTATTGGAATATAGTTGATTTACAATGTTGTGTTAGTTTCACGTGTACAGGAAAGAGCATCAGTTATACATATACATATATCCACTCTTTTTTAGATTCTTTTCCCATATAGGCTATCACAGAGTATTGAGTAGAGTTCCCTGTGCTATACAGTAGGTCCTTATTAGTTATTTATTTTATATATAGTGTGTATATGTCAATCCCAATCTCCCAATTTATCCACCCCCCCCTTACCCCCTGGTAACCATAAGTTTGTTTTCTACATCTGTGACTCTATTTCTGTTTTGTAAACAAGTTCATTTGTACCATTTTTTTTTAGATTCCACATATAAGTGATATCATATATTTATCTTTTTCTGTCTGACCTACTTCATTCAGTATGACAATCTCTAGGTCCATCCATGTTGCTACAAATGACATTATTTCGTTCTTTTTTATGGCTGAGTAATATTCCATTGTATATATGTACCACATCTTTATCCATTCCTCTGTTGATGGACATTAAGGTTGATTCCGTGTTCTGGCTATTGTAAATACTGCTGCAATAAACATTGGGGTGCATGTATCTTTTTGAATTATGGTTTTCTCCAGAAATATACCCAGGAGTGGGATTGCTGGATCATATGGTGGCTCTATTTTTACTTTTTTAAGGAACCTCCATACTGTTCTCCATAGTGGCTGTACCAGCTTACATTCCCACCCACAGTTTCTACTGTTTGTAGATTTTTTGATGATGGCCATTTTGACCGGTGTGAGGTGATACCTCATTGTAGTTTTGATATGCATTTCTCTAATGATTAGTGATGTTGAGCATCGTTTCATGGGCTTTTTAGCCATCTGTATGTCTTCTTTGGAGAAATGTCTGTTCAGATCTTCTGCCCATTTTTTGATTGGATTGTTTGTTTTTTTGATACTGAGCTGCATGAGCTGTTTGTTTATTTCTGTTTTTATTTTCATTACTCTAGGAGGTGGATCAAAAAAGATCTTGCTGCAATTTATGTCAAAGACTGTTCTGCCTGTGTTTTCCTCTAAGAGTTCTATATTTAGGTCTTTAATCCATTTTGAGTTTATTTTTGTGTATGGTATTAGCGAGTGTTCTAATTTCATTCGTTTACATGTAACTGTTCAGTTTTCCCAGCACCATTTATTGAAGAGGCTGTCTTTTCTCCACTGTATATTCTCGCTTCCTTTATCAAAGATAAGGTGACCATAAGTGCATGGGTTTTTTTCTGGACTTTCTATCCTGTCCCATTGATCTATATTTCTGTTTTTGTGCCAGTTCCATACTGTTTTGGTTATTGTAGCTTTCCAATATAGTCTGAAGTCAGGGAGCCTGATTCCTCCAGCTCCATTTTTCTTTCTCAAGATTGCTTTGGCTACTCATAGTCTTTTGTGTTTCCATACAAATTGTAAAGTTTTCTGTTCTAATACTGTGAAAAATGTCATTGGTAATTTGGGAGGGATTGTATTGAATCTGTAGATTGCTTTGTGTAGTGTAGTCATTTTCACAATATTGATTCTTCCAAGAACATTGTAATAATTTCCATTTGTTTTTGTCATCTTTTATTTCTTTCATCAGTATCTTATAGTCTTCTGAGTACAGGTCTTTTGCCTCCTTAGGTAGGTTTATTCCTAGGTATTTTATTCTTTTTGATGCGATGGTAAATGGGATTGTTTTCTTGATTTCTATTTCTGATTTTTCATCATTAGTGTAGAGGAATGCAAGAGATTTCTGAGTATTAGTTTTGTATCCTGCAACTTTACCAAATTCATTGATGAGCTCTAGTAGTTTTCTGGTGGACTCTTTAGAATTTTCTATGTATAGTATCATGTCATCTGGAAACAGTGACAGTTTTACTTATTCTTTTCCAGTTTGGATTCCTTTTATTTCTTTTTCTTCTCTGATTGCCATTTCTAGGACTTCCAAAACTATGTTGAATAGTGGTGAGAGTGGACATATTTGTCTTGTTCCTGATCTTAGAGGAAATGTTTTCATTTTTTCACCATTGAGAGTGTTGTTTGCTGTGGGTTTGTCATGTATGGCCTTTAATATGTACTATGTATTAAGTAGTTTCCTTCTTTGCCCACTGTCTGGAGAGTTTTTATCATAAATGGGTATTGAATTTTGTCAAAAGCTTTTTTTTTTTAATTTAACAAATTTAATCAGTTATACATATACATATGTTCCCATATCCCCTCCCTTTTGCGTCTCCCTCCCGCCCTCCCTATCCCACCCCTCCAGGCGGTCACAAAGCACCGAGCTGATCTCCCTGTGCTATGCAGCTGCTTCCCACTAGCTATCTACCTTACGTTTGGTAGTGTATATATGTCCATGCCGCTCTTTCGCTTTGTCACATCAAAAGCTTTTTTTGCATCTATTGATATGATCATATGGTTTTTATTCTTCAGTTTGTTGATATGGTGTATGACACAGATTGATTTGTGGATATTGAAAAATCCTTGCATCCCTGGGATAAATCCCACTTGATCATGGCGTTTGATCCTTTTAATGTGTTGTTGGATTCGGTTTGCTATTATTTTGTTGAGGAATTTTGCGTCTATGTTCATCAGTGATATTGGCCTGTAATTTTCTCTTTTTTTGTGATATCTTTGTCTTGTTTTGATATCAGGGTGATGGTGGCCTTGTAGAATGAGCTTGGTAGTGTTCCTTCCTCTTCAGTTTTTTGGAAGAGTTTCATAGGGGTAGGTGTTACCTCTTCTTTAAATGTTTTATAGCATTTGCCTGTGAAGTCATCTGGTCCTAGACTTTTGTTTGTTGGAAGATTTTTAATCACAGTTTCAATTTCAGTACTTGTGATTGGTCTGTTCATATTTTCTATTTCTTTCTATTTCAGTCTTGGAGCATTTTACCTTTCTAAGAATTTGTCCATTTCTTCTAGTTTGTCCATTTTATTGGTGAACAGTTGCTTGTAGTAGTCTCTTATGATCCTTTGTGTTTCTGTGGTGTCTGTTGTAACTTCTCATTTTTCATTTCTAATTCTATTAATTTGAGTCCTCTCCCTTTTCTTCTTGATGAGTCTGGATAAAGGTTTATCAGTTTTGTTTATATTCTCAAAGAATCAGGTTTTAGTTTCATTGATCTTCTCTACTGTTTGTCTCTATTTCATTTATTTCTTTTAAAAAAATATTTTATTTATTTATTGGCTATGTCGGGTCTTAGTTGCAGCATGCAGGATCTTGGATGAGGCATGCAGGATCTTTCGTTGCGGCGCAGAGGCTTCTCTCTAGTTGCGGCGCTCAGGCTTCTCTCTAGTTGTGGCGCTTGGACTTCTCTCTAGTTGTGGCACATGGGCTTCTCTCTAGTTGTGGCATGCAGATTTTCTCTCTCTAGTTGTGGCACACGGGCTCCAGAGTGTGTGGGCTCTGTAGTTTGTGGCACGTGGGTTCTCTAGTTGAGGCGTGTGGGCTTAGTTGCCCTGCAGCATGTGGGACCTTAGTTCCCTGACCAGGGATCAAACTCGTGTCCCCCTAATTGTAAGGCGGATTTTTTACCACTGGACCACCAGGGAAGTCCCTCTATTTCCTTTATTTCTGCTCTAATCTTTATTATTTCTTTCCTTCTACTAAGTTTGGGATTCGTTTTTTCTGCTATCTCTAGTTGCTTTAGGTGTAAGGTTAGGTTGTTTATTTACGATTTTTCTTATTTCCTGAGGTAAGGTTGTACTGCTATAAACTTTACTCTTAGAACTTCTTTTGCTGTGTCCCATAGGTTTTGGATTGTCATGCTTTCATTGTCATTTGTCTATCCAGGTATTTTTTTATTTCCTCTTTGATTTTTTCAGTGACCCATTGGTTGTTTTGTAGCATATGTTTAGCCTCCACTTGTTTGTGTGTTTTACAGGGTTTTTTTCCTGTAATTATTTCTAATCTCTTAGTATTGTGGTTGGAAAAGATGCTTGATATGATTTCGATTTTCTTAAATTTACCGAGGCTTGATTTGTGACCCAAGATGGAGAATGTTGTGTGTGTACTTGAGAAAAAAGTGTATTCTGCTGCTTTTGGATGAAATGTCATTTGTCTCAAGGTGTTTTTAAGTTTCCTCTTTGATTTCATCGTTGACCCATTGTTTTTTTTTGTTTTTTTGTTTTTTTTTGCGGTACTAGGGCCTCTCACTGTTGTGGCCTCTCCTGTTGCGGAGCACAGGCTCCGGACGCACAGGCTCAGTGGCCATGGCTCATAGGCCCAGCCGCTCCGAGGCATGTGGGATCCTCCCGGACCAGGGCACGAACCCGTGTCCCCTGCATCGGCAGGCGGACTCTCAACCACTGCGCCACCAGGGAAGCCCAACCCATTGGTTTTTTAGTAGCATGTTGTTTCGTCTCCATGTAATCAGTTTTTTTCCTCATTTCTTTTTCTGTGGTTAATTTCTAGCTTCAAGCCATTGTGGCCAAAAAAGGTGCTTGAGATAATTTCTATATTCTTAACTTTGTTGAGGCTTGTTTTGTGCCTTAGTATGTGGTCAATACTAGAGGATGTTCCATGTGCACTTGAATGTGTATTCTGGGGTTTTTTTGGATATTATGTCCTGAAAATATCAATTAAGTCTGTCTGTTCTATTGTGTCATTTAGGATTTCTCTTGCCTTATTGATTCTCTGTCTGGAAGATCTGTCCATTGATGTGAGTGGGGTGTTAAATTCTCCTACTACTATTGTACTCCTCTCAATTTCTACCTTTGTGTCTGTTAGTATTTGTTTTTTGTATTTAGGTGTTCAATGGTATGGTATTTTTCTGACTTACTTCACTTAGTATGATAATCTCTAGGTCCATTAATGTTGCTGCAAATGGCATTATTTCATTCTTTTTTTATGGCTGAGTAGTATACCATTGTATATATGTACCACATCTTCTTGATCCATTCATCTGTTGATGGACATTTAGGTTGTTTCTATGTGTTTGCTATTGTGAATAGTGCTGCTATGAACATAGGGGTGCATGTATCTTTTTGAATTATAGTTTTGTTTGGATATAAGCTCAGGAGTTGGATTGCTGGATCATATAGCAACTCTATTTTTAGTATTTTGAGGAACCTCCATACTGTTCTCCACAGTGGCTGCACCAACTTACATTCCCACCAACAGTGCAGGATTCCCTTTTCTCTATACCCTCTCCAGCATTTATTGTTTGTAGACTTTTTAATGGCCATTCTGACCTGTGTGAAGTTTTTGCATTTCTCTAAAAATTAGAGTGCTTACTGTTTTTAGGCACTGCTCCAAGTGCTTTCTGTCTAAATTTCATTTAATTTTAGCAACAACTCTATGAGGTGGGTAGTACTATTAACCCCTTTTTATAAGTGGAAGCTCGGGGAGGTTAACAGGTTCAAGGTCATGTAACTAATGAGTGGTGAAGCCAGGATGTAAATTGAGGGGGAGGGCTCCAGGGCCTGTGTTCCTAAATTTTATGCTGGGATACGTCATTTTGCCTAGGCTAGAGGATCCTAAGTGCCCTGTCCATCAGGGTGCTTTATAACGGTATTTTGTTTGTTTGTTTTTTAAATCATTTGGTCCAAATTATTTTACATAGTGTTCTGAGGTTTGCAGATTCAAAAAGACTAATTTTTTCAAAAATTTATTTTATTGAACTATAGTTGATTTACAATGTGGTGTTAATTTCTACTGTACAGCAAAGTGACTCAGTTATACATATATTCTTTTTCATAATCTTTTCCATTATCACAGGATATTGAATATAGTTTCCCATGCTATACAGTAGGACCTCGTTGTTTATCCATTCTATATGTAATAGTTTGCATCTGCTAATCCCAAACTCCTAATATACCCTTCCCCCAACCTCCCCACCCCACTTGGAAACCACAAGTCTGTGAGTCTGCTTTTGTTTCATACGTAAGTTCATGTGCATCTCAAAAAGACTAATTTAAAATTTTTAATTTATTTTTTGGCTGTGTTGGGTCTTCATTGCAGCACATGGGCTTTATCTAGCTGTGGCGAGTGGGGGCTACTCTTCATTGCAGTGCACGGGCTTCTCAATACAGTGGCTTCTCTTGTTGCAGAGCATGGGCTCTAGGTGAGTGGGCTCAGTAGTTGTGGCATGTGGGCTGTAGAGCACAGGCTCAGTAGTTGTGGCACATGGGCTTAGTTGCTCCACAGCATGTGGGATCTTCCTGGACCAAGGATCGAACCCGTGTCCCCTGCATTGATATGTGGATTCTTAATCACTGCACCACCAAGGAAGTCCCAAAAAGACTAATTTTTAATCCATGGATTAAAAATTCTTTTGCCTAATCCATGTTCTCCAATGGGAATGATTCTGGATTTTGCTTCTAAATAATTGTATTTGGTCTGTTATTTTTTTTCACTTTTTAGTTTGGGACCCCTCCTTAGGAGAAGTCAGAAAGGAATTATAGTTACAGGTGATATTTTGTCTCTAAGGTAAAGTAAATAACTTGCTTATTTTTAAATTTACTGAAATAGAGTTTTCTGGGGTTTTTTGGGGCCAAGTCATCTATATGACATGCTGATATTTTGCATTGTTATGATCCCTCCATTTCTTCTTGCTATGGATGCAGTCTTTGTGTGTCCCCAGAATTCATATGTTGAAGCACCAGTTCCTGATGTGATGGTATTTGGAGGTGGAGGCCTTTGGGAAATAATTAGGGTTAGATGAGGTCATCAGGGTGGAGCCCCATGACGGGATTAGTGTCCTTATCAGAAGAGGGTCACCAGAGCTCTCTCTCTCTTTCTCTGCCATGTGAGGTCACAGCAAGAAGGCAGTGCCCTTTAAGCCACCCAGTCTTTGGTATTTTGTTATAACAGACTGAGGAGATTAGCACAGTCCACTTGGGGGTCTTCAGTAAGATGACCCATATCTCTGCTGTGGGCTGCTACAACAGTGTGACAGTCCTCACTGTAACAAAATCCCTTACCTTGGTAGCAGCCCAGTCACTGACTGATGGAAAAACCAAGCTAAAGTTTTCTTTCCGTAGTTGTGCTTTTGTGAATTACTTAGCTGGGCTTTGTCCCTCCCTGTATTTAATTGCACTCACTGAGAAGAACTATGGAGTGTTGGCATTAAGAACCCTCTAAAAGACAAAGCAGTTGATTATTCTTATCATCAAAGTAGGCGCTCACATCAGCACACTAAGAAGCACTGCGTAGAAAGAGCTTGGTGGCAGAATTGCGCTCTCAAGGGCGGATATCTTCAAACCATCCTTGACTCTCTAGAGCAGAAAGGCAACTGCGTACAATGCTGCGGAGTGGGGAAATGTTGAACAGGAGGATCTCATGTGAAATTGCGAGTGGCCTTCAATGGTGGCTGTCAAAGAAAAGAGTCACAATGCTTTGCTTTCCTTCCCAATGATGGAGCTACTATCCTCAGGAAAGCCCAGTTTGCTTCTTGGCTCAGGTATTAACTGATAGTTTGAACGAACATAATCTTTTTACCTACTTGCCTTCATATGCACTGTTTCTTCTATGAGGAAAGCCTGCCCCCCTACCCCAACCCTGCCCCCACCCTCACTTCTGGAGAATTCCTACATGACCTTCCTTACCTAAATAATAACAATGATACTTGCAACCTTTTATGTAGTACTTACTATGCATCTGGTAGTGTAGAGGGTGAAGGGTGGGGCGGTGGGAATACCTGCTTCAGATGCAGCCAATAAGGAGTTGCATTGTCTACAGAGAGTTGAAAAACAATATTAAAACCAAAAGATAACTCTGCTTTTTCTGACCAACCTATGTTGGCAATTCTAAGCAATGTCAGTAATAAAATACTTCTCCCCACTGAGGCCGACTTCCACTGAGCCCATCTTCATCCTTGGTACCCACTCTGCTTAGGAAGGTGCTGGGCACACATTTATATATTTTAACTTCCATAATTTGTCCCCATTTTACAGTTGAGGGAACTGATGCACAGAGATCGTGTGACTAATCTAAGTTTATACAGCTTGGTAATACTGCCTAACAGGTAAATGATGTGGCCATGGTTTCAGTCCAGCAGTATTAAACCATTTCACCTAACCACTAGACATCTGCCTCGTGGAATATCTAGCACACGTATAAATATACCTCTGTGAAGACACCTGTGATCCACCCAAGATATAATAGCTCCCTACATGTATTCCTCATCACCTGTTTATATTTCTCTTACAGCACTCACTGGGCTGCAGGGCAGGAGACAGAGAGCTCCCTGAGCCTAGCACGGTGGCTGCCTTGTAATAGATGCCAAATGAATGACTGAATGAATGAGTGCAGTCTTTGGTCCCAGAGCTAGAGGGATTTACATATATTTATGTATATTATGTGTATATCATGGCAGATTGGTGGAAAGCTCTGGATTTGGGTTTGAATTCAAAAACAGCCTTCGGTTCTGACTCCATTACTAATTACCTCTGAAACCCAGAATCAGGCATTTAATACATGTGGATATTTGTTTCCTAATCTGTGAAATAGGGGGTGGAATATTCTATGAATGATTTTCAGTAGTGGAAACCTTTCTTCAAACTAAACTCAAGTGGATTTCTTTTTTTCCATGCAATTGCTAATAAGCATTTTTGTAGAAAAAACTTTTCATTTATGTATAACATACTACAGAAAGCACACAAATGAAAAGTATACAGCTTAATGATTTATCACAGGGTCAGCACATCTGTATGACACCACCCACATCAAGAAACAGAATATTACCAGCTTCCTGGTACCTACCCTCCTAGTCAAATGTGAAACTCCCCTTGCTTCCAACATCACAGACTAGCTTTCCCATAAATGGAAAAATGTAGTATATATTATTTTCTGAAGTTTTCTCTTAGTGTACTTGTGGGCTTCATCCATGCTGTTGTGTGTAACTGCAGTTTATTCATTTTCCTTGCTGTATAGTATTGCACTGTGTAGACAGACTACAATTTACTTATCCATTCTCCTATTTATGAATATTTTGAATTCTTTTGAATTTTTTTAAGTATAGTTGATTTACAATGTTTCAGGTGTACAGCAAAGTGATATTATATATCCTTTTTCAGATTCTTTTCCATTGTAGGTTATTATAAGATACTGAATATAGTTCCCTATGCTACATGCAGTAGGTCCTTGGTTTTGTTTGTTTTATATTGGATATAGTTGACTAACAATGTTGTGTTAGTTTCAAGTGTATGGCAAAGTGATTCAGTTATACATATACATATACCTATTCTTTTTCAAATTCTTTTCCCATTTAGGTTATTATGGAATATTTAGCAGAGTTCCCTGTGCTATACAGTAGGTCCTTGTTAGTTATCTATTTTAAATATAGTAGTGTGTATATGTCAATCCCAATCTCCCAATTTATCCCTCACGCCACCTTTCCTCTTTGATAACCATAAGTTTGTCTTCAAAGTCTGTGAGTCTGTTTCTGTTTTGTAAATAAGTTCATTTGTATCATTTTTTTTAGATTCTGCATATAAGTGATATCGTATGATATTTGTCTTTGTCTGACTTAATTCACTTAGTATGAAAATCTCCATGTCCATCCATGTTGTTGCAAATGGCATTATTTCATTCTTTTTAATGGCTGAGTAATATCCTATTGTATATATGTACTTCATCTTCTTTTACCCATTCCTCTGTTGATGGATTTTTAGGTTGCTTCCATGTCTTGTCTATTGTAAACAGTGCTGCAGTAAACATTGGGGTGCACTGCAGTAAACATTGGGGTGCATGTATCCTTTCAAACCATGTTTTTCTCCAGATATATGCAAAAGACACTTGTTGTGTCAATGTTGTGTTAGTTTCTGCTGTACAATGAAGTAAATCAGCTATATGCATACCTATATCCCCTCCCTTTTGGACCTCCATCCCCCCTGCCCCCATCCCACCCATCTAGGTCGTCACAGAGCACTGAGCTGAGCTCTCTGTGCTATACAGCAGGTTCCCACTAGCTATCCATTTTACACATGGTAGTGTACTTTATGTCAAACCTAATCTCCCAATTCGTCCCACCCTTCCCTTCCCCCCCATGTCCACATGTCCATTCTCTATGTCTACATCTCCATTTCTGCCCTAAAAATAGGTTCATCTGTACCATTTTTCTAGATTCCACATATATGCATTAATATACAGTATTTGTTTTTCTCTTTCTGGCTTCACTCTGTATGACAGACTCTAGGTCCATCCCATCTCTACAAATGACCCAATTTCATTCCTTTTTATAGCTGAGTAATATTCCTTTGTATATATGTACCACATCTTCTTTATTTATTCATCTATCATTTGACATTTAGGTTATTTCCATGTCCTTGCTATTGTAAATGGTGCTGCAATGAACACTGGGATACATGTGTCCTTTTGAATTACAGTTTTCTCAGGGTATATGCCCAGAAGTGGGATTACTGGGTCGTACGGTAGTTTTATTTTTAGTTTTTTAAGGAACCTCCATACTGTTCTTCATAGTGGCTGTACCAATTTACATTCCCATCAACAGTGCATGAGGGTTCCCTTTTCTCCCCACCCTCTCCAGCATTTAATTTTTGTAGATTTTTTGATGATGGCCATTCTGACTGGTGTGAGGTGAAATCTCATTGTAGTTTTGATTTGCATTTCTGTAATAATTAGCAATGTTGCACATCTTTTCATATGCTTCTTGACCATCTGTATGTCTTCTTTGGAGAAATGTCTGTTTAGGTCTTCTGCCCAGTCTTTGATTGGGTTGTTTTTTTTTTGGATATTGTGCTGCATGATCTGTGTTTGTAGACTTTGGAGGTTAATCCCTTGTCAGTTGCATCATTTGCAAATATTTTCTCCCATTCTGTAGGTTATCTTTTCATTTTGTCTATGGTTTCCTTTGCTGTGCAAAAGCTTTTGAGTTTAATTAGGTCCCATTTCTTTATTTTTGTTTTTATTTCTGTTACTCTAGGAGACGGCTCAGAAAATTGCTGTGATTTATGTCAGGGAGTGTTCTGCCTATGCTTTCCTCTAAGAGTTTTATAGAATCAGGTCTTACGTTTAGGTCTTTAATCCATTTGGAGTTTATTTTTGTGTATGGTGTTAGGGAATGTTCTAATTTCATTCCTTTACATGTAGCTGTCCAGTTTTCTCAGCACCAGTTATTGAAGTGACTGTCTTTTCTCCATTGTATATCCTTGCCTCCTTTGTCATAGATTACTTGACCATAGGTACATAGGTTAATTTCTGGGCTTTCTGTCCTGTTTCATTAAACTATATTTCTGTTTTTGTGCCAGCACCGTACTGTCTTGATTACTGTAGCTTTATAATATAGTCTGAAATCAGGGAGCCTGATTCCTCCAGCTGCGTTTTCCTTTCTCAAGATTGCTTTGGCTATTCATAGTCTTTTGTGTTTCCATACAAATTTGAAAATTTTTCGTTCTAGTTCTCTGAAAATTGTCATTGGTAATTTGATAGGGATTGCACTGCATTGATTCTGTAGCTTGCCTTGGGTAATATAGTCATTTTGACAATATTGATTCTTCCAATCCAAGAACATGGTATATCTTTCCATCTGTGTCATCTTTTATTTCTTTCATCAGTGTCTTATATTTTTTGGAGTACAGGTCTTTTGCCTCCTTAGGTAGATTTATTCCTATGTATTTTATTCTTTTTGATGCAATGATAAATGGGAATGTTTCTTTAATTATTCTTTATGATCTTTTGTTGTTAGTGTATAGGAATGCAAGAGATTTCTGTGTATTAATTTTGTGTCCTGCAACTTTACCAAATTCATTGATGAGCTCTAGTAATTTTCTGGTAGCATCTTTAGGATTTTCTATGTATAGTATCATGTCATCTGCAAACAGTGACAGGTTTACTTCTTCTTTTCCAATTTGGATTCCTTTTATTTCTTTTTCTTCTCTAATTGCCATGGCTAGGACTTCCAAAACTATGTTGAATATTAGTGGTGAGAGTGGACACCCTTGTCTTGTTCCTGATCTTAGAGGAAATGCTTTCAGTTTTTCACCATTGAGAATGATGTTTGCTGTGGGTTTGTCATATATGGCCCTTATTATGTTGAGGGAGGTTCCCTCTATGCACACTTTCTGGAGAGTTTTTTTAAAAATCATAAATGGGGGTTGAATTTTGTCAAAAGCTTTTTCTGCATCTATTGAGATGATCATATGGTTTTTATTCTTCAATTTGTCAATGTGGTGTGTCACACTGATTGACTTGAAGACATTGAAAAATCCTTGCATCCCTGGGATAAATCCCAGGGATTTGATCATGGTGAATGATCCTTTTAATGTGTTCCTGGATTCAGTTTCCTAGTATTTTGTTGAGGATTTTTGCGTCTATGTTCATCAGTGATATTGGCCTGTAATTTTCTTTTGTGTAATATCTTTGTCTTGTTTTGGTATCAGAGTGATAGTGGCCTCGTAGAATGAATTTGGGAGTGTTCCTTCCTCTGCAATTTTTTGGAAGAGTTTCATAAGGATAGGTGTTAACTCTTCTCTAAATGATAGAATTTGCCTGTGAAGTCGTCTGGTCCTGGACTTTTGTTTGTTGGGAGTTTTAAAATCACATTTCCAATTTCAGTACTTGTAATTGGTCTGTTCATTTCTTCTATTTCTTCCTGGTTCAACCTTGAGAGATTGTACCTTTCTAAGAATTTGTCCATTTTATGGTTATAGTTGCATGCACTAGTCTCTTATGATCTTTTGTATTTCTGAGGTGTTCATTGTAAGTTATCCTCTTTTATTTCTAATTTTATTGATTTGAGCCCTGTCCCTTTCTTCCCTGATGACTCTAGCTAAAGGTTTATCAATTTTGTTTATCTTTTCATAGAACCAGATTTTCGTTTCATTGATCTTTTCTATTATTTTATTTGTCTCTATTTCATTTATTTCTGTTCTGATCTTTATGATTTCTTTCCTTCTACTAACTTTGAGTTTCGTTTGTTCTTCTTTCTCTAGTTGCTTTAGGTGTAAGATTAAGTTGTTTATTTGAAATTTTCTTGTTTCTTGAGGTAAGATTGTATTGCTGTAAACTTTACTCTTAGAACTTCTTTTGCTGTGTCCCATAGGTTTTGGATTGTCTTGTTTTCATTGTCATTTGTCTCCAGGTATTTTTTGATTTTCTCTTTGATTTCTTAAGTGATCCATTGGTTGTTTAGTAGCATATATATTTAACTTTCACGTGTTTGTGTTTCTTACAGTTTTTTTCTTGTAATTGATTTCTAATCTCATAGTGTTGTGGCTGGAAAAGATGCTTGATACAATTTCAGTTTTCTTAAATTCACCAATGCTTGCTTTGTGGTCCAGCATGTGAGCAATTCTGGAGAATGTTCCATGGGCACTTCAGAAGAATGTGTATTCTGCTGCTTTTGGATGGAATGCTCTATAAATGTCAATTAAGTCCATGTGGTCTAATATGTCATTTAAGGCCTGTGTTTCCTTATTGATTTTATATCTGGATGATCTGTCCATTGATGAAACTGGAGTGTTAATGTCCCCCACAATTATTTTGCTACTGTCAATTTTCCTTTTATGGCTATTAGTATTTGCCTTATATATTGAGGTGCTCCTATGTTGGGTGCATATATATTTACAATTTTATATCTTCTTGGATTGATCCCTTGATCATTATGTAGTGTACTTCCTTGTCTCTTGTAACAGTCCTTATTTTAAAGTCTATTTTGTCTGATATGAGTATTGCTACTCCAGCTTTCTTTTGATTTCCATTTGCATGGAATACCTTTTTTATCCCCTCACTTTAAGTCTGTATGTGTTCCTAGATCTGAATTGGGTCTGTTGTAGACAGCATATATACCAGACTTGTTTTTGTAGCCATTCAGCTGGTCTGTGTCTTTTTGTTGGAGCATTTAATCCATTTATGTTTAAGGTAATTATCTGTGTGTATGTTCTTATTGCCATTTTGTTAATTGTTTTCAATTTGTTTTTATAGGTCTTTTTTCTTCCCTTCCTCTTTCCTTCTCTTGTAATTTGATGACTAACTTTAGTGTTGTGTTTGGATTCTTTTTCATGTCTGTATCTATTGCAGATTTTTGGTTTGTTGTTACCATGAGGTTTTGATATAGCTGTCTGTATATAAACAAGATTGTTTTAAGTTGCTGGTCTTTTAATATCAAATGCATTTCCAGTATCCTGCATTCGTACTCTTCTCTTCTCACGATTGCTGGTGTCGGTATCATATTTGTGTGTGGATGATTTCCTACTTTCACCGTATGTTTGCCTTTACCAGTGAGCTTTTACGCTTGTAATTTTTTTGGCCCTAGTTGTGGCTTTTCCTTTTCTGCCTAGAGAAGTTCCTTTAGCAGTTGTTGCAAGGCTGGTCTGGTGGTGCTGAATCCCTCTAACTTTTCCTTGTCTGTAAAGGTTTTGATTTCTCCACTGAATCTGAATGAGAGCCTTGCTGGGTACAGTGTTCTTGGTTGTAGGTTCTTCCCATTCATTACTTTAAATATATCATGCCACACCTTCTGGACTGCAGAGTTTCTGCTGAGAAATCAGCTGATAACCTTATGCGAGTTCCCTTGTATATTATTTGTTGCTTTTGGTTTCCAATCCACAGGCTGAAGGATTGTAGTTCTTCTTGCTTCTGCTGTCTGCCCCCAATTGTTGAGGCTAGCTAAGAGGCTTGTGCAGGCTTCCTGATGGGAGGACTGGTACCTGCCCACTGGTGGGTGGAGCTGGGTCTTGTGCCCCTGGTGGCCAGGGCTGTGTCAGAACCTATGTTTAGCAAGTAGCTATGTGCTCAGGAAGACGTTAAGCTGCCTGTCTGCTGATGGGTGGGGCTGTGTTCCTACCCTATTGATTGTTTGACTTGAGGCGTCCCAGCACTGGAGCGTACAGGCTCTTGGTGGGGGCCAGGTCTTGGTAAGAAAATGGCAGCCTCTAGGAGGGCTCATGCCAGTGAGTACTCCCCAGAAATGCTGCTGCCAGTGTCTTTGTCCCTGCAGTGAGCCACAGCCACCACCCACCTTCACAGGAGACCCTCTAATACCAGCAGGTAGGTCTGGTCCAGGTTCTTATGAGGCCACTGCTTTTTCCCTGGTGTGCATGAGACCTTGTGCACACCAGGAGTTTCTGTTTCCCTCAGTCCTGTGGAATTCCTGCAATCAAACCCCACTGGCCTTCAAAGCCAGATTCCCTGGGGGCTCCTCCTCCTGTTGCCAGACCCCCAGGCTGGGGAGACGGCCATGAGACTCAGAAATTTCACTCCTGTGGGAGAATTTTGTGATATAATTATTTTCCAGTTTGTGGGTCACCCACTCAGCAGGTATGGGATTTGCTTTATCACAATTGCACCCCTCCTACCATCTCACTGTGGCTTTGTATTAGGATGTAGGATATCTTTTTTGGTAGGTTCCAGCATTTTTTTTTGTTGATGGCTGTTCAGCAGTTAGTTGTGATTTTGGTGTTTTTGTAAGAAGAGGTGAGGTCACATCCTTCTAATCCTCCATCTTGTCTCCAAAACCTTGTTTGTCTGTTTTATTTATAGTAGTCTGTATCTTTTAATCCCAAATTTATTCCCCCTACCCCTTTCCCCTTTGGTAACCATAACTTTTTTTTCTATGTCAGTGAGTCGGCAGTTTCTCTTTCATAAATAATTTTATTTTGTAACATTTTTTTAGATTCTACATATAAGTGATACCATAATATTTGTCTTTCTTACTTTATTTATTATTTACTTAGTATGATAATCTCTACATTAAATTTATGAATATTTTGGATACAAAGAAAACCATACCTAATGAATTATAATAAAACTGCCAAAGAGATCAAAGACCAACATATCTATTAAAAATTATTCATTTAAGAATGCTAATTCCCCTCTCCCTTTCTGGAAATGCTTCCTTTTTCCGTACTCTAGCTGATATCTTCTAACATATCCTGTGTCTCCTTCTCACAACCATCATTGACTGGCCAGGGCTGGATACCTGAATAATCCAAGCCAGTCATAGTTCCTGTGCTCATGTTTGCAATCCCTAAGTCCAGGACTAATTACAATCAGAGCACTTTTTTAAGATTCTGGACCTTGGAATCAGAGGTGAGTCATCCTATGAGACTTTGCACCTGACTGGGACCACGTTCCTTTTGAGGAAGAAGTCATTGTGCAAGAGGAGAAAGTACAGCTACCACATGGCTAGGAGCAGTGTGGAGAGGTGGAGAGAATGGCTGGCTTTGTTTATGCCAGAGGCCCTGTCATATCTTCCTCTTCCTATTATTAGTTATTTGGTCCATTAAATCCCTCCTTGGCTTAAGTTAGTTCAGGTTGGTACTCTGTTATAATCGAAACAAATCTTATTAGTATAGACATGTGACAGATAAAAATATATAAAATTGATAAGTGTGGAGTTACAGTGCTTCACTGCCTCACCTCACAGCAGCCCCTTTAAAAAAACAAAACACTGAATTGAGTGTTATTTAAGATCCAGAAGCAATTTTTGAGGAATGTTGAGGGTAGTGAGTTTTGTCAGTATAAATTAAGAAAAAGTGTTTGTTAGAATCTGGAATAGTACTTTATGAGAGGCACAGTACTCTGGACACCTGCCCAGCACTTTCTTCAATGCTATCCTCACTTCTACTGTACATCATCCTCTCCCTTGACTCTCTGCATTCCTGAGCCTGGGTCACAGGGCATTACTAGTGAAAGGTGTTAACCCTGTATTCTGGCTTCAAGTACATGTGCCCGCCACATAGAAGGGACTCAGCAAATATTTGTTTTGTGATTGGTACCAAAATTCAGCACTCAGTACTTAGCTGCAAGCTCTTTCCTCATTTGTAGATGATGACTTAACACATGTCTACCAACAGCTACTCCAAAATCTTTAATTCTCCTGAAATCTACATGACTCCCTACCCTATTTTAATGAGCAACTTCAGAGGTTCCCTTCATTCTAACAATTTCAACCTTTATGTTTATCCCACTTCTTCTCTCCAGCACACAGAATCTGTGTCCTTATTTTTCTCTCAAGCCAGATCCCATCTGAGCAATAGTACTCTTATATTTATTCCCTCCCTCTCTGGCATCTTGAAACTCTCCCTCTTCAGAGACTTCCAACACAACCTGTGTATTTCTCCTTCACCTTGAAAGAAAATCTTAGTATGATTTTGGTGTTTGCTGTAGATAGCATCTGGTTACTCTTCCTTTACTGACACAGTTCTTGAATAAGAAGCTCAAGGATATATTGATCACCTATGTTGAAACCTTGAAATACCCTCTACCCATTTCCAAGGTAAGTCATTCTACCTCCTTATTTGATCTCTGTCTCCACCCCTGACTTTTCCTCTCTGTCTGTCCTCTAACTGAGCATTTCTGAAAATTCAGCCTGATTGCTGGACTCTTTCTCCTGCTACAAAAGTTCTGTCAGCTTCCTGGATAATGTCTGTGCAAATGACACCCAAATCATTCCTTCAACCTTGTTCTCTCACCTGAGTTCAGCTGTATTGTTTTAAATTACGGCCGAACATTGCCACTCAGCTATTCGATTTTCTTCCTTCAAATCAACACTTGCCAAACTGAGCTCATCCTTCTTCCATCCACACTGAGCTCAGCATGCTGAATTCCTTTCCTTCATCAGTAACACCAACATTTCCGCTCTTAGGCAGGCTTGAGAACTCCATCATTATTGACATTCCCTATCTTTCATTACACATAGTAATCAGTCACTATGACTCACAGAGATTGTTCTTTGAAAAGACTCTGGCAGCCATGCCTTTTTCTTTTTCCTACTCCCACGCCAATCCGTGATATCTATTAGCTGACACCATTACAAAACTCATAGAAAAATGTGGCATCTTCCTTTCCCCATGTTTTCCCTTCTTGATGGACCTGCAAATTCATCTCTGTCTGAAGGATATTTTTAGCTCTCAGTTATTTTCAGAACCAGGATAACTGATCAATATGAATTCCAGGAATAAGCAAGTCCTTCTGTGGCTAACTGTCCCAGATTGGCTCACGTCCTATATGCTCTTTATAACTTCTCACTTAGAAGATTCTCCCAAAGGGGTGGAATATTCTAAAGTCAAAATTTTAGAAAATCAAAATACCTTAAACACATTTAATAATAGCCATCATTCTCATCCTTGTTTGGTAGTCAGAAAAGTTGACTACTTACTTTTCTATATGGTCAGGAGTGCAGGGATTGTGTTTACTATTCTGTAAACACTGCAGTATATGGCTCAGATTCTTGTAAGAATTTTAAACTTTCCGGTGAATGGATGGATGAAAGCGCTTTTAACTACCTCAGTAATACATATTATTTGTAAAAATTTCATTGTTTAAAATTTTTATGACCCTAAGAGTCAACCTTTGGGAGTTGATAGAACACATTATTTTTGCAATTTTCTGCTGAGGAATCCAACGTAAAGAGAGGTTATGGATTGCCCAAATTCATACATATATTTGGCAACATGACTAAGCCCAGAAACTGATCTGTTTTCTGCAAACCAGATCTGAGCACGAATTTGTGCTTTCTTGGCAGGTTGGTAAGCCAGGTTTTAAAATGAATAATATTTAGAATTGAAATCTCTAAATGTGAATTTTCTCTTTTAGAATATTCAGTAGGTTCATGAATATCAGTAAAACATATTTTGTATTTTAAAGTCAGTTAGTTATTTCCTTATGAAATTTGATTGTTCCTCAACTTATAACAGGAAAACAACTTACCTAAATTCAGATATTTTAGTTGCTGAAATTTTATAATACTACATTTGGAATATTGGAAATTGTAGACCTAGAAGAAATGTCTACAAGAATCTCTCATTTTAGAACTCATTTCTCTAAGAGGGAGATATGGAAAGGGCTTGAGAGAGTACAATGTGCCATTTCTTCAGGGGGACTTAAAAGGTGAGTCACTTGAATGAAATTAGTTGAGATATACTAGGAAACTCTCTACTTCCTTAGCTGGTATTCTCTCTACACTGCACTTTATTTTACCTGTTACTTTTGTCTAGCATTTCATATTTCCTCACTGTGGATAGTATCACCTGGGAGTTACCTGAATTTATATTTTAGGAAAATTTGTACTTACTTATCTCTCTGGTAATTCAGTCCCTTCTGTTTCCTATCTTCTAGACATTGTTCAAAATTCCTGGTCCAGGGATGTCACACAGTTATCTTGTATATTTATTTGTTGTTTATTTTATTTTATTCTCCTGCTCTCCCCACCTTGACCAGAATATAAGCTGCCTGAGATCAGGAACCTTACTTAACCTATTCACCATAGTAGCACCTAGAGCATAGAAGGAGGGCAATAGTCATTTGTCAGATGAATGATTAATTCTTATAAAAATTTTTTCTGTCACCTCAAGTGATTTTGGATATTGGGAGGTAAACTTGTGTAATCAGTCTATCAAATTGATTCAGTTTCTTCTCTGCTTTATAAGTAGGATTTTGAACTGTCAACAAACTGAACATAGAATGTACCTTAACATAATAAAGGCCATATATGCAAACCCTCAGCTAACATCATAATGATGAAAAGCTTCTCCTCTAAGATCAGGAACAAGGATGCCCACTTTCACCACTTTTATATAACATAGTAATGGAAATTCTAGTCAGAGCAATTAGACCAGAAAAAGAAATAAAAAGCATCCAAATTGGAAAAGAAGTAAAACTGTCTCTATTTGCAGATGATACCATGTTTTTTATATATAGAAAATCTTAAAAACTCCACCCCAAAACTGTTAGATCTAATAAATGAATTCAGTGAAATTTTAGGTTACAAAATTAATATTTTAAAAATCAGTTGTATTTCTGTATAGTAACAATGAACTATCAGAGAAAATAAGAAAACAATCCCAAATACAATAGCATCAAGAAAAATAAAATTAGGAATAAATTTAACCAAGGAGGTAAAATATCTGTACACAGAAAACTATAAGACATTGATGAAAGAAATTGAAGACACAAATAAATGGAAAGATAATCTGTGCTCACGGACTGGAAGAATTAATATTGTTAAAATGTCCATACTAGCCAAAGTGATGGCATTTTTCACAGAAGTAGCAAAAGAAACCATCAACAAAATGAAAAGGCAGCCAATGAAAATGGAGAAAATATTTGCAAATCATGTGTCTGATAAGGGGTTAATATCCAAAATTTATAAAGAACTCATATATAACTCAACAGCAAATAAACACACAATCGGATTAAAAAATAGGCAGAGAATATGAATAGACATTTTTCCAAAGAAGATATACAAATGGCCAATAGAACATGAAAAGATGCTCGATATCACTAATCATCAGGGAAATGCAAATCAAAACCACAATGAGGTATCATGTCACACCAGTCAGAATGGCCATCACTAAAAAGTCTACAAATAACAAATGCTGAAGGGGGTGTGGACAAAAGGGAACCTTCCTACACCATTGGTGGGAATGTAAATTGGTGCAGCCACTATGGAGAACAATATGGAGGTTTCTTAAAAAATTAAAAATAGAGTTGCCATATGATCCAGCAATCCCACTCCTGGGCATATATCTGGAAAAGATGAAAACTCTAATTTGAAAAGATACATGCATCCCAGTGTTCACAGCAGCACTATTTACAATAGCCAAGACATGGAAGCAACTAAATGTCCATCAACAGAGGAATGGATAAAGAAGATGTGGTGTACACACACACACACACACACACACACACTCACTGGAATACTACTCAGCCATAAAAAAGAATGAAATAATGCCATTTGCAGAAACATGGATGGACTTAGAGATTATAATACAAAGTGAAGCAAGTCAGAAAGAGAAAGATACCACAGGATATCACTTATATGTGGAATCTAAAGTATGACACAAACTTATTTACGAAACAGAAACAGACTCACAGGCGTAGAAAACAAATTTATGGTTACCAAAGGGGAAAGGGGTGGGGGAGGGATAAATTAGGAGTTTGAGAGTAAGCATATACAAACTACTATATATATAAAATAGATAAACAACAAGGTCCTACTGTATAGCACAGGAAACTATTGATATATTCAATATCCTATAATAAACTCTAATGGAAAAGACTATGAAAAAGAATATATCTGAATCACTGCTGTACACATCTGAATCACAGAAACTAATACAACATTGTAAATCAACTATACTTCAATAAAAACATCTTTTTTTAAAGACAAGAGATAACAAAGTATTGGTGAGGCTGTGGAGAAAATGGAACCCTTTTGCACTGTTAGTGTGAATGTAAATTGGTGCAGCCACTATGGAAAACAGTATGGACGGTCCTCAGGAAATTAAAGCTAGAACTACCATATTATCCATGAATCCCTCTTCTGGGTATCTATCCAAAGGAAATGAAAAACAGGATTTTGAAGAGTCACTAGCACCCCTATGTTTATTGCAGTATTATTAACAATAGCTAAAATACAGCAACAAGCTAAGTGTCTGCCAGTGGATGAATGGATAAAGAAGATGTGGCATATACATACAATGGAATATTATTCAGTCATGAGAAAGAAGGACATTATGCCATTTGTGACAACATGGATAGACCTTACGGGCATTATGCTAAGTGAAATAAGTCAGAGAGAGAAAGACAAGTACTGTTTGATATCACTTATATGTAGAAGCTGAAAAGGCCAAACTTACAGAAGCAGAGACTAGAACAGTGGTTACCAGTGGCTGGCAGTGGGGGAAAAGGGTCTCGAGCTGTTGGTCGAAGTGTACACGTTTCCAGTTATAAAGTGAATATAAAGTTCTGGGATCTAATGTACAGCATTGTGATTGTAGTTAATAATATCTTATTGTATACCTGATAGTTGGTAGGAGAGTAGATCTTAAATATTCTCACTACCAAAAAATGGAATGACAATTAGGTGATGTGATGCAGGTGTTAGCTAATGCAGTGGTGGTAATTATTTTGCAATATAGTTTTATCAAATCAATACATTGTACACCTGAAACTTACACAGTGTTATATATGTCAGTTATGTCTCAAAGCTGGAAAAATATGTAGAATCTTGGTAATATTGGTAGTCACTTTGACATATTAATAGATGTTACAGAGAACACTGTTAAATGGTACAGAGCATCTGAATGTACCTGAAACTTGTTAATATCTAATGGAGTATGCTATGTAAAAAGATACCTAAACCTGGAGGATTAAAACACACACATTTCTGGAAAGGAAGTACCGTCTCACTTGCATAATATCTTCTCATTCCTTCTGAAAAGTGCCCCTGCTCTCCAGCCATTGAATGTGGGATATTATGGTAGTGGGGGCTGCTATTGGGAGGATATCATGAGAGTGTTCCAAGTGTGAGAAGGGTTTGCTTTTTTTGATCTTTAAATGCCTGTGTCAAAATACCCTCCTCTGGGCTGAGCTCTGGCCTTTGTCTCGCCAGGTTCTGTGATCCTGGCAGGCACTGTGATGCCCCTACATTTTCCTAAAGCTTTATGAGCCCTCCAGGTCTCTGTCCTTACCTCTGTGACCTTAGTCCCCAGGGAGGCCAAGGCAGTATTTTGTTTTGTTTTTTGGTAGTGGAATGGAGGAGGTTCTTATAACATCTAATCTTCAGAACAACCCTGACCCAGTAGGTATTTTTAAGACATTAAGGGAACAGACTCGGGTTACACAACTTAGCCAAGGTCTTGCCACTAATAGGTGGCAGAACCAGCATTTGAACCTCAATTTTCAGATACCAAAGCTTAGATATGCTGTTATGTAGCAGCATTCAGCAGCGTTCCTTATTGTAGAGATGAGGAGTCCACTATTTCTAATCTATTATTGATTAGCTTAAATTGTTGGAAAGCTATTTCAGATACTGAACCAAAATCTGTTTATGTCTATATAAAATTGCCCTGTGGGAGAAGCACAGAATGTCCACCTTTCCGTTTCCCAACAATCACTTTCAAATACCTGAGTAAAACTGTCCACTGTGATAGTTAGGGATGGCTTCATAAATAGATGGCACCTTGGTGCAAATGAGAGAAACAGACATTATAAGTAATCAAATGTGATGATAACAGAATGATTTGCTGAGCACCTGTTGTGTCCAGCACTGTGCTAGTCACTTTCTTTGCATCATCTCACGCATCCAGTAATTCTCATGACTGTGCAGTGGGGGAAATGATGTTCTCATTTTCTAGATGTAAAAAAAAAAAACCAACCCACAAGAGATGGGAAGTGAACCAGTTCACCCAGGTATTGACAGAGATTTGAAACCAGACTTCCGTGATTCCAAAGCATATGTTTTCTGCACTAGCCTAGGCTTCATCTTGGCTGCATAAATTATAACAGTATAAACTGTTGATCAGTCTGAATTCAATGGAGTACAAACCAAAAGGCCGTATTGTTTTTCAGTCACTATCTTAAATATGCAGCACCAATGTACTCGATTTTTGTCCTCTGTTAACATTTTAAGAAGATTCCACTGCTTTTTAGGCCTTTTTAGGTAAGACAAAGCCCAGGTAGTTTAAGTCTAAAAGCTCAGTCTCATTTCTTTCCCTCTCTGCATTTCAGACCCAAGAACCTAAGCCCATGTGACCTGTAGTGAAGAAGAGCATGTTCTACTTATTTAATCTTTTTTCCCTTTTCCCTTTTTCACAGGCATTTAAAGTAGCGAACAGGGAAAGAGTGAAGGTCAAGTGACTTAACAGATGCTGTTATAATCCTTTCCTGACTGTTGCTAGTTCTTCATGTAACTCTGATCCACTACTGATGCTGTCTGTAAAGCTGGCATCGACCATTGGGCTAGATTTAGGAAAATGAAGGAAAAAGGGGAGGAGGCAAGTTAAGGTTTGGATGCCAGGAAAGATGACATTTATGGAAATGGGAAAACTGGAAGAAAGGGAGCTTGTTCAGGGTAGGCATAATCCAACAGGCCTGATAGAAACACTTACGTGATGATTTAAAATGGAAAGACAGCTTTTGCTTTGTGGAACTGGTGTGTTCCAGCTATTGGTTCTAAAATGAACTCAATTTTCCTTCTTAACTGGTATTATAGAATCAAGGATGTATCCCCACAAGGAAGAAAGAAAATCCTCAAAAGACTCAATTAAAAACTTTTGGTGAAGGTATAGTTGAAAGGGTGGCCAGCTTTCTAGGTCCTGTGGGATTGTTGTCCTACTTACTGGTTCACTTCTCCTTTGCTATGGTTTTTTGACTCCTTGGTCTCCCCTAGGCTGTCAGGCCCACTCTTGCTCCCTTTGGGATAGAATGTTTGTGCATGTCTATTATTGGAGAAATGAACGCACAGTCCTAAAACACTGGGAGTTTTCTGGTTGTCTATGGAAGATGTCACATATTTGCATTCAGGTTTTACACACTTACTCCACTGCCATTTCTTACCTTTGGAACATTTCTATAAATAAGGCAACCTACTCAGAGCGTCCATGAGGGATAACTGTGACCTGTATGTCTTTATCTTTACAAGAACAAAAATCCTCTAAAAAATTGTCTATAGACATGGCATCTTATATTTTATCAGACTTTTAGTTGCCCTATAGATTTGGCATTCTCTGTGTCTATATAAAATCTATTGGTCTGTCAAGAGGAAGTTCTCTTTGGAACCAGTTATCAGAAGACTCAATTGGGCAAATGTTATGTCCCTAACTCTGTCCCCTGGGTGATTGGATCTTGGGCACCATGGGAAGTTACTGAGGTTTGGAAGGAGAGCGTGCACAGAAGAAACCAGGAGACTGAAGAACTTAGGGACACCATGGGAAAGCAAAGAGGCATAAGAAGGGAGGAAAGGGATACTGGCAAAGATGAAATATTCTTGCACTGGTTTCTGTGTGGGAAACCTGTAATACCAATCCCGTTGAAAAGACTGGGTCAATAGAGTCACCTCTTGAACTCTCAATTTATAGTACCAACACTTTCTCTAACTTTGTTACAGCTGAAGGAAGAAGTCATGTTGATACAAAACACTATTACAGCTCTTTTTGAAAAGAAGAAAGAGATTTTCACAAATGCTTCCCTTCTCGTTTATTGTCACTACCATTTTTCCCCAGACTACTCTCATTCTCGGCCCACGTAAGAAATCAGAAGATAATTTAAAATTAAATGATGATGGCTCAGAGCTTAATGCATTTAGAAAAAGAGAGGAAAGAAAATCATCACATCTTGACAAGACTGAGAGTGATTGTGGGAAGCTTGCCAAAGAGGCTCAGAAAAGCTGTTGGCAAGTGGGCCCATGGTATTTCATGTGACCCCAGAGGGCCCCCAAGACATTATCCTTCCTCAGGCCATGGGATAGTGACTAAGGTCATGGAAACCTAGGGGAGAGAGTTGAGAAAGAATGGAAAGAAGGTTCAGAGAGATATTTTTATGAGTTTTGAAAATTAGGTTGAATCCTTGATTGACTACTTACTATTTTGTAATATTATCCTTTAAGCATTTCTTTCTGTACCCATAAAAATATCTTCATACAATGTCTGTGAGAAATAAATTATTTATATGTATATACACATATGTGTGTATGTATGTATCTACACATACACATGTATAATTTCTAATCAGCACAGGAGTCAACATATAAAAAGTTCCTTATAAATAGTAATGGTATAAACTATTCTTATTATAGGGTATAAAGCCAGCTCTTTAGTTTATCTTTACTTCCACTTGCCCCTATGTGATACAAATCACTGAAAAGGGCCTTCTATTTTCTTTCAAGATTCTCTGTTAGAAGTAAAAAGAACATAGGCGTCAGAATCTCACAAATCAGAATTAAAATTTGTGCTCTGCCACTTATGAGCCATAGAACCTGGGACAAGTTACCTTGCTGGTCTCAGAGTTCATATCTGGATAATGGTATTATTTCACAGTGTGGCTGGGAAATTTAATGAAGGGAGAAATATGTAACAGTGCTGAGCATATTTCCTGGTAGATAACATATACTAAATCAGAGGTTGGTAAAGTTTTTCTCTCAAGGGCCAGATCATAAATATTTTAGGCTTTGCAGGCCTAACTACTCAAGTTAGTCATCACAGTGTGAAAGCAGCCAGATGCAATGTATAAGGGAATAAGCATAGCTGTGTAACAATAAAACTTTATTTAAAAAGACAAGTGGGCCAGTTTTGGCCTGTGATCTGTAGTTTGCAAATCCCAGTATTTAACCAATATTAGTTTCTACCCCTTTCCCTAATCTGTCTTCTCTGAAATTTAGGTTTTTCGTGTATATAATGTTGAAAATAGCACCTACCTAAAGTTTATTTATTGAGCATCTGTTGTGTACAAAGGACTGAGTCAAGTGGAATGAACAACAGACTGAATAAAATTTCCTTCTACCCTTGAGGGACTTAAAGGGTAACAGAAAGTGATTAACTCATCTAAGCTTGGTTTTCTTAGCCAGAAATTGGTTTAAGAGTATTTACTTCTTTGAGTTATTGGAGGATGAAATAAAGCATCATATTTAAGTGTAGATGCAGTACCAAACATCATGGAGAAATGGTTATTGGACTTAACTTTTTTTTTCTATGAAAAACTGTAAAACTGGGCAAAATGTATGAAGAAACTGTTTTTAGACATTGGACAACAGAAAGCTGTGATGCTTGAGATAAGGAAAATACCATATTTCATTCCAGTTTTCTGCCTGCGACCACTATCCAAACTTCAGCCCAGAGAAGTGGAGCCCAATTTTTTAAAAAGCATTTTTGTTTCTTTTTAAAGCAGTGGTTTCACTGGGTAGAGATGAGAGATTAGAGTTTGGGGCTGCTGATGTAGCTGGAAGTTACAGATCAGGTAACTGAATAAAAGATGAACAGATAAGATGGCCTCAGAAATCTTCATAGGAGTCCCCTTGACTTTTGGGGTGAATAGAAAGCTGTGTATGCACAGATCAAGATTCAGTGAGTGTAGGTATTGGATACTTATTGGGTAACTATGAACTGAACAGAATCTTGGAGGTTGCACAGGACAATGGAGTTATATCCATCTAAAGTAGAGGGACCTCAGAAACACCCAGGACATTCAAATGAGACCCTAGAAAAGTTACAATTTAAGAGTAGGGCTGGGGGTGGGGGGGTTAAGACAGCTGAGTAGGAGGATGTGGAGCTCACCTCCCCTCACAAACACATCAAAAATACATCTACAGGGGCTTCCCTGGTGGCGCAGTGGTTGAGAGTCCGCCTGCCGATGCAGGGGACACGGGTTCGTGCTCCGGTCTGGGAAGATCCCACATGCCGCGGAGCGGCTGGGCCCGTGAGCCATGGCCGCTGAGCCTGTGCGTCCGGAGCCTGTGCTCCGCAACGGGAGAGGCCACAACAGTGAGAGGCCCGCGTACCGCAAAAAAAAAAAAAAAAATACATCTACAGGGTGGGAGGGAGGGAGACGCAAGAGGGAAGAGATATGGGAATATATGTATATGTACAGCTGATTCACTTTGTTATAAAGCAGAAACTAACACACCATTGTAAAGCAATTATACTCCAATAAAGAAGTTAAAAAAACATACATCTACATATGGAACAATTCTCACAGAAAACCCAGTGGAAACTGGCAGAAGATGACCAGAGCTGCAAGAAAGATCTCCACGTAACTGGTTAGGAGGGGGAAAAAAAAAAAGCATCAGGACGGGACTGGTGTCCCTGGGAGGGGTCTTTAAGGGAGAGAAGGTCCCCATGGGCATACCCTCGACCTGGGGAGCCTCCTTCTCTGCTGGGGACAGATAGAGGGGCTAGAGAAGCCTAGAATCTACTTGTGAGGAGTGCACACGTGCTGGCTTGCTAACAGGGCAGAGAGACGCCTGCACTGGCAGCTGCCAACTCACCACATTTCCCAGTCTGAAGGGGCGAACATCTCAGCCCCACTTCCTCCACACCACAGCCTGGGGCAAGAGCAGGGCAGAGGTTCAGTCGAGATGCTCAGAGACAGACCGGGGCACCGAAGTGTGGTCTGGGCCAAACTGCAGAGACCATTGTCAGCACATGCACAGGGGCAGCAGATGGAAACTGGGCTGACATTGTCAGTGCGCGCATGCACTGGGGAGAGATAGGCAGACGTTGTCAGTGTGTGCACCAGGTGGTGCCAGAAATACGTGCAGAGGCTAAGCACTGAATCTCAGGCAGACAGGCCCTGGGAGAGGACTCAATCTAGCTGCACAGAAATAGCCTGGAGGGCCTGGGGTGTGGTCAGGGGGGGTTCATTGTCAGTGCACACAGGGCAGGGGGAGGGTCTGGCTATGGCAGACAATGATGGCATGCACACCAGGCAGTGCCACAGAGATGCACAGTGGCTGGGCACTGAATCACAGGTGGACAGGCCCTGGGCAGGAGTATTTGGGGTTTGTTTTCCAGCAGGAACGCTCTGGCTCTGCCCACTCTGCACTGCAGCTTGTAGCTTTATCTGGGCAGGATGGGCCCTGGGAGGGTTCCCCACAGAGGCAACCCAGGTGGCAGCACAGCCACCTCACTTCCTATAGCCACAGTGCCCCGGCCACCACCCCCAGCCTACTCCATGCCACAGCCTAGCACTAGGTCTGGGACGAACACAATGGAGAAAGTGATCAAAAATGTATCTGAGAATGGACTTGAGGATATGGGGAGGGGGAAGGGTAAGCTGTGACAAAGCGAGAGAGAGGCATGGACATATATATACACTACCAAACGTAAGGTAGATAGATAGTGGGAAGCAGCTGCATAGCACAGGGAGATCAGCTCGGTGCTTTGTGACCGACTGGAGGGGTGGGATAGGGAGGGTGGGAGGGAGGGAGATGCAAGAGGGAAGGGATATGGGAACAGATGTATATGTATAACTGATTCACTTTGTTATAAAGCAGAAACTAATACACCATTGTGAAGCAATTATACTCCAATAAAGTTGTAAAAAATAAATAAATACATAAATTGTTTTAAACTTCAAAAAAATGTATCTGAAGAAATTATGGCTGAAAACTTCTCAAACCTAAAGAAGGAAAAAGATGTCCAGTACAGGAAGCATAGAGGGTCCTGAACAAGATCAACCCAAATAGACCCACACCAAGATATATCATAATTAAAATGGCAAAAGTGAAACAGAGGATTCTACAGGCAGCAAGAGTAAAAGAGTCAGTTACAAGGGGACCCCCCCCCATAAGGCTACCAGCTGATTTCTCTGTAGAAACTTTGCAGGCCAGAAGGAAGTGGCATGATATGTTCAAAGTCATGAAAGGGAAAAACCTGCAACCTAGGATACTCTACCCAGTAAGATTATTATTAGAAAAGAAAGAGCAATAAAAGAATTTCTCAGATAAGCAAAAACTAAAAGAATTTAGAATTTCTAAACCTGCCCTGAAAGAAATATTGAAAGGTCTTCTCTAAAAAGAAGCAAGAATCTATAAGAAAGGGGAAAATTACAATAGAAAAGGCAAATATATAAAACGATTGAAATTTACTTAAATAAGCCAGTACATAGATTAAAAAACAATTTAAAAGTTCTTACAAAAGTAATTATAATTCAATTAACAAAAGGACAAACATGAAGATGTAAAATAGGACATCAAAATCACAAAATGTTGGGGAGGGGAGTATAAAAATGTAGATCTTTTAGAATGTGTTTGAACTTATATGACCTTCAGCTTAAAGCAAGTAGATATAGGGCCTCCCTGGTGGCGCAGTGGTTGAGAGTCCGCCTGCCGATGCAGGGGATACGGGTTCGTGCCCCGGTCTGGGAGGATCCCATATGCCGCGGAGCGGCTGGGCCCGTGAGCCATGGCTGCTGAGCCTGCGCATCCGGAGCCTGTGCTCCGCAACGGGAGAGGCCACAACAGTGAGAGGCCCGCATACCACAAAAAAAAAAAAAAAAAAAAAAAAAAAAAAAAAAAAAAAAGCAAGTAGATATAGTTATGGGTCAACATACTTGAAAACCAGGGTAACCACAAATCAAAAACATACAATAGATTCACAAGAACCAAAAAGAAAGGAATTCAAGCATACAAAAGAAAATCAAACCACACAAAAAAAAGAAGAAATTAACAAAGAAGAACTACAAAAGCAACTGGGAAATGAAGTTCAAAATGGCAATAAGAACATTCCTACTAATTATTACTTTAAATGTCAATGGACTAGATGCTCCAATCAAAAGACACAGAGCAGCAGGTTGGATATAAAAACAAGAACCTGTAACTTGCTGCCTACAAGAGGCTCACTTTAGGGCAAAAGACCCACACACTGAAGTGAGAGGTTGGAAAAAGATATTTCATGCAAATGGAAACAATAAAAAAGTGGGGGTAGCAATCAGACAAAATGACTTTAAAACAAAGTCTATAATGAAAGACAAAGAAGGGCATTATATAATGATAAAGGGATCAACACAAGAAGAGGATATTATATTCATTAATATATATACAACCAATATAGGAGCACCTATATGTATAAAACAAATACTGAGACATAAAGGGAGAAATGGACAGGAATAAAATAATAATAGGAGATTTTAACACTGCACTGACATCAATGAACAGATCTTCCACACAGAAAATCAATAAGGCAATAGAGGTCCTAAGTGACACAACAGACCAGTTGAACTTAATTGATACCTACAGCAGGACACTATATTAAAAAAAGAAGAAGAAGAAGAACTAGAATACACATTATTTTCAAGCACTCATGGAACATTCTCTAGGATAGACCACATACAAGGTCACAAAACAAGCCTCAACAAATTGGATAGAAATTATTTCAAGCATCTTTTCTGACAACAAAGGCATGAAACTAGAAATCAATCAGAGAAAGAAAAACAGGAAAAGAACGAACACATGGAGACTAAACAACATGCTACTGAAAAAACAGTGGGTCAATGATGAAATCAAAGAAGAAATCAGAAAATATCTCAAGACAAATGAAAACACAACCTTATAAAATCTATGGGATGCAGCAATAGACATTCTAAGAGGAAAGTTCATAGTGTGATACAGGCCTTCCTCAAGAAACCAAAAAAAAGCTCAAATAAACAAATTAACCTACCACCTAGAAGAATTCGAAAAAGAAGAATGAAAAAAACCCAAAGTCAGCAGAAGGAAGGAAATAATAAAGATCAGAGAGGAAATAAATAATATAGAGATAAAAACAATAGAAAAGATCAATTAAACCAAGAGCTGGTTTTTTGAAAAGATAAAAGACAAACCTCTAGCCAGGCTCAGCAGGAAGAAAAGAGAAAGGATCCAAATAAACAAAATAAGGAACTAAAGAAGAGAAATAACCAATATCACAGAAATACAAAAAAAAATCCTAAGAATACTGTGAAAAGGTGCCAACAAATTGGACAACCTAGAAGAAATGGACAAGTTTTTAGAAACATACAGCCTGCCAAACTGAGTTAAGAAGAAACAGGTAATTTGAACAGACTAATCACTAGAAGTGAAATAGAGTCTGTAATTTAAAAAAAAAAAAAAAAAGAAACCCCAAAACAAAAACAAACAAAAAACCTCCCTGCAAACAAAAGTCCAGGACTGGATGACTTCACTGGGGAATTCTACCAAACATACAAAGAAGAATGTATACCTATCCTCAAACTCATCCAAAAGACTGAAGAGGAGGGGGAACACTCCCAAATTCATTCTATGAAGCCACCATCACCCTAATACACAAACCAGGTAGACACTACAGAAGAAGAAAATTACAGGCCAATATCTCTGATGAATATAGACGCAAAAATCCTCAACAGAATATGAGCAAACTGAATCCAGCAATACATAAAAAGGATTATACACCATGATCAAGGTGGATTCATTCCAGGGTCACAAGGATGGTTCAACATACACAAATCAATCAATGTGATATACCACATTAACAAAAGGAAAGACAACAACCACATGATCATTACAAGAGATGCAGAAAAAGCACTTGACAAAATTCAACATCTGTTTATAAAAACTCTTACCAAATGGGAATAGAGGTACAATATCTCAACATAATAAAAGCTATTTACGACAAACCCACAGCCAACAAAATACTCAACTGTGAAAAGCTAAAAGCCTTCCCACTAAATTCAGGGACAAGACAAGGATGCCCACTATCACCACTTCTATTCAACATAGTATTGGAATTCCTAGCCACAGCAATCAACATGAAAAAGAAATTAAAGTTATCCAAATTGAAAAGGAAGAGGAAAACTGTCACTATTTGCAGATGACATGATATTCTATATAGAGAACACTAAAGTCTCCATGTGAAAATGATTAGAACTAATAAATGAATTCAGCAAGGTAGTAGGCTACAGGATTAATATACAGAAATCTATTGCATACAATGAAATATCAGAAAGAGAAAGTAAAAAAGCAATCTTATTTAAAATTGCATCAAAAAATAAAATATATAGGAATAAACTTAACCAAGGAGGTGAAAGACCTACACACTGAAAACTGTAAAACACTGATAACGGAAACTGAAGATGATTCAAAGAAATTGAAAGACATCCTATGCTCTTGGATTGGAAGAATTAATATTGTTAAAATGGCCATACTATCCAAAACAATATATAGATTTAATGCAATCCCTATCAAAATACCAGTGACATTTTTCACAGAACTAGAACAAATAATCCTGAAATTTATATGGAACCACAAAAGACCCAGAATGGCTAAATCAACACTAAGAGAAAAGAACAAAGCTGGAAGCATAACGCTTCCAGACTTCAGACTACACTACAAAGATATAGTAGTCAACACTGTCTGGTATTGGCACAAAAACAGACATATAGATTAATGGAACAGAATAGAGAGCCCAGAAACAAACCAACGCACCTAAGGTCAGTTTATGACAAAGGAGGCAAGAATATACAATGGAGAAGGCAGTTTCTTCAACAAGTAGTGTTGGGAAAGCTGGACAGCTACATATAAATCAATGAAATTAGAACACTGCCTCACACCATATACAAAAATAAACTCAAAATAGTTTAAAGACCTAAATATATGATACTGTAAAACTCCTAGAAGAGAATATAAGCAAAACATTCTCAGATTATAGATCATAGCAATATTTTCTGAGATCAGTCTCTCAAGGCAAAAGAAATAAAACCAAAATAAACAAATGGGACCTAATCAAAATGAAAATCTTTTGCACAGCAAAGGAAACCATCAGCAAAACAAAAGACAACCTATGGAATGGGAGAAAATATTTGCAAATGATGTGACCAACAGGGGTTAATATCTAAAATATACAAACAGCTCATACAACTCAATATCAAAAAGCAAACAACCCAATCAAAAAGTGGGCAGAAGACCTAAATAGACATTTCTCCAAAGAAGACATACAGATGGCCACAGGAACATGAAAAGATGCTCAACATCACTAATTATTAGAGAAGCAGAAATCAAAATCACAATGAGGTATATCACCTCACACCTGTTAGAATGTCCATCATCAAAGAGTCTACAAATAATAAATGCTGAAGAGGGTGTGGAGAAAAGGGAACCCTCCTACACTATTAGTGGGGATGTAAATTTGTACAGCCACTATGGAAAACAGTATAGAGGTTCCTTAAAAAAACTAAAAATAGAGCTCCATGTGATCTTGCATTCCTACTCCTGGGTATATATCCAGAAAAGATGAAAACGCTAATTCAAAAAGACACATGCGGGCTTCCCTGGTGGCACAGTGGTTGAGAGTCCGCCTGCCGGTGCAGGGGACATGGGTTCATGCCCCGGTCCGGGAAGATCCCACATGCCGCAGAGCAGCTAGGCCTGTGAGCCATGGCTGCTGAGCCTGCGCGTCTGGAGCCTGTGCTCCACAATGGGAGAGGCCACAACAGTGAGAGGCCCGTGTACTGCAAAAAAAAAAAAAAAAAAAAAAAGACACATGCACCCCAATGTTCATAGCAGTACTATTTATAACAGCCAAGAGATGGAAGCAACCCAAGTGGCTTAAGAAGATGTGGTCTATGTATACAATAGAATATTACTCAGCCATAAGAAAGAATGAAATATTGCCATTTGCAGAAACATGGATGGACCTAGAGAGTATTATATACCTAGTGAAGTGAGACAGAGAAAGACAAATATTATATGATATCACTTTTATGTGGAATCAAAAAATAATACAAATGAATCTATATACAAAACAGAAACAGACTCTTAGACATAGAAAACAAACTTATGGTTGCCAAAGGGGAAAGCAGGGTGGATAAATTAGGAATTTGGGATTAACAAATACACACTACTATACATACAATAGACAAACAACAAGGATTTACTGTATAACACAGGGAACCATATTTAGTATCTTGTAATAACCTATACTAGAAAATCTGAAAAAAATATATATATACTATATAACTGAATCTCTTTGAAGTACACCTGAAACTAACACAATATTTGTACATCAGCTCTACTTCATTAAAAAAAAAGGAATAGAGAAAATAATAGAATATTAATGTGATAAGAATTAGGGATAAAAATAAGGGAAAGAAATAGAGATTGAGGAGGTTGTTACGAGTTCAGAAGACCCACTGAGGGGATGTTGGGGTCAAGATCAGAGAGAAGGAAAGAGTCATGCCACTATCTAGGCTAATAGTTTTCCAGGCAGAGGGTGTAGCAACTGCAAAGGCCTAACACAGTGCCTGCTTTTTATGTTTACAGAGTGAGGAAACTGGTTTATTGAGTCGAAATATAAAGGCGAGGAAGTGATAGGGAAGGAAGTCTGAGAGGTTGGAGTAAACCTGGTGAGACCTCCAATCTCATGACAAGAATTCTGCTTTTACCTGGTGTAAGATGGGAAGCCAGCAGGGTTCTGAGCAGGGGATAGATGCATTTGACTTGTTTTATCAGCCCTCTCACTGCTGTGCTGAGAGTATTTTGAAGAGAGATAAAAGTGGAAGCTGGAGCACCGAGTAGGAAGCAATTGCAAGAATTCAGTGAGAGATGATGGCTTAGAGAGCCATGCTAGCATTAGAGGTTATCACAAATTACACCAGTGCCCCACCCATATACCCTGGATCTTATATTTCAGTCCATGCCATCCAACTTCTGCCAACATCTACATGTTTTTGTTGGAGGGCTGTCTGGGGTTGGAGCTAACTTTTCCCACCCATGAAGAAGCCCAGAAATAACCAGTTTGTCCTCTTGGATAAACCCTTCCCCAATGATATGAAGAGTTGGTTTCTAAATACCATAGCTTTCTCAGTAGAGTCAGATGAATCTGAGGCATGTGTTTTTACAGGGGCTCCCAAGTTCCCCAGTGTGATTTAGAACCAGTTGTCTACTGTGGAAACTGGCTTGATAATGCACCTTCTACCAGCTGTCTTCCCTTTCTTGTCTCATTTACCCACTCACTACTGGAGTTTCCTGGAATTGCATCCAAAATAAGCTACTAGTACTCAAATTGTCTCAGGATCTTATTGTGGAAGAAATCCAAACTAAGATGTTGTCCTGGGAAGCAGAACTTAGGGATGGAATTCTAGAATTTGACAACTCTCTGGTTGGCAAAAAGGATCCTGATGCTGGAAGTGGGGTGGTGATAAACCCTGGATTGTTATAGGATACGGGTGACTGAGACCCTCACTTGCAGTGAATTGGGAAGGAAAGTGAAAGTGGATGCACTTGCTTTTACAAATAACGCCAGCATTTCAAATGTGGGGTCAATGGTAATTACAACATCTAGGTGGTTGATTGATTATTAAGTGAATCAAAGGGCTAAAAGAAGAACAGCGGGCTCATGTCAGTTGCCTATTAATTCAGGCACCATATGTAAGCCAGAAGACCTTTTTAAAAGCAATGAAGTGACTTTCATCTCCCATAGCTGATGGCAGACTGCTGAAAATTAGAAGCAAGGCCTGATTACAAGAGTAGTATAATTACAAGAGTAGTATAATTACAAAGTAGGCTGAAATCACAACACTAGCAAGTCTCTGTACTGGAAGCAGGATCCTGATAGGGGAGAATTTGTATTCTGATGATAGGAATGGGAACACCTGAGAGGATGCATTTATGAACCTAGAAAACTCAGCTTCCCATGAATCCCCAGGACTAGCAGAAATGGCCTGCAACCTACTTCTTGCTAGAGGATAATAGCCTCCACTTGTCTGAAGCCATGCAAAATCCTCACCTAAAGCAGATGCTAAACAAGATGATGCTTACCTTAAGATCTTTCATACCTTCTCTCATTTCTTCTAGATCTAGACCAATAAATGTTGGTTTATTTATAGACCAATAAATATAAGCTAAGTTGCATCATGGACCAATTGTGGAAGTCCTATCTCTGCTATGGGAGGAAAGAGACTATTACCAAAAAAGCTGCAGGATATGGATAATGTATTTGACAGGAACTGGGAGAACTAGGGATGTTCTAGGGATTGTATCTTGAAGGTGCTGGGCCAGTGGAGACAGACTATCAGGCAGGATAGGGAACATTTACTGACAGGAAGTCACTCTTCTATGACTCGGGAGTTAATGACTTGTCAAGAACACTTTGGAGCCAGTCCTAATAGGCAGGTGGGACAGTTGCTTTAAACTTGATTTTAAAAAATGACCAATAGTTAATAAAGTGGAGAGGCTAAAACTGCCTTGGCAGAACATGGAGAAAAAAATAATAGAGGCTCAAAGATCAGGCATGCTAGAATGTATATAGAAAACATCAGGTGACGGTATTAACTAGAAAGGCTCAGAAGATATTCTCTTTACTACAGTGAGCAATGTGAGGGGGCCACCAGCATCACTGAGAAGCTCAATAGTGGCTTTTCCCTGTGGGCCAAGGTTGAAACCTAAGGGAAACTTTTATGGAAATAGGCTTTCTAGTGTCAGTGACTATGATAGGATTTCAGGATAATAGAGGTCAGGAGATAACACTTAACTGTCAGAGGCCAGGTGGGTGCAATTACATATGAGCTTGAAAAAAAAAGTCCTAAATGGCAACTAGGAAGTTCTGACCCATAGGGATGTGTGGTGATGGCTGAGACCATGGAGTTCCCAAGGGTGAGATGGCTGGGTAGCCAGTGAGGGCGTTGTTAATATACATAACAGATAAAGATCAAAAGTGGGTGAGCAGAAAGCAGATGATGTCAGTCAGAGCAGCAATAGAGAATCATGATCCGTTGCTCAATTTTCAGTCTTGAGCCTGTTCCAGATCCAAAGTCCACCAATTAAAAGGGAGGGTAGGACCTCCTGAGGAAAGATTTTGCAATGCCACTGCAAGGAGATACAGTAATGACTGTCCCAATTCTTTCCCAAAGGACTATGGGCATTTATCAGAGTAACTGTACACTGTAGAGAAAAGAATATCCAAATCATTTAGGGGATGTGGGATATAGTGTATGAACAAACACTGGTACCAAAAAAACTCAAATCACCCACCCTTCTTAGAATGAGGGTGTGCAGAAGACAACTGGAAAATGAAGTCCTGGTCCAGATTTATCTCACAGTGTGACCAATGGATCCCTGAACTCACTTGTTATTTCCCCAGTCCATAACTACACAGTCAAGATGGACATACTTGGCAGCTCATATTCTGTGGTAGATTAGGTTATCATTCAAAGAGGTTTACCACTTCCCTTTCTCACCTCCATAGCAAAGTATACTTGCCTTTGCCATAAGACTTGCTTTGGCCAGTGGAATATTAGCCAGCATTGATACAAGCAGAGACTTGAAATGTTATTATGCAGTTGGACTTGTTCTCTTTCACTTCTGCCATCACCCTGAGAAGAGGTTTTTCTGTTGCTTCTGCCACTTCAGCCAGAGCAAAAGAATGAACACATGTGCAACAGAACCAAACCCAAGCCCAGCCAGACACAGAGCTTGATGCACAGCTGCCCAACTCAGCCCAGCCTAAATCAGCTGACCTCCAGCCAACTCACAGACAAATAAGCAAAAATAAACAATTGCTATTTTAAGGTACTGAATTTTGTGGTGTCTTGTTGGATAGTGATAGACATAAGATTCCTAAAAATAGATTCCTAATATTAGTTTTATAATGTGACTATGGGCAGTAAATAAACTGTGGGAAAAAATGGTGATGAAACTGTCATATGAGGCTCAAAAAATGGTGGCCTATGTTATGTGGCAGCAACATTTAAAACTGTTGCCTACAAAATATGTGCACAATGAATAAGTATAATTAGAAGGAGAAATCAATGGAAATTTTTTAAAGAACGGGTGGTTGCTACTAGCACATTTGATAAGGTACTATAAGAATGAGATATGCTTAGAAAAGAATTGGCTACTTTGCAAACCTGTCTTAGGGAGGCTATTGAAACTCATAAACTGCAGCATTGAAAATTTTAACTATTTTCCACCAAATAAAGGCTTTGTTATAATATCCTTTATAACACAACCACACCAAATCCAGGAGTTTCCAGACAGACATACTTTCAGAGTAGTCCCCTTTGTTAAGACTTGTGACAGAATTAGATTGGAGCCTTGTTGATTCTCTCAGCTCGATGAAAGAATTTCTAGAATGATTTAGGCAAGATCTCACAAAATCCTGATGTGTCTAATAAATACGTAATTGACTCTAGGAGGAGAATTATGTCCCCGAACAGAATTGTATGACTCAGTGTAACTCAAATATATTGAAAAAGTACAAAATTCTTGAGAAATCTCTATTTATTAAAACACTGCCAATATGGACTAAATGTTATTGACTGTTTGAAATGTAAAAAAACCTTTCAGTCTACAACTTTCTGTAGTCAAGAAGGAGGTTGAGAAAGTTGCCTAGCCACAAAAAAGGCATATTCTACAAAGCTTTCTTCAGAAATGATAGATGAGGACACTAGAAAATAGCTTTAGAAATCAGAGCTAATAAGAGCCATGGAGAATAAAAGACTTGGAAGCCACTTCCAGGAAATAAAATCGCAGGCTAAACAAGCCACATCCTTATCCTAGGGAAAGGGTCCTGACAAGTTTTGTTCAGAGGGATATCAAAAATACTATGAACTAGTTAATTTGTGTTCCTATTTTTCCCTTTTCAAATGGGGATGTTTGGGTCTTTCCTGCCCCTGTTTCACCCACTGTGTATTGAGTATATGTGGGTCACACAATTTTTTAGTCCATGATTCTCCAGATCAAGAGGAGCAACATCTGGATCATAAATTCCTGGTGACCCTGATGCCATGATTAACCAAGAGTTTGGGGAGTATTAAATGGGGGTAACTGTATTTAACAGCTGGGAGGGGTACCAATATTTATGAACAAGAAAACAGATTGTGGTAGATTCAATTTTTCTGCCCCTTGACTTGTGGCACAGCTATGGGATTAGCTTAGCCAATGGGATGTTATCAAACATGAAACTAGCAGAGGATGAAAATGTGCTTGCACAGCTGAGCTTTCCTTCTTGTACTCTGCCATTGCCATGAGAGGAAGACTCTGTAGGGAAGCTGCTACCCCTCAGCCTGGCCTAGGTTAAAAAGACACATGAAAGAGACCTCAGCCCAACCAGCAGTGAGGGGCTAGAAACCCTACTCAAGACCTCACAGAGTGTCTGCTTTATTTTCATGAGCTCTCACATAATATTGCCTCTAATAAGCCACTCACTTTCTGGTGAAGGAAGTTCAACAATAGGGTCATGAATACAGAGTCCACTGGTTCTTCCATTAGTTAAAAAAAAACCTGCCACCTGATTAAAATTTTTAATAATCTCATAGAAGTATGATTAAGGGATTAGATTGGGCATAACACCTTGTACAGTTCTTGTGCTATCCTTTAAGATGTATTATATGCTTTGAACAAAAAGTCATTATATCTTGAGCCATCCCTGAAAATTAAGAATCAAGGCATACAAGTAGGAGTGCACCTCTCACCATCAGTCTCAGAGACCCAGTAGGAGAAATATGTTTCCATGCCCACAAATTTGGCTCTTCTAGATCAGAAGTCCTTGTTGCCAGCAAGAGATGGGAAGGGACTTTTATCAGGGAACAGAATAAGCATTCCACTGACCTTAAAGCTATGACTACCACATGATCATTGGGTAGACCCCCAAGACAGGGAACTATATCCAATCTCCTGGGATAAACCGTAATGGAAAATAAAAAGAGAATGTATATATGTGTGTAAAACTGAGTCACTTTTCTGTACAGCAGAGATTGGCAGAGCAATGTAAATCAACTCTACTTCAACTAAAAAATCAATTTAAAAACAGATCATGTCATGTGCAAACAGTGACAGTGTTACGTCTTCCTCTCTGATTTAGATGTCTTTTATTTCTTTGTCTTGCCTAATTGCTCTGGCTAGAACGTTCAGTACTATGTTGAATAGAAGTGACAAGAGTGGGCATCTTTGCCTTGTTAAAAGTCAAAGACTGTATGGTAGCTGGCCCTCAAGATGGCCTCCAGTAATTCTTGTTTCTGGTATTCACAACCCTTGAGTGTAGGATGATTTAGTGATTCACATCCCTCCCACTTGGAAAATGCACTTATCTACTCCCAAGGCTCTTAAAAGTCTTTTATCATCATCTCAGAATCCTGAATCTTTTTATCTAAATTGGGTTCATGTGCAGATGAGGTAGCCAAAGTATAGCTCCTCTGGGTATGTGGACCTGTAAAACTAAAAAGACCAACTATCTGCCCCACATACACCCAACATCCAATAGCAAGACAGGCATAGAATAACTGTTTATGTTAGCTTTCTATTGCTGTATAACACATTACCACAACTTAGCTACTTAAAATAACACACATTTATTATTTCAGCCTCTGCAGGTGAGGAGTCCAAGTATGGCTTAGTGGGACCCTCTTCAAGGCTGCTAACAAGGTATTGACCAGGGCTGAGTTCTCATCTGGTAGCTCAACTAGGGAGGGATCTGCTACCAAGCTCAGTCAGCTACTGGCAGAATTCATTTCCTTGCAGCTATATGACCTTAGGACTTACTTCTTGCTGGTTATCAGCAGGAGGTCACCCTCAGCTCCTAGGGACTGCCCACTGTTCCCTATTACATGGCCCTCTACATAGGCAGCTCAAAACAGGACAGGCTGCTTCTTCAAAGCCAGATGAAGAGCAAGAGATAATCTATTAGCAATATAGAGTTTTTAAAATATAACAATCACAGAAGTGATAGCCCATAAATTTTTCATATTCTGTTGATTGGAAGCTAGTCACAAGTTCTCCTCACACTCTAGGGTGGAGTTTACAAAAAGGTATAAATACCAGGAGTTAGGGATCATGGGACCATCTTTGAGTCTGTTCACTACAACAGCTATAGACATTTCTGTTCAAAAATGGGAGGAATGGTAGCTCAAAGCAGTCACTGGTTCATAGCAATTCCAAGTCCAGCTAGGAAAGAAATGTTGGTTAGGTCTCATGGCCTGGAAATAATTCTCCATGGCATTCAGCTCCACCGTCTGGGCTCTTGGTTCTACACTATGAAAGGTAGGACATGTTTGCAGCTGAGTAATTTTCTCTGCCTTCCTCCTACCAGTAGAGTTTCGAGATCCAGTGGCCTCTCTTTTATACTGTCTATTTTATACTGTCTCTGTCCCTGTTAGTCCAAGCTGGCAGCATTTATATAGATACATCATACAAAAGTTATGAGGGTTCACTGCATTACAAAAAGCCACACCCCAAATCTCTAAGTTTGAAATAATTTGTACATAAAGCTAAGTTCCATAGACCTTATTTTCATTTACACATGGGTCAGTGATCTAAACTAGCAGGATTATCAGATGTTAGATTACATGGATTTTTCCATGTGTTTAATCATGGTTCCAGACTACCTCAAAGGTAGAGGGAGTAACTAGCACTTCAAGGATTTGTCTATTAGTTAGAGGAATAAGAATAGGACAATGTCTCACATACTGGTATAGTGATCATTTGTTCATCTCAATTTGTGGAATCATCTATTCCTAATCTTAATCAAATGTGTTTATAATTAGAGCAAAGACCATCTTGGTCATAGGGGAAAGGAGAGAATTGCAGATAAACAGTTGACCTTTGAATACTGTGGGTTTGAATTGCACTGGTCCACTTATATCTGGATATTTTTCAACAGTAAATACTATGGTACTACATGGTCCATGTTCGCTGAATCTGCGGATGCAGAGGAACTGCAGATAGGGAGGGCTGAGTATAAGTTGTATGCAGATTAACCACAGCATTGTTCAAAGTTCAATTATAGTGTGATACAGGGTTAGGCTTGGGCTCAAGATGCTTTGCTGTTTTCATCAATGACCTTGATACCATAATCTGCTCATGAGGTTTTGGATCAGGATTTGAAACTGTTCCATAGGAGGCTATAAGGAGAAGGCACAGAATGAAATTCATCAGGGTTGAGCATGAGGACAGAATAATTCACTCAGAGGGTTTAAACCAAGTGGGAATCAAAGTTAGGTTCACTTCTGTTAGAAATGATTAAACATAATCCTACCTGAAGGCAGGAGCTCTTCTAATTCTTTGATACTAAGATCTAATGGGAAAGGGAAACTTTGAAAAAAAATAACTTGAAAGACTGTATATTTGGATTGATATAAAATTTTACCAATTCATTTCAAATGTACAAGTGTTTAAAATGTAGTATTAATAGGATTTGTGAGTATCTAAATTCTCAAATACCTGCAAATTAATTTTATAATGTAACCGTTCATGTAAGTTAAAAATTTTTGAGGGATACAGGAAACTTTTGGAGGTGAGAGATATGTTTATTACCTTCATTGTGGTGATAGTCCAAACTCAGCAAATTGTACACATTAAACATGTACAGTTTTTTGTGTATCAATTATACCTCAATAAATCTGTTAAAATTTTTCTAATGGACCCACACGTAAAATTTTCCTCTATTCTTCTTGAATTTCCCTCTTCCTTCCTGAATGTCACAGACTTATCAGAGATCAAGGAAGTGGGGAAACCATGGCATGACAAACATGATCAGTGTTCAATGGTCTATTTTAAATTTTTGGATACATTTCATAAAGCACAGAAACATCTCTATTTTCTAATTTATTTTATCAGGAGGGCTTTGATCCAAGTAAGTTCAGTTTAGTTCAACTCACCAAGCATTAATCATCAGGCAGGGTCTGGGGAAGATCATAAGGATTGGAAGTTCCCTGTCCTCAGAAAGCTCAAAGTTCAGAAAAATGTTATTTTTTTAAAAAAAAGCTTATATTTCTTCTTTATTTGAGGCCATAAGTCATTTCAGATGAATTATAAAATACCAACATGAAAGAGAAATTTAAAGTCACATTTAAAACCCCACCACTCAGAGGACTTCCCTGGTGGCACAGTGGTTAAGAATCTGCCTGCCAATGTAGGGGACACGGGTTCGATCCCTGGTCCAACAAGATCCCACATGCCGTGGAGCAACTAAGCCCGTGTGCCACAACTACTGAGCCTGCGCTCTAGAGCCCATGTGCCACAACTACTGAAGCCCACGCACCTAGAGCCCGTGCTCCGCAACCAGTGAAGCCATTGCAGTGAGAAGCCCGCGCACCGCAACGAAGAGTAGCCCCCGCTCGCCACAACTAGAGAAAGCCCGCATGCAGCAACGAAGACCCAACGCAGCCAAAAATAAATAAATATAAATAAATTAATAAAAATAAAATAAAACCTCACCACTCAGAGAAACTACCATGATCAATTTATTATTTTTCTCATTTTTTCTATGCATGTAGATATATATTTATAAAAAATCATTTTGTAGACACTATTTTATAACCTGCCTATGTCGATAATATTTTGGAATCATTTTTCATATCAATAAACATCTTTTCTATATTGATGTGGCTGCATACTATTTCATGCTGTATATTATAATGAGACAATCTACTGAACTGTTCTTTATTTTTTAAATCTAGCTACAGTCAATGTTTTACTATCATAAACAAGCATCCTTCATTAGCCCTACTTTTTAATAAAACTGAAATCTTGGTTTAAAAATGTATCATGTTGTTAAAGCTTTTACTATATCTTACCCAATGCACTATTTTTCTAGTAATATTTGTAAAATTATCCAATCCTAGTATACTCATCATAACAAAGAAAAATGCTCAGAGTAGTATTTTCTGTAGGATGTTGGACAATCTCATCTGCTCTCACTGGGTGCTGCCCAGGAAAAGACTTTGGTTCAAAGAAGTCTGGGAAACATGATATTATTTCCCACACTGATATTCACAGCCCATATTAGCATTTCAAAGACTCTGAGAAGTCCAGCACTAAAGAAACACGATCAATTCTGTTTAAGTCAACATTATTAGCCAGGGAACACTGTTTGGTGTAATATTTACTGGCATGCTTTGGAACATCCCTTGCTGCTTTAGAAAATAATTTGAAAGTGCCCAAGTTTAAGCAAACTGAAAACACACTCAGATTTTTACTCAAAACAAGAATAATTTGTATGATTTATTTAGTGATTAGCATTTGAAAGACAATTGAAATGGTAACCTTGGATAACAGTATTATTGGAATGTCTTTGTCTAATATTGTTTCACGGTTTATTGACTGCCTTATTTCAGAACAGCATTTTATTTTTGCTATGTCTGAATCCGTATGGTAGCAAGTTGTATTACAATGAGATCCTATAGTATATCAAAAAATTAGATTGGGATCAAGTCTGGTAGCATGAATACTTCAATGGCTAAGTATAGTTCTCATATATGATACTTAGAAGATGCTCTAAAATAAATCCTAAAGTAAAATTAATTTCATGACCATTATATATTAACTCCCAAAAAAGAAACAAGACATTAAAGCATAATCAAATGCTTGCTTACCATCTTCCACTTTGCTTTTGGATAATAACAACTTTTAGATGGAAATATAAGGATATATTGATCTTTTTTATATGTCAATCAAATATCTAGTTAAACATGAGTAGAACATCACATACATATGTAAAAAACCGCCTTGCCAATCAATGTCTTCTTATACACAGGTCTGACATCAGATTTAAATATAATAAGGTATAAGACTGACAACTAAGTAGTCAAAAGTGAAAAATAAATTGTCCTTTGTTTTCCTTTTCTTTTTTCAATGAGATATTCTTAGTTTTTCATTCACTCACTGCTAGTCCAATTTGTAACATTTCACTTTTACTGCAGTGCCTATGCCATAATTCCCTTTAATTTTTCGTGCCATTTTTCTTTTATTGGCATGCAGGTATATGTGATCTACATTGATGACTATGGTAGGAAACAAGGGTCAAATATCAGTGGATATACAGTTATATCAAGAGAATTTTTAAAAAGGAGAAAGGTAGTGCTTCACAGATTGTGCTGAGGAATAACAACAATAACCAAAAAAAAATGAACCCCAGAAGAATATACAGACTTCGAATTTTTTGACATTTACTACTAAGACCCATAGCAGTCCCATGTGCCAACAAATGCCATTAAACTCCAGGATCTAGGACTTTCCTGGACCTAGCAGGATGGATCTAATCTACAGTGGAATTTAGTATTGTTATGGCTTAAAACTGTCCTAGCAGTAAGACCTAGCAAAGGGACACTGAGTAGTCACATCAGCTCAGCAGTTTTGTGATTGGGAGCCATTCGGTGACAGTTCTTTAGGTTTTCATAAATTGTGAGAAAAGTTCAGTAGTCTGCGAAGAGATCAAAACTGTCCCATCACCTTGGTCTTATAACACTCCCAGGGTTTAAAGGCAGCCATCAGCAGTTTTTCTGGAAACAGAAGCATTAAGTGATATGAACTCAATGTCTTTGATATAGGACAGAGTCAGGGCAGTTTAATTCAAATTAACAGTGTATTGAGTTCTCTCCTAGTGCAAGGCACAGCACTAACCGAAGAAGATACAAACAACAGTTGGCAGTTGACACAACGCCTGACTTCAAACTGTTTACTCTAGTAGGAGGTTGGGACAAGAGATGAAGGAATTATTTTTTTTTAAAAAGCAAAACCTTACATATGCCTTCAGAGAGGCACCACAGATATTGTGAGAGACTGAAGAAGGAAGAGTCCATATTTATGGCAGAACATGAAAACTTATTACTTGAGCTAGGCCTTGTAAGCAAGAGTATATATAATTTTGACTCAGAAAAAATGGGAAGACAGTATATAATGGTTTGGAAGTTCCAATGTGCTGACTTGGGGGGAACAGGGAGATGTTCAACTTGAGAGAAAAGGAGTTGAAAAATTGAAAGATAAGTTGTTCTACCCTTGTGAAGGGACTGAATGAAAGCTGACTGAAGGCTGAAGGCTGCCCAGTTCAATAGGTATTCAGTAATAAAGTAAAAGGGTTTTTCCTATTGATTTTAGTTTGTTTTGTTTTGGGCAAAGACAATAAGACTATCTGGGAGGTTACTGCATCATTCTCAGCAAATGAAAATATAAATAAGAACAGTCGAAAGGAAGTCAAGGAGAGAACAGAGATGAGAGGTATTTCAGATACATTATACTAGATTCAGCAAATAATTGGATGTGAGAAATGGTAGAGGGAGACACCAAAGATTGTCTTCACCTATTGTAGTGAATAATAGAAAATAGATGTTGAATGGAGAGCTGGAGAAGGAATGTAAGTTAAGACTAGGAGAAGATGGAGAATTCAAAAATAAGTGAGAGAAGCTGATTGTGCAGGTGATGAAAGAGAAGCTTAGAAAGGTTAAGAGACAGACTGGAGACAGAAAAGTTGGAAAGGAACAAAGCAAAATACCATACATGATTGAACATAGGACACATGATGGACACAGAAATGGAATAAAAATAAAACCCTTCACAATCCACTAGCATTTTTTGCACCTCTTGCTAAGGTACCACAGGCCTTAATCTAGAGGTAAATGGCTGCCTGCAGATAGAGATGCCTCCCAGCTCCATCAAAGGGTATCATACCCCACCATCCATTTCCTTTTTCCCCTTCCTTTTAAAGTTCCGAATGCAAACCCACAGTGTGTGAACGGCAGAACCAATCCCTCAATTCAGCCATATTCATTTTCCTCTGGCAAGATTTTAAAGCTGAAAATAGAAGTTTTCAATGGAATCATGGAATAAAAAGCTAATCTCTATGGCATCTCGTGAGCATGACACCCAGACTGTATTATGGTCATGAAAGACCTTTTCATACTGAACAAAGATGTGTTTTCTCAGCCACACTTATTGTGACATCCTGAGACTGCATGTCAAAAGAATACTTTTTGGTAGAGCCTAACCATTTTCTAACAGCTGTGTGCTCTAAACACATTTCGAAGGTGAGTACCTAAAAGAAAAGTTTTCACTTAAGTCTGGTAAATGTTACATTTTAGCAAAAATATCTTTAAATGTACATAATCATTTATTCTGGTTTACCCTGTATTAACCTTTCCTCAAACTAGGTGGCATTCCTTAAAGTAAAGAACTAAATTATATTTATTAGATATTAGATAAACGCATGACATGGTCAGGTAGGGTTATTCTGGCAATATAAATATGGAGAAAGAGAGAGAACTGAAAACTGGCAGAAAGCAATTCTGACATGTCAGCTTATCAAGTTTATAAGTGTCATCATTGCCATTTACATGTTCTGTGGAAGAGATGGTCTGTTATTTTAGGAGGCTGATTCTATTTATTAATTTAAAAAGCTTTTGATGGACTAGTAGAAAAGAGAACTTATAGAAATAGGAAAGGAACACACACAGAGGTATTTCAACAGAGCTACAAATTGAACCTTGAAATCCAAGTGCTTAATTGCCATTTAGGCTACTTGAATACATATTGAGGGCATGCAATCACTGAATATAATTCTAGCTTCAAGAAACTGTATATCCAAATGTTAAACACATACTCTCACTTACTCCTTTATATTTTTTACACTAATATTTTTGTTTGAATCAAATAATTTGAGTAGAAAGATTAAAACAAAATTATTTCTCCTGTTTGATCAAAAGTAGCAATCTTGCTTTTCCTGTATTACTATACACACTGAGTAATATTACATTCAGGTTAAAAGAAGTCGTTTGTCCAAGGCTTTACAAAATACATTGTGCATATGGGAACATGAAGTCAACTCAATATTTGCATTTACTCAAAAATGCTATTATTGCATGGAATTTTATAATTCTGGTAAAAAGTACCCCAAATTCCACCCACTATTTCATATCATTTTCCACCTGAAGGCACTTCAATGTTACAAATCTACATTGGTCAGATAAATACTTTGAGTTGCTGAGCTGAAGAACTTTTGCTGAGGTCCATCAAATAACAGTACATCTGTTTCTTGTTTGCATGCAATAAAAAATTTTAATGTGCATATATCTACCAAAGGTATTTGGATATTATATATTATATAATATATATTATAATAGGATATGTATGAAAGGGTCTGGTTCCAGATTTATACAAGTATTCACAGAATATTTATCTGCCAGACCCTCTTCCAGGCAATGGGAGCACACTTGTGAAAAAAATAATCTAAAATTCCTGTCTGCGTTGAAGATGATCAAGTGTCGACGTGGAGGTGGGGACTAGAAAAGAGTTAGGGATGGGACATGCTGGGGGTGGGGCTTGGAGAGTTCTATTTTAAAGATGGGTCAGGACCATCTTGGGAAGGTTATTACTGGACACAGACTTGAGGATGGTGAGAGAGATAGAGGAAACAGGCAGTGTAAAATTCCTATGATAGGAACATGTCTGGCATATTCAGCAGACAGTAATGAATGGTTAAAGGAAAATGAAAAAGGGAGGGAGAAGTGGGAGAACACAAAGAGAGAATGGGGTGCCAGATCCTGTAGGCTCTTTTAGGCCATTGTATTCTAAATAAAATGGGTGGGGGGCATGGCAGAGTGTTAGAAGAGGGGGTGACATGATTTGACTTACATTTTTAAAGTTTCACTCTGGCTGCTATTTGACAAATTGTGTGGAAAAAAGCTAGTTTGCAGACAATTACTCGAGTGTGGATAAAAGATGATGGGAGCTTAGAAGAAGGTAGAATCAATGGAGAGTTTGTGGATCTACTTGGTATGGTAGAACTTGCTGAAGTATTGGGTGGGAGGTGTTGGGAAAAGAGAAGATTTAAGGATAATATTAAGGCTTTTGTCCTTGGACCTTGGAAGGATGTAGTTGCCATTTACTTTGTTCGAGAAGATCTGCTTTCAGCATGTACGTGACAAAACAAGTTTAATACATAAGAAAATGATACTTCGTTGAGGCTATTTATTGAAAATATATTAATTCAGCCTCAACTGATTCAGAATTTATGATGACCCATCAGTATTAGACTGGCCAGAGACTTCCTTTTTATCCTCTATAAAGGAAAGATTTGCAGAGAATGTTAATACTGCCTATAAAATTTTCGGAAAGGAAGAGGGAAACATTAAATTAACTTGGAAGCTTTTTTAGAAGTACCCATTTATATAGGAAGATATTTGTCTGAATGGAAATCCTTCAAGAAAAGCTCTGTGAAACCTGAGCTTGGAAGCACATATTTTTGTGTAGCTGTGAACAGCTGCTTTGCCTGAGTCAGCCATGGAGCTAATTTGCCTCCCCTAAAATCTAATACATACATAGGAAGACTAAATTAATAAGAAAATATGTTCAGCCTCTCTTGTAATCAGAGCCATGTGAATTTAATCAATAATTCGATTCCATTTGACATCCATCAAATTAGTAAAAGTCTGACTTGTTCAAGAGAACATCTGATTATCAGGTTCAGGATTAATTGAGCGCATGCATTTGTCTATCCTCTTAGCCAAAATCCCACTGAAATTAGAGTTGAGATGTAAACACAGATATATAATGGCAATACCAAGGGTAGTGAGGCCCATAAGCCGATAAGAGATTTGACAAACTTCTAGAGGATGAATCTCAGATGGGATCATTTTTAAAGATATCCCATAATATAGAAAGCAGAAGTTCAGAATGTGCACATGAGAAGCCACGAAGGTGAAAGACACTGTTTCCATCAATGCCCTGGAGAGGTACCAACCTTGTAGTTGGCAGATTTATAGAGCAGCCATGAGCTGCGGAGCTGAAAGCAGTGTAATTAGTAATGAGGCTGTCTGCAGAACAGCTGGAAGAGCCCTGTCCACAATACCACCCTCTGTACAGAATGGTAGCCTGATGACATTTGGCCTCTGAGCAGAAACTAGAGAACTCTTCTCCAAAGAAATGTGACAATACTGGGAGATAGTGAGGAAGAGGGAGTATGAATAAATTTAAAATAAAGTCCTATTATTCATTGAAAAATGGCATCCATGAGAGGGTATTTTATCAAACAGTGTATACTCATCTCAGAAATACTTACCTAGTGGTTATCAAACTTAATATTCATAGAAAACATTAGGGGATTGAAGATTCTCAAACTTAAGGTGTTCATAATATTACTGAAGGATCAAATTAAAAAGTTAACTACAAGCTCCAGAAAGTCGAATTCAATAGGTTGGCAAGCGGGACCTAGGAATATGCATTTTATTTTATTTTATTTATTTTTTAAAATTTATTTTATTTATTTTTGGCTGCGTTGGGTCTTCGTTGCTGCACACGGGCTTTGTCTAGTTGCAGAGACTCTTTGTTGCGGTGCATGGGCTTCTCATTGCAGTGGCTTCTCTCGTTGCGGAGCACGGGCTCTAGGCGTGCGGGCTTCAGTAGTTGTGGCACGCGGACTCTAGAACACAGGCTCAGTAGTTGTGGTGCACAGGCTTAGTTGCTCCACAGCATGTGGGATCTTCCTGCACCAGGGCTCGAACCTGTGTTCCCTGCATCGGCAGGCAGATTCTTAACCACTGTGCCACCAGGGAAGCCCCAGAATATGCACTTCAAATAAATACTCCTAGTTGACTATGATGTAGATAGTGGAGAAAGAATACAAGGGAAACAAACAGCAGGCATATTTTGCATGCTTTTTGTATGAGCATCTGCATCTTCATCATTCTCTCTTTGTAGAAGGCATTCCCTATTACGCTGTATTTATTCATCTCCTACACATATATCAAAAGTCTTGGGGCTTCCCTGGTGGCACAGTGGTTGAGAGTCCGCCTGCCGATGCAGGGGACACGGGTTCGTGCCCCGGTCCGGGAAGATCCCACATGCCGCAGAGCGGCTGGGCCCATGAGCCATGGCCGCTGAGCCTGCGCGTCCGGAGCCTGTGCTCCGCAATGGGAGAGGCCACAACAGTGAGAGGCCCGCATACTGCAAAAAAAAAAAGTCTTCACTTGCCTCCATTGAAATCTCTCTCCTCTGAATGCCTATACTGCTTTCTTTCCACCCCGACAGCAACTATGCACTTTTTAAACATGACCTGTATTATATCATTGAAATGTTGATACACTCCCATGTTTATTAGTATAGTCTCATGTTTCTCTTTTGCTCACTATATAGTGCAACTTAGCCAAGTGTTTTGAATACATTAGCAGTATCAATATTTATTCATAAATGATTAACTTATTATCTTTATAGTTTAAATTAAGTTGCTACTTCACGCTTCCCGTTCTATACTTTCCATCATATCACTTCACACCAAAAAAAAAAGAAAAAAAAGGAAAAACAAATTCTGGAACCATGTTAAAATTTTAAAATATATCATTTTTAACATCTCCATTTATCATATTTTAATGAATTTCAAATTAAGTAGCAAAGATGTTGAAAGATAAGTCCTTGAAACCCATGAACCATAGTGATCCACATGTTTTTCCAAAGTACCTACTATGTATAGATATACAGAATACAACAAATTACCTATGCCCTCCCCAAACTTATAATCTAATATGAGAAAAAAACAAACATCAAAAGATAAAATCCAACATTTAGCTCACTAATGAGAATTTAGAAACCTAAAGAAAAGCATTGGTGTATTTTTAATACAAATCTCGTCTTATGAAGACTGCTTTATTAGATTTTTTAGATTATTTATAACCATAATGATCTTGAATCTGAAAATGTTTTATTTTGGTTTTTAAAAAGTTGATTGTTTAAATTGCAAAAGCAAAACAGACTCATGTTACAGAACAGAGACCTTGAAGTCTAATAAGTAAAAGTGTTCCTCAAATTCCTCATCCTCTTCTACTTATAACACCCCTCTTCCCAGAGCAAACTACTATTAATAGTTCATGTAAATTATCCCAAAGTAGGTTTCTATACAGTCACAAAATAATGGTGATGACATTTATTGAGTGTTTGCTTTGTGCAGAACATCTGGCTATGTGTTTTTTCTTGAAGTATCTCATTGATTCTCATAACTACCCTGTGAAATAGAGACCATTAATATCTCCATTTTGCCAGTAAAGAAGCTGAGACTTGGAGAAACTAAATAACTTGTCCATAAGCATGAAGCTAATAACTGGTGAAACCAAAATTAAAATCAAAATAGAATGGTTCCAACCTCTGACATCTCCACACCATTATGTAACTGCCAACATATATATCAGATCACATATAGGAAATAGATTAATGAAATATGCTTAAATGTATATAACTTTTGTTACACACATGAGATCATGTTATAGTATTTTGCTATGGTTTGTGAGGATTAAGTGGATGGGCTAAGTAAGTGCCAGGCATGGTACATGGCATATAGTCTCAAATGGTCTCCCTTCTAATTTCTCAATACAAGGCATCTGACCTGAAGTTATTTCTGTTCACTATAGCAACTGTCACTTACTAAGTGCTCAATAAATATTTCTTTCAGCTTTGCTTTACTGTTAAGACAGTCTTCAATTTAGGTTTTAAGGAAAACATTTTTCCTTCTCACTTCTATGACAGTTATTGATTTTGTTTGTGTACATTTACTTTTCGAAAATAAGTTAATCTAGGATCTCATGTTCTGAGTGTTAGCCTTGAAGCCAATTTACCACACACACACACACACACACACAGAGATATGGCAAGGAACTTAATGATAACATCAAGAAATGAGAACTGATGGCGCCATGGTAATATATTTTTGATATACACATTTTAGCAAAAAAATATATATATATATATTCCAATATATATATTGGAATGAAAGCAGGGAGTTAAATGCCCATATGTTCTTCCAGGCTTTATTTTTTAGAGAGAAGGGGTAGATGAAGAAAAACTACAAAAATTGGAAATGGGTCAAAGTATTAAGTGAGATACAGGAATGGTTTCTATTTGTAGTACACAAAGAATTTGTAATTTTGAACAACATAAAATAAATATGGGTGACCACGCTATTATACTACATCTTTTCAAACAAGTTTTGGCTCAGAACATTTTTTATATAAATCAAGATAAAACTGATCTGATCAAAGCTACAGTAAATGGTTGGTGGGAAGATGGGTGATAGGAACCTAGCTGCCCCTTTCGATACATCTCTAATGGAAGCTAAAGAGGTTTCTGGAAGACCACACTTCTATCCCATTTTCAGGAGATCACTTTTAATAATAGTCACTGCTATAACTAAGGAACAATCTGGTATTTAATAAAGGATGATTTTTCTTCAGTAAGATCCAGGGGTCTTAAATTTATTCACATGTATTATAGGGGATTTAGCCTGTCTCAAAGCATGGTTCATGCACAACCTACAGCAGGATCACCTGCAGTGGTTGTTAAAAAGTGTCATTTCCTGGGCAGATGCAGAATATCTCAAGTGTGATCTAGAAACTTGCATTTTTAATAAGCATTCCATTTGAAGCTTATGTTCCTGAAATTTTAAGAAGCATTGACTCATATTTTACAGTAGGATTCTGTTGCTAGAAGCCTCAAAATGCACTGAAAAATGTTTACATTAGGTCACATTTTTCTAATTTTTAATGCAAAAATAATAGAAATATGACTTTTGCCAGGACTGTTCCTTTTGAATGAATGACTTCATTGAAATGCCTTTGTGTATGGATATAAAAGGGCGTTAATATACATTTTGATGCAACATGTCACAACTCCTCATGTCTGGATAATTTTGCCAGCAAAAGCAAGTATAGCCTTCCTTGAAGAAATTAAATGTTAGATTTTTCACACTTTGTTTTGGTTTCCATAACAGGCATCTTCTCTGCGCAGGGCAAATTATCAAGTCTTCACTGGTTTGTGTTTTCCTCTATGATAAGAAATTGCAGTTTTTGCCTCTCTTACTTTAGAATGTGTTAAATCAAGTCCAAATTTTTTGAGGAAACAGTATACAGAATGAATTTGAACTGAGTCTACCAGCAGAGAGGAAGCCCAAATTGAAGCAGAACTGAAATTATACTTTGATTTAGTTATCTCACTCTCCCCAGAAAAAGTGTTCCACAAATGGTGAGAAACAATGTGTCTAACTTAATTTTATTTCCTATTTAAGTTTCAGTTTGGTGGCATATGGGTTCACTGAAGGTTTGAACTACATTAAATATCCATATTAATTGCACACATACAGACACCGTACTGGATGATGTTCAGGAGGGAAGGTATGACCTCTACTCTCTAGGGGTCAACAGTCCATAACTGGAGGAAAAGCATGACACAACACAGATAATGAGAAAGCTTATAAAGCAAGCATGGGTAGAATGAGAGGGGATTTCATACAAAAGCAAGATTATTTTTTGAATGCAAAAGGATTATCAAAGTCTTCAAGTAAACTTGACATTTGAAATTTGTTTCGAACAATTAGAAAATGGAATGAGAATCCAAAGTGTAGGGCTTTAGCAACTCTGCCTCCCCTGTAACATTTTTGGTTGTGCCATAGTCTCCTTGGTGGAAGAAAAGAGCCAAGCAAATAGAAAACTGCCACAATATTTTGCAACTCAAGGCAGTTACAAAAATTCTTAGACTAGGAGAATAAATTATACTATTGCCCACTCATGGAGCCTCTTCCCATGTATCGATAGGCAATAAGTAGAAGAGGTAAGGTAATACGGATAAAGCAGCATCTAGATGTTTACACTATCAGTGGGAGACACCGTAAGGTCTACAGAAAATCTATAAGCTCATAGGAAATCACTATTACAGATGCTCTCCTGTGAGTTCATCCTTTGCCTAATACAGTCCTCTCCTGAAGTCCTCCCAGACCTTTACTGAAGCAGGGCTTTTTAGATCATGTGTTTCTCCTCCCTGATTACTGTTTACTTTATATACATATGGTTTAGGTCATTATAAAAAACAATGACAAAAAAAGTAACCTGGAAAGGGGTTCTATCACCAGACAATGCTGATGTAACTCAGTTTAAACTGGTCAAACTCCAACTGAGATCTTGGCCTATCAAGCTCTCTTGGTAATATGACTGTAAACATTTTTCAGACGCCCCCTCCAGGTCTTGTCTTTTCTCCTACAGTATCTTTCTGACCTTACATTATCTCCTTAACTCACTGATTTGACATAATAATGCTAAATAACAACCAACTATAAAACCTAAGTAGCACAGGACAATATTCATTTATTTTGCTTATTCATCTGTGAGTCACATAGGTGTTGTATGATCTAGGCTGGGCTCAGCTGAGCAGCTGCTTTTAGCTAAACTTGCTTACACATCTCTCATCCCCCTCCTGGAACCAACAGGCCTAACTAGGGCACATATTACTCATGGAATGGCAGAGGTACATGAAAGCAGGAGCAGGTAGAAACATGCAAGGCTCCTTAAGTCTGAGACTTGAAACTGGCATTCTGGCACTTGTAGCTCATTCTCTTATTGAAAATAAACCACAAGTCTCATTCTGTTATCCAAAGCAAATCACAAGGCCAAACCCAAATCCAAGAGTCAAAGAAATATGCACTGTCCCTTTAGTAAGAGGAACTGTAAAGTCAGATGGCAAAATGTACAGATATACCCCCACACATGAATTAGGTTTTCCACTTATACTGCCTTAACACACCATGCTTACTGGTAACCCAGCAGCACAACATCGTATAGTTTGCTTCCTCCCAAAGAGAATGATCTTCTTCAGGCCCAAGTACTCTGCCATATTCATCATCACAGTATCTCTAGAACCTCAAATAAAATCTGACATATAGACACTAACATTTCCTGATAGATGGCAGGCAGGGAGGAAGGAAGCTAGATTATCCCAAGCACAAGATATAATTGCCATTAAACAACTACCCTAAAGGTATAACACGATTCTATTTGCCAAGCTGTTTTTCGGTCTGGTACCACTTATTTTTTTGTTTTTACTTCCCCCAAAATATCTGAAAACAAGTTCTTAATAATACCTGAGATGATCAGAGATGAACAGACTGTACAACAAGATTTTTCCCCTTAATTTCCTCCATGAAAACTTGGATTAAAATACTCCCTCACTCCGTAAGTCTTTTCCAGATCTTGGAAGGAGTAATTTCGATAGTCATTGCCAATGTTATTGGATATGAGGTATGGCAAGGAAAGGCACTCACTTTATCACTTGGCAGTGGTAAGAAATTATATATTTTTAAAGGCCACTAATGTAACTAGGTTTGGTGTATTCAAAGGTCAGGATTTGTTAAGAGAGTAGGACATTTAGGATTAAGAAATACAGATTTCTTTACAGGTCTATTTGAGTAAGCTTCTTAAAATTAAACCTCCTTAAGGCTCCTCCAAGCTTCGGTTGATTCCATATGTACAGATTTTATTACTAACGATGGTCAGTTCTTTGTATTTGTAGGGTAATTTTTTTAACCCAAAGAGTTCCAATTACTTAAAATTAGTAGTAATTACCAGATAATCAATACTACTACTGCCCAAGTTTAGAGTGTTGATGGTGTACCTGGCAAAGTGCTAGGGGATTTACATATATTATTTTTTTAATCCTTAAAGTAACATATTGAAGAAACATCTTTTATCCATCCTTATAGAAAAGGAAACTGAGACTTAGAGAACTTGTGACATGCTCAAAGTAACAGAAAGAAATACTAGAGCCAGAATTTAGACCCAGATCAATATGATTCTAAAGTTTGTAGGTTTTCTTTATAATACCTGGTTATATCTACATTTTAAAGCATTATTATTTAAAAAATAAATACCTTTTTTAAACCTATAGAATAAATCCTTGAAGTTGCAGGTAATGCTGAAGTTTCTAACTTGCTTCCTGTCTGACAACCTGGGGGTGCTAAGCTCACACGTATTTGTTGGTATTCAAACAAAATGATAACTGGAAAGTATTTGGGGTGAGACATACTGGAAAGGCAAAGCACACTGACAATACAAAATCCCCTGAACTCTATATATTAGACCACATATACTTTAGACACAATCTCAGGATTTCAGGTCACATGTTTTTCATGCCTTTATTTTTAAAGTTCTATTTATGTTTATTAGGAAAATAAGGGAAGGTATAACAGAATGAAACAGATCTGGAGAATATGATTTTATTTTAAATGGCAGATTAAGAAATCAAATGAATCATGACTCATCAATTCCCAGAATTCCCAGATGTCAAAAAAATTCTTTCTTTTTCTATTACTCTCTGTCCCCTTCCTTCCTTCTGTCCTTTTACTTTTTCTTTTAAGAGAGGGAGGGAGAGCAATCATTTGATTTTTTAAGTTCATTTATTTTAACAACATGGAGTTTTAAATAAATGCTGAAAATCATCACACACAATCCCTTTTTTTTCTCTCCCAACCCCTATTAAAGGTGAGGTGAAAATGAGATGACACAGGTAGACTGGAATAAACACCAAATAATTATCCCTATAATGAATTGTTAAAGTGCACAGAAAGGACCATGCAAGTCAATGAATATGTCTTATCAACACAGTAAAAAGGCATTTAAAATTGAACTGTGATCTTTAGCCACTATTGCTTCAGAATTGCAAATAGCAAAATCAAAAACACAGGGCAGGGAATGGCATTAAATTGGAATAAAGAGATTGGCACTAACTATGTTCTTGTTTGTTTGTTTTTACTTGAATCAGGGCTGCCCTAGTAAGCATTTAATTTGTGTAAATACACACATTGGATTCAAAAGAGGATTAATTAACGTGTAATCAATGGTGTTACAAGTGCTTGAGCCCACACATAAAATCAGGAATCTACACATAAAATGCAAACTGGAAAGGACCCAGATGGGAAATGTGAGTGGCAGAGCAGTCAGTGACTAGACAAAGGTTGCTTTGCTAAACAGTGATGGAACCATCATCACATACCATCAAGATGGAGAAAAAGTCCAAGCAGCAAATAAGCACACATTTTTTCCCTATGTGTTACTTTAATCCTAAATACAACTCCCAATGACACCTATTACTAAGCAAAAAAAAAAAAAAAAAATTGTATTTCTCCAAAGAGACAGTGAGTATGCAGCAAAGATAGGATTCCAGCCATGTCTGTCTGACTTAGACTGCCATAGCTCTCCAACATCATAATTCTTTTGGAACTTTATTCTCGTCTTCCATTGTATTAGCAACCCCTTTTAAGTGGTTACTTTCTGCCAACTTGATGGCTGAAGTCTTAATTCCTTTATCTAGGATCCTATTGTGGATGTTGCATATGGAGAATGTCTGACCTGAATATGTAGTATCATCGTTCCTGGTTAACTGGTTTGCTTCCTATAATTGCTACTTTTATGCTGCCTATAAAAATTGAGTGTAATCAGCATTATACTTCTTGAATATGAGACTAGAAAACAGACTGGAACCTGAAATACAAAAAAAAAAAGATTCTAAAATGGGTGGTTATAGAAGTAATGATGAAAACAATAGGAGATGAAGAAAAAGTATGCTACTTGAATGCATGACATGAGCTATGTAGGTATCACTTGCCTGAAATTCAAAGTGTAACTTCTCCCTTTACAAGTAGAAAAAAAAAAATAAACTATGTCAGGAATTTTCAAGATACGAAAATTCTCTGCTAGCAGATTCAGCTGTCCCCCATACCTCTGTAGAAGGTGATATTATCCCGTTAACAGGTGAGGAAAATGAGGATGAGAGCGCTTAGTTAAATTGCCAAGGTTATGGGGCTAATAAGATAGAGAATGAGGATTTCTGAAACAAAAGTGTGTGCTTTAAACACTACAAACTGCCTCTCAACCAGTCACTTCTGTTGCCCAGTTTCAGGTTTCTTTTGGTCATGTATGCTATATTCAGATATGAAAATTAAATATAGCCACACCAAAATGAGAAAATAGCTTCTTACACCCAAATAAGAATCACAGAAACAAAAAGTTGGAAAGTTGGGATAATCATATCCTTTGTGATGCCCTTCTTTAATCTCCAAGTTGTAGTAAGTACCCTCCCTCTATTTATTCCTTCCTTACAGCATTCACCACTTTACACTCAGATTATCTGGATTTTGCCTTTCTCATTTTACCAAACTGTAGGAAGCTAGAGACCAGTGAATTTAGGGTCTTATTCACCTAAAATTGTTTCTAGTAAATGAGCATCACTGCATAAATGCTCACTGACTGAACTAGTTGAATAACCCTCATTGGGATCTGTCTCTCTCTTCCACGGTTATCCTCTCATTAAAAAAAAAGGCAAGGAAGTTAGGAAATTGTCTTGCATACTAAGGTCCCCGTGACCAGAACAAAAGGGCATTGCACGGCTTGGACAATGGGGCATGGGTACCCTGGGCCTGCCATCATCAAATAAAACCTCTGCACATCTCACATAATCTCTGCAAAGGCTCTTCGAAAACCACAGAAGATACAGAGCCTCAAGGTCCACCGTCACATCACAGACAGATGTGAAATTTAACTACCAGCCCCCTGAAATAAGTTCATCAGCTCAGAAAAGAACAAACAAGACTTGACAACATTCCTGTCAAGACAATTGATAGGAAAGGCCAGGGCTTTGTCACATGAGTACACACTGATTGCTGCTCGGGGCTTAGAGAAGGATGAGCAAGTGCAGGCTCTTGGCTGGGAATGTTAGCATCGAACATTCAGAGAAAGAAAAAGGTGATTAGAGGAGAAAAGTTGTGCCCTCTTGGATGCCATTGTACCTGAAAACTAACTTTTCTGATTATTTTTTGATGCTCATCTAAAATGAAAAAGAAAAAACCTGCAAAATTTTTTTCATTTGTGATAATGTTTCAATGCCAAAGAGAAAATGTGATGAAAATGCCAAAGAAAAGAACTGTGGAATCTATAGCATTCATTGTGTTTATATAGAGATTATGCTTCTGGTTGTTAACAGCCTCCAGAAGGTAAGCAAGTACTGTATCCACGCATTTAAAATAGAGGAGAGCAGGCGCCGTTCCCATTTTTCAGTAGGGCAAAATGATTTGGGGGTTGAATATAATTTCCTTTTCCATACAATAAAAACTTTACAAGAAGTTACTCTGAGTTCCTTTAATTTTTGTCTCTCTCCTCTCTAAAAAGTCTTCATTACAAAAAGCCACAGCCAAGCAATTTTGGTATTTCACTGCAAGATTTCAACCTGAAACTGTGATGCAATTAGAATCTTGGAAAGGATTAGCACAAATATATTCTTGCTCTTGTCTGTCTGCTCTGATTATGGCCACAAGTTACTCCCAACCTCTCCCTGACCCTCACCACACACACGTGCGCATATTGGAACATACACACACATCCATTATTTCAGGCTTGAGTATAAGTTTATGCTTGATGCACTCAGAGCAAAACAATGTGTTCCATTTCTCAGGGCTGCAAATAAATCAAGTAGAGAAACACAGAGTAAATGCAGATATGAATAAATTATTTCAAATAACTCCATTAGCAATATCCCCAATATTACTGCATCAGGAATGCACCAGCTGTACTGGTTAAATGAATTATGGCATGGTCATGCAATGGGCTACTATTGAGGCCATTAATAATGGTGTCTTAGAGGAATATATAATAACTTTCAAAGATGTCCATGATATATTGTTGGCTGAATAAAGCAGACTACAAAACACCACCTGCAGTTTATTCCCAATTTTGAAACTACAAAATATGATTATTTTACTACTAGTGTCATTGGCAACTAATAACAAAGAAAAAACATAGTCTAACCTGAAGCTCTAGAAAGTATGTACTTTGACAAAGGTTTGAAACACAAAAATACGTGTTTTTTTTCCTTTGGGTGGTAGAATTCTCTTCTTTTTGCTTATCTAGTAAGCTAAAAATGACAAATGACAAACAGATGACAGAGTAAGACAGCCTTTTTCCAAAATCAGTGAGTTTGAAGATTTTTAAAAATAACCTGACAACAAATAAGCTGTATTGTTTTTTAATTGAGCTATCTTTCAGTTACTCAAGAGAAATTTCTTATTGATCTCATCTGCCTTAAATAGTAAAGTGATAAAATACATATCCTAGCCAAAGTCCTATTAAGCACCATCAATATGATTGTTAAAACAGACAACAAAAATGCAGAATTTTCTATAATTTGGAGTGGTGAGAAATAGGAAAGGAAATATGAGGCAAATGGAAATTAGTAAAAAATTTATCTGCCAACAACCTATTTTGCAAGTTTCAACTTCTCTGTGGATATTTTCTTTGTAATTTTTTTAACATCTTTATTGAAGTATAATTGCTTTACAATGGTGTTTAGTTTCTGCTTTATAACAAAGTGAATCAGTTATACATAAACACATATCCCCATATCTTTTCCCTCTTGAGTCTCCCTCCCTCCCACCCTCCCTATCCCACCTCTCTAGGTGGTTACAAAGCACTGAGCTGATCTCCCTGTGCTATGGGGCTGCTTCCCACTAGCTATCTATTTTATGTTTGGTAGTGTATATATGTCCATGCCACTCTCTCACTTCATCCCAGCTTACCCTCCCCCTGCTCCCCGTATCCTCAAGTCCATTCTCTAGTAGGTCTGCATCATTATTCTCGTCTTGCCCCTAGGTTCTTTGTGACCATTTTTTTGTTTTGTTTTTTAGATTCCATATATATGTGTTAGCATAAGGTATCTGTTCTTCTCTTTCTGACTTACTTGTGGCACATATATACAATGGAATATTACTCAGCCATAAAAAGAAATGAAACCGAGTTATTTGTAGTGAGGTGGATGGACCTAGAGTCTGTCTGTGGATATTTTAAAATGAAATTATTTCAAAAATTACATGAAAGACAACATGTAAAGATAAATCATTTATGGTTCATAATGTTTCTACTTTCATCTTTTGTGAGCAGGCTAAATTCTCATCTACTATGCTTCTCCATTGTCCACTTCAGAATAACTAAAAATGACTAATACAGCTAGAGGGGAGTACTATCTGACACTAAATTCTCTAATTTTTTTTTCCCTTCAGTAAATCTGAGTCTGGGTTTAAGTTAGTGCTCATGGTTATCTCGTATTCAATGGGCACTAAAAGCCAACCAAATAATAATGATAAATCATCAAAGCAACAAGAATAATCAAAGCTGCCATGACTTTACCCTGGGCTAGGCACATATATGTGTGTATGTATATGCATATATATGTATATGCATTATATGCATATAATCTTTACAATGCTGCTGAGATATTTTTATACCTAGTAAAGATTAAAGAAAAAAAAAAAACACAACTTGAGGCTGAGACTCATTCCAATTTATCCAAGGTCAACTAGCAACCCAGAAGTGGAACCTGAATCAAGTAGAAGTTTGTCTAATTCAGGATCTGTGCACCACACATTGAGTTTCTACCTCACTTAAGGCTAGCTCTTTGAAAACAGAGACCTTGTCAATCACTAATCCTCCAAGGTGTCCTGTAAGTTTAATTAATGATTCTCCCTTAAAGTGAAAATGAAGTTACACAGAAGATGTGATTGGATGTACATTCAAATTATAATAAACAGCTAAACTTGAGGAGGTCACAGTGATCATCACCCTAATTTTGATGGTCCTAATCCATCATAACTTGGTTCAAAATAAGCCCAATAGTCCTGTCTTGGAAATAGAATACATGCCGCAAGTGGATACTGAATGAAGCCATTCTAATTAGCAATTTAAATTGTGCATCTCTGTGAACATTTGCGTTTAAGGTGGTTGAAATATAAATACAGCTGTTTATGCTTTGGGAGGAAGGAAAGTAGAAAAAAGAAGATGAGGCAGGAAAAGAAAAGAAAACAGAGATTCATTTTTATTGTTTCCCTCTGCTTACAGCATCCAATTCATTAAAGTTTCTGAGACATAATCAGTTTTTTAAAAAATTCAGATTGTCAAAAGTGCAAAATAAATCAATGCTGATGTAACAAAATAAGTCAGAAAACGAGAAAAAAATGACATCTTTCAAGATCAACTGTTCCACAGAGTACAGAACAAGCTGGCAGTCTGCTGAACATCATACATTAACTAGCATAAGCACTCAAAAAATATCTGACAGTCAATGCATATCAGAGTTAGGAGGCAAAAGAATCAGTCCTCCCTGGGGACTGATGTGTTGTGATAGCTCTGACGGTAGGAATTTCTTATCCACATCGAAGGCCTTATTTTATTGTATCTACCATAGTGCACATTTTGTGTGTCTTTCCCAGAACAGTATCCACAGCCATGACCAGAAAATAAAAAAAAAAGAAAAAAAAACCACATAGAAGACTATGAATAAGAGTTCAAGATATCCAGAAAACCTGAAAATGCAAATCACTTTTGTCCATTTATGGATACTTTCCAGAATAATTCAACAGCGGGTATTATGGGCAGGGAAAAAAATTCTTGGAAACTAGATTAAACTTAAAGAACTAATCACTTTACATAATGTTTATTCAAAAGGCCATCATTTATTTCTTTCCCACTATAAATCTATTATTTGCATTAATTCATTCTTTTCGGTTGTTTTTTCAATAAATCTGTATCAATCATCTATTAAATGTTAAACACTTTGATAGGCTTTAAAGCACTAGTGATGCAGTGATAAACGAGATTTTAACTATAAGGGACTCAGCCAAGCAAGATTTTTGATGCAAAACGTTGATTAATGTTGTAGGAAAAATGGTATCTTAGAAATTTGGGGTAAATAGCTACTGAATGAGAGTCAAGAAGAAAGAGCAAAGAATGAAATGGAACCAGAGAACTTGGGGACAGGAGGGAAGGAAAGAAAAGAATAAGGAATGGGAAATAGGACTATACAGAGGAATAGGAAGGGCCTAGCTCAGCACTGATTAAGAGAAAAATCACATGTTGGAAACTAAAACAAGGGACACAAGAACAGATGTCAGTGAGAGATAAAGGAAAGATATAAGAATGAGAAAACAAAAGAGGCAAGAGAGGGGACATGAAAGACACTTAATGAGGGAATAAAAGAGGCATGGTAAATATGGTAGAAGAAATTAAGAAGAAAGAAGAGTGTGAAATAAAGGAAAAGTTGAAGAATAGGGACTGTTGATTGGGAATGAGACTTTATGAGACAAAAAACATCCTACAAAGATGTTGAACTAACAACATTACTGGCTCCTGTTCCCAAGGTTAACTGCAGAGAAATATAGAGAGAAATCCAATTTAGGAAGAAAAGTTGTGTTAGTTGGTTTTCTGAAGCTGTGACTCTCGGTTGGAGTAAAGGCAGCCCAGCATGGATATGGGAGGGTAATACAGGAGTTGTTAGCATTCTTTCTTGCTTTTCCTCCACCATTGCCTTGGGATAACTAATAATTGTTTCCACAATAGAATTTCAGACCTATAGTGCAAATGTCAGCAAGAGAAAAATCAGGGAGAAGAAGAGCCCTATATTTATTAACAAGTTCAAGGAATCAAGGGACAGAATGGCCTAGGGCAGTTGCTTCCCCATTTAGTCCTCTTCAAATCTCCGGAGATGAGAATTCCCATTTAAGAATTTCCTTCTGATAGTGCTTCTGCCTGATGGGGCTGGGGATAAAGTACTGACCTGAGGAGTAGTTCTGTGGGAAGAGGAGTGATTGAAAGTGTTTTCCAAGGCCAGGTCTCTCTTAGGATCTCTCTTTCCAAGGTCCTAGGTCTCTCTTAAGGCACATTTGACACCTCCCCCTGCCCAGCTCATCTGTTTGAAAACTGAGCCCCCAATTTCTGCCCCCCCCCACACACACTGCCTGCCACAGGGGACAATGACCTCAGGAGAAGATGGGCTCACAGATCTAAAAGCTAAGACATTTGAGGGAACAACAGTTTTGAAAGAAAAACCATAAACTGGATTAGAGATTAGAGATATCAAAGTCTAAAATTAGAATGGGTGCATCAGAATTTAAAATAAGCTTAATAAGCATGCTAAAAATGATAAAAGATGATATTAAAGTTATGAAGAAAAATATATTTTAACAGAACCAGATAGAAATATTTGCTCTGGAGAAAGTATTGTTGATATAAGAAATACAACAGATAGCATTTTACTACTTATCCTACAAATGAGGAACAAATTAGAAATTTGGGATAAAATTGTAAAATTCTCCAAGAAGGAAAATGTGAAAGAAAAAGAAATAGAAGATATAAAAATAAGGTTAAGAGATAGGAAGCTAGAACAAAAGTGCTAAGATCCAGAAGACAAGAGATTCAGAAAAAAATAATATAAAAGCAGAGAGAAAGAAATATTTGAAAAAATAAGAGAGTAAATTGCTCATAATTAAAAAAAAGTTAAAAAAAAAACAGATTTGATGAGCCCATAGAATGCCAGAGCATAAATAAAAGTTTTCTTTTTTAAACTCACATGTAAAGTATAGAACATTTAAAACTATGACAAAATTTAGAATTATCTTAGTAATTTCAAGAATGAAAAAACAGAGCACATACAAAGGAGTCAAAACACTGGAGGCAATAAGACAACGGGGTAATGTTTTCAAAATACTGAGAATAAAAAATTTGAATCAAGAATTTTATATTTGGCCAAACTATCATTCAAACAGAGGGCAATGATAAAAAAAAAGATTCTCAGCCATACAAGACTTCAAAATTTTGCCCATAAACACCCACTTGTAAAACAGTCTTGGATAAAGTACTTTAAGAAGGAGGAAAAATAAATACAAATGATGCAGGAGATACATGAAGCAAAAGTGAATAAACATCTAGGTAATGTTTGTTGTGGTCTTTTAAAAGTAGCTAAGACCAAGTGAAAGAAAAAAATAGAAAATATAGTCATGAAAATTCCAAATCAAAACCTAATTATCAGTCCAATGGGATGGGAAAGAAGACCAAGAAATGTGAGAGCTTTCTAAAATTCTTGTCTTATTATTGAGAGGATATAGATTTTAATTTTTTAATGTGTGTGTGGAGATTTAAAAGAAATAAAGTGGGTCACTTCCTCTAAAAATTGACTGGGTGAGGTGAAGTGATATCTCATTGAGAACCACCAAAGAACCTGGTCAAAATATATTTTAAATCTGTTAAAAGATACTGCAGAGTTTAAAAGACGATTAGGAATTAGAGGATGAAGATCTGGGAAAAGAAACACAGAAAGATGAAGTAGGCATTTGGCACCATTTTTACCCCTGGAAATATCTGCCTACTTGAGAAGAGAGATCTGAAGGCTGAGAAGCACAGCAGAGCATTCAGTAAATTTGGGCCCAACAGACCAAAGACTACAGAGTTCAGAGCCCACCAAGGAAGGTAAGGTAAAACCCATGCTTTGAGTTGGGAACTAAAAGAACTTGAGTTTAAGAGTGAATTGAAATAGACTGGACCACAGAGGGACAAAAGCCCTCAAATAATTTTCAATACCTACTTGAAATGAGGTAATCCCTGCTTAGAATAACATAATCCCAACTAGAAAAAAGCTGATTTCTAGTCCCGTTTGCCTTTGGTCAAAAGCAAACAAATTTCTCTGATGAAAGATAAAATAAATGTAGGATTTAAATTGTCTCTACATGTTTTATATGCAGTATCCAGCACACAATATAAATAATCAAACATGTGAAATTAGAGCTCAACAAGATCATAAAACAAGAGGAACACAGACAATAGAAAATCACCCAGAGGGGATCCAGACCATTATAAGACACATGATGATTAAAAGGATAGATTTAAAAGAATGCTGTCTGTAGAAGACCTTAATAATAATAAATAATAATATGTGTGATTAAAACTTAAATAAAATGGAATAGACTAGAACAGAGTTATAGCGTTTTCAAGTCCCTATGTTTTCTAGGGAAATGTAAAAGTATACCTTTATATTGAAGTAAGTATGCAGGCTGTGATATAATTATTGAAACAATTAAAGAGTACTAATTATAAAGATAAAAAAGGACAATTGGAATAATAAAAATAATCAACCCTAATGGAAATATGAAAAGAGAAAAAGTAACAAAAAGGAATTGAAACAAATAGGCAGGTAGTAATGAGATGATAGGTATAAACCCACCATATCACTACTCACATTGATAACGGTGATTACATTATATGTAAATGAACTCAATGCTCCAAACAAAAGGAAGGAATTGTCTGATGGGTTTTGTTTGTTTGTTTGTTTGTTTTGTGGTATGCGGGCCTCTCACTGTTGTGGCCTCTCCCGCTGCAGAGCACAGGCTCCGGATGCACATGCACAGGCTCAGCTGCCATGGCTCACAGGCCGCTCCATGGCATGTGGGATCTTCCCGGACTGGGGCACGAACCCGTGGTCCCCTGCATCGGCAGGCGGACTCTCAACCACTGCACCACCAGGGAAGCCCTTTTTTTTTTTTTAAAGAGTGTAGCAACTTCTAATTATAGGAAAACATTAAATCTAAAGTTTAGAAACTTTTAAAGGAAAACTTTACATACCATGCAATCGTTAGCCAAAAGAAAAATGGTATAATTGTATTAATATTATAATAGTCTTTAAAGTAAAAATTATTACTACAGATAAAGTGGAAAACATGACTGAATACAACTCTAAACTTATTTGTACTTAATTATGTAGGCTTGAAATAAAGCAAAAAGTTATAAAGTTAAAAGAGAAAATAGGTAAATATACAATATGTAAATTTGAAATCAAATCAGAGATACGTGAAATGAGAAATGTGTAAATACACAATCCCAGTGGGAGACTTTAAAACACATTTGTCAGTAACTGCAGTTATAAGCAGACAAAAAATCAGTACGAATACAAAAGATTTGAATAATATAATTAACGAAATTGACCTAATCAACTTAAGTAAAACACTGCACCCAACAACTACAGAATTTATGTTTCTTTTCAAGCATAAGTATACCATTTACCAAAATTAACCACCTACTGATCCGTAAAGTCTCAATGATATTAAAAAATGAAATCATGCACATTATATTCTCTTCACAATAGATCAAAACTAGAAATCAGTATCAAAAAGATCATCAGAAAATCCCCAAATGTTTAGAATACATTTTAAAATAACCAACCAAAGAAGAAGTCACAGTGGAAATCAGAAAAAAATTTTAACTGAATTAAAATGAAAATGGGACACATCAGATTTTTGGGATAGAATTATAGGAATAGAAGAAAATATAAAGCTTTAGACATATATAAATATATATATAAGCTTCTGGAAAATATCCCTGATCAACTTAATTAAGTTTGCTTCTATTAGTTTGCTAAGAGATTTTTAATGGAAGCATTGCTGAATGTCAAAAAATTTCAGCATCGTCAGACACATAATTGTATTTTCTCACCATTCTATTGATTATATTCACAGGTTGCTTAATGCTGACCATTACTTGTATTCCTAGGATAAACACTAAATGTAATCATTTTTAATATACTATTGTATTTGATTTTTCAATATTTTATTTAAAATTTCTCATAAGTGAGACTAGCCTGCAATATTATTTCCTCTTTGTGTATTCTCTTTTATTTATTTTAAATTGTCCTTTCACCAGTTTGTGACTAAGATGACAATGTTCTCTTAGAATGACTTAGGGAAGTTTCTCATTTTTTTTAAATGTTCTGGAATAATTCTAGAGCATTTCAATATCTTCTTTCAAGGACTGTTATACCTTTCACATTTGGCTGCCTTTGGTGACAGTGAGAGGTGTCATATATTCAAATGTCATTATGTATCTGTGTCTGTTTCTGGATCCTATATTGTTCTATTTGCCTATCTGTATACTCCTGTGTAACTATTGGGTTCACCAAGAAGTTCGTTCAGGTTTTTCTGTTACATCTTATGGAAAAACCCCTGAATGGAATGAACTTTTTGGTCAACCCAATATTTTTATTGTCTTAAGGCACCTAACTGGAATGCAGTCTTCTAATCCATGAACATAGTGTGAACACAGCATCTTCCCATTTATTTAGACTTTGTTTTTGCCTAGTAATGCAGAGTCTCATACATCTTTCATTAATTCCTAGATATTGGCTATTTTTGATAATATTTTCAATGCCATTATTATCTACTATTCCATTTCTGATCCTATGTTCCTGATATATAGAGAAATAATTGTCTATATTGGCCTTATATATAGCAATCTAAATTTACTTAATTCTAATATTTTATTGGATTTTCTGTGTACCTTTTTTGCAAATAAAAATTTTGATTCTCTCATGGTAATACTTTTTGTTCCTTCTCTCTCTCCCTCTCTCCCTCTTTATCTCTGTCTTTCTTAACGCACTTCCTCAGATCTTCAGTATAATATTGAATAAAAGGGATCATAATGGACATCCTTACCTTGTTAGTGACCTCAGAGGGGAAAGTGCTCAATATTTTACTGTGATGTTAGATATCAGGGTTTCTTTTTTAATAGACATGCTTTATTAGATCATTCCCTTCTATTCCTAGTTTACTGAGAGTTTTACCATGAATGGATACTGAATTTTATCAGATGCCTTTTGGACTCTATTGAGATGACATTTTTTCTCTTTATTCTGTTAATGCAGTGAATTACATTGGTTAATTTTTGCATGTTAAACCAAACTTGCATTCCTGGATAAACCCCAGTTGTCATGATGTCTCCTTTATATGCATCTCTGGACTTAATTTTGTAATATTTGATTTACAGTGCTTCTATACTCATGGAAGATATTGGTTTAAAATTTTTCTTGTAATGTTTGGAAGAATTAAATCAGTAGTCATCTGGATCCGATGATTTCCTTGAGCAGAGGTTTTAAGTTACAAATATTACATTTTTCTTTAATCAGATATAATGCAATTCAGAATCTCCTCATCAGTTTTGATACTTTTCTTCAAGAAAATTTACTTACGTCACCTAAGTTGTGAAATTTATTTTTATTTATGTGATCTGAATTGGTGCCACTCTTTCATGTAATTTGTGTTTTTTTGTGAGAAGTCTTGCTAAGGGTTTACCAATTTTATTAATCTCTATAATGAACCAAATTGAGGGAATTTAAAGTTTTATTTAGGTTGTATATGCTTTCTATTTAGTTGAGTCCTGATTTTATTTTTACAATTTCCTTTCTTACAGTGTCTTTGGTTTTGATTTGCTTCTTAAAAAATAAGCTAGATAGTTAATTCTCAACTTTTCTTCTTTTTAATATAGCCATTGAAAGCTATATATTTTTCTGTAAATGCGGATATAGGTACATCTACAAATATTGATTTGAAATATTTTATCACTTGTTCAAAATAGTATTTAAATTTTCAGTGTGATTTCTTCTTTGAGCCATGATTTGTTTAGGGAATATATTTCTTAACTTCCAAACATTTGAGAATTTTCATTTATCTTTTAGTTGTTATTTCCAGCTCAATTCTGTGGGCAAAGATCATATTTTGTAATTCCAAGCCTTGGAAATTAAGACTTGTTTCATTGCCACATATATGATCTATTAAAAAACTATGTTCCAATTGTGCTATAAAAAACCATATGTTCTATAATTGTTTGAGCAGTATTTTATATATACAACTGTGTATACTACTTATCATTTTTATAGTTTATGCTTACTGATTTTTGTGTGATTATTCATTCAGTCACTGGGCATGTATGTGTGTGTATATGTATACACACACATATGTATATTACAATATACATATAAACAATAAAATCGACCTTAACATGTTTTTCAAATCTTATCCATCCTTCCTAAGTTTTGTCTGTATATTCTATTAGTTAGTGTGTGCAAAGATAAATCTCTATGACTGGATTTATCTATTTTTCTTTATGTCCTGTCAAGTTTTGTTTTATATATTTTAATACTATATTAATAGTTTTGTATATATTAATGTTTTGTTTCATCTTTGGTAGACAGTGTTATCATTATGATACATCCCTCTTTATTTCTACTTGCCTCATATTTGAAATACACTCTACTCTGATAACAGAAATACTTTCTTTTGTTTGCTGTTTTCATGGTATGTCTTTATTACCTTTATTGATTCTTACACTTGAAATAGGTCTCATAAGCAGCAAGTGAGATTTTTCTTTTTTTAATTTGGGCTGACAAATTTTGGGTTTTAAATTAAACATTCTTTTACATTAAATGTAATTATTAATATATTTATGTTTAAATTTGCCATCTTACTATTTGTCCCATTAGCTTAGTTGTCTTTCCCATTTTTTTCTTATATCTTGGTATTAATCAAGTATTCTTTTAATGATAACTTTTGCCCTCTCCAATCAATTAGGAGTACACTAGAGATTACAACATGAATGCCTGATTTATTTGTGTCAAACATAAACAGTACAAAAATAACAATTTGTTTTTCTTCTCTGGAAATGTTGAAATTCATCTCTGGTGTTTTTATAGTTCTGAATATCTTGGCATTTTGTTTTGGTTTGATTTTCTTTCATAGTAACCATTGGGCCCTTTTAATAGTTCCTAAAGATTTCCCTTTCAATATCACAACCAAAGATTTATATCTGGAGATTTAAATAATCTGCTTAAAAAATATTAGAAATACTGAAAATTTATATAGCATATCCCAGAATGGAATATTATACAGCTATTAAAATTATGAATCCTAATTAACATAGGAAAAATTTTATAATGTAAAATTAAAGAATGTGTATGTGTATATGTGTGTGTATTTGTCTGTATATGCATAGATAGATATATGTAATAAAGTGAAAAATTGGAAGTAAATACCAAAAACATGAACATGATTATGTCTGCAAAGTATATATTTTCTTGTTAAAACTTTTCTGTATTTTTTATTCTGGGAATAGTCCATTATTTTATATATACACATATATTATATATATTTATACATATATATATATAGAGAGAGAGAGAAAGAAGGAGCAAGCGAGAAACAGAATGAGAACACAAGGAATTATTTTCCAGTCCCTAGCACTGAATCTACCAAAGTTTTCTAAATTCACAACGCTATCTGTTTTAAACTTTGCCCTTTTACCCACACTTATGGAGTTAGGTGTTTGGAGAAGAGCTCTACTTCACTCTTATACACACTTAGAAGACTTGCTAAGACATCTTTATGTGGCCATCACAGTCCAGCCTAATTTCCTTTCATAAGATCAAAAGCTTCCTCCCAGAAAGAAATCAAGCATTTACTGCAAAGCCCTTTTCCTCAGTAGCACTGCGGATGAGGTCTATATAAGAGCACCTATTCAGCAGCCCCAGCAGGTAGGAGTGGTCCTGGAACTATGGCAGGCAGAGCTGAGATTTACACAAGAGACTTAATCACATTCCAAGTTCATTAAAGAATCTGAGGCAAGTACAGGGTTACAAGAAGAAACACTGTACAAAAGAAAGTATCAATCTTTCCATTCTATGGAAGAATCAAGGAATAAATAACTTTGGTTCATAACATTTAAAATGTGAAACAAATAATCATTTCCATTTAATAATTCAAGCTATATAGATGTCCAAGTACATATTCTGACTCTTGGAAGTAAAGCCATATCTAAAGGGTTATTTGTTGTTGTTTTATTTATACCTTTCTTGAAATAAGTCTCAGAAATATCTATAAAACCCCAAATCGACATCATAAACTTTAGTTCTCTTACAGCCTCTGCATATAGCTTGACAGTTCTTCAACTTCTAAATTTGCAGAACCAGCACTTCAAAATGATAGGTAAATAGAGCCACCAGTGACCCTCTGTGACAAGCCCATCCTTCACCCAAAGCATAGCTAAGGGAAGTATCATTGTGCCCCAAGCTTATGTATGCCATTTGAGACATACATCAGAAACAAACGTCTTTCTCACATACTAGTTTTAGAAGAACAAGTATCTATTTAAAAGAAAAGAAAAAGCAAGAAATGAAGCAACCATCCAACTAATCTCAGTAAAAAAGCTATTTGGGATAATCTTTTAAGTTTAGGCTTGCATTTTCTTTAGCCTGGGTTTTCCAGATGACCATCTCATTCATTCACCTATTTGTAACGATAGTGCTAGATTAAAACCATATTAAGAAAGGACCTACTAATACATGATAAGCAGATACACCAATGGATGATAATAATGAAAATATGGAAATGTATAAAATACGAGTGGCATGAATCAGTTTAGAAAAGACATTATTCACACAATGGGGAAAAGACAATTGGATAATTATTTGGAAAACAAACTTGAATTCCTGTATTATAAAATATTTTAAAAGGAATTCTAGATGGATAAAAAATCTAATTATGAAATACATAAAGTATTAAAAGAAAATATAGGTTATTAGTCTTGTAATTGTGTCATAAAGGAGGACTATCTAACTATGACACCAAACATTTAGTGATAATATTGATAGGTTTGACTCTACAAAAATATACAATATTCTCTAGGACAAAATCCTCTTCATAAATAAACAAGTCATTTAGTAAGTTAGCTAACTATTCAGTTAGATATATCTTTCTACCAAGTGACATTTGAGGTGACTCAAAAATATATAAACATCTATGAATATTTCACTGTTTTAAAAATACACACATGAGGGCTTCCCTGGTGGCGCAGTGGTTGAGAGTCCGCCTGCCGATGCAGGGGACGCGGGTTCGTGCCCCGGTCTGGGAGGATCCCACGTGCCGCGGAGCGGCTGGGCCTGTGACCCGTGGCCGCTGAGCCTGCGCGTCCGGAGCCTGTGCTCCACAATGGGAGAGGCCACAGCAGTGAGAGGCCCGCATACCGCAAAAAAAAAAAAAAAAAAAAAAAAAAAAAAAAAAAAAAAAAAAAAAAAAAAAAAAATACACACATGAAAAATTATAGAAAAAAAAATGAGGCTGGAAAATAAGATGATTTAACAAAGTCACAAAACACACCAATAGATACTAATTCATTATGGGCTAGGTACGCTGCGCTGTCCTAAGCTGTCCATTTCCTGAACATCTACTCCCATATATTTTAAATTATCCCAAATCTCTATTTGACTTAAAAAAACTCACACGTAAAAGAGGTCCAGGATGACACATAGTTAAAACACTGATGTCTACATCCTTACAATGCATTCTGTTTTGGCTAAGATAGTAACATGGTTTCAAAACATATTTCATGTAGGTTTAAATCTATATAGAGTTCTTCTAAAACTAATATCTGCTGGGGAAAATGTGAGTGCTTTTATCATTTGTTTTGAGAAAAATTATTGTAATATTTTCAAGCATATGAGATAGAGTAAGAAAAATTGCTATAATAGATGAGAATAGGGCTTCCCTGGTGGCGCAGTGGTTGAGAGTCCACCTGCTGATGCAGGGGACACGGGTTCGTGCCCTGGTCCGGGAAGATCCCACATGCCGCGGAGCGGCTGGGCCCGTGAGCCATGGCCGCTGAGCCTGCGTGTCTGGAGCCTGTGCTACGCAGCGGGAGAGGCCACAACAGTGAGAGGCCTGCGTACCGCAAAAAAAAAAAAAAAAAAAAAAAAAAGATGAGAATAGTTTTCAATGCATATTTCAATTGTCTGCAGATAACTCGATGGTCCAAAGATACTTTAGAATACCCCAAAGTTCTGAGAATTTTGTTTTTCTTTGTCAATGAATTTGCATTTTAAAATAATGCAAACATATTATATAAAAATGGGGAAAACAAAGGGAAATTACATATAATTCCACGACATAAACACAACCAATTTCACTTCTTCTCTTCCAATATTTTTTCTCCTTTTTATCTGCTTGGATTTAAGAATTCCAGCACTTTACAATCTTGTTTACAGTTACCTTTATGAGAGAAAGGATTTTCTGAATTAGCACCAGCTCCGTTAGAATGACCACCAATTCTAAATTAGAAAAAGTCCAAGGTAGTAAGGTTTTACAGCATCATTAAGAAAATCTCTGGCCTCCCAATGTATAATACTTTTGTATAGAAAACAGCTTATAGGATATGCTGAACTTACAACATAGAGGTTAAAATAGTTAACAAGAAATGTAATTAAGGTTTCCTGTCACATGACTTTCCCCCTCACTTCATCTGCATGTTAGTGCTATCTGGACTAATTTTTTTTTTTTTTTTTGCGGTATGCGGGCCTCCCACTGTTGTGGCCTCTCCCGTTGCGGAGCACAGGCTCCAGACGCGCAGGCTCAGCGGCCATGGCTCACGGGCCCAGCTGCTCCGCGGCATATGGGATCCTCCCAGACCGGGGCACGAACCCGTATCCCCTGCATCGGCAGGCGGACTCTCAACCACTGCGCCACCAGGGAGGCCCCTGGACTAATTTTTAAAGAAACTTATTTTTTTTATCAGGCAGCATGACAGATTAGTCACTTATCCAGGGCCAATCCAAAAAATAATTTTTATGTTTTAAGTTCAGTTTCTTTTTCCTGTTTGCCTAGTTTGGGTGATATGATATGTGAAGAAAGCGAATCTTTTAAAAATTTGTATAGGCAGGAAAATCCAACATACTACACTACAAAGCTCCTGAAACTTTTGGGCACTTAAACAGAATTCAGTCATCTGTGTGTGAGATCTGCATATAAGTAGTAGTGACATTTTACAAATGCAACATGGTCCAAATGTTATAAAAACTGATCGTAAGGCTGTGTTAGTAAAATATTCAACTTGGTGTGAGTGAAATAACATGTTTTTTTCCCACAGAAGACAGTTATACTTTTTCCAATACATGAGGAACTGTATGCAATTTCTGACTTTGAATAGAAAAATACATATTTCTTATAAAATTGCTACTATCTTTTACCTTTCCAACATAATTTCACATGCACAGACACATGGGAATTGGGTAAACTGCATTACATTATACCAGTATTTCCTAGAAATTTGACTCCCCCCAATTTTACAAGATAAATTTCCTAGTGTTACCAACAAATTAGCTGAAATTTTTGTTTTTCTATTAAGAATTAACAATTCTAAAATATAGCCAATATTTTATAACTATAAATGGAATATAGAGTGATCACTATATTGTACACCTGAACTTATATTGTACATCAACTATACCTCAATATTAAAAAGAACAGTTCATTCGAACCGTCCTGTCATATCTTAGACAGCAATCCTAATTGATTTGAAAACTCAATCAACTGAAAACCCAAAGACTGAGTTACAACACCAAACCATGCATAAGTATGCAAATGCAAATATATCTTACTGACATCTTCTCACAATTCCTTATTCATAATCATTGGGAACGTGGCATCAGAGGGTACAGAGAAGCCCTGGCAAGAGCTGGTATGCACACTTCACATGGAGTTGCTGGGAAAAAGACATCAGTCCATTGTGGCAATGGCATCACAGGAGTTAGTACCCCTGGTTCCACCAGTGACTATCTGTAAATCTGATCTTGGACTAGTTCTTTCACTTTCTGAGCTGTGAGTCTATGAAAAAGTGTTAATGCAACACAGACTCAGGAACTATTCAAGCAAAAGAAAACAATAAAATATTAATGGCATCAAAAATTGTGAAAAATGAAAAGTCTTACCCCAAAATGCTTTTGGGGTAAGATCTTTCTCAAGTAATAATAGATAGAGCTTGCTATTTTGGGATCTGTGAGCAGCTCATGAAATGAAATGGCTTGACAGTATCTTTCTGGGCTGGTGGGGGGGGGGCGGGAGGGGGAGGAGTTAATTGTCTTCCAAGTCCAAGAAGGTGAAAATCTTTCCAGAAATTATTTCCATAGCTCTTCTTTATCTTGACTCAGGCTCTTTCCCCCATTTTCCCTTTCTTTCTCTTTTCAAAAATCACTTTTACTTCAACTTATTTTCCTCTAATCTTCCTAGCAAAAACATCTGTTAAATCACTATTCTTCTCTCAAGCCTGAGCTTGCACCCCTGATCCCATCCCTGCCCCACATTTTCCTGCATGATGAGGGGCTGAAGTTCTAATTCTGGCCCATCTGCAAAAGCAAAGGAGGTGGGAGAGTGGATGATGTGGGATAGAGAGAGTGAATCCTTCTATAATGATCCCTACCTTAAGTACTGTCTGGATATTTTCCTGATATTTCTGTTATTCTACTTGACAAGCAACTATCCCCCCCAAAAAAGAAAAAAAAAAAAGCTGTGTGAAGTAGTTAGTCAGAGTTTGAAGAATTATTAGTGACAGAAATGGAAAAGCCACCTACCCAGTTTTCTATTCTTCTTTCACTGAGATTCTGTGGGCAGTAGTGTTTCTCAGAGCATACTTCAGAAAATAATGCAGTTAATTTCTTCACATTTAATGCCATCAATTAGCTTCTATTTCAAAATGGATTTTCCTGCTTTCCAAAAAATTCAATGCTCATTTACTTTGATCTCTTTATAGTTGTCCCTCCTCCTTAGCTAGAAAGTCTTTGCTTCTTGTTAAGTATCTGCCAACTTGGAAAGCTAAAGTACCCAAAACTGGCAGAGATACATTATTGTCATCCCTATGTTTCATTTTCCCAGAACCTAGCATAGGAAAAAAAAAAACACAACCCTATTTTCACATGCAGCTGACACTAGCTCAGTTGCTGAGATTAGCTCATGAGGGTGGGGGAAACGCATACCAGTTCCCTTTCATATATGTATCCTTTTTATCCTCTTCCATCTGCAACTCAATGGTTAGAAAATGTGATGGGTTAGAGAAATCTGTTCATTCTGGTAAACTGTTTGGAGGTGTCAAGGCTAAGAATAGTCATGGGCTGACATTAAATAGTAGGGACACATGCTGAACTGGCTCACCCAAAGCTGGTGTCTACAGCAGCACACCAAATTAGAATTTAGATGGGAGACCTTTTTTAGAATATTCTTGGATAGGATTGCTCAAAGACATTTTAATTTAGAGATGCAATGTGACCCTGGGGGCATGAATTCCCATGGACAAGACTGATTCAGGTGCTCTTAAAAACCGTCTTGAAGCCAGAACATAGAGGAGAAAACGATCACAATAACCTCCCCTCTATCAGGAGGACAATTTCCACTGAATACAGAACTCATTTAACGGCAAGCAGGTTAAGCAGCAAAGCCAATCTAGAAGAAATTATAATGCTTTCTAAAATTATGGAACAATCCTGTTCTTTGAAGTTGTCTAACTTGCAGATCTGTCTGAGAGTTTAGCTGATTCACATCTTGGCAACATCCATATTCAGCCTAGGTTAAATATATGTCTTAATCTATGTCACTATGAATGTCACGATTATGGTAAAAATATCAATTTCCTTTGGAAGCCATGTTTCACTTCCAGTCACTGCTCCTTTAAATCACTTGCACATGTTTAAACTTAGATGGCCAAGTGGTTAAGCTGGTAGATTTCGAAAAGAACAGGTCACTCTTTAGATCACATTTGGGAAACTATTTGTCTGTGGATGTAACCGTTCTTCTACTCTGGAGATTTTCCTGACTTCTCTATTAAAAAATGAATCTTTCCCATGTGTTCAGATTTAACCAAACTGCTCTTTAAGTCTGTTTTCTTTCACAAACTATCAAACACGTGTGTTCAAAGAGATGCGTTAATTCACAGACTCACAGGGCAAGGAGGCTTAGGCTTGAGAGCTCATGTGGCATTCGAGTACATAAGCCTGCCTCTAGGCAGGACCCTGCCAAAAACCTATCAAGAGAACTGAAAGTGTAACCCAACTTCTAGAGCTAGAGGGAAGAAGTTTTCAGTGATTTTAACATTTAGACACCCCCTGCTGCCTACCTACATGCCTAAGAGGGATCCCCCATGTTGTCATTTAAAACTATTTCTTCACATTTTGTTCACCACAGAGTTAGAACACATAAACTTCTGATAATAATGCGATTTCACACACATTAGGTCAAATAACCCCCACTGCTTTTTCCCTTTTCCTCATAGCTCCACATATTAATATTTCAGTCAACAGCATTGCTTTGTGCCCTTACATTGCTATGGCAAGAATTAGAAAAAAGTACATTCCTCTAAGCAAATAAAGTACATTCTGGATTCATTTATTCATTCTACAAACATTGCTTGAAAGTTCCTATGAGTTGGAGTAGTTCTAGGGACTGATATTACAGAGGTAAACAAAGAGAGAATTCCTGCTCTCTTGAAATGTAGAGTCAATCTAGTGAAAGGAGATAGACAATAAACAAAGTATACAAGTGAAAGAAAATAAATATGGCTATAGATGATAGCTTTTCTTAATGAGAAGGGAAAGCCCACGGCAAGTACAGGTTTAGGAGACAAAATCAGGATTTGGGGTTTGGACATATTGTTTGAAATGCCTGTTAGATTTCCATTAGATTTGTCAAGTAAACAACTGGATACAGGAATCCAGAGCTGAAGGAAGATATCTAGGAGATACAAATTTTGGAGTCAACTGTTGACTAAAATTTCACTTAGGATTAATTTACTTCTATCATTTATTTTGTAATAAGGAGCCTGTCATTTCCATTTCAACCAATCTCCCCATTCCATACTTCATTTTTCAATCAGAACAATTAGTTAATTTCATTGTTTTATTCTAATTTTCTAATAAAATTTGACAAGTATCTACTGACTATATTTCATTTCTAAGCTTAATGAGAAATTTCACCTTCTGCTACATTATATTTTTACCAAAAGTTATTAAGTGTTGACTCTGTGTCTTGTATTTTATTAAGCATTTCCTATGTATTATGTCATTTAATTCTCCAAAACCTTTATAAAATAGGTATTACCACGATCTATGTTTTGTTATCAAAGAAACAGAGACATTAAGCAAGTTGCCTCGGGTGACACGACCAGTGTCTTAAACACAATGTTATACCAGTTCTATAGCCTCCCAACAAGTGGATATGTTACCTGACACCAGATCATCCCACTCTTTAGAGATATATATTTTAAGTCTACGAATATCCACTGAGGGCTCTTTCAATGCAATGCAACATCTATAGAACTGAGCTCAAGATGAGCAGGCATCCAGAAAAGGACTTCATTAATGTCTACTGAAATGAAGAAGGGTAAAAAATTGTGCATTGCTAAGTGTCTTCACAGAATTATCTTATTTAGTCTTCACATTAAACTGGAAAGAAAGGTAATATTATCTGAAGGCTCAAATCAAGTAACCAGCTCAATTCTTAGAAAATGTGAAAGCCTGGATTTGACTAACAGCATGTCCAACTCCACTGCCATATTCTTCCCACTGTGATAAGCTGTGATAAGCTACTGAAACATCAGTTGGTCTTTTTAGTCTTCTACTGGAAGCACACTGAGGATGGTTGAGTGTGAAGATTAAAATGTTTTTCCCCACTACTATCATGAATTTATAATTAGCACCTGTGAGCTAATAGAAAATATATATATTGGTCTCTGTCCCTGGTTCCTGGCACAGAGCTTCTACAATTCTTGAAGTGATTAGAGCATCTTTTGTTCTAGTATTTAGACTATGACTCTGTCCCTGACACAGAGCTCTAAAACCCTTATAAATTCCTAAGGGTTAAGAGAAACAGGAGCATCTTTTGTTCTGCTGACGTGACTCTGGGTGGGTTCCTGGATGGCTCCTAGATGGGAGCTGCTCACCAGAAAGACCAAGCTGTGATTAGAAACTTGGAATTTTCAGCCCCACTCCTCATTCTCCAGAAGGGGGAGGGGGGCTGGAAATGCAGTTAATAATTGATCATGCCTGCATGAGGAAGTTACCATAAAATCTCAATAGTATGGTAAGCTCCCAAGTGGGTGAACACATCTACATACCTGGAGGTGATGCATCCCAACTCCATGGGGGCAGAATCTCCTGCACTCGGGACTCTCCCAGACCTCATCTTATTTTTCATCTGTATCCTTTAACATACCCTTTAATAAAGTACAAACATGTTTCCTTGAGTTCTATGAGCACCTCTAGCAAATTAATCAGATCCGAGGAAAGAGTCATGGGAACCTTAGATTTACAGTCAGTCAGCCAGAAGCATAGGTGACAACCTGGACTTGTGACTGGCATCTGAAGTGGAGTGGAGCAGTATAGTGGGACTGAGCCCTTGACATGTGGGATCCAGTGCTATCACTAAGTGGACAGTGTCAGAATTGAGTTAAATTGTAAGACACCTAGCTGGTCGCAGAATTGCTTGGTGTGGGAAAAAAGATCCACACATTTGGTGACCAGATGTATCAGAAGTGAAGTTGTCTGTGTAAAGTAAAGGAAGGGAAAAACTAAGGTTTTCCTACAAAGCACCATTTCTCTGTGGATGATGGAAAATAGCTACCACTTATTGAGGAGATAAGATATATATATTCAACTAGAAAGAAATCTCAAATGAAGAACAGCTAAGTGATTCACCCAATGTTGCACATAAAATTAAGGGCAGGACTTGGAATAAACACAGGTGTTTTGCCTCCGATCTTGTTTTCAATGCTGCCATATATGTGTATAAAAGAGCCATTTAACTCAGGTTGTACAGTGAAACAGAAAACCATAAGAACTAAATTAAACTTATTCTCTCAAAACCAACATTAACCTCTCTGCTCCTTTCCTCAGTTAGGTCCTGAAAGAAGCCTAGACAATAGCTTCATTTCTAAAATGGATTAATTTGTGAAATTTATACCATATAATAAAATTATTTGGAATGGAAAGTGACTGTTTCTTCTTCCCCCACTTCTTAAACTTTCTTTCTAAAATAAATACACATATTATGCAATTCCACTAAATTATAATAATGCTTAGAATTGCTCTATTGCTGGGCTTTCTACTGTGAGGACCACTTCCAGGGAGCTTTATTTATAATGGTGTCATTTTGAAATCTCAGTAGCTAATCCCCTTGGATGGGTTCCAAGAAACACCTGCCTTATGATGAATTTTTCTCTCTCATGAATAGAATCCCAAAATATGCCAAGGTTGGGTCTAATACATCACTATTTCAAGATATAGAAACAGATGAATTGAGACTGAACTTTCATATGATAACTAGGACCAAAATTTTTTCCCCAAGCTGTGAGGAAGCAAAAGGAAACTGATTGTGGGAACAAAGTCTCTTGTAGAGAAAAGAAGTTATGAAAGTAGTCTAGAATAATTTATAGCAATATATAACTGCAAGTGCTTTTATTACACATTCTAATATTTGGTTCTGACAATAACTTGGTGAGATAAGCAGGTGAGGTACCATTACGTTCAGACCACAAATGAGGAAACTGAAGCTAAAAGAGATTAAGTGGTTCACCAAGAAGACCCCAAGATAGGATTAGAATTTATAAGAGATTTGATGGCAGAGGACACAGCAGACATGAGATGAGCCTTCAGACTGCAATGTAGGTCTATCACTTATGGAAAGAGAATGAAGGAAGGAGGATTGTGTAGATAGACTCTTGAACTACAGCACAATTTCAAGAAAGTTTCAGCCAAAGACCTTCGATGGAGGAGCAAGCCCACTGTCTTGGGAGAATGGGTTGCCTTATCCTCTGTCTTTGGCTGAGAGCAACCCATAAAAAGCATGGCCACAAAGTGAAGACAGTGGTGGGTCCAGAGGGGCAGGAGCCGGGAATATTAATCAATTATGTTCCTCACAGCTGGAGATCTGACCAGCACACTTTCATGACTGCCACAATCCCCTATGCTCACCCAAACAGCAATTAGAAATGGTGGTCCCAGAAGTCTCCTGACATCCAGTAGAGTATTTTATAGTCTTTTTTTTTCAATTGAAGTAGGATTGATTTACAATACTATGTTAGTTTCAGGTGTATCACATAGTGATTTGCTATTTTATACATTACAAAATGATCACCCAGTCTAGTTACCATACAACATTATTACAATATTATTGGCTATGTTCCCTATGCTGTACATTATACCCAAATGACATTATTTTAGAACTGGAAGTTTGTACCTCTTAATCTCCATCATCTATTACACTCATCCCCTACCCCTTCCCCCCCCACAACCATTGACCACCAGTTTGTTCTCTATATCTATGAGTCTGTTTGTTTTCTTATATTTGTTTGTTTTTGGATCCTACATGTAAGCAAAATCATATGATAATGGTCCTGCTCTATCTGACTTATTTCACTTAGCATAATACCCTCTAGGACCATTCATGTTGTCACAACTTTCAAGATTTCATTCTTTTTTATGGTGGAGTAATATTCCATTATATATACATGCCACATCTTTTATATCCATTCATCTTTCGTGGACACTTAAGTTGCTTATATATGTTGGCTATTGAAAGTAATGCTGCAATGAACATAAAGTACACATATCTTTTCATTAGTATTTTTGTTTCCTTCAGAAAAATACCCAGACGTGAAATTGCTGGATCATATAGTAGTTCTATACATAACTTTCTGAGGAGCCTCAATATCATTTTCCATAGTAGCTGTACCAATATACATTCTCATCTACAGTGTATGAGGGTTCTCTTTTCTCCACATCCTTGCCAACACTTGTTATTTGTTGTCTTTTTGATGATAGCCATTCTGACAGGTTTGAGGTGGTATCTCATTGTGGTTTTGATTTGCATTTCCCTGATGATTAGTGATGTTGAGCATCTTTTCATGTGTCTATTCACCATCTGTATATCTTCTTTAAAAAATAAAGTTTATTAAGGTTCTCTGTCCATTTTAAAATTGAGTCTTTCTTTTTTTTTTCTGAGGTTGAGTTGTATGAGTTCTTTGTATAGTTTGGACATAACCCTTATCAGATATATCGTTTACAAATATCTTCTCCCATTCAGTAGGCTACCTTTTCATTCCACTGAATATTTCCTTTGCTGTGCAAAAACTTTTCAGTTTGGTATAGTCTGATTTTTTAATTTTTGCTTTTGTCACCCTTGCCTGAGGAGACATCTAAAAAAATATTTTTAAAACTGATGTCAAAGACTGTACTCTGTATGTTTTGTTCCAGGAATTTTAGAGTTTCAGGTACTACATTTAAGTCTTTAATCCATTTTGAGTTTTTTTTTTAATATATGAGAAAATAGTCCAGTTTGATTCTTTTGCATGTAGTTGTCCAATTTTCCCAAGACCATTTATTGAAGGGACTATCTTTTCCCCATTGTGTATTCTTCCCTCCTATGTGGTATATTAATTGAATATAAGTGTGGATTCATATCTGGTCCCTCCACTGTGTTCCATTGATCTATGTGTTTGTTTTTGTGCCAGTACCATACAGTTTTGATTACTGTAGCTTTGTTGTATAGTTTGAAATCAGGAAGCAAGATACCTCCAGCTTTATCTTTATCAAGATTGTTTTGGCTACTCAGAGTCTTTTGTGTTTCCATAGATATATCAAAATTATTTGTTCTAGTTCTGTGAAAAATGCCATTGGCATTTTGATAGGGATTGCAATGAATCTGTAGATTGCCTTGGGTAGTATGGTCATTTTAATAATATTAATTCTTCCAATCCATAAGCATGGTATATCTTTCCAATTGTTTGTCATATTCAATTTTCTTTCATCAATGTTTTAGTTTTTACAGTATAAACCTTTACTTCCAAGGTCAAATTTATTTCTATTTTATACTTTTTGATACAGTTATAAATGGGATTATTTCCTTAATTTCTCTTATTGATAGTTTGCTGTTAGTGTATAGAAACACAGATTTTATATATTAATTTTGTATTATGCAACTTAACTGAATTTATTTATTAGTTCTAATAGTTTTTTGGTAGCATCTTTAGTATTATCTATATATAATATCATATTTTTCCTTTCCAATTTGGATTCATTTTATATCTTTTTCTTATCTGATTTCTGTGGCTAGGATTTCCAATACTATATTGAATAAAAGTGGCGAGAGTGGGTATCCTTGTCTTGTTCTTCATCTTAGAGTAAATGCTTTCAAGGTTTTTTACCATTGTATGATGTTGGTTGTAGATTTATCATATTAATACATGGCTTTTTTTATGTTGAGGTATGTTTCCTCTATACCCACTTTGGTGAGTTTTTATCATAAATGGATGTTGAATTTTTTCAAATGCTCTTTCTGCATCTATTGAGATGTTCGTATGATTTTTATTTCTTCAATTTGTTAATATGGTGTATCACACTGACTGATTTGCAGATATTGAATCATCTTTCATCCCTGGGATAAACCCCACTTGATCATGGTGTATGACCCTTTTAATGAGTCAGTTTGCTAATATTTTGTTGAAGATTTTTGCATCTGTGTTCATCAATGACATTGGCCTGTAATTTTTTTTTTGGTGGCATCTTTGTCTGGTTTTGGCATCAGGGCAATGCTGGCCTTGTAGAGTGAGTTCAAAAGTGTTTCTTCCTCTACAGTATTTTAGAATAGTTTGAGAAGGATAAGTGTTAACTCTAAATTTTTGGTAGCATTCACCAGTGAAGCAGTCTGGCCTTGGGCTTTTGTTTGTTGGGAGTTTTTTGATTACTAATTCCATTTTATAACTAGTAATCAGTCTATTCAGATTTTCTGTGTTTTCCTGATTCAGTCCTGGATGATTGTACATTTCTAGGTATTTATCCATTTCTCCTAGGTTGTCCATTTTATTGGCATATAATTCTTTGTGGTAATCTCTTATAATCCTTTGTATTAATATTTCTGTGGTGTCAATTCTAACATTTCCTCTTTCATACATGATTTTATTTATTTGGGCCCTCTTGTTCCTTGGGTAAAGGTTTATCTTTTTCTTTTTTTTAATCTTTTAAAAGAACTAGCTCAGTTTCATTGATCTTTTCTAAATTTTTTGTCTCTATTTCATTTATTTCTGCTCTGATATTATTTCTTTCTTCTACTAACTTTGGGTTTGGTTTGTTCTTCTTTTGCTAGTTTCTTTAGGTGTAAAGTTAGACCGAATTTTGTTTGTTTGTTTTCTGGGGTAGACTTGTATTGCTATAAACCTTCCTCTTAAAACTGCAGTTGCTGTGTCACGTAGATTTGTGGTTTTTTTTTTTTTTTTTTGGCCACACTGTGCAGCTTGTGGGATCTTAGTTCCCCAACCAGGGATGGAACCCAGGCCCCCAGCAGTGGAAGCGCAGAGTCCTAACCACTGGACTGCCAGGGAATTCCCAGGATCCTTGTGTTTCTATTTTCATTCATCTCCAGGTACGTTTTTATTTCTTCTATGATTTCTTCAGTGACCCATTGTTTGTTTAATAGCATATCATGTAGCCTCCATGTATTTATGTTTTTTGCAGTTTTTTTCTAGTGGCTGATTTCTAGTCTCAACCAGTGTGGTTGGAAAAGAAGCTTGATGTGATTTCAAGCTTCTTAAATTTATTGAGGCTTGTTTTGTAGCCTAACATGGGATCTATCTTGGAGAACATTTCATGTTGAAACTAATGTGTATTCTGCTTTCAGATTTAATGTTTTATATATACTTATTAAGTCCATTTGGTGTAATGTTTCATTTAAGGCCAGTTTCCTTATTGATTTTCTGTCTGAATGATCTGTCCATTGACATAATTTGTGTGTTAAAGTCTCCAGTTATTATTGTGTTACTGTCAATTTCTCCCTTTATGTTTGTTAATATTTTTAAAATATATTTAGGGGCTTCTATGTTGGGGCCATAGATATTTACAAATGTTCTATCCTCTTGTTGGATTTTTCCCTTTATCATTATGTAATACCTTGCTTTGTCTCTTGTTAAAGGTTTGTTTCAAAGTCTTATGTAAGTATTGCTACCCCAGCATTCTTTTTGCTTCCATTTGCATGGAATTCTTTTTCCATCTCCTCACCTTTACTCTCTGTGTGTTTTTAGATCTGAAGTGAAATCCTTGTAGGCAGCATATATATGGGTCTTCTTTTTGTATCCACTCAGCCACAATATATCTTTTGATTGGAACATTTAGTCCATTTACATTTAAAGTAATTATTGATAGGTATGTACTTATTGCCATTTTGTTAATTGTTTTCTGGTTGTTTTTGCAGGTTTTTGTTGTTCCTTTTTTCTTCTCTTGCTCTTTTCCCTTGTGATTTGATAACTATCTTGAGTGTTATGTTTGTATTTCTTATCTTTTTCTGGTGTGTCTATTATAGATTTTTGAGTTTGGGTTACCATGAGGTTCATATATGATTATTTTAAGTTAATAATCTCTTAAGATCAAATGCATTCTAATATCCATGCATTTTACTACCCCCCCCCCCACACATTTAATGTTTTCAATGTTATATTTCACATCTTTTAGTTTTCTGTATCTCTTAAATACTTGTTGTGAATGTAGATGATTTTTACTACTTTTGTCTTTTAACCTTCCTACTAGCTCTGTAAATGACTGATCTACTACCTTCTCTGTAATTTTGCCTTTACCAATGAGATTCTTCCTTTCATATTTCTAGTTGTGGTCTTTTCTTTTCCATTTAGAGATATCCTTTTAACATTTCTTGTAAAGCCAGCTTAGTGGTGCTGAACTCTTAGCTTTTGCTTGTCTGTAAAACTATCCCTCCTTCAAATAGCAATGGTAGTCTTGCTGAGGAGTTTGTTGTAGATTTTCTCCTTTCACTACTTTGAATGCAGTGTGCCACTCCCTTCTGGCCTGCAAAGTACTATTGAAATGCCAGCTGATTGTCTTCTGGGAGTTCCCCTGTGTGTAACTAGTTGCCTTTCTCTTTCTGCTTTAAATATTCTCTATTTTAAATTTTTGCCATTTTAATTATATGTCTTTGTGTAGACCTCTTTGGGAATCCTTGTGCTTCTGCTTTAAATATTCTCTATTTTGCTTTAAATATTCTGCTTTCTGCTTTAAATATTCTCTATTTTAAATTTTTGCCATTTTAATTATATGTCTTTGTGTAGACCTCTTTGGGAATCCCTGTGCTTCCTAGACTTGGATGTCTGGTTCCTTTACCAGGTTAAGGAAGCTTTCAGCTATTCTTTCTTCAGATAAGTTCTCTGCCCCTTGATCTCTCTCTTCTCTTCCTGGGATGCCTATAATATTAAAGTTAGTATGCTTGATGTTGTCCCAGAGGTCTCTTAAACGATCCTTGAAAAATTTTTTTTCTCTGTTCAGCTTGGATATTTTCCATGGCTTGGATATTTTCAGTCTTCCAGTTCATTGATCCATTTCTCTGTGTCATCTAATCCACTGTTGATTCCTTCTACTGTATTTTTTATTTCAGTTATCGTACTCTTCAGCTCTGTTTGGTTCTTTTATTTCTAAATCTTTGTTAAACTTCTCACTATATTCATTCATTCTTCTCCTGGGTTTGTTGAGCATCTTTATGATCATTATCCTAAATTCTTTATCTGGTAGTTTGCATATCTCTACTTTGCTTAATTCTTCTGAAGTTTTGTCTTGTTCCTTCATTTGGAACATATTCCTCCATCTTCTCATTTTGCCTAATCCTGTTTTTATTTCTATGTATTAGGTAGGTCAGTTAATTTTCCAATCTTGGAGAAGTGTCCTTATGTAGATGTCCAGTGGGGCCCAGAAGCTCACTCTTCTCTGGTTACTACAGCTATATGCTTTATGGGTGCCTCTTTGTGGACTGTGTGGGCGCTTCTGTTGTGGTGGGCCCAAGTACTGTGTGCATGCTGGTAGGTAGGGCTGGCTTCTGGCCTGGTTGGTTGCCAGGTCCTGCCTCATGTGGTGGTTGACAGCCCTCTGGTGGGCAGGACTGTGTTCTGGCATGGTTGCCTGTGGGGCCCTAAGTGTCCCAGGACTGTTGCAGACCCACTATTGGGCAAGGCCAGGTTCTTCTGTGGTAGCTGGCTACTCAACCTGGAGAGTCCTGGGACTGGTTCCAGCCTGCTAGTAGGAAGGTATGCCCCCAGTGCTAATAGGCTAGAGGGAGAACTCCAAAATGGTACTTGTAAGCACCAGTGTCCTTCTGGTAAAAAGAGCTTCCAAAATGGCTGCTGCCTGTGTTTCCATCCCCAGGGGGGAGTCTCAGTTGCCTCCTACCTCTCCACGAGGCTCTCCAAGATTAGCAAGTTGGTTGACCCAAGCTCTTATGAAACTACTGTCTTTGTGCTGGGACTCAGAGCATGTGAGATTTTGTGTGTGCCCTTTAAGAGCTGGATTTCTGTTTCCTTTAGCTTCCTGGCTTTCCTGAACATAAGCTGTGCTGGTTTTCAAAGACAGACATCTTGTATAGGTCCTCGGGGCTGGGGAGCCTGATGTGGGGCTCAGTTCCCTTGCTCCTTGAGGAGAACTTCTGAAATTGTGATTATCCTCCCACTTGTGACTTGCCTATCCAGAGTTGTGGATCATGGCTATATTATGTCTCCACCCCTCCCACTCATCTCATTGTGGTTCCTTCTTTAGGAAGGAAAATATTTTCTGCTAGGCTTGTGGAAAATATTTTCTTCTAGTTGTGGAAAATATTTTCTGCTAGGCTTCAGGTCATTCTCATAGATAGTTTTTCTGTAAATAGTTGGAACTCTGGTGTATCCATGGGAGGATGTGAGCTCAGGGTCTTCCTACTCTACCATCTTGGCCATGCCTCTATCTGTACAGTCTTTAACGTGAATGATACATGACACTAATAAATATTTTTGCTACTACAATCATGATTGTGAATACAGTCATGTAAGTTGTCAGATTCTGTTATTTTTTTAAAGCCAAGTCTATAATAGTTTTGCATACAAGCACCAAGTTGTAGAGTGAATCTACCAAAAAGTTTCAGATGCACAAAAACTATCTCAAATACAAGGAGAAAAAAATCATCTCCCATCATAGATTACTTTTGCCACCTCCAACTATAAATTGTGATTCAAATGTATTCTACTTGCTAGGTGAAATTTTGATGGATACATAACACTCTAGAGCCTATTTACTTTTGCTCATATCTGTTTGAGTGAATTTATGTAACTGAGTTATTTAAAATGAAAAGTCATTCCTCATAAAAAATAAAAGGTATATTTATATTTACCAAGCACCATCTATTTTGGCATTGCAAGGAAACCCTTGTTTTGTCCTAAAAACAAGTCTGTAGATATATACATCATTCCTTCAAAATACACAGGAAGAAATCAAGGCTCAGAGACATTAACAACTTACTTAAGGTTTAACAGAAAATGCCAAAGTCTTAATTTGAATTTGATTTCACTGCCTATCAAAAAGAGTGGCATTATAGCCAATAAAACACAGATTAAAATACTATAGCTTTAAACATATCCATTTGATTGCTTAATGTTCCTTGTTACCTGCCTGATACAGACTTTTTTTTAAGTGGACCATCAAGATATGGAAATGATTTAGAAGTGATACATTACCATGATTGTCTTTATAACATGGAAGAATCATTCTCCCTTCCCCACCTATCCCCACTTCTGACAAAAGGTCCTGATAGGAATTCTTCTTGGTATTATGGATCAAAAAGAATCCTACTGAATTATATTTTTGCTTGGACCTGGCTTTTGAGATTCCAGAAGAAATTAGAAAATTTTTTTAGTCTAATGGAATAAAAATTTTCTATAACCACAAACATTAGAAAGTTGGACAAAAGAAATCAAATATCATTTTCAGTTTTTCTCCCATGTTACAATATCCATGTCATTGGATGTGCTTGTTTTTGTGCCTATAATATCCTTTTCAATTTCTCTGCCATTAAAATCAGTCTTTAAGATTCAGTTTAAATCTATCTTTTTTCTTTCCCATGAAGCCTCTTCACCATTCCTCAGTCCACCCTTCCTTATAACACCTGGAAGATGGCTGACTGTTTCTCTGTACAATACCCCAACTCTTCGTACAACACCTCAATTATAGCTGTCATCATACTTCTGTGCACTTACTTGTCTGCCTTAAGTGACAGCCAAAGAATCCCATGGGGCCTGAAATTCACTTTTGCTCAGTTTTGTGTTTTTGGTGCCAAACATTGAACAAATCTTTCTTCATTGAAGGCAAGACTACATGGTAGAAAGCAAACGACATGGAGAAATTCACTATAGATCTTAAGAATCTTAATAAAGTGCTGCCCATTTATACCTAATCTTCTAATTTCCTTTTTACAAGTGTAATCATATGGTTCTTTCAAGGAAAATTTGATGTTAAATTTTCATTCATTTTTATGTTATTATTATCAAAACATACCATAGAGAATAAATCATAATTACATTATATTCTCAAGATAACATTCAATGTAATACATAGATGATAGAATGATAGGTATCTAGATGGTAGATAAAGTATTCCCAAAGTAAGGAAGTAAATATTTTAGTAATTTCTAATACCCCCAAAATAACCAAAATTTTGAAATATATTGACTCATATTTCATGTAAATAGAAACAACAGAAATGGTATACTGAGCATGGCTTTAGTATTAAGGAAACTTTCCTCTTTGCACTAACCTTGAACTTGTGTTATCTTAATGTCTCCAAATATAGTATTCCATTAAAATTTTGCCTATGGAATAAAACTGACTAAATGCATCATAAATCTTCCATAAATTATAATACAGTGGTTTAAATTTTGTAGGAGATGCAATAGAACAATGTAAGTAACCATGTTTCATTCATCTTAGTATTATATATTTTATGCATCAGCATCTCTTTCTTAGAATTTAAACTTCTTGATTTCAGCCCTCCTTATAAATTTCCCAAAGGGTTTCCCAGTATCTTGCACATTACAGACACTAATATATGTTAATAAAACTCAGTTACAGCAAAAATGAAAATTGAAAGAGAAAATAAATATCTTGAAAACAAATTAAAAAAATCAATTTGTGGGTTCTCTTCTGCCACATAAAAGCCACCATGTGTCTTAATATAGCCATAGAATGGTTTCATCACTTCTGCCCATCACTAAAAAGTCTGCTTTAAGAGCATTAAGCCCATCTGAGTATTATCTTATAAATCTAGAGAAATAGTTTAGAAAATTTCAGTGTCTTGCATTCTGACAATATCTTTGCAGAAGAACAAAACAAACTGGTCATTAGGAAAAATGAAATCATAAATCTTTCTGGGAATTAAAAGAAGGAAAATGTTTTATATTAATTCTTGAGAAAACATGACTCAGTGCAGTTATAAGTTTATGTATTCTAAATGTATTTGTATCGAAAACAGATCATTATATGGTAAAAACAGATTGTTATATAGTAGAAAAGCAACAGAGTTGGTTGGATAAGGCAAGTCTATCCATCACTATTTACCTATGTGACCTCACACATGTCCCTTAATCTATCAGGTCCAGTTTCCTTTTCCATGGGTCTCTACCTCACAGAGTTTTCATATGGAACAAATGAGATAATGCATGTTAAACTCATGGGAACACTAAACTAGACGCTATTATTATATCGTGTTTATAAATCCCACATAAACATAAAGACACACAGTATTCATAGAGAATTAAAATATATCCATTGCATGAGCATACATGCATTCCACAAGTAGCACTCTGTCCTAACAGATTGCTGTCACATTGCATTTGTATATGTAAGCATTAGTGCCATTTTCACATACCTGTTAAGCAATCTTCTGTTATTACTTTGCAACACATCATCTATGTCTCTCTTTTTACTAACATAAGACCATTATCTTGCCATTCAGCAATGACAGATGATTCATCCATGATTCCAAATGACACATTCTTGATATACGGGGGGGGAGAAAATGAAACAACTTTGCTTCTTTTTTTAAAAAACAGATATATTCTACCTGTGCCTTGGATTCAGTTCCTGAGAAAAAGTCACAGAACATATTCAGTGGCACAAACTACCTGGGATACATCATGTAGGGTAGAGGACAGAAGAGATATTTTCTTCACCAGTTACTTGTAAATTTTAACAATATACACTATTCCACATGGAGAATTCAAAATGGTACAAGTTTGCACAGGAGAGGAACTGGGGGAGAGGAGTGAAAAAATTTGTTAATTTAGTAGCACAAAATAAATCCATGGTCCATTTTTCCAGTTTGTCATCAGAGAAAAATTGGAATGCCAAAGAGGCAAAAGGGGTTTTCCTACAGTCTTTGACATGGTGGTCTTACTTTCTGTCCCAAGTCAGTATTTGCTATCTAAGTGGGATTTTTTTCGTTGATTTGTAAATTTATATATGAATATTTTATTATCAATTATAGCTAACTTGTATTGAATGCTTACTATGTACTACCCAAAATATCACCTCTCATTTAAAAAAACTTTACACAGCAAGTAAATACAAGTGAATAAGTCTTAGGTTACATAGAGAATTAGTGGAAGAGCATGGATTTGAATCGAAGCGTGTTTGAATCCAAAACTGTTGCTCTTAACAACTACTTTATTTGGTCTATCAGGGAAAAATGGAAAGATTAAGTCATATAAAGCATGAAATTAATCAACACTTAAGGATATAATTAGCAAATACCCTTCTTGAAGAGTTTCTTTAAAAAAGGGAGGGGTGCTTGTTATTGCCATTCCTTTGTAAATACTGACCTAATAAGGACTCTTAAACTTTGTGGGTACAAAGTCACCATCTATTAGCACATCTGTGTATGCAGGAAGAGACCCATGGGAACAAGAAAACAATACAATACATACAGCCCGATACATGGAATGAGGAAAACATGCTCAGGTTCCTATAGGAGCACAAAGATGGCTGAACTGTCTGGTGGGGTTAAGGAAAAACTTCTCCAAGGAAGCCAATCCAGATCAGAATTTTTAAGGGAAAATTTTCTAGAGATGTGTAGTAGAAAGGGGAGGTTTGAGAAGAGAGAGAGCATTTACGGCAGAAGGAACAGAATGTAAAAGGAATGGAGGTATGAAAAAGCAAGGTGCATCTCATTAAGATGCATGGCATGAAGCTCCCTCAAACGGGAATGAATGGAGACAAGATTTAAAAGATGGGTGGAGTCAAATCATAGTCTTGTACGTCATGTAAAGAATTTGGATTATAGGTTTCAGGCAAGATGGAGTTATTGAAGAATTTTATATAGGGCAATGAATTGAACAGACTTGCATTTTAGATAGATTATTTAAGTCTTTAAGTAGATGTAATGGGATCAAAGCCGCAGACAGAGAGACAAGGTGGCCAAAGGTGCTCAAACCTGACTAGATTTTAAAAGTAAGTAAGTTCTTAAACATTGAGAGACCTAAAAGTAAATCTTTTTAAATAGTGTTTTGAGCATATGAAGGACAATCTTATAATCAATCACTGCCTTGGAACCCTGTTGTCGCATTCATATTCCTAAGGCCAAAATGACAACAATGGTCTCAGGCACAATTCCATATTCATATTGTTCTTTTACCAGTTAATAAGATAAAATTCTCTTTCGCCATTATAATTCTCAAAGGAAAGACATTTTTCATAGAATAAGGCTTTAATTTCTTAAGTTATTTAATAAAATGAGATAGATTTGGTATCATGAGAATGATGTAATAGACAAATTATTTACATACTATTTTGATTGTCTAAGTCAAGTAATAAAAGAATGAAGACAGATTTTTAAATGATGAATTTTCAAATGAGAAAAAGTGACAAGAAAATTTGATTATCTTGTAGCATATAGTATAAGTATAATAAACTCAAAAGAAGCAGTGCTGTAGCATTGAAAGTACAATTCCTAGTAGCATACATACCAGTTAGAAGGTTATCAGTAAACACACAGTAAAAGAACTTTTCATTACATTTTGATAGTAATTAATTCCATTAAGTTGGTAGACCCATTAAAATAATTTAGTCATTAAAGTACCATTGTTAAAAAGGCACCTAAAATGATCATGATGAGAGTGACTATGTTATAAATGATAGTTTATTAAATTTAGAGTCAAAAGAATTAAGTGAACAATAAATAAAACATGGAACTTGATAATACATTTTCAATAGTAAACTTTGGCACCTTGGTTTCAGCAGAAAAAAAAGGTCTGTGACACTAAATAAATGTTATCTCAAATGCTATTGTTTTGCTGTTTTGTTTGTATTTAATTTCTACATTTGTTTTGATTTGAAGTTTAATTACAAATTATAAGCACAAGGGGTTTATGCTTAGTGTTATGTGATAAAATTTTAAATAAACAGTTGGTGTTTGTTGAAATTTTTTCCTAAAAGGGGACACATATTACTGAAGTTTAAGAAACACTGCCCTGCATGAAAAAATGATGAGGGTTTACATTAAGATATTTAGGGAAAGTTTGGTAATGATACTATACCATTGCTTGGGAAATTGAATAGATAAATTCATTCTTTTACTTCCAGCAAAAAATATCTCTTTGGCCACCTATAGTATATCTGCCACTGTTTTCAATATCAAAGATACAGAAATAAAAGTCATAGTCCTGCCCTGGAAAAGTATAGAAGTTCCATATGCTGAATGTTAGCAATATGAAGCTTAGCCCATGTTGCTCCAGGATTTTATCCCAAGGTTGCCTCAGAAATCCCAGGTGATCAGAAACTCAAGAGAGTATTTTCATTATTTCTCTCTAAATCAGTGAAAAATTTTATCTGCTAGTCACTATTTCCTTTATAATATTAAAAATACAAAAGGCGATAGCCTAAAACAGCCTTCAGGTAAGTTGAAATATTTACTAAGCCCTAACACTTCCTCCAATCTTGAGTATTCCTAGGAGATACACAGGTAGCCAAGTACAGAAAATCACAGCTCTCTTATCCACCCAAGCAGAGCTGATGACTGTGCTCAGATAAATGGATATTTGTCTCAAAAACTGATTTAGTTTATGCTCACGTGAAACTTATGTTTATGTTAAATAATATTTACAAATATATTCATTAAAGTATTTGAATAAGAACTATTTTCCCTTTCTATTTTAGTAAATATGGGCTTTGATAAACATTTTAAAGTATAACAAAGGAAGAAAGAGGAGAGGGAAGAAAGAAGAAAAAGGAGGAGGAGAGAGGTAGGGAGAAAAGCTAAGGAGAGAGAAGGAAGGGGAGAAAGAGAGGAAGAGCCAGAGAGAGAGAGGAAGAGTGACACATATCAGGAAGGGAAAGTTCTTATATCTAAATAGACATATCTTGAAAGTGTAATCATATAAAATCCTCATCATCTTCATCTTTGGACTGGCAGAGCAAAGACGAGTACAGTTATTTGTTTTAAGCTATCACTGGTGACATTTTCTTTGAGCTCATATCCAATCTTACCCGAGTTCTGGTACTTGTCACTTGCTCTTAACATCTCTGTTTTCAGTTTCCTGATCAGGAAAATGGGCATGAAAAGGAATCTAACTCATAGAAAAGGTGAGAGGATTAAGGGTTGATGCACGTAAAGCACTTCGACCACCGCCTGGCATGCATGTGGTGAGTGCTAAATTTGTGTTTATTATTATCATTATATTATTTACTGAATGGCCATTGTGAACAGAACACCATCCTGGTGGCTAAACTGAGCTACTAGAAAATTGGCAGTCAACCCTCCTGCCCTCCAGGGACAAGACACACTTCTTTGGAACCAACAGTGTGATGAAATGTTTTATAAGGTAGCTCTAGTTGAACTAATTACCACCTACACCCATCTGTGCCATTTGGTTCCTTGCCAAAAAAATACATGTTATTATGTAGATATGGGCATATTCTTTCATAGGTTTGATTTAAAATAGTTGTTCCAGAGGCTTATCTAACTAGGAACTGCATCAGAATCTCCTGGGGAACTTATGAAAAATGTAAATACCTAGGTCACACCTCCAAAGAAGATAGATCTAGAATCGTTAACGATTGTACAAAAATGCCATTTATGTGCATATTACTCATCCTCAGACACAGAGCATGCAGAAAAATGGAAAGTATTCAAATTTACATGCTGAAGAATACCCAGAACATACATTCACATTACTTAAGTGGAAAGGAAATGACTCCATATCATTTTATGACTCACAGGGCACTGCCTGGCCCAGGCATCAAGAGGCAGCGGCTTCTAGTGAAAGCTCTGCAGTCAGGCAGGCTGTGTTAAATCTGGTTTCTCCACTTAGCAGCTGTGTGAACTTGGCAAGTTCCTTAACCTCTTTGTGTCTCAGACTCCTCCTAGGTAAGAGAGGTATTATAATCATAGAGCTTATCTCATTGGTTGTTGTGCAGATTAAGTACAATAAATGTAAAATACTTGAAACACTACTTGGCATACAGTATACCCTCAATACATGTCAGTTATCATTATTAATATCAGGAATTATTATTATTAATCTAAGTCCATGACAGTCAGTGTGTGCTTGAGCAGTAAGGGGTTTTCCCCTCTTCTATTTATATTTTCAGTAATGTATTAAATTAGAAGCCTTTCTTTTGTAGCTGTTCCTGAAAGTAAGCTGTCAAAAAAAAAAAAAGAGTTAACATGGAAAAAAATATTTCAGTAGCTCAGGAATTAATCTTTCCAACACTACCTATATTCTTTTTAATCTGGCGTGTTTTAAAGCAACACAGGAGAGAGAATTGCTCAGCAAATACCAAGCATTTTTTATGGGCAATTTCAAAAAATCCAAAGAAAAACACAAAGAAATGTATCTAAAGGGGTGAAAGTAGAGGCAAAAATCAGTGGAATGGAAAAGAAATTAATCAATAAATCACCCTTTAGAATGAATTCCATTTTCTCTGTATAGATTTGTATTAAAAACAAAAAAGGGAAAACAATCTGTTTGCTAAAAGTACACATAAAGTCCTACTCATCCTTGCCTAATAGATTCCAAAGAATTCACATATACTCCTTGTTAATATAGAAAATTCCTAAATTAGTCTCTGCCTAAATTAACTAATGGGAATTGGAAATCTGGGGGTAGTGAGATTACACTCTGTATGAAATGCTCCTTCACAAACACCCTCCACACTTCAGGCCCATAAATTATTAATGTGCGTTATGGTTGTTAGGGGCAATGTATGGAAATGTATCCAGATTCCAAAATCCCAAATAAAAGTAAATGGTTAAAAATGAAAGAGAGAGAAGGAAGGAGACCATTATATTGGTTTGGTGAGAGTTGACGCATCTCTACTACTCCATCAGCATTGATTTTAAAGATCTGAATGACATACAGATGGATGAATAATCCAGATTTCATTTATTAGTCCACTGACCCTACACATGGCTTCATAAAAATGAAAATAATGTTATTCTCCCTCTTCATCCTCTGTAGAATAGAATATGCATATGTAACTGGGTAGAATGTTTTTGATGTAGTTTGCTCCAGCACATTGTATACACATATTTTCATGTAATACATTTGGAAGGAATGTTGAGACAAACAATTTCAGTAACATGTGCTATCACCATAAAGGAGACCATTTTGCCTCCTACTGGCAGATGATTTAGGTCTGTGAAAAAACAATGCTGATTATCATGTAACAACTGGTTACCTGGCAACTAGAAACTAGACAGTGTAGCAATACAGTTCTATGTCCTTAATCTAGGATTGACACAAAGGGAATTGTCACCAATGCATCTGCAGGGTTATATCCTAGAAGATTATGAGTTTTCTCCCATGGGCTGCTCTAAGAGTTTAAAGCCTTCACACTAAATTTTCTAGCTTGGGAAATAGAGTAGTTGGTGATGCTATTAACCAAAATAGAGATTCTAGGGAAAGAAACACAATTGTTCAGGGTAAGATAGACTGAGTAAGATCATTCTTTGAACAGGCTGAGTTTGAGATCTCTTTGGGGCATCAATGAGAAGACTATTAGGAAGTTGAAAATTTTTCTGTTATGGGGGCAAATATATTAACTGTATATTGCTAAAACCATTCGTTTGAAAGTCACTTTATATAAAGTAATATTAGGTAATCTGTTATTTCCTTTTTCAGTGGGTACTGTCTCACTATCTTCTTTGGGTTAGCTCCACTTAGCCAAAGTTCAGTAAGTATTTTCCAATAAATTATATAACAGTATTAAAATTGAAGTTTTGGCTATGACCCTCTGACAATAGTTACTAGATATCAAAGACATTTGTAATACAGAGTGTCCTGTAAGAGTTTCAAAATAGATGTGTGAAAAATATATGAGACTCTTAGTATAAGAGAATTCTTACCTCCATTATAGTTGTATAAAAGGGTTGAAACAAAAATTGCCAAAGAATTGTGCATGATGCTCTTTTTCTTGAGAGGGTGCTACTCTGGTCTCCACTGACCTCCAGTGGGTGGAGGTATTGCCCTACAACATGGGTGGAGAGTTTAATATGTGTCTCCTACAGACCAATGAACTACTAATTAGGAGGCTGAATTAATGAGCTAGTGATAGCAGACTAGAAGACCAAGACTTATAAATAACTACACTCCCAGAATTTTCTGAAACAAAAGATCTATGAGTATTTCCTGTGGGCCAGACATGGCCTTTAAACCCAGCAGAAAGAAAACTGGTGGTGGGCTTGTCACATCCTATCCACGGGACATTTAAAGGACAAAAATTGTTGTCAACAGAGGGGTGTTAAAGGTATCCCCAGATTCCCAAGGAATGAGGAAGGAATAAACAAGACACTGAAGATGATTTTATCACCCTCAAAAAAGCATTGCAAGTGAGAATTCTCTCAAGAAAAACAATGTGCCTGTGGGGTACACTTCATCTAAAAAGTGTCAAAACTAGATTACCACATCTATACCAGGCAAATAACTATGTCCCAGCTCTCTTTACCTCATTACCCTCTCAGCTTTCACCCCAAAGAAGCCAGAAATCTTGATTCATAAGATGGGTAAGGGGAAGTAGAACGGTGAGCTAAAGGCAAGATATTGACATCTTTCCCCTATAAAGGCTTCCCATTTGCAACAGGCCCAACATAGAAGAAAAGAGGAAAAGCCTCAACCTTCTATCACATTTGGGGTTATACTTTAACATGGGAGAGAACACTGTAATTAGGGAATTGGGAATTCTTTTCTGCAACTTAAAATTACTGCACACCTTTGTATTTCCTTAAAGTGAAGAGAGAAATCTTACTGTCTGCCCAAATTTTCATTCAGGGTCAGGAGCAAAACTAGTCCCAGTGAGCAGACATAAAGGAACTATGGAAGACCAGATAAGCTGCAGTGCTTGTGCAATGTCCTTGTTACCATGACAATCTCCTAACATGATCAGAAGTCAGAGAACTTTTTTCTTTTTTCTTTTTTTTTTTTTTTGCGGTACATGGGCCTCTCACTGTTGTGGCCTCTCCCGTTGTGGAGCACAGGCTCCAGACGCGCAGGCTCATGGGCCTAGCCGCTCCGCGGCATGTGGGATCTTCCCAGACCGGGGCACAAACCCGTGTCCCCTGCATCGGCAGGCAGACTCTCAACCACTGCACCACCAGGGAAGCCCAGAAGTCAGAGGACTCTTGAGTGATCTGGTCTACTGCCCACCCCATGCCATATCTTCTGCTCTAGCTTTCCTGATTTACCCAGCCTCTGCCCACATACAAATGATACAAGATAAGTATTTTGCAAGCATGCCCTTTCCTTTTTTTTCCAGTTCCTATTAAAAAAAATTCTTTAGTGAATTTAAATCTACTTCCCTGAACCTTCTATCATGTTGCCCTTATTCTGCCTTTTCTAGTTACACAAAATAAGGTAAGTGCCTCTTTCATCTGATTGCTCTTTTTTTTTTTTTTTTTGCGGTATGTGGGCCTCTCACTGTTGTGGCCTCTCCCGTTGCGGAGCACAGGCTCCGGACACGCAGGCTCAACGGCCATGGCTCACGGGCCCAGCCGCTCCGCGGCATGTGGGATCTTCCTGGACCGGGGCACGAACCCATGTCCCCTGCATCGGCAGGCGGACTCTCAACCACTGCGCCACCAGGGAAGCCCTGATTGCTCTTAAGGTTCTTGAAAATAGCCATCATTATACACTTTTTTTCCCCAGCCTACTATTCTCCACACTAAACAATTCTAGTTTCCCCTGATCTTCCTCAGTTCTTTTCCCCACTTCCACAGACAAATGTCGACAGGTTAGGAAGCTTTCCATCTCTCCCCAAGAAAAAGGAACAACACTTGTTCTGCAACTATGAGGTATAATGAACATTTTCATAACATACTGATATACTTTATAAATTTAAGATTTTTGATAAAATGGTAGATCTCTGGAGTTAATAGTCAAACACTTGACTTCTTTATGAGAACGAACTACCAGTCCTTCTATTCTCATATTCTGTGTGGGACTTCCTAAAGTAATGCTCTTGGCCTCTTGCCCTTCCCTCACTCATGCATCCCCAGAGGATGTGAGTTGCCAAGTTCACGAGTGATGACCATTGCTTCAGTTTTTATAACAATAATCTATTAATAGGTCATAAGCAGTGGGCATTAAATCTCTTCCCTCTCTGCCCAATACCAAGAAAAAACAATGACTTGGAGAAAACAAAATTTTCCTAGGGATAAACTGTCCCAAGAAGTAGATTGACAGTAAGGCAAGAATGAGGAATGGTTGGTGGAGAAGAAAGAGACTGGAAATAACATTTAATGGTCATTTTCTAAACCATATTCTCCAAACAGAATTAACTGTGATACTTCCATCAAATTTTATTAAATATTGGTGAAGAACAAATGGGCATAATTTATTAGACCCTAAAATCTCAGCCTTTGGTCCTCTGATTTGGTGTTTAGGAAAAAAAAGATCATGAATTGTATTTGGAGAGTGCTTAAGGACTTAAGACTTCAGTAAACTTGGGCCACATGGGACTTTGACATTGATTGGCCATCATAGCTAATTGTGGCTAGTACTTGTTTGCTGAAGTTAGTTTTAATGGGTTGGGGTGCTTAGAAAATTCAAGATAATAAGGCATAATGTGTGGTCCTCAGCAACTCACCTTGAAATATACAGGTACTGTTTTTATATAAACAGCACAGCTGAGGCAGATTTAATTATATAGCAAGAGAGTCTTTGTGTAGACAGGCTTTTTAAGAATTAGGAGAACAACTTTTTACTACATCTTTTTCTCAGTGTGATTTTCAGATGAGGAGGCCAGGACTGCAAAGGCAGTTGAGTTCTACTAATGCCACAGAGTACTAATAAGGCTCTAGGTTCACTGCTAGTGCCAGGCCTAGGTAGAGAACACCATAACCACTGTCCCAAAATCCCTCCTACAGAGACAAAGTAAAATAATAAATTGGCAAGAATGAATTTTATAGCTTAATTTCTTTCATCTTTTAATGCAAAATCTCAAGACAATGTGATTTGGAATTTTAAAAGCTTGGACTCCAACTTCTAAGGGCTTAAACTTGCAACTTACTATAAATTTTCCAGAGAGAAATGAAAGTTCAAAAGGTAAGAGTGAATTTATATTAAAATTTGGGGCACCTCTATAGTGTTGGCCTTGAATTATTAGTATAACTTAATGTTGTCAAAAACTCATTTTAAAACTTATGTTGACCTATTCTGGACTACATGCCTGGGAATTTTGCAATGATAACTAAAGGGCAAGTGAATTTTCATTCCTGAGTATAGTGAATTCGTGATATGATTTAATCAATATACTGTTCTAACCCATTTTTGAGATTTACAGAGGCAAAATTCACACCAATAACCAGAAGTTCAAGGAGAATCCTTAGAAGAACAATTGTTAGTATTAGGGGAGACACCTCATGCAAATGGAAGCAGAACTTACACTGGCTTAATATTCCAGACAAATGGGTTAAGAGAACCAAGAGCTAAGAATGTGGAAAATAGCTCAGAAGAGGACCATTTATCCCCCCATTCCTCAGGTTTCCATGTGGAGTCAATTTACTGAAGCAACACTCCTGACCACTTTCCAATGTCTTTCTTATACTGTTACACCAGAGGAGAAAGGTACCTGGCAGATGAAAGTTACTCATGGGTCCACTTTTCTCAGTTCCTAGGATTTAATCTATGAAAAGACCCAAATATTAATGATTTGGTCTTTTTCATTCCCTCTCTGCCTGTGACCATGAGAACATGATACTAGATAAATGTATCTTTTCTGGAGAATCAAAACTTCTCTCAGATATGTTGTTTCTACAGCTAGAGGGAAAGTAGAAGGGAATAAAGGGTTAATTATAATATCATCTGATCCTTTTGTCTCAGCCAAAATGAGGGCAAAATAAACAAATAAAAAAATGAGAAACATGTCCTCACCAGACATGCAGCAAGAGAAATGATAAAGTGAGTTCTTCAGGCAGAAGAAAAATAACCCTCAGCAGGAAGCATGTAAATTCAGGAAGAAATAACAAGCAATGGAAATGGGATAAATCAAAATATATCAACTCAAAAAAAGTATCACAATATAATTAATAAGTATAATTAAAACAACTGACAACACAAATTGTGGGCAGCAGGTGGTAAATGAAGGTGAAATATGTCAAGGTCCTAAAATTATCAAGGAAGTGGTCAAAGTAATCATTTTTATTAGACTGCATTAAACTAGGATGAATATTGAAATCCCCAAGTTAGCCAGTAAAATATTAGGAAAAAAACAAAACCAAAAATATTGCTAACAAATTAGTCAAGGAGAAAAACAGACTGATAAAAATATTTAAATACTAAAGAAGAAGGCAAGAAAAGACAAAAAGGGAACATAAACAGGTAGCCTAACTAGAGATAGGTACTAAGATTGTAGGAACAATAAACACACATGTAAGTAAATAGTCAAGGACAAGTATATTATTATTAGACTGGATAAAAATGTCAAACTTTATGACATGCTAGTTATAAGAAAACCACCTTAAATATACAAATTACAAAACAATTGAAAATAAAAGGATATATATTAACCAATAATAAGCTTGTATAGCTATAGTAATATCAAAAACAGATTTGAGGCAATAAATGAGATAAAGGAAGACATTTCTCAATGATAAAGAAGAATGGTAGACCAGGAAGGTATCATTTTCAATTGCATCAAATAAATCATATACATAGGAATAGATCCAACGATAGATTCAGAAGACCTCTTCAGTGAAAAATCTAAAATATTATGGGGAAGAAATTTTTTAATCTAAATAAATAAAGAAACAGGCTGGTCATGGAGTAGAAGGCTCAATATTATAGAGATATCAATTCTCCCCAGATTAATTTGTAGATCCAATGCAATCCCAATCCCAATCCTGAAAGATTTTTTTGAAGACACTGACAAGTTGATTCTAAAACTTACATGGAAAATAAAAGGCCAAGAATAGCCAACATGGTGTTGAAAAAAAAATCTGTAAGATTTATCCAAATATCGAGGCTTATTATATAAATAATTATATATTATTATGATAGCAATTTAAATAGTATGCTGTTGCTAAATGCAGTTTAAAAAATACCAATGGAACAGAATAGAAAGATAAACAGACACATGAGCTAGAAGAGACAGTATAGACACAGAGCCACATAAATATGGTACTCTTGTCTATAACATAGGTGATGCTACAGTGCAGTGGAGAGAAGATGGTTTTTTAGTAAATCATCTGGGTCAGTATATATTGAAAACTAAATTTACTCTCACACTATACACAACTATCAATTCCAGGTGGATCATAAACCTAACTGTAAAACATAAAACAATAAAGATTTTAGAAAAATATTTTCAAGAACTTGCATATGCTAAAATTACTTAATAAGGACACAAAGCACTAACTGTGAAGAAAAATGATAAATTGGACTATATTAAAAATTTGAAGATTTAATGAGACACCTTTAAGAGAGTTAAAATCATGCTACAAAGTGGGAGAGAGTATTTGTAAGACATACACTAACAAAAGGTTAATATAAAAATATATAGAATTCCTATAAATCAGTTAAGGCAATGGCAGAAATGTGCAAAAGACTTCACAAAAGAATATCTCTAAATGGCAATAAGCATACAGTATAGTGCTAAGTATGATTATTTATAAGGGAAAATAAAAATAACCATGAAACACTCAAATATTCATAGCCAATTGATTTTTAACAAGTGTGCCAAGACGATTCACTGGGAAAGAGTGGTCTGTTGAATAAATGGGCTGAAACAACTCTATATCCACAGGCAAAAGAATGAAGCTGGAACCCTACTTCACACTGTATACAAAAATTAGCTCAAAATGGATCAAAGATCTAAATCTATAAAATTCTTAGATTAAAAACATATGTGCAGCTGGGGATTGATCAAGATGATGGAGTAGGAGAACGTGGAATTCACCTCCTTCCACAAACACATCAAAAATACATCTACATATGGAACATTTCTCATGGAAAACTATCTGGAAACTGAAAGAAAGACTCCTATACAACCAAGACTGTAAAAAAGATTGATATGGAATCAGATAGGAAGGGAAAAGAAGTGATCAGGTTGGGACCTGTGCTTCTGGGAGGGGACTGAGAGGAACAGGGAGATCTGCCCTGGGGAGTAAGTGGTGCAAGCCACACATTGGGCACCCCAGTCCTGGCATCCAACACAGGGAAGGCAAGCCCCCTTGGTTGCTTGGAGGGCTGCTGGGACTAACAGGAGGGCTGTGGGAAGCCTATGTGTGAAGAGTGCGTGAATGCTGTCTTGCTCCTGAGGCAAGGCAGAGAGGGTGGATTGAGGACTACTCCAGTGCCTGCCTGGTTTCCCATGACTGCCCTGGCATGTGCGCAGTCTAAAATGAGCAAATGCTCCAGCCCCGCTTACTTCACCTCACAGGTCCGCACTGGAGAGCTTCCATGACTAGGGAGAGACCTTGGCCATGGGATGCAGGGGCGACTTGGACCCAGGGTGGCATCTGAGCACAGCAGGGACAGCCATTGCTGGTGCTTACACAGGTGGCACATCAGGGTTTGACCCAATATCTGATGCTGGTTGGACCTCCACAGCCTTCCTTGATACATACCAAGAGCGCATGCAGGCCTTGCCTGCCTGGCAGCACGAATCCACAACAGGATGGGGTGGCAGGGGCTGGGGGAGTGATTGGCTGTGAGGGAAATGGAGACTCAGATGCAGGAGGGGCTGCCATTACTGGTGCTTGCACAGGTGACACATTGGAAGCAACCCAGACCTCTGTCTGTGGCTGGCCTGATGCTGCCCACGTCCTCTCATGAGCTGAGAGCCTGCATGGCTCCTTCTTACTCCAGTACTGCTCCCCTCTGGGACAAGAGTGCTGGTGCTGGGAGAAGGGAGACCACACTTACAGGGAACAGACCCAGCTTGCCTGACCCTCAAAGCTGCTGCTCCATCAACTTGGGATCTGAGCCTGCCCCTGATAGGGAAGTGATGGCCACTGAGCAGAAGGGAGGACCCATCTCACAGCTGGCTCTGGCTCTAGTTCCTCCATCTCCAGCCCCACCTTATACTAAGGTGAAGGCTAACAGCACACCCTGAGGAAAGACATGACTTCTGTTCACATCAAATCCAAATCTCCCACCGAAAGCACTGGGTACACACAGACTGTATAGAGACACTCGCACATAAGGATACCCCTTCAAGGCTGCAGTAGGTAACTGTTTCACCTCAATTCCTAGAGAGAAAGTTAAGCAACATGAAAAGACAGAGGGAACTGGTCTCAATTGAAAGAGGAAGAGAAAAATTCTGAAGAAACTAAAAATGAAACAGAAATAAACAATTCACCAGATAAAGAATTCAAAGCATTAGTAATAAGAATGCTAACTGAATTAGGAAAAAATAGATGAAAACAGTGCAAATTTTCACAAGGAAACAGAAAACATCAAAAAGAATCAGTCAGAACTGAAGAATATAATAATTGAGATTAAAAAACACACTCGAAGGTATGAATAAAGAATGCATGAGTGATCTTGAACACAGAATAATGGAAATCACCCAATCAGAACAGCAAAAAGAAAAACAAAGAATGATAAAAGTTTGAGAGACCTCTGGGATAATATCAAGAGTATCAACATTTGCATTATAGGTGTCTCAGATGTAGAAGAGAGAGAGGAGGGTTGAAAATGTATTTGATGAAATTATGGCTGAAAATTCCCAAACCTGAAGAAGGTAACATATCCAGGTACAGGGAACACAAAGGGTCCCAAACAAGATGAACCCAAACAGACCCATACCAAGACATATCATAATGAAAATGGCAAAAGTTAAAGTGAGAATACTAAAGCCAGCTAGAGAAAAACAGAGTCATAGACAAGGGAACCCCCATAAGGCTACTAGCTGATTTCTCTGCAGAAATTTGCAGGTCAGAAGGGAGTGGCATGATGTAGTCAAAGTGCTGAAAGGGAAAAACCTGCAACTTAGGATACTCTACCCAGCAAGATTATCATTTAGAATAAAAGGAGGGATAAAGAACCTCTCAGATAAGAAAAACTAAGAGTTCATCAATACTAAACCTAACCTAAAGAAATGCTAAAGGGTCTTCTCTAAGTGGAAAAGAAAAGGCTATAACAAGAAATAATAATCTATAGGATAGGAAAAAAACCACTAAGAAAGACAAATATATAGTAAGGGCTGAGGATCAATCACTTAAATAAGCTAGTATGAAGATTAAAAGACAAAAACTTTAAAAGCAACTATAACTACAATAAACAATAAAGGAATAAACACAAAGATGTAAGATATGACATCAAAAACACAAAATATGGAATGATGGGAGTAAAAAAAGTTAGCTATTTGAGAATGGATTTGAACTTAAATGACTATCAGTTTAAAACAAGTAGATATAGTTATACATCAATTATATGAATCACATGGTAGCTACAAATAAAAAATCTACAACAGACATATAAAAACTAAAAAGAAAGGAACATAAGCATACTACTAAAGAAAATCATCAAAGTACAAGGGAAGAAACAAAAAGAAGAAATGAACAGGAAAGAACTACAAAAACAACTGGAAAACAAGTAATAAAGTGGCAACTTATCAAAAATTACTTTAAATGTCAATGGACTGAATGCTCCAATCAAAAGACATAGGGTGGCTGATTGGATAAAAAAACAAGACCCTTCTATATGCTATCTACAAGAAACTCACTTCAGAGCAAAAGACACACAGGCTGAAAGTAAGGGGATGGAAAAAGATGTTTCATGCAAACAAAAATGAAAAGAAAGGAGGGGTAACAATATTCGTATCAGACAAAATAGACTTTAAAACAAAAGCTATAACAAAAGACAAAGAAAGGCATTATATAATGATACAGGGATCAATACAAGAAGAGTATATTACACTCATTAATTTGCAACTAATACAGAAACTGCTAAATATATAAAGCCAATACTAACAGACATAAAGAGAGAAATTGACAATAATACAATGATAGCAAGGAACATTAACACCCCACTTACATCAATGAACAGATCATCCAGACAGGAAATCATTAAGGTAAAAGTGGTCTTAAATGACACAATAAACCAGTTAGACTTAACAGTTATCTACAGAACATTCCATCCAAAAGCAGCAGAATATACATTCTTTTCAAGTGCACATGGAACATTCTCCAGGTTAGATCACATGATAGGCTGCAAAACAAGTCTCAACAAATTTAAGAGAATATAAATTATATCAAGCATTTTCCCTATCACAGTGGTATGAAATTAGAAATCAATTACAGAAGCAAAAATAAGTAAAGCACAAACACGTGGCAATTAAACAACATGCTACTAAAAGACCAGTGAGTCAATGAAGAAACCAGAAAATACCTTGAGACAAATAAAAATGGAAACACAACTTTCTAAAAACTATGGGATGCAGCAAAAATTGTTCTAAGACAGAAGTTTATAGTGATAGAGGCCTATGTCAGGAAACAATAAAAATAGCAAATAAACTACCTAACCTACCACCTAAAGGAATTAGAAAAAGAAGAACAAACTAAACCCAAAGTCAGCAGAAAGAAGGAAATAATAAAGATCAGAGAATAAATAGAGACCAAAAAAACAATAGAAAATATCAATGAAAACAAGAGCTCTTGGGCTTCCCTGGTGGCGCAGTGGTTGAGAGTCCGCCTGCCGATGCAGGGGAAACGGGTTCGCACCCCAGTCTGGGAGGATCCCACATGCCGCGGAGCGGCTGGGCCCGTGAGCCATGGCCGCTGAGCCTGCGCGTCTGGAGCCTGTGCTCCGCAACGGGAGAGGCCGCAGCGGTGAGAGGCCCGCGTACCGCAAAAAAACAAAACAAACAAACAAAAAAAAACCAAGAGCTCTTTTTTTGAAAAGATAAACAAAATTGATAAACCTTTAGCCAGGCTCATCAAGACAAAAAGAGAGGGGACCCAAATCAACAGTAAGAAATGAAAAGTAGAAATAACAACCAATACTACAGAAATACAAAAATCATAAGAGAATACTATGGCTAAGGAAAAACACTCCTGGGTCTTAGCTTTCCCTGTCAGGATTGTGTGCACTCTGTAACATCTTTGGTCATGGTAATCCAGTTTTCCTAGTAACTTTGCTAATGTTACATGCTAAGTGAAAGAAGCCAGACACAAATAGCCATAAAATGTATGATTCCATTTGCACAAAATGTCTAGTATAGGCAAGTCCACAAAGACAGAATGCAGACTAGTGTTTCCAGAGCCTGGGGGTAGAGAGAAATGGGAATAGAGTTATAGGGTATCCTTTGGGGGTGATGAAAATGTCTGGAATCAGATAACAATGATTGTTGCACAACAATGTGAATATTTTAAGAATCACTGAATTGTACACTTTATAAGGGTAAATTTCATGGTATTTTAATTATATCTCAATTAAAAAAATATATAATAAAACCACAATCAAGGCCACAACACACCCATCAGAGTAACTGAAATTAAAAGGACTGACTACTGAAGTTGCTCAAAATGTGTCAACAACTGAACCTCTCACACACTTCTGGTTGAAGTGTAAATGTAACAATCATGTTGAAAACTCTTAAGCTGCATCAACTAAAGCTGAAAAAATGCATACCCTATGACCCTGCAATTCTGTCAGCATAAATGCTACAGAACTATGGAAGTATGTTCACACAACACACAATATATGTTGCAAGGATGTTCATATCAGCACTACTCATAATATCCCCAAACTGGAAAAAAGGCAAATGTCTACCAGCAGCAGAATGGATTTAAAATATTTTGTGGCAATGTTCATGCATTGAAGCACTGTAGACAGCAATGAGGATGAGCAAACTACTGTTACATGCAACAACATGGATGAATCTCACAAACATACTGCTGAGAAAAATAAGCCATGCATAAAAGAATACTGACTATATGATTCCATGAATATAAATGCAAGAAATAGGCAAGACTTGCTTAAGGTGTTAGAAATCAGGATACCTCTTAGGGGCATGTGGTAATAAGAAAAGTGCAGATTAAACTGCTGCAGGCGCGGCGGGTTGGTTGTGGGCTTCCTCCGTCTCAAGCGTTCCTGAGTTAGTTCGCCCGCTCGCTCTCATCTCCTGAAGCCTAAGCCGGCTACACCTTCCTCCTTCCTTCCGCCAGCAGCCGTGTCGTTGCGACTCCGCCACCATGTTCGAGGCGCGCCTGGTCCAGGGCTCCATCTTGAAGAAGGTGCTTGAGGCGCTTAAGGACCTCATCAACGAGGCCTGCTGGGACATCAGCTCGAGCGGCGTGAACCTGCAGAGCATGGACTCGTCCCATGTCTCTTTGGTGCAGCTCACCCTACGCTCCGAGGGCTTCGACACGTACCGCTGCGACCGCAACTTGGCCATGGGCGTGAACCTCACCAGCATGTCCAAAATACTGAAATGTGCTGGCAATGAAGACATCATTACACTAAGGGCTGAAGATAATGCGGACACCTTGGCACTAGTATTTGAAGCTCCAAATCAAGAAAAGGTTTCAGACTATGAAATGAAGTTAATGGATTTAGATGTTGAACAACTTGGAATTCCAGAACAAGAGTACAGCTGTGTAGTAAAGATGCCTTCTGGTGAATTTGCACGTATATGCCGAGATCTCAGTCATATTGGAGATGCTGTTGTAATTTCCTGTGCAAAAGATGGAGTGAAATTTTCTGCAAGTGGAGAACTTGGAAATGGAAATATTAAGTTGTCACAAACGAGTAATGTTGATAAAGAAGAGGAGGCTGTTACCATAGAGATGAATGAACCAGTTCAGCTAACTTTTGCACTGAGGTACCTGAACTTCTTTACAAAAGCCACTCCACTCTCTCCTACAGTAACACTCAGTATGTCTGCAGATGTACCCCTTGTCGTAGAGTATAAAATTGCTGATATGGGACATTTAAAGTACTATTTGGCTCCCAAGATCGAGGATGAAGAAGGATCTTAGACATTCTTAAAATTCAAGGAAATAAAACTAAGCTCTTTGAGAACTGCTTCTGAGATGCTAGCACATACTTAAGTCTCTTTTGTCTTTGTACCTCTGAGTACATATGTAGATACAGTTTTCTGTAAATAACTTTTTTTTTTCTCCATTCTCTACAGTTTGTTCAAAGAGTAAAGTCCAAAGTCAAATCTGGTCTTGTTAACCTAGTAATAACTTTGCCTTACCTAGGAATACTCCTTATAATTTTTATGAACAAGGGTTTTGACTCTAAATGCAGTTTTAAGTATTGTTTTCAATTTAAATAAAAGTCATTTGAATTTCAAGCATCACAGGACAGTGCCTTCATTTGGACCACGATGGTTGCAAGTATCCTAACGAATTCACAATTCAAGCAGCTCATGTAAATGAGCTTATTTTTTCAGTCTAGAGCAGGTTGATATAACATTAGATACAGTGATAAAAAGTATTCCAGATACAGCAGGTGACAAAGTATTTTGGGGGATTCATTTGCCAAACTTATTTTGGTATTCTGACTTGAGCTCAAGAAATGAAAAGGGGAGAGTAGAACAAATACATAATATTTTGTCTTTTTTGCTAGCAGAAACTAACACTTTACAGAAGCTTAATGTACCCAAAGTTCTGTCAGCTTTATAAGACTAGCATTGTTACAGGGCAGTGTTTCATTAGCCCAGGGAGCCTTGTACAGGAAGTTTCTTGGAAGTTTTAGTAGATCTGATAGGTCCCAAGGAGTATGTTTGTGCAAAAATAATTTCTCTAGCATAAGTAACCTTTTGTGGGGACTTACTCCCTTAAAGGATGAAGGTGGCTTAATTCCATGGATGTTGGATTCAACCAAGAAAGTGAAAAAGGCCCAGCAGTAATTGTGCTACAAGGTCACAAGTTGACATGCTGCATATTGAGAATTCCTTTATTGTAGTCCTTTTTTCCGGTGTATTTTGTGTTTGGTGGATTAAATGACAGATTTCTATCGTACTTGGAGTGACGGTAGAACTCACTGTATCCAGTAGGTAACTATTCATTACCTTTCTGTGTTCCTGGGGTTGGGGAAGGATATTGGCTGCAAAGGAGCCTGATGGAAATTTTTGGAGTGATGAAAATATTTTATCTACGTTGTGATGATGGCTACAAGATTATATGCATCTGTCAAAACCAATCCAATTGTACTTTATCGTATGTAAATTATACTTTAATAAAGCTCGACATTTAAAAAAAAAAAAAAAAAAGAAAAGTGCAGCATGAGAGGCCTTCTGAAGTTTTGGCAATGTTCTCTTTTTTGATCTGGGTGCTGGCTACAGGGATCGGTTAATTTTATGCAAATTGTTCAGGTACATATTTATGTGTGGGGCACTCATCTTTATGTATATTATACTCCAGTTTACAAAGTTCAGGTTAAAAATAAAGAACAGAGTCAAGAGAGAAAAATCAAGTATACACGAATATTTAATATATATTAAAGTAGCATTTCCAATCACTTGATGACTTTTTTGGACCAGAGATGAGAATAATAAGACTTTATGGGGAAATTTATTAAAGATTTCCCTCCAAATTGAATAACAATTTAATAATACTCTTGTAATAGCTGACAATTTCAAATGTTTTTAAGAATATTGGTCATATTTTCCTATTTGATTCTTTTATTACTATCTATGACCATGATATTCAATATCACTGATCTTCTCCTGCTAAAAACTTAGCAAGTCTCCAAACTGGATATGTGAATAAGGAGGCTTGATTTTTGTTAGTGGCTCTATGCTTGTCCCTGGGGATTACCACAGTCTATTCTAGATTTTCTCATACAGCTCAAAATATTCAGGAGACTGAGATCAGAATTATTTGCCTAAGGTTTTAAGAACCTATGTGAAAAATTGGAAAAGAATTTACTCATCTCCAGTCTTGAGGGTGTTTCCATGATTTCTCAAATAGTAATAATCAGTATGATTCCATGTTAATCTATATATGTACAAAAGAATTTAAAATTCCATTTAATCCCTGTCTTTATAATCAGCTACTACTTCTGATCATTCATGCTTAAAGTAAATAATTTTGATATTTGTAATATTATAAGCTGTGCATCTCCTTATGGGGATAAAAAAATCTTTTTATTAGCTACTAAATTTTTTATGCTGGTAGGAGTCCACAACATTTTTCAAGGCTGAATTCAGTTCCAATTCCCTGCTTTCACATTAAAGCCTACATAAACTGCTCCATATGAATAGTTATTTAATATTTTATTAGAGCTTTTAATTTTACTATCCCCTCAGTAACTTACTCCCCTGCTTACTAACGATATGGTCAAGAAATTCTTCCCAAGAGCTAATATGAATTTTCCATTCTTTGTCTCCTACCATTCTAAAAAAACTTGTTACATCTTTCCTATGCCCCTGCCCATTCTTCTCTAACACCGTTCCTTTATGTTCTCCTTCCCATTTCTAACACCAACTGTTCCCATAAATTAGCTAGCAGAAGCTGCCCTAACTGAGCATAGCACATATGCTAAGATCATCGGCGTAGAATCAGAAAACTGGGTTCAGCCTAACTCTTATTATGAGTGTAATTAAAATTTTTTTTTAATTAAATTTTATTTATTTTTGGCTGCATTGGGTCTTTGTTGCTGCGCGTGGGCTTTCTCTAGTTGCAGCGAGCGGGGGCTACTCTTCATAGTGGTGTGCGGGCCTCTCACTGCAGTGGCTTCTCTTGTTGTGGAGCATGGACTCTAGGGGCACAGGCTTCAGTAATTGTGGCTCGTGGGCTCAGTCGCTCTGCGGCATGTGGGATCTTCCCGGACCAGGGCTCGAACCCATGTCCCCTGCATTGGCAGGCAGATTCTTAACCACTGTGCCACCAGGGAAGCCCATGAGTGTAATTTTATATTACTTAACTTCTGTCAGCCTTATAATAATCTTACAATAGAAATAATAATAGTATCTATTCTATAAGGTTATTGTGTAGATTATATGATACAGAGTATGAAGTAAACCAATGCCTGCTTGTACTAAAAGCTCAATATAACACTATTGTTATAATAATTATAACACTATTATTGTAGTAGTTAAAATGTTTTTGATTGCAAGTCAATAAAATAACTAGATTAATTCAAAAAGGGGAGAGCAGGGCAGAGTATTTGAAGGACACTTGGTGGAAGAATTCGAAAATCAATGCTTTAGATACACAGCAATTAGGGCCACCCAGGGGCCACAGCTGCAGGGGTCTAGTGTCAGCAGCATTAATGGCACACAACCTGAAATGTGCTCTAGGTCTTCATTCCAAGATTCAGATTCAAGGAGATAGCATCTTATTGCTCCAACATGGTTCAGGATATTTAGTACTCCTGCATCCATGAGCCAAGAACAGGAATCCACAGACACCACCACTAGAGATCCACTCCTATGTAGGAGGCTAGCACCAAGAAAAGGGGCATTGGGCAGCCACTCCTGCTGCTATCTTCCACTATTAGAACAGCCACTAACTACTACTCTTACAACTTCTACTATTGCTGATGGCTACATCTCCTTTTATTATTATTGGCAAGCCACTCTCACACTTCATCTAGAGTCAGTTAGAAGCCAGATAGTAAGTACTACAGAAATCCTGGTCCCACAAATCATGCAGGGTTTGGAATTGTCATTGCTGCACTTTGTGATACCCTAAAGAAAGACAAGAAAATCCCATTAAAAGATTTATTTGGAAGAATTTAACTTTATCATTTTTAAAAAGACATAATTCTACTCACAGGCTTGAGTGCGGCTAACTCACCAAACCTGAAAAATATGCGTAACAATGATAACTAGCTTTCAGAGACTTTGTTATGCCCTCTAATTTGCACATTATTTCTGACTTCACCTAGCACACTCTAAACAATGTTAGATTTATACTCATTTCTGCCTCTACCTGGCACAGTATTGCAAATATGTGCTTATAAAAGGATTCAATTAAAGTAGATTTAAATGATCCAATTTTGATTAAATTATTTAAATCATTATTTACTTAAACAAGTAAATTGCCATGGCTAGTGATGGCATTTCTTTGGGTAAATACCACCAAGCACATTCAGGCAATATTTATCTGAATAAATATTGATAAACAAACATTTACCTGAATATATAACTATAAGGTAAAATTATAATTAGGAAACTATAATTAGGAAATAGGAAATTAACATGATTGATCTAGTACTGTCTTTACTATTTCTCCTAATTGAAGGGCACCCTGCTCGTGCACTAAGGAAAAATCCTCTTGATGGATTAATCCTATTAAGAGCAACACCTAAAATACAGGGGAAAAAGAATTAGCAGGTGAATAAGAAATTATTCACAATAGAGTATACAGATCTTCCTTGATTTGTGATGGAGTTACATCTCTAAAAAACCAGTGTAGGTTGAAAATAGCCTAAGTTGAAAAAGTTTTTAATACACCAATTGCCGAATATCATAGCTTAGCCTAGCCTACCTTAATTTTGCTCAGAATAGAGTTAGGCAAAATCATCTAACACAAAGCCTATTTTGTAATAAAGTGTTGACTATCTCATGTAATTTATTGAATACTGTACTGAAAGTGAAAAACAGATGGTTGTATAGGTACAGAATGGTTGGTAAATGAATCAGTTGTTTACCCTCATGATCGTGTGGCCAGCTGGGAGCTGTGGCCCACTGCCTCCGCCCAGCAACAAGGGAGATATCATACTGCATACCCACTAGGCCAGAAGAGATCAAAATTCCAAATTCCAAGAACAGTTTTTTACTGAATGCATATTGCTTTCGCACCACCACAGAGTTGAAAAATCCTAAGCCAAACCATTGTTAAGTCATGGACTGTCTGTACACATGTTGGTAATGGAAAAAGCACAGACTTTGTAGTCCAGCAACCCTGGGGTTCAGTCCTACTTCTGCCATTCACTTGATGTGAATTCATGAATCAATTCCAAAATTTGAGCCCCAGTTTCTTCATCTGGAGAATAGACACAATAGAACCTACTTCCAGTTATTACTCTGAGAGGACAATGATCAGGGTCTAGCATGGAGTGTGGCACACATATTGACAGGTCACTTTTTTCTCCAAAGGAAAGTGGAAACCAACTTATTTTGCAATTGACAGAAGGTAAAAAAATATGTACAATTTAACCCTTTCAGCAGCACAAAACAAGTTATGTTAAAATAACATTCAAGTTTTTTATTCAAAAATGTCAGGCATGGCATCTCGTTTGATTCTGTAATGAGAATGCAAAGGTAAAGATGAATTTAAAGATGCAGATTGGTCAAGAGATTTGCTCAAGTCTAAATGGAAGTCTGGGGTCAAGTCAGAAACAAAAGCCCAAGTCTCCTGACTTCAGCTGTGTGCTAGGATGTACTCTTTGCCTTAGCTCCAGGTGGCACCTATTCCAGGGTTTTCGGTGCTTGCCATACATTAGCCCTCCTATCTGTACTTGAATATCAGAGCAGCAGCAAACACAAATAGGTAGAAAATCAAAGATATTCACTGTGTTCAGAGCAGACAATGTGTTTCTTGTGTAAAAAACAAAGTTAAAACTGTGTAAGCAAAAAGAACAAACAACATACTGAATAAAGGAATCTCGGTTTCTGGAGGAGAAAAAGAAAGATTGTGTATATGGAGGGGAAAAAAACGCCCTAGTGTAGTTTACCTTGCCAGTACAGCATGGGCCAATCACCTCTCTATTCTGATGTCTTTTTAATCACCCTATCCCATCCTGTCTCAATAGAATAGCTTAGTTACAACTAAAGAAGCCAATAGACTCTGGCTATGTTCTAGCTGAAAACATACAAAATGGGGAAATGAAGGAAAAAAACTAGGCTATTTTCCCCAAAATATTTATGGAAATCATGCTGCACAGCTCCTCAAGAAGAAATAAAAGAGGATTATTCTTAGGTGAAAGGAATCAGGATGAGGATGAAAGAAAAATAAGCATAGAAAAGAAAGGCCTTTCACAGGATTTGTACTGCACATGTGCACTTATTTTATTCAGAAGGGTGTTGCTACAGAACCCAGCAGGGGTAAACCATTATTTATCTCTGGTTATTAGCCAAGCCTAAATTGTGTAACAAAAATAACAAAAGATTTTCTTTACATCTAATTAGACATAAAGGCTAGAACAATGTTCTTGTGAAAGGATGCTTTTAAGATGCTTTTTTGGAATTGAAATAGTAACAACATTTGTTTTGTGTGGTAAACAGAGCCTTTTGGCAGTGCAGTTGCTTTCATTTTGAAACTGCCAAGAATTATTTGCTTATCTATGGAATTTCAACTACTCTCCCTGCCTGTGAGTCATATGGATACTAATCTAGAATAAATGGGGCTGCATTGGAGAACACTGGGGTTTACTGTGGCCATCAGGCAACTCCCCCTACACACACACACACACACACACACACACACACACACACACGTCAGGTACTCACATTACCTGACTAGGAGCAGAGGGTAGAAGACGAAAGAGAATGTAAAAGAAGAGAAAGAAGAAAGACACAGAAGTATCACCAAAGGAAAAAACAAATGCAATGAAGGAAGGACAGGAGAGAAAAGGAAGGAAGAGCAATGTCAGAGGGAATGACAGAATTCCTAGATGCAAAATTGAGGTAGAAGGGAAAAGTGTCAAAAATTAATAAAAAGGAAGAAGGAAAGGGACAAATGGGAGAGGGTTGGTAGACTGAGGAGGAACATAGAAAGTGAAGGGAATAATAGGAAATAAGTGGGAAAAGGCTTGGAAAGACGTTATGAGGCAAGAATAACCTCATATAACTTGGAAGGAACTGCAAAGTTATCTAAATGATAATGGTATTTGACAGTATGATATGTATTTATAGCTGTTTCCAGCTCTCTCTGAACACTATATAGGATTATCCAGATTTTCTGGGGTTTATCACCACAGGCATGTTGGATTAACAGCCTGATGAAGTAAAGAATTATCCAATCCAGTCCTGAGGCTTGTGTAGCACTCTTCCCTGAGTAGCGTACATAAAATGCAATAACCAAGGGAAAGGAGAAGGTGTATAGGTATGTATAGACATTCCCCAACTTACAGTGGTTCAACTTAGGGTTTTTTGACTTTACAATGGTATAAATTTGATATGCATTCAGTAGAAATCATACCTCAAATTTTGAATTTTAATCTTTTTCCAGGCTAGTGATATGCAGTGATACCCTCTGGGCGGCTCCCAATCAGCCACTTGATCATGGATGTCAACAACTGATACACTTGTAACCATTCTGTACCCATACAACCATTCTGTTTTTCATTTTCAGTAGAGTATTCAATAAATCACATGAAATATTCAACACTATTATAAATCACATTTTGTATTAGACAATTTTGTCCAACTATTGGCTACTGTAAGTGTTTTGAGCACGTTTAAGGTAGGCTACGCTAAGCTCCGATGTTCAGTTGGTTAGGTGCATATTTTCAACTTAGGATGGGTTTATTGGACATAATCCCATCTTAAGTTGAGGAAGATCTGTGTATACATTTATCTATCAATATCTAAAATTCTTTAAACTAGGCTTGAAATATAAAAAAGTACTAGGTTCAGAGAAATTCATTAAATTAACAAGTATTATTTAGCACCTACTATGTGTCAAACTGTGGGAATTCAGTGGAAAGAAGTGTAGACACAGCCTCTGTCTCCCAGAGCTGAGAGTCCAGAGTGTGGAGTGTGGTAAATGGTAAGTCACAGGAAGTCCAGAGCTACAGGGAGCAGGTAACCAGAGACCCAACTCAGTTCAAGCGGAAAGTAATAAAACTGAGTCGAAAACTTAAAGATGATTGAGAACTAATCAGGCAAAAACGAAAAGAAGGGAGGGGTGTTATGAGGAAACAAAGGGAATGTTCAAGACAGAAGGGGTAACAGAATGAAAGAATGGTCTTTTTGCTTTACAAGAAGTCTCTCTCTATGCCCATTAGCACAACGTATGATGCAAGTGTCAAGTTATGATGTTGTAGGGAAAGCAGAGCCATGTTGTGAAGGGACTTACTTGTTTGCTGTGGATTTAGGGCTTTATAATCAGGACAATACAAAGCCACTGAAACATTGTTCAGTGGGAATTAACACTACTAAATTTTTACTTTCTAAATATCACTCTTTGGAAAGTAGATGAGAAGTAGGCAAGACTAGTGTCAAGAAGTTCATTTAATAAGCTCTTACAAGAACCCATATGATAGGAAAGGGTGGTCTGGACCAAGGCAGGAGCAATGAGGTGAGAGACAAGGATCTGGATTCTCAAGATACTAATTTGCAGAATCAATGAAATTTGGTAATGGACTAGAAGTGGAGAGATTGAGGTGATGCCCAGAGTCAGTGTGAACAGCTCGCGAGATGGTGTTGCTTTTCACTAATCTAGGAATAAGGGATCAAAAAGAGAATTGTAAGTAAAGAAGTCAGAGGAATGTCAAACTTGACACCAAGAGGCATTAATCCTTAGTGACAGTTTTGTTAAATGAACTGAATAGTCCTGTGCGAGTTTCTCCCTTTATAGTCACATATTGATTAAACACATTCAATAAAGGTTTACTGAATGAATGACTGAATTCCAGAATGGATGTGAGGGAATAAACAAATGAATAAGTACATGAGTAAGTGATGTAGTAAATGGATGAGAGAAAATTCATGGAGGGAGGAAGGCAATGGGCATGAAAAGATTTTTTTCCTCATCATTTGAGTGTAAATCTTACAAAATGGAGTCAGTCTTGCAATTTCAGGAAGTCTAATACTCAAGATGCTCAGTGCAGAGCAAAGATAAAATCCACAAGAGAAACAGTACTGAGGCCTGATGAAGCTCCATTTAAGAATGCAAACAGAGGTTTGCATACTTTATAGGTATTCATTTATCCCAAGGAGATGAACAGTTATAAATAATGGTATCCTTGTTAATGCTTTCAAAGAAGCCCAGTTTAGACTTCAGATTCCGTCATAATGAGTGTTGACTTCTATCTTACTACATCCTTAGATATGTACATGCTTATTTAATGATCATTTTAGTATGATTTGTAAAAGACAAATAAGGTAGCAAAATGGTATCATTTCACCCCTGGAATCAGAACTCTCTGGGAGTTTTAAGATCAAAACTGTGAAAACAAACAGCAAGATCTAATAAAAATTAATTATTGACTTGCTGCATTTTAGCACATCTCTGGCCACACATATATGCACACACATATAAGTGAGAGTGGAGAAGGGGCGCCAGCTAGTGTATACTAACTTACCAGATCATCACCTAAATGAGCTCTTCCACCCTTACACGGCGCTTTCAATGCAACTCAGACGAACTCATTTCTCACTCAGTTGTAAGCATATTTAATAATTCAGAATGGAGACAGCTCTAGTACTAAAGGATAGGTTGCTTTAGCTGATAGCAATATCAATATGTAAGGTAAGAACTTCTTAACCTGTCAGAATAGCTCATAATCTTAGGAGCTCATGACAAAACGTGTGGCTATGAGTCAAAGCAGAACAAACCTGATTGTCCTTAGGCTTAAATTATCCTGTTAATTTCTATATAAGATGGAATTTTTATTAATATGGCTAAAATTCCATTCTTGGTTGCTCAAAACTCCCAGAAATAAAAATTTTAGTTCTTAAATTATTAGCTATTAGAGAAAACATTCAAAACAGAAGAACCTAGAAAGGATTTACCCTTATTTCATCATGATACATTATTTAACCTTTACAGAACTTTTCTTCTTCATTTTAAAATCTTCTTATCTTGGGGGACTATTGGAATTGTTAAATGCTTTAGCACATGTAAACATTTAACAAACATGATACTGACCCATATAAAGTGTGCAATAAAGGCTAACATAACTGATTTTTAATCAGGCTGAACTCTATGGAAAACAAGCCAGGAACACATTTTCCCCCAACTAGTTCCTTCAAACATGCTGGACTAGATCTCTTTTCTGGTCCTAGACAACACCTTGAGTAATTCCTTCAGCTTTCTGGCCACTTTCATTTACGAGAAAAAAAAAACACACTTTGGCAACTGAGAATTCACTTTCAGATATTACATAGCCTAGTCTAGTCTAAAACCAAAACTGCAATTTCACATCCAATTCAGTCTCTCCTCACATCACCCAGGCTTAGAAACCTCTACGGAAAGACAGGCTTTTACTCTTCCTTGTTCTTGGACTTTTTCTTTCCTCCTTCTTTTATTTGCCCCTCCTTTTCCTCTGGGATGCTATTTGGTCCTCTTCCTCCTGCACTATATTAGGACTCAGGAGGGGGTATGGGGGTGGGAAACAAGCATAAGGTGCTGTTGTAATCTGACCGTTTGTTCCCTCAGTGTGGCAGATGCCCAAACACCTGCTTTCTTGCAGTGCATATTCCCAGCTCTCTCATAGGCCCTGCAGTGACCTTCCTACCATCCAATTTCCTCAAGCAAGCAAAACAATAACCACCTGACCTCTTGCAACACCCCACTATTCATCTCTTGCTTCCAGCAGATACTCTAGAGCTTCAGACTGTTGGAGATTCCTTGCCCAAGCAGGCTGTCCTCACGGGCACAGTTCCATCAAACTATCTTGAGTCCAGATACCTTTTAAGGTATAAAACTCATGTCTTCTTGTCAAACCCAAACCTGAAGATTCCATCTGCTTCTCACTGCCCTCCTCCCATGGCCTGCTGTCACAGGCCACTCCACTCACTCTCCCAACTTGAGAATTCTCAAGGCAGGAGCCAAGAACCAGTCTCTTTATTCACGTACACTCTCAAACTCTCAGAATGCATGTCAAGCACTTCTAAGAACTGCCTTCCTCACTCTACTCCTGTCTTAGATAAAGCAAGTAAATTAGTCTCTGTAGCTCAGCAAACACCCAGCTCGGGTGTGAGATGCCATTTTCCCAGCTTGCAACCTCCTCCAAAAACCGTAAGAGATTTTCTTGGAGCCTCCTTCACTTGATTTGAAGGTAAAGGAGAAGAGAAAAACAAAAATACTTCACCCCTAAAGCTATTACTCCCGATTCTTACAAATTTTTTCTTCATTTTCTCTGTTTTGACTATATAGGTTGAACAGTGAGTGAGAGAATTTAAATGATCTTCTTAAATCCTAGAGGTGGTTTCTCATCCATAGAATTATTAACACTCTGGATAAGATCTTTTTTCTTTTGTTTGAGGAGGCAGAGCTGTACAGTGTAGGATATTTAACAGTGCCCCTGCTCCCTACTCACTAGATGCCAGAAGCTTCCCTTCCCCTTGAGGTATGACAATCAAATATGTCTCTAAACATTGCCAAATAGTCTTTGGGGGCAAAATCACCCCAGCTGAGATACATTGTCCTAGAGGTATGGTAACCAGTTGCAGCTGGGTGTTCTCTTTAGCATGTGGAGATATTTTTGTTTGCTTTGGGGTTTGACCTGAAATTTCGAGACAACAGAAAAAATCCCTATAGTTATACTAGCTTCCCACCCCCTAGCTCCATTAATTTAGTGAACATTCACTCTTTATTCACTAAATAAATCTTCATGTTCTGCTAGGTACCAGACAGTGTCACAGGTATTAAATGAGAGAAGACTCTACATCTGGGACCTTACAGGTTGGTGATACTAGAAGCATCACAGAACATTCAGCAGATGGACAATATGATCGAAGTGGTGACCAAAGGAGACTACCTGGGCATCATTGTGTATGATGAAAACAGAGGGAAATTTGAAGCCTGGAAAGCCAGTTAGGATGCAGTTGCCATAATAAAACAAACAAACAAAAGAATTTTAAAGGGAGTAATGATCTGGGTATGACTCCAGGTAATGAAGAGCAAAGAATAAAACAGAATGAAGTTGAAAAAAACATTGATGGAATTGTGTAAGTAAAAAAACATTGATGGAAGTAAGAGAAGAAAGAGATAAATATCTTCTTTGATTTCTTTCATGGGGATTATCACAGTTTTCCTTGCAGATATGGGATTTTTGGGATAAAAAAAGCAAAAAATGTTAGGCAGATGATTGTGGGGAAAAACAAGAGTTTTCACTGGGTTTTTGGATATTCATATGTGGTAATTTTGGTTTGAGGTTGGATTATTCAAGGCTATTCTGTATACAGAAATTCAAGGTGAGGATCTCCCTAGAAGAGATGCATTGGTCTTCACCTCATTTTTCTCTGAAAACCTTAAGATAAACATAAGTGAACTGGTTGATCTTTCAACGATGTTTTGAGAAAAACAGCTCATTACCAACTCAGATTCACAAACTAGCATCCAAACCATCCAACAATAAAACCCAATCTTTAAACCACCTCTGATGACTTTACCTAAGCAGAGTCAGCCTATCCTTCACAAATAGGAGACCTAACGCTTCATAGGCCCGTAAGATGACAGATATTTTAGAAGCAAAGACTAAATAACTAATTTAAAGAAGCTTTTCTTTTAAATAATATGGCAAATGGACAGCACTTGTTAAAACAAGGTTCCAAATATAGTGTAAAAATGTTACTCAAGTAGCCATAGGATTGCTTAGCTAAAAAATATTTAAAAATTAAAAATTTAGGGCTTCCCTGGTGGCGCAGTGGTTGAGAGTCCGCCTGCCGATGCAGGGGACGCGGGTTCGTGCCCCGGTCTGGGAGGATCCCACATGCCGCGGAGCGGCTGGGCCCGTGAGCCGTGGCCGCTGAGCCTGTGCTCCGGAGCCTGTGCTCCGCAAGGGGAGAGGCCACAACAGTGAGAGGCCCGCCTACCGCAAAAAAAAAAAAAAAAAAAAAAAAAAAAAAAAAAAAAATTAAAAATTTAATGGAAATAGAATTTAACCTATTTCTTCTTCCTGCCATTTCTCCCTTTGTTCAATTGCATTTCCTCAAATTTTAGATCAGGAAGGTTAAATTGAAGAAACTTTTGCTCTTTGGAAATGAACCTATTACCTTATTATCCCCTCACCTTTCTGCCAATCATTCTACAGCTCCCGTGATTGTTCCTTCATTTTTTAATCTCTCTCTTGCTTCTGTAGAGAAGTCTAAGAACATTTTTAGGAGTTCTATAGTCTTGGGTTCAAATCTCAAATACACCTTTATAAAGTTATTCTACAAACTCAGGCAAGTCCTTCTCTAAGATTTCATTTCTTTAAAGTCAAGAGAACATTTTCCTTACATGGTTTTATGTTAATTAAATGAATTAAACATATACATCACAAGTATAGAATTCATTGTAGTTGTTTTTTCCCCTCCCCTTCCCCTTCTGCTAAGTGATTTAGTAACAGGAGATATGAAAGGCATGATATGCCTATTTTGTATTTGCTATTATATATGTTAAAACAATAATAAAAAATATATTTTGGGGTACTACAATCTGGACAATGTCAAACATATAAAGCAAAAAATACATAAATATGTATAGAAAAGAAATGCAAGAATACATATAGTTATTAACAGTGATTATTTTGGATGATAAAAAATAGATATTTATCCTTTTCACTGTTCTGTTTCCCTGTCTTTATATAATATTTAATTTCCTAATGAAAAACATAAACTTCATGGAAAAAGAAAAGGAACTTTCTAGAAATTCCAATGTTCTCATTAATGAAAACAAAGTTTACTGCATTAACTAGTAACTCAGAGAAATACTCCTCACACTAAATAAGATAATGTTCTTTCATAGTCCTCTACACTATGAGTGGACCAAGCCCCAGTGGTACTGATGGAATATATACCCTCAGTCTCTGTCTATGGCACTGACTTTGGGCTTTTTTTTTTTAAATGAAAATAATTTCCAGATCATAATAATAGCATTAATCTAATCAGATTTTAGTAAATCAATTATCCTTATACAGATGAATACTAATAGTATGATCATTACTGTGGCTCAGACATGTCTTTTTTTCTAGCACAAGTACAGAACAAATCTCAATAGTCAGGAATATATATTCACCATGCTCCAGCTCAGTTTTGTCTTTATTCTGACTTCTGAAGAGTTACTCAAATAGTCTAAGTACTGCAGCAATGGAAGTCTAATCCACATACCACTTTACAGTTTTAATTCAGAATCACATGGACCCTACTTAAACTATTGCCTCTCTCCCCTGCTACCCCAGCAGTGACCTTCAAAGGGAAAATGAAGACTTCAAGAACTTTCTTACTATATTACAATCAGTCATTTGCTCATCTATTTTCTTATCATAATGCATTCTCCTTTAAGACAAGGGAGGTGTTTCAGACAAGGGAGATGTTTCAAACTCACCCATCAGCAGACAGGCTGCCTGAAGTTGTACTAAGCCCACAGACACCCCAAAACACACCACCTGATGCAGCCCATCGGAGGGAAAAGATTCAGCTCCACCCACGAGAACACAGGCACCAGTCCCTCCCACCAGGAAGCCTACACAAGCCACTGGACCAACTTCACCCACTGGGGGCAGATACCAGAAGCAAGAGGAACTATGAACCTGCAGCCTGCGGAAAGGAGACCTCAAATACAGTAAATTAGACAAAATGAGAAGACAGAGAAATATCAGGTGGGCCAAAAGGTTCTTTCAGTTTTTTCCATAAGATGGCTCTAGTAGCACTTAGTTGTCTTTAACTTCATTTGAAACAATTTTGTTAGATTGTATGCGACAGCTGTCATATCAGCATGCATTTAAAAAAAGACATCAAAATTGGTGAATTTTTGTGTAGCTATTTTAATACTGAAGATGAAAAAAAGCAACATTTTCAGCATATTATGCTTTATTATTTCAAGAAAGGTAAAAACTCAACTGAAATGCACAAAAAGATTTGTGCAGCATATGGAGAAGGTGCTGTGACTGACTGAACATGTCAAAAGTGGTTTGCAAAGTTTCGTGCTGGAGATTTCTCGCTGGATGATGCTCCATGGTTGGGTAGACCAGTTGAAGTTGATAGTGATCAAATCGAAATAATAATTGAGAACAATCAACTTTATACCACACGGGAGATAGCGGGCATACTCAAAATATCCAACCAGGCATTGAATATCATTTCCACCAGCTTGGTTATGTGAATCGCTTTGATGTTTGGGTTCCACATAAGTTAAGGGAAAAAAACCCTCTTGAACATACTTCTGCATGAGATTCTCTACTAAAACATAATGAAAACGTCCCATTTTTAAAACAAATTGTGATGGGCAAAGAAAAGTGGATACTGTACAACAATGTGGAATGGAAGAGATCCTGGGGTAAGAGAAATGAACCACCACCAACCATACCAAAGGCCTGTCTTCATCCAAAGAAGGTGATGTGTATATGGTGGGATTGGAAGGGAGTCCTCTGTTATGAGCTCCTTCCAGAAAACCAAATGATTAATTCCAACAAGTTGTCCTCCCGATTAGACCAACTGAAAGTGGCACTCGATGAAAAGTTCCCAGAATTAGCATAATCTTCCATCAGGATAACACAAGACCTCATGTTTCTTTGATGACCAGGCAAAAGCTGTTACAGCTTGGATGAGAAGTTCTGATTCATCTGCCATATTCACCAGACACTGCACTTTCGGATTTCCATTTATTTTGGTCTTTAAAAAATTCTCTTAATGGAAAAAATTTCAATTCCCTGGAAGAATGTAAAAGGCACTTGGAACAGTTCTTTGCTTAAAAAGATAAAAAGTTTTGGGAAGATGGAATTATGAAGTTGCCTGAAAAATGGCAGAAGGCAGTGGAACAAAAGGGTGAATATGTTCAGTGAAGTTCTTGGTGAAGATGAAAAATGTGTCTCTATTTTTACTTAAAAAACCAAAGGTGATTTTTGGCCCATCTAATATATTGCAGTTGAAGTAGCAAGGTAAAAACCCATAGGACCAAATAAATGAAGAGGAATCAGGCAATCTATCTGAAAAATAATTCAGAGTAATGATAGTAAGATGATCCAAAATCTCAGAAATAGAACGGAGAAAATACAAGAAACCTTTAACAAGAACCTAGAAGAACAAAAGAAGAGGGACTTCCCTGGTGGTCCAGTGGTTAAGACTTTGCCTCCCAATGAAGGGGGTCCGGGTATCATCCCTGGTCAGGGAGCTAAGATCCCACATGCCTTGTGGCCAAAAAACCAAAACACAAAACAGAAGCAGTATTGTCACAAATTCAATAAAGACTTTAAAAATGGTCCACATCAAAAAAAAATAATAAAGAAGAAATAAACAGTGATGAACAACACAATAACTGAAATTAAAAATACACTAGAAAGAATCAGTAGCAGAATAACTGAGGCAGAAGAATGGATATGTGAGCTGGAAGATAAAATGTTGGAAATAACTGCCAGGGAGCAGAATAAAGAAAAAAGAATGAAAAGAATTGAGGACAGTCTCAGAGACCTCTGGACAACATTAAATGCACCACCAACATTCGAATTATAGGGGTCCCAGAAGAAGAAGAGAAAGAGAAAGGGTCTGAAAATATTTGAACTGATTATAGTCAAAAACTTCCCTAACATGGGAAAGGAAATATTCAATCAAGTCCAGGAAGCACAGAGAGTCCCATACAGGATAAACCCAGGGGAAATATGCTGAGGCACATATTAATCAAACTATCAAAAATTAAACAGAAAAATATTAAAAGCAGCAAGGGAAAAGCAACACATAACATAAAAGGGAATCCCCATAATGTTATCAGCTGATCTTTCAGCAGAAACTCTATAGGCCAGAAGGGAGGGGCAGGATACACTTAAAGTGATGAAAGGGAAAAACCTACAACCAAGATTATTCTACCCAGCAAGGATCTCATTCAGATTTGATGGAGAAATCAAAAGCTTTACAGTCAAGCAAAAGCTAAGAGAATTTGGCACCACCAGACTAGCTTTGCAAAAAATGCTAAAAGAACTTCTCTAGGCAGGAACCACAAGAGAAGAAAAAGACCTACAAAAACAAACCCAAAACAATTAAGAAAATTGTTACAGGAACATACATGTTGATAATTACCTTAAATGTAAATGGATTAAATGCTCCAACCAAAAGAGACAGACTGGATGAATGGATACAAAAACAAGACCTGTATATACGTTGCCTACAAGAGACCCACTTCAGACCTAGGGACACATACAGACTGAAAGTGAGAGGAGGGAAAAAGATATTACATGTGAATGGAAATCAAAACAAAGCTGGAGTAGCAATACTCATATTAGACAAAATAGACTTTAAAATAAAAACTGTCACAAGAGACAAGAAAGGACACTACATAAAGCAGCAAAATACACTTTCTTATCAAGAGCACACGGAACATTCTCCAGGACAGATCACATCTTGGGTCACAAATCAAGCCTCAGTAAATTTAAGAAAATTGAAATCATATCAAGCATCTTTTCTGACCACAACACTATGAAATTAGAAATCAATTACAGGAAAAAAACTGTAAAAAAACCACAAACACATGGAGGCTAAACAATACGCTACTAAATAACAAAATCACTGAAGAAATCAAAGAGGAAATAAAAAGTACCTAGAAAAAAATGACAACAAAAACATGACGACCCAAAACCTATGGGATGCAGCAAAAGCAGTTCTAATAGGTAAGTTTATAGCAATACAATCCTACATCAAGAAAAAAAAAAATCTCAAATGAACAACGTAACCTTACACCTAAAGCAACCAGAGAAAGAAGAACAAACAAAATACAAAATTTGCAGAAGGAAAGAATTCATAAAGATCAACCCAGAAATAAATGAAATAGAAATGAAAAAAAAAACAAAGATCAATAAAACTAAAAGCCAGTTCTTTGAGAAGATAAACAAAATTGATAAACTTTTAGCCAGACTCAACAAGAAAAAAAGGGAGAGGACTCAAATCAATGAAATTAGAACTGAAAAAGGGGAAGTTACAACTAACACTGCAGAAATACAAAGGATCATAAGAGACTACTACAAGCAACACTATGCCAATAAAATGGACAACCTGGAAGAAATGGACAAATTCTTAGAGAGGTACAACCATCCAAGACTGAACCAGGAAGAAACAGAAAATATGAACAGACCATTCACAAGTGCTGAAATTGAAACTGATTAAAAATCTTCCAACAAACAAAAGTCCAGGACCAGGTGGCTTCACAGGTGAATTTTATCAAACATTTAGAGAAGAGCTAACACCTATGATCCTCAAACTCCTCCAAAAAGTTGCAGAGGGAGGAATACTCGCAAACTCATTCTACGAGGCCACCATCACCCTAACACCAAAACCAGACAAAGATATCACAAAAAAAGAAAATTACAGGTCAATATCACTGATGAACATAGATGCAAAAGTCCTCGACAAAATACTAGCGAACAGAATCCAGGAACACATTAAAAGGATCATTCACCATGATCAAGTGGGATTTATCCCAGGGATGCGAGGATTCTTCAATATACACAAATCAACAATGTGATACACCATATTAACAAGAAGAATAAAAACCATGTGATCATATCAATAGATGTGGAAAAAGCTTTTGACAAAATTCAACACTGATTTATGATAAAAACTCTCCAGAAAGTGGGCATGGGGGAAAGTACCTCAACATAATAAAGGCCATATATGAGAAACCCACAGCAAACATTATTCTCAATGGTGAAAAACCTAAAGCATTTCCTCTAAAATCAGGAACAAGGCAAGTGTGCCCACTATCACCACTATTATTCAACATAGTTTTGGAAGTCCTAGCCATGGCAATCAGAGAAGAAAAAGAAATAAAAGGAATCCAAATTGGAAAAGAAGAAGTAAAGCTGTCACTGTTTGCAGATGACATGATACTATACATAGAAAATCCTAAAGATTCCACCAGAAAACTACTAGAGCTCATCAATGAATTTAGTAAAGTCACAGGATACAAAATTAATACACAGAAATCACTTGCATTCCTATACACTAACAATGAAAGATCAGAGAGGGAAATTAAGAAAACACTTCCATTTACCATTGCAACAAAAAGAATAAAATATCCAGGAATAAACCTACCTAAGGAGACAAAAGACCTGTATGCAGAAAACTATAAGACACTGATGAAAGAAATTAAAGATACAAACAGATGGAGAGATATACCATGTTCTTGGACTGGAAGAATCAACATTGTGAAAATGACTATACTACCCAATGCAATCTACGGATTCAATGCAATCCCTATAAAACTACCACTGGCATTTTTCACAGAACTAGAACCAAAAAATTCACAATTTGTATGGAAACACAAAAGACCCTGAATAGCCAAAACAATCTTGAGAAAGAAAAACGGAGCTAGAGGAATCAGGCTCCCTGACTTCAAACCATACTACAAAGCTACAGTAATCAAGACAGTATGGTATTGGTACACACTCTTTTTAATTGCACTTGGAATATTCTCCGGGACAGTTCACATGCTGGACCACAAATAAGTCTCAATAAATTTAAGAAGATTTAAATCATATCAAGTATCTTTTCTGAACTAAATGGAATAAAATGACAAAATTCAACATTCACTTATGATAAAATTTCTCAGAATGTGTATGGAGGAAACACACCTCAACATAATAAAGGCCATATATGACAAAACCAGTGAAAAGCTGAAAGTTTTTCCTCTAAGGTGAGGAACAAGACAAGGATGTCCACTCTCATCACTTTTTTTTTTTTTTTTTTTTTTTTTGTGGTACATGGGCCTCTCACTGTTGTGGCCTCTCCCATTGCAGAGCACAGGCTCCGGACCCGCAGGCCCAGCGGCCATGGCTCACGGGCCCAGCCGCTCCGTGGCACGTGGGATCCTCCCGGACCGGGGCACGAACCTGTGTCCCCTGCATCGGCAGGCGGACTCTCAACCACTGCGCCACCAGGGAAGCCCTATCACTTTTATTCAACATAGTATTGCGAGTCCTAGCCACAGCAATCAGACAAAAAAATAAATAAAAATAAAATAAAAGGCATCCAATTTGGAAAGAAGTAAAGCTGTCACTGTTTTCAGATAACATGATACTATATATAGAAAATCCTAAATATGTCATCAAAAAACTACTAGAATTAAGAAATGAATTCAGTAAAGTTGCAGAATAAAAAATCAATACATAGAAATATGTTGCATCTCTATATACTAATAACAAATTGTCATAAAGGGAAATTAAGAAAATAATCCCATTCACAATTGCATCAAAAAGAATAAAACACTTAGGAATAAATTTAACCAAGGCGCTGAATGACTTGTACTCTGAAAACTATAAGGCACTGATGAAAGAAACTGAACATGATGCTGTTGGAGGACGGAGGAAATGAAAAGTGCCCATTGAACTTAGTCACCTTGACACTAAAAAACAGTTAACCTAGAGGATGGTGGTAGGTACTTTGAAATAGTATGTGCATTCCTAAGTCAATTATATGAACCATAATTCAAAAAGAGTCATGTACCAATATGTTCATTGCAGCTCTATTTACAATAGCCAGGACATGGAAGCAACCTAAGTGTCCATCAACAGATGAATGGATAAAGAAGATGTGGCACATATATACAATGGAATATTACTCAGCCATAAAAAGAAACAAAATTGAGTTATTTGTAGTGAGGTGGATGGACCTAGAGTCTGTCATACAGAGTGAAGTAAGTCAGAAAGAGAAAAACAAATACCATGTGCTAACGCATAAATATGGAATATAAGAAAAAAAAAGGTCATGAAGAACCTAGGGGTAAGATGGGAATAAAGACACAGACCTACTAGAGAATGGACTTGAGGATATGGGGAGGGGGAAGGGTAAGCTGTGACAAAGTGAGAGAGTGGCATGGACATATATACACTACCAAACATAAAATAGATAGCTAGTGGGAAGCAGCCGCATAGCACAGGGAGATCAGCTCGGTGGTTTGTGACCACCTAGAGGGGTGGGATAGGGAGGGTGGGAGGGAGGGAGACGCAAGAGGGAAGAGATATGGGAACATATGTATATGTATAACTGATTCACTTTGTTATAAAGCAGAAACTAACACACCATTGTAAAGCAATTACACTCCAATAAAGATGTTAAAAAAATTTAATTTTAAGAAAGCTGTGAGATGTTCAAAGTCACATCAAGCAGAAAGTTGCATATTCAAGTCTGGAGTCCAAGGGAGACAACATGGCTGGTTGTATATATTTGGGAGTTGTCAGCATCTACGGGGTAATTAAGGCCAAGGAAACAGATATCTCACAAAGAGAGTGAATTTAAGAAAGAGAGAGGGCTCAGAGCAGAGTCTAGGAGAGCTCAAATATTTAGAGGTCAGTAGAGGAAGCACAGGCAGAAGAGTCTGAGGAGACAAAACAATGTCCTATTGTAGAATCCAAGGGCAGTGTGTGCTTCATTATGGAAGGGATAATAAATTATTTCAAGAGCTCTGGGAAAGTCAAATCAGATGAGGACAGAAACAGTAGCATTGGGTCTATTCATTCATTTGTCTATTCAGTTGAGGACAATATTTCTAGCTTTGTCTCATTACTTCATTTGATCAATATTTATTTTGTGCCTACTGTAGACCAAAAACTTCTACTTTCTCAGAATATGATGGCAAGTAAGACAGCCATGGTTTCTGCCCCCAAGAAGCTCACATTCTGTTAGCACATACAAACAATAAACAAGGTGAATAAATTAGATAATTAACTAGATAGTAAGCTAGCAAGTGCAATGAAGAAAAACAAATGTTATAGAGTATTATCAGGCCAGCTAATTTAGGTCAAGGAATAGACAAGGAACATCAAAATGTATTGTGACATGTAATTACAAACAAAGTTTGTTTCTCCTTGAGTTGGCTGATAGTAAATGTGATTTGGTTCAAAACTCCAAAAACAATGGGAGCAGAGACAATAGTAGGAGATTCATTTATTAACTGGAAGTAACTCTTTTAATGATCTTAGCATTGGTGCTAGCTCTGTGAGGAAAAGAAAGCAGGGTGTTAGAATGCAGTTCAAAGCATATATTTCATATCCATGAGATATTTCCACTATATCACAAGAACTCTGAGATTTCAGATTGATGTTAACATGTTTTCTATCAAATATTTCTGAAGAGAAGCAAATATATTCTGTGTCATCTACAGTTGTGCTCCATATATCAATAATTAAGACATGTGACAACTGTCTATATGTATGTGTTCCAAGAAGGCAGTCTGCCAGGCAATGCAAGGAAGAAAACGTCATTTGTTCTATACTCTGACCATACCCCTCCTCCCAAATTGGCTATTTCCCTCCCTGTTCCAGAGAAGACCATTCAGTTCACTGAAGAACCTGGAGATCCAGGGGGAGGGAGATGTGACAGTGAAGTCACCTGCACTTTCTCCTTTGGTAGAGCAAGTTTGCAAAACTTCCCATGACCACCAGGTGTGAGCAAGTTTCCTAGGAATCTCAAGTTATACAAGGGCTTTTCTTCCAGGACAAATCTAGTCTTCCCGGATCCATCTGAACTATAGCAGAGGGTAGGGCAGCAGAGTTATTTTAGAAACTCTATCCTAGACCACTACCTGAAAGCAGCTGGGGTTTGAATTCAAATCTGTACCAATTAAAATTATTTTCCCAATTTTGTTCAGAATTGGGCAATATAAACTTCTCTGCCATTTAGTCTCAAGAAATGTCAGGTCTTTAATTTTCTTCATCTACTAAACAGCACTAACTCATAATAAACTGTACTCCCTATCACTTTAGATGATATTTACCTTCCTAGAGTAGATAAGCCATTTTAGTGTTCATCTGATCTGTTAGCATTGCCTGTAAGGTAAAATACAAACTATAGAGTTGCTGCCAAGATACTAAGAAATACCTATTCCTTATGGGCAAGAATTGAACATTAGAAGGTGCCTCGAGCTCATAAGGAGAACATGAATAGGGACTTGCTAGGATAAATATGTTCGAATGAAAGTCAAAGTCATTGACTCTTCTTGTCTCTTGTAAATATTTTCCTTCATACCACACCCTCTCAAGTAACCACATTGTCTGGAGGCTGAAATATTTATGTAAGACTAATTTAAGAAGTGATTTCTATGACCTATACATGTTTTCTATCCAGCAGACATAGTTTTCAAATACTCTTGGGTTATCCAGTTGCCTGTTTCCCATGAGGTGTGTTGGCTTCACAAATATAGTAGATTTTCTCAAGTTCCTGAAAACCAAATTGGTCTTTTTCTTTATTAAGTTACCCCAGAAATTCAAAGGAATGTGAACAATGAACTGAAATCCTAAGTACTAGACACCAAATTTTTTCCATTTCATCTAAGCCCACATCTGCATGTCCCTGTGGGGGAAATATGATAGGAGTGAAGTCTGCCATCACACTTCCTTTTCTCCTCTGGCTTTCAACCAGTTCCTTTGAATATATGCTGTCATCCTATCACAGCTCTGAGAAAACCATAGCCTAGAATTATTTTATATCTCATTCCTGTAAAATCTAAGTCACCAAGTGGTGAATGCCATCAATTCACCACGTACCAGTAGAAGAGGGAGAGAAAACCACTACTAAAAGTTAGAGCTTATTTCTATTTGTTTTATAACCCACTAGTGACCTATAGTGTGAACTTCAAGCAGGCTGAGAAGGGTACCATACCAAGCAAGGCAGAACACTTAGGAGTACCTTAGAATCTAAACAAGTCATCTACCTTGTCCCATGCATGACTGTCTCTGAGATGGGAACCAGACCAACAAGCTAAATGCTTCTTATTAAATCTTCATCTGTGTCATCTCAAAATTATCTATTTGTATTGATCAATATTCTACAGGGCAGTAATGATGAAATTATAAACAATTTGATCAATATTTGCAGTTATCTAACCTCGTGTATAAGTACATATGATAAACAAGGAGTGAGAGGACCCCACTGCCCTAAAATCTCTTCTCCGCACTGCCTAACTATGTCTCATTCCCGCTTCTCAGGCCTGAAATTCTACCAAATCAAGATTCATTTTGGTTAACAAGCCCATTTTGAAAGGTAAATAACTCTAACAGAATTAGTTTAACAATTAAGTCCTTTATGGAGAGTGCACTTGCTGCCTTAAATTACTTCCCTCCTAAACTCCAGTTGAGATATCCCCAGAGTAATGAGTACTTTAATAGCAAGAGGCTTAGAAAACAGAAGAGCAGTTTTGGAATATGAGGAGAAAGGCTTTAGGTAAAGACATGCTTAGGTCGAACTTAAAAATCAAGGGTTAGAGCAGCCAGAGGCATGAGGAAGTAAGGACAGGAGTAAAGAAAAAGAAGTAGGAAGGCCCTCAAAACAAAGGATAAATACTTCAAAAATGTGTCCTGGACTCGACATACTCCCAGTTTTCAGTGTAATATTGCCTCTTGACTATTCAGATATGAGACGATAACAGTATAATGGTCTATACTAAATGGGAAAAGTTAAAATTGGCCTTCATCTCCTCACATGCCATAGAAACAGAAAGATCGTCTCAAAATTCATCAATTATGTGATTTTAAAAATTGCCATATAACTTTATATTCCAAATTTTGGTAACAGCTAAGAGGAATAAAAACTTTGATATTTTCCAATAGCCTTACTGATTTAAAAGAAAAAGAAAACCAAAAGGCCTATCAGTTTACACAGTTGGGTTGTCAGATGTGAGGCTCATATATGGGGCATTGCCTTAATTCGCTGTCTCATGCTTACATTTCTTAGACCATTATGCTAGTAAGCCAAGGCCAGAAGTGAACATATTTTCACTCAAGCACAAACCATCTTTCCTTGAATATTCTAGAGGCCAACAGGCCTCCAGAGAAGCTGTACACCGAGTACAGGGGAGGCTTAAGAAAACTGGTTTTTACCAGACTCAAGAGTCAAATGAAGGCATTTAATCTCTATTACTTACTCTGCAGCTCAAATACATTTTGCCAAGAGATTATTTATAGTTGTGGACACGAAATAGATGATCTGTGAACTGCCTGTGGCGAGAGTCACTTTAAGAATCACAGACCTCGCTGGAGGGAGCAGCGCGGGACTCTGTGGGCTGAGAGAGGCCTCCAGGGATTTCCGTTTTCATACCAGCTCTGCCCTCACAGCCACAGTGGCCCTGGGCAGTCTGTTACCCTGTTGCAGCTGTACTTTCCTCCCTTTGAGAGTTAATCAGCAGCCCTTGGGAGGAAAAACTAATTTAAATGATTTGAAAACAAAAGGTATTCCAGAGTACGGTTGATAGTAAATAGCCAGACTTTAAGCCCTTGATTGCACAAGTAAATCAGTTCCCAACCCCTTATCTTACTCTATCAGCAGCCATCATCTGGCAGTTTTTACAAAATGCTCACATCTGCCGTCAGACCAAGTTTTCCCAGCCCTATACAGTTGTAAAATCTGAGGATTTAAAAATTACCACCTGAGTCCATATCACAAGCCCATCAAAGAGGAAAAGTCTAGAATTAACAGCTTTTTTAGGGCCTACTGACAGTGGCCACTTTGTAGCTTCCTTGAACAATAGACCCAGAGCCAACAAGAGCCAGACCCAGTGGTTGACTGGGAATCCCTACTCATACCAAGTGAGATCCGAAAATAGTTGTAAAGCTGATGTTTCAAGGCTGAGGCATGGATATACCTGTTCATGTCCTAGGAGAGCCCTGGAAACATCTTTGAAAGCCGATATATCCTTTATCATATCTGCCCAATATAACCGACTCAAGCTTCAACCTACTACCTTGACCTACATTCTTAACTATGCCAGTCATTCCATCTACCTTCACGAGGTCCTCAACTTTGGTGCTGGGACAATTGCTATTTCTGCGATCTCTCTGTTTTCAAAGTGTATCACTGAGAAAGGAGCACACTGAGTAAAAACCACGTTAGCTATTAGCGCCCCCCTAGTTTATCCCACTGAGATCTATATCCTTGATTTCAGTCATCAGTCAAGTTTGTTCAATTCATATACCCACCTATATCAATACCAGAGGTGACTGTTGTTTTTGTGTGTGTGTGCTGTTATTGTCTGTAAATAAGACTTCATGAAAATGATGAAGGAATTTGTTAAAAATATTACTTACATGGGATGAACACTATATGCAATTTATTGCCTAGCTAACTTGAGCATACTCATGCAATTATTACAGTGGGAGGTCTGGAATATACATTCAGCTCCTGTCTAATAAAGGTTCATGAAAACCCTTTGACAGAGTGTTAAAAAGTAATCTTAGTTCTAATCCAGCATGGTTTCCTCTCCTTGCAACATTCAGGCTCTGCTAAACCTCTTTTGTGGGCCACATGCTGTGTTTATTCATACTGGTTTGGGCTGAAAAACCATTTTATCACGATACTGATTCATAGTCTCTTTATGATGCCTGCTTACAGTTAAATTTAAGTACTAGCTTTAATAATTGTATCTCTAGGAAGCCCTTACTTCCCTCAACATTCTCTGAAGAATTATCTGCCACTAATTTGTCCTCATATTGTTTCCTTGATGCTGTAGTTCATCTCCTGCATCTGAGTGCCCCATGTGGTCGGTGTTTGGCATGAGTTCTGCATGTTGCTGGATGGGAACCATGACCATTTGTGATCCCTTTCAGGGACAAGATAGATTCTGGAAAGGGGTTACAAACAAAAAGATACACTCACCCACTTTGTGTAAATAAGGGCATGATGATTTCATCCCTATACCACCATTAATATCCATTCTGATTCTTCTTCCGGCTCGCTCCAACAATAAAAGCAATTCTCCAGCTTCTCTCTGGAAGGAGCTTGGCCACCCATCTAGCACCCCAGCTTTTGTGGCTTACATCCAAAGGATAGGCCCTCGAGTCACCTAGCTGTGATAGCCAACAGGGCTCAGCATCCTCAAGTCCCATAGGACCATATTAAACAAAAATGTAGTTTTCAAATGGGGGCACACAGCACCTCATGCAGCTATCTCCCCTTGGTTCAGTACAGAGGGATATCCACACTAGGTAACATCACTTGTAAATTTTCTGTGAACTTCAGACTTGGGTTTATTAGACTATTGGTCTAGGATGTATTAGACTGTTGAACTAGGATGTTTAGCCTTCGACTTTCCAGTTCCTGCCCAAGTTTGTTTTTTCCTTGAGGTAGTTAATGCATAAGCTATTAGAAATTAAGGACTTTTAGAAAGAGTCTAGATTGTTCACAATTTAAAGCAGATTTTACCAAATCTTCACAGATGCTATCCTATTTAAGGTTCTGTAAGTATGTCTTTCTTTCTGACTCACGCTCTTATACCATCTCCTCCTCTTCCTTTAACCCCTGAACTTCCCGTTTGCTCTCCCGCAAAAAAAGACTTTTCCCCTACATCTATCTCTTTGGCTTCAGGTCAAAATCACTGACATCACAGCTGCCTACCAACATAAGCCCGTGTTACCCTCAACTCTAAGCGATTCTAGCATCCCTGATGCTTGCCCCTAGAGACTTGATTCATTATTCTTGCTTCAGGTAAAAATTTCTGAAGTTATAACTTCCTTATATTCCTCAAGCTTAACTTAGCTCCAGCCTTAGGGATCTCCTACCTCTTCCCTCTCTCTAGTTTGTACTAAACTCATTAAAAATATCTTAGATTTCCTATCTTTCCTTCTAACATTTGCCTGAACTAGAAAGGAAAATAGTCTGTACAGTGCCCAGAAAGAGAACACAAAGGGGAACATTTATGAACATGTCCTTCGCTTCATTCATGGGTGAGCATACCCTTAAGAACCAGCAAGCCTAGTTGGTGTTTTTGGTCCATTTGTGAACCCGAAGATATCATGACCTTAAGACTCCAGATATTTGCATTATACCACTTATTCTGGTTGCTCCTATCACCAAGAAGTCTTCTGATTATAGGTTGCCTTCCTACATAGCTTTTTGACACTGAGCACATCAGCTGACACAAGGATACCAATTTGCTTGAAAGCTAAATTTCTCATTATAAATTTATGCATTAATCTGGTTTGTTCATCACTCTTGTATGAGTCTGGTTAGTGTAGCTCATCTGGAAGAGATCACTTCCAAAAAATATAAATATTTGAGTTTCTGAATATGAATTTTTTTGGTCCCAGTCTCAGACTTTTAAGGACTTAAAGGTATATAGTAATCAGGGTTAAATGCTCAGTTCAGCTATATTCTTGCGAGTTTCTTAACTCACAACTGGGCACTTAAGTGGTCTTATTCTCAACTTCAATTACCACAAAATTACACACACACATGATTTTTCTATAATTTCTTAGGCTCTTGTGAATGAAATTGTCTTTGAGTTTATCCATTTTTAATTCTTTGTCTGTGACTAGTATTGACATCCTTAAAATTAAGTCCTAAATCATTTTACTTTGCCAGTAGTTTGGTAAATTTGCAAAAGTCTTGGTTTCTTCACAAAGTTTAACATGCCTCCCAAATTTTAAGCCAAGAACTCTTCTGAGGAGCCCATTAACATTTTTATTAAGAAGAAATCAATGCAATGTTTCCTGTTAGGAAGCATAATATATATATTTTTTAGAATAAGAGAAAAATTACTTTTATTATTTTATTTTCTTATTACAATAGCAAAGCATGCATATCATAGAAACACTACGAAATGATATGAACCAGTAAAAGGAAATAAAGCCCATCCAGAAATAACTACTGTTAATGTCTTAGTGACCATCCTCTCAAAGTTCTCCTCCACCCCTGACACATATATACACACACACACACGTATCAAAAAAGGAAATGACCTGTTCACTTAGTATTCTACTGCAATGGGGCCGTCTTGTTCTCATTGTACTTGCTGTGCCTCACACAGAGTGACACTCTGTAAGTGCCCAATAAATATGTGATGAACGAATGACCAATCCTAAGGTCTCTTCTAGCTCTGAACCCATTTGGTCTTTGTCATTCTTTTACTCTGTGAATCTTCCATGCATCCTTAATTTACCCTGTACTGGTTTTTTAAAAATTAGGAGATTTCAGTTTTTAGAATAGTTTTTGATTTACACAAAAATTGGGCAGATAGTACAGAGAGCCCCATATGCAGTCCCCCTGCCACCAGCACAGTTTCCCTATTATTAACATCTTGCACTAGTGTGGAACATTTGGTACTGTCAGTTTTTGGGTTTTTTAAAACATTCTAATAGATGTGTAGTAGTAGCTCACTGTTGTTTTAATTCGCAATTCCCTAATGATATACGATGTCATCTTTTCATGTACTTATTTAAAGTCTGTATTTTTATTTAGTGAGGGGTGTGTTCAGATATTTTGCCTATTTTTTAACTGGGTTGTTCATTTCTTATTGTTGAGTTTTATGTGTTCTTTGTATATCCAGTGATAATTTCACTGGATACAGAATTCTAGGTTGATGGCTTTTCCTTTAATACTTTAAATATTTCACTCCATTCTTCTTGCTTGCATGTATTCTGAAGAGAAGTCCAATATAATTTTTATCTTTGATCTTCTACAGATCAGGTTTCTTAAAAAATTTTTTTTCTTGGTCTTTGGCTTTCTGTAGTTTGATACAGATTTTTTGGGTATTTATTCTCCTTGGTATTCTCTGAGCTTCTCTGGATCTGTGGTTTGGTGTCTGTCATTAATTTTGAGACTTTCTCAGCCATTATTGCTTCAAATATATCTTCTGTTCCTTTTTCTCTTTCTTCTTCTAGTATTTCCACTTCACATTTGTTCTACCTTTTGCATTCGTTCCACAGTTCCTTGATATTCTGTTCCATTAAAAGAAATCATTCTCTTTGCATTTCTTTTTGGAGATGACATATCTTCAAGCTCACTGATTCCTTTTAGAGTTTCCATTGCTCTGTTTACATTACCCATCCGTTCTTGCATGTTGTTTCATTTTTCTTGAGAGCACTTAATGTATTAATCATAGTTGTTTTAAACTCCCTATCTGATAATTCCAAAAGCTATGTTATGCCTGAGTCTCTTATGCTTCCTTTGTTTCTTCAGACTATGTTTTTTTTTTTCACTTTTTTTTTTTTTTTTTTTTTTTTTTTTTTTGTGGTACGCGGGCCTCTCACTGTTGTGGCCTCTCCCGTTGCGGAGCACAGGCTCCGGATGCGCAGGCTCAGCAGCCATGGCTCACGGGCCCAGCCGCTCCGCGGCATATGGGATCCTCCCAGACCGGGGCACGAACCCGTATCCCCTGCATCGGCAGGCGGACTCTCAACCACTGCGCCACCAGGGAGGCCCCAGACTATGTTTTTCATTGCTTTCTAGCATGTCATTTCCTTTTTTCCTGAAAGCTGGACATGACATAATGGGTAAAGAAACTGAGATAATTAGGCTTTTAGCGTGAGCTGTGCTATGTTTAATATCTTCTGCAGCTGTAGATGCCAGAGGCTTCCTTTCTTCTTGTTTCCTTATTTTTTTTCCTTCTCATGTTGTTTTTATGTCTCCCTAAACACTTCTTAAACAGAATCTGTGTCTTGCAGCTCTCGGTTGTATGCCACTGTAATTGTAGTGGAGCCCTGCTGGTCTAGTGATTGGATGTGGGTGGGGGGAGGTGTTTTATAATTTTATGATTAAATGTCAGTTTTTTAGTGGGCCTGAGTCCCTGGACTGTGGCCTTCAGAAATGTTCCTCAGCCTTTCCCTCCCCTTATATGAGACAAGAAGACTAGAGGGGGTTAGAGTTGGCTGATTTCCCTTTTCTTAGGTCAATTTCTTTTAATTAATTAATTTAACATCTTTATTGGAGTATAATTGCTTTACAATGGTGTGTTAGTTTCTGCTTTATAACAAAGTGAAACAGCTATACATATACATATATCCCCATATCTCCTCCCTCTTGCGTCTCCCTCCCACCCTCCCTATCCCACTCTAGGTGGTCACAAAGCACTGAGCTGATCTCCCTGTGCTACGTGGCTGCTTCCCACTAGTTATCTGTTTTACATTTCGTAGTGTATATATGTCTATGCCACTCTCTCATTTCGTCCCAGCTTACCTTTCCCCCTTCCCATGTCCTCAAGTCCATTCTCTATGTCTGCGTCTTTATTCCTGTCCTGCCCCTAGGTTCTTCAGAACCTTTTTTTTTTAAGATTCCCTTTCTGACTTACTTCACTCTGTATGACAGGCTCTAGGTCCATCCACCTCACTACAAATAACTCAATTCCGTTTCTCTTTATGGTTGAGTAATATTACATTGTATATATGTGCCACATCTTTATCCATTCATCTGTCGATGGACACTTAGGTTGGGAAGCATCATATATTTCTAATTATCTTTTCTTTTTAAAAAAATCTCCTGTCTTTCCTGATGATTGTTTAAAAACTATCTTTCTTCAAGGCATCACCAATTAAGTTAGATTGACCTACCTCAGCAAGCATCCTTACACTAGGCTTTTCTTTCTTAGATGTGGATTTTTCTCTGATCCTACTTCATTTATTGATCTCTTTGTACATAGAGTCTTTTGGTAACCTTTCATCCATCAACATTCTATCTACCCCTTTTCTGTCTTTGAGAAATGGTCAAAATTGGGCATTGTTGTGCTTGTGTAACTCATGTTTTACTATCCCAGCCTTGGCTTTAGTTTTAAATACTTCCTTCTCCTACTTCCTCTCTGTTCTCATCACACTAGTTTACCCTATGTAGTAGGAGGCAGATGTAAGGTCTGAATTATGAACTTACATTTAGGGAGAAATAGCTACAGATATTGCACTATGCTGGATGCATTTTCTCTGTGGACACATATACCCCTCCCTCCACAAAACACACATACAATGAAAGGTGAAAAGTGCTAGAGGAGTCCTGAAGGTAGCCCCACCCACATTCAGCTTTTAAGAAGACTTTTTTTTTTTTCTTTTGTGGTACGCGGGCCTCTCACTGTTGTGGCCTCTCCCGTTGCGGAGCACAGGCTCCGGACGCACAGGCTCAGCAGCCATGGCTCACGGGCCTAGCCGCTCAGCGGCATGTGGGATCTTCCTGGACCGGGGCACGAACCCGTGTCCCCTGCATCGGCAGGCGGACTCTCAACCACTGTGCCACCAGGGAAGCCCGACTTTTTTTTTTTTTTTTAACCTCATTTATGTAAGCTATATTAAAGTTTTCTCAAGTTGTCCCTCAATAAACTTCTAACACATTCTCCATAATGCAGCCAGAGTGATCTTAGCTAAAACACAACATTGCAATATGATGATGATTCAAATCCTTTTTGACTCCCCTTTCTATACAAAGTGAAACTCTGAGACAAGCGGACAGCTGTTCCACATCTGGCCTTTTTTCTGGGCCCCTTCTTTTCACTGGAGCTTCTTCTTCCAGAGCCTGCTTGCTCTATATATTCAACGTGAAACAAGCTGCTAGTTTTTCCAAACGGCCCTGCATCCTTACTAATGTTGTTCCCTCCGAGGACAGTTCCCTTTTTCCCTATATCACCCTGAAAGCTTATTGATTTTCACAGTATATTTTGTGTTCTTTCCTCTGCCTAATACTTTCCTGAATCTACAGCCACAGTAGTCCTTGCTTTGTGCCCCCAGTCTACTTTATAGAGACTTATCAGGACCCCTATAACTCTTTATTAAGTTCATTTGCTTAAATTATACATCTCTCTTTATAAATCTCTACCCAAGTTCCTTGAAGGCTCCATAGATGCATGTAAATCATATTTTACCCAGAATGTATGACAGAATGTCATCAGATATAGACATATTGCTCCAGGAAATTACATTTGATAATATTGTCCTATAAGGCAACTATCATTCCACCAGTCCACATGCATGAATTCAGAATTTGTTTTTGAGCAATGTAGAATTTTCCCATACTTTAATAATCTTTGTTCAATTCTCTCAGTGATCAAAAACCTTGATTAGTAAGGTGATTAGTAAGGTAATTAGTAAGGATTATGATGTGGTCAAGGAGCAAAGAGCTTCCAAGTGGTACAGGTGACTCACAATCCAATAATCAACCCTGTGTTCTCACCAGTGAAGCAGGGTGATGCAGCACAGTCAACACACTAACAGGTATCACTCATGCACATGCACGGGTGCACACACACAGGCACACTCTCTCTTTCTCTGTCTCTAGGCACTGGGTGCAGATTTGTCAATAAGTTGACATCAAAGTGCAAAGGGTTTAGTGCAAAGTGAAAAGGCATAATATTTATCAAAGTTGGATTCCTAAATTTAGCTAAAACTATCTCAACTAACAAAGGGTTATTTGCCTGGCAAACCCCAAGTTAAAAAAAAAATTTTTTTTTTTAACAGTCTGAACCTTTGACCGTCTAGATACAAAGAGGATACAGAATAATGTATTGCTTTTTCTAATTTCCTTCAAGTATTCAGAAGTCATGGAAATTTTTCCCCAAATTATTTTTTGCACTACACAACATTCAGTTAAATTCAAGCTTGACTATAACCTTTTTAAAACCTGTTCTTATTTTCTTTGTAATTAAAGGAATAATATGATCTTGAGGAGTAAAGACAATTTTGTTTCTACCTTTGACTTCCACAGAATTAGTAGTGTCCTTGTATATTATATCACATTCAATATATATATACATAAGACATCTCATTACCACTTTCTGTTCCATAGACATAGATGAGAAGTTGCATAGATATGCATGCCTCTAAGTGTAATATAGATATACACTCTGATAAAAATTCAACTGGGACAGAACTCGAAAAAAGGACAAAATAAGCTAAATTACAACACATTTTCTTCTTTATTATCCCAAATGTCTTTTTAAATATCAATTCTATGAGTACTAGTCTAGTTTATTCCATATAGATCATATCCCTTAGGGGTTTATTATTTAGGTTTTCTTTGTATTCATGGCATTTTATCCCAAAGTGGAGTTTTGTCAGAATATTTTCTTCTTTTCTTACTAAAAATTATCTCAGGCTCAAATTAATAACTAGATTGCAAAAATTATTTTCCTAACTATCTAAATTATTTGAAGACCTTCAATATAAATTAACTGAGTAAATAAAATGAGCTATTACCATATAATAAAGATAATTTTTGTCAATCCCCAAATGGAATATGCATGACCACTAGAAACTGATACCTGCGAAAGAATTCCCTGATCCAATTAAATATAAGTATGTAAATAAATTTTATCATGAAAAAGAGTCAGTTGTAAAAACGGGAATTTCTCCAGGCATTTCAAAGAAGGAACTTAATACAGGGAGTTAGTGCTTACAGACCTGATAGAAAGGCTGCGGGGAAAAGACAGAGGAAAACACTGCTGGGTTTTGGGAAATTAGGATACTGTAGACGGTTAAGGAAATTGCCACTAATGAACTCAGCTGACTGTCACACTGAAACAGAGATCTGCCATGTGCCCACTGTTGCCTGCTAATAAAAGTGACCTCTTGCCCCACTTCCAAATATCATGCAAATGTCTCATTGGCAGAATCTAACCTAGAGCCCTATTAGCCAGGGCGTATTGCTATTAATAGCCAAAGGGCCAGAAACAAACGCATAAGCTTTCTCCTGAGCAAGTCTGGAAAGTGTTACTTGATAAAAATACCATCTTTTGTTTGTTTTTTAATGGATACAAATTCTTTGACACCTCTCCCATCTAGAGGTGTATTCTATGTCCTCTCCCTCCCCTAGAGTCGTGGGGTCCTTAGGGCTGCTCTGAAGATAAAGTACAGGAGAAGTGAATTCATGAGACTTGTGGGGTTGGGCTATAAGACCAGAGAACTTCTGCTTGGCTCTCTTGGAATGCTTGGTCTCAACACTATCCAACTCAGAACACAGCCACAATGCTGAGAGGGGCTCTAGAGACAGTCCCAGATGAGCCCAGCTTTGAGTCACCCCAGCCCAGACATCAGATATGTGAGGAACAGAGCCTCCAGATATTTGTCCCACGCTGTTCCACTCACCCCCAGCAATGTGAAGCTTGATATATATCATAGAACATCGACAAGCCATCCCTGCAGTGTCTTGTCTGAATGTCTGACCCACCGAATTTATAAGCATTACAAAACAGTGGTTTTACACTACTAAGTTTGGGATGGTTTATTACTCAGCAATAATTCCTTGAACAACTCGTGAAAACATGTGAGAGAAGAAAAAATAATGAAGTGGATGGACACTCAGAGACTGCAGAACTCATCTTGAGTATGCAAATTTGAAAGTTGTTAACAGGTAGCCTAACAGGTAAGGTTTATGCACAAAGCTATACAATTAGGCTTACAATCATCTGTTATAGATCTGCAGCATTTGTCTTCCTCCATTTTATTTCTTCTCCAGTTATATAATCTTAAGTCTGGGCCCTGAAATCTCAGAGGGAACAGATCTGGTAGGTTTGGGTCTTCTTTACCCATTCCCATATCATCACCCAAATTACAATATAGTGCAATTTGGGTCTTTATTAACAAGTTACCATTTTCAAAGATACTGCACAATCTTACCACATTAATGAACTCTCATCCACACAGTCCCACAGGAAAAGAAGGAACAAAAATTCCAATTACTGAATCCATTTGCTAAGAAAACCAAGTTCCCTGTAAGTGGAGCCTATCATATTTTTCTAAACCTTTCCCTTGAGTTTGGCAATTCAGTTACACAACATTCTTATGGCTAAGTTTCTCTTCTGTTGCTTCACTTTTGGTCCAGATGTTCTCTTTGATTTTTATTTCTTTGTTCCTTTTGCTGTGCTATTTAGAGTGGTGGTTTTTATAAACTTTTATGAGACATTGTATGTTATCAAGCACCTCAGGGATTGGATCTATTCATTTCTCCATTCTGTACTCATTACCACCTCTTTCTCTACATGTTTGAATGTTCTGTGTGTATGAAACTGTAGCTCGTTCCTATAGCAAGTGAAAGTACTGACAACATAGGTCCTTGTACAAGGTACTTCCTCTCTGATGGAGATAGAAATAGAATATACAAATAGTATGAAGAAATGTGTATGCGAGAAACACAAGTAAAGGAAAATGAATCTGCTGTACTTATGACACAGTAAGAATAGTTTTATAGTTTGACCAGGCTCAGCTACAGGACATAGTGGGAACTCTGCGGCTTCAATGATTGGCCCAAAAAGTACTGAGCTTGAGTTACCTCTACTTTCTCTCCACTTGACTGAGCAACTAATGCATGCCAGGTAGTATGCTAGTCAGTCTTCATTTTTATTTACCTGACTCAGTGCTTAGCTTGCCACTTACAATATTGGCTAATTAACTAAAAGATCAAGCCAAGACAACAAATTTGAGGGTTTGTCCAAGGCAAGGGAAGACAGTTGGCTCAAAGGCGACAAACTGTGGAGTGGCAGTACTACAGTTGTAAGTGATTGGTCCATTAAAAGCAGAATCCTGGTCAAGTCTTTCATATGCTGGCTACCTACTCTGTAATCAAACTGTGCTAAGTCTCTGCCTACAAAGAGTATAGGTATCACAGGAGAAGTATATATAAGATTCAGTGGAGGTACAAAGAACAGAAAAATCTAACCCCAGAGGGAAGGTGAATAAGTAAGGCAGGGATACAAGGTATCCAATGACCCAAGCAACTGGATTATAGTTTAGAATAGAGCTACATTCCTCAAAAGTAAACTAGCCAATCTAAAACCCAAACAGATACTGATACAAAACACCATGGATGAATAGCAAAAACATTATGTTTAATAAAATAAGAAAGACATAAATGAGTATATGTCCTAGGACTCCATTAGAAGAAGTTCAAGAACAGGCAAAACTAATCTATGGTGAAAGAAATCATAACAGTAGTGGCTTCTGCAGAGTACTGGCTGGAAAGAAGCATAAAGGAATTTTCTAGGGTGATGAAATATTCTATATCTTGTTTGAGTGTTAGTTACAAGACAGGATACATTTGTCAAAATTCATTAAATTGTGAACTCAAGATCATCTCAGTCTCTTAGTCTGCTTTATGCTTGGCTTCTCAGCCTCTCAGCCTTGGGCACTTATACATCAAACTCCTTGAAGATAAGGACAACAGCAAATATTTGGTTCATTTCAGTGCATTTCCCTGCTCTTCAGTAACTGGGGCCCTCAAGTCCTGAAGGACATGATAGCTCAGCAATACCAGTAAACAATTCATTTTGTATATTATTTTTTTAACATCTTCATTGGAGTGTAATTGCTTTACAATGGCTTGTTACTTTCTGCTGTATAACAAAGTGAATCAGCTATACATATACCTATATCCCCATATCTCCTTCCTCTTGCATCTCCATATATTATTATTATCATTTTTATTCTACTATTTTTGTCTTATCGAGACACAAGCCAGTCCATTCCATCCAGAAGTAAAAGTCTAAAATAGATTTTAATAAAACAGTGTTGTGCCGACTGAGGAGCCATATGGAAAAAGATAAAACTGAGTCTGTTCTTCACACTGTACACCTGTATGAATATTAAGTGGATCAGAATAAGAAACTACATAGGAGGAAAAAACATGAATACATTCCTTTATAAGGCAAGGGCAGATAAAATTTTCCTCTGATTCAAAATCTAGAAGCAACAGAGGAGTGACTTGACAAATTTAAATACATCAAAATTAATAACTAAAAAATTTGCATAATGAAACACTATATACAGAGTGAAAAAGTAGATGAGCTTTCTTTCCATGATGATAGTGCCCCAACCAACATGGTAAATGTTCCTAAAACTTGCTGGACTTTCTGTAAGACATATGGCAAGCACCAACCCCACAAAGTGGCACCGTACACAAAAAGGTAAGGATTTTCTATATGCCCAGGGAAGGAGGATTTATGACAGGAAGCCGAATTATTATGGTAGGCAGACTAAGCCAGTTTTCCAGAAAAAGGCTAAAACTATAAAGAATATTGTGCTCAGGTTTGAATGTGTTGAGCCCAACTGCAGATCTAAGAGAGATGTAAGCATTTTGAACCAGGAGGAGATAAGAAAATAGAGGGCCAAGTGATCCAATTCTAAGTTTCACCTCTTGTTTTACTATGAAGACAATAAAATCTTGAGGTTATGTTCACTTCAAAAAAAAAAAAAAAGATTAATGACAAACTTAGAAAAATGTTTGCAACTTAAGAGTTTTGATATCCTTATTATTTCAAGCACTCCTCATAATTGAGAAGAAAATCATCAAGTTCTTAATACAAAAATTGACAAGAGATATGAAGAGAACACAGAAAAGGAAATTAAGATGCATCTGTGTGTGTGTGTATGTGTGTGTGTGTGAAACTAATGCTAACTTCTCATTCCTAACTAGGGAAATGGAGATTTTTAACTATATTCTGTAGACTTAATTTTAGTACTACTATTAGTTTTTCTATTTTTAAACCATTATAGGTACTTGGATAAGTTGAGTAAGTAATTGTTTTAATGTTGGTGAGAATAAGGATTTTCAGTTTGAGAGACAAAAGTCCTAGAAATAAAAACCCTACATCTCAAAATTGAATTAGAAATATTAATGTAAAATTAGTTCATCTCTTTTGTTTTAAAAAAGACCTGGAAGCAGTGGAAAGTGAGGCGCAATGAGCAACCCTAGAACCCAGATTGTGATCTCTAATTCCCGTTCCCTGCAAAAAGGAAGGAGGAAGTTCTTTGGGAAAAGATTGAAACCAAGTCCACCATAGCTCATACCCTCTTGACCAAGTAGATGAGTGGCAATTTTTCTATATAGAATACTTATAGCTAACAAACACATGAGGAATGTTAGAATTAGAAACTCGCTATTTTGCAAGGTCTAATGAAAAAACATTTTCAAACAATTGTTATGAATGCACAGTAAAACTATTAAGAGAAAAGTTGAAGTGACCAAGAAGCATTCAGCATTACCAAACATTAGAATACTGGACATTTTATATGTCTCTAGCTGTGAATTTGAGGTACACAGTACCATTTATGAGGTTTATGGAAAAAATTTAATGTGATCCAGTCATACCTTTATATCTAAGTTCATTCTGCCATAATGTGGATCATGCAGGAGCAAGTAAAATTGTGCCACTGTAAGTAAATCCAGTCATAAAAGACAACTGGTCCAATTTTTTCAACAAGTCAATGGCATGTGAGAAAAAATGGAAAGAGAGACTATTCTAGACTAATAGTTAAGGAGATGCTTAAGAGCCATAACAACCATATGCAATGAGTAAATCTTTTTTTGAGAAAAAATAACTAAAAACATATTTTTTATACCACTGAAGAAATTTTAACATGGACTAGGCATTCTAAGTTATTAGGGAATTATTGGGGTTTTTTTTAGGTGTAATAATAGTATTATGGTTATGTGACAAAATATCTGTTTTAAGAATATATACATACAGAAGTGGATTAAAATGACAAATGCATTTACTGTGGGTGTTAAATACTATATATATTTCACTACATCATTTGTAGAAATTAAGCTTTTTACATGTTTTAAATTATGTGTTAATGACCAATGTAAGTACGAGTCTTTTTATAACATTTATTTATACTGCCTCAATTCCTAGCTAATCTTGAGGTGGGGTAGTTCATATTTCCGAATAATTCACAGGAGGCAGAAAAGAGATTTATAACTAACTCTTGTTAGAGTGTGAGGCATTATCATTTTTTATATCATATTCCCATTAAATAATTCATCTCTAGTAACTCTGACTTTTATCCATGAGTCACTGTATAATAGAAAAACCTTTTTCCATCTAAGAAAAGGGGCAGTGAAGTATGCTATTTTTTAAACAAGAAAAAATTGACAGTTTTCAGTGGATGGAATCAGAACTCAGGATTAATGGAATAGTCCCCAAGGATGGTCAAATGTGATTCTCTGCAGATGGCTGCACAGGATGACACTTCATAAAACATCATTTCTCTGCTAAGCTGCACAGCATCTCTGGTGCTTCAAACATATTGTTTATCTCATCAAGAGAAGCAGGTTCTAAAGGTAAGAACTGAACAAGTGCCATTGTGCAGGAAATGGAGCAGATGGCCCATCTATTATGGTCTGCCTTTACTTGATGAGAGGCTGATCCAATCCCAAACAGACCAGTTGCCAATTAAAAGAGGTCTTGGCTGAGGGAATCTGTACTTTCCTGTGACAGATAATCGGCTTATCCATTTTCTCAGACTCTGCCCCCTATCCATTTCCATCACTGACCTCTCCAGAAATGAAGAAGCCCCTTATGACCAGTTCTGTGAAATATTTCTTTGATACTTACTAATGAATGTCTGGATTTTACCCAAACTTCTTACCCCAGTTCTAGGCTACATTTTGTTTTCACACTCCTTCTAGCCTGATCACTAACAAAGAAATGTGTCTGTGTTTTGTAAAAGAACTTCAAAGACATGGATTAAACATGAGATTTGTTTTGACTTCCTTCTAACACAGAAATGGGCTTTATTAACGGTTCTTTCTAAACACATTTTAGGATTGTAACATTTTGGAAGAACGGAATTTGTTTAAATTTTCACAAAAATGGGTGTAAGAAGATATTATGATTAGCGGGCATATTTTAACTTTCAAAGTTTAGGATCCTGAGCTCCAGTGTTATTTAAGGAAAACAATATGAGCCTGAAGACCATCAAGATTAAATGTCTAGTGCCAAGAACCAGGAGTCTACCTTGAGGGAGGAGAAGGGAGTTTTCTGTTTATAAGAGGATCCTTTGACCAGGTCAGTCAGCTCATGATAGTTAGCAGACAGCCTGAGTAACATGGATCAAGGTATGAGCTACATAGCAAAGTAATGGGCCAAAAACTTGCCACATCTGAAGAAAACCTGAAAGAAATAGTAAACCAGAAGAAGAGGGCAGTGGTTTGGATACAAAAGAGTAGGGAACAAATAATGTATGCATGCAGAATTAGATCAGCTCTGGAAAGAATATGGCTCTGTGTTTTTTTAAACTTTGGTATGCTTTTTTTCTCAAAGTTGGGGCATTTTCCTACCACACCCCAAATCTGTTAGATAATAAACCCTCTGGAAGCAGACTCCATATCTATGTTGTTTGCCACTCTTTCTCTAATGCCTACCACAGTGCTTGATATCTAGCAGGTGCTCAATAAATTCCTTCAATAAAGGAATACCTAGCACAGTGTAGAAACTGAGTAATTAATCTCTAAAATAATACGTGAATGTTGACTAATACCCCGGGCATGACTAATATGGAACAAAATTTTTTGTTCTTTTTTGTGTTGAATTCAGGAGAAATTGGAGGACTTCCTCTCTGGTATTCAGAACATGGAGCCTGGGATTAATTCTTCTGTAACCCAGGCATTGAAACTATTTCAACTTATAGCTGAGTGCTTGAATTGTTAGAAATTTCAGGGGAATCAAAAGTTTCTTCTTATAAAGAAACTTAAAATATTCTGATCCTGCATAAAATTTTTTTTTAACTTTTTTGACTTATTAAGAAATAGGTCTTTAACTTCTTTTTCCTGTATTTCATAACAGCTTTCAAAAAGATCTCCCTGCATCCAGGCTTGCTTCCCTGCACTTCATCTTTCACATGCCTCCAGCATAACCTTGATAAAACTCAGATTTTATCAGGTCACTAACTCTCATGTTCCAAAATCCCTCCATGGTTCATAATTCATGCCTTAGCATGGCAGCAAATGCCCTTCATCTTCTATTTTCAGCCCCATCCAGGTCAGGCCTCTTTACCCACGGATCCCATCCATGTGCCACGCTCCTGCCATACCACACGTTTCATCAACCTTGAACTCTTCCATAACTTTTCCCTTGTTCTTTCTTCTGTCTTATATGATTCTTTCTTCATTTTCATCCTGGCAGTATCCAACTCCTCTGTCAAAATCTAGTTTAAATGCCACCTTCTCTGCGAAGCTTTTCTTGACTCATCCAGATAGAATTAATCACACTTTCTGTGTTCCCATACCTTAATGTAGAGTGAACAGATGGAAGCAAAAGCTTGGGAGCCAGGAAGATCTCATTTCCAATCCTGGTTCCTCTGCTCACTCTGACCTTGGACAAAACACTTAAGGACTCTGAACCTCCTATTTCTCTTTTATAAAGTGGATAATCATATCAACATGTCAGAGTTGCTGTAAAGATTGACTGTGAGCATGGATACAAAACGCTTAGCACAGGTCTAAAACACTTAGCATAGGTCTTGGCTACATAGTTAAAACTCAAAGGAAGGTACTTACATTGCTTTTATCACCTTATTAGTATTTCCTCATTCATCACAATCTGATTGGTATTATAGGTAACTGCATACCTGCCTAATCATTGATACAATGATTTCCTGGGCTTGGATGGGAAAATGTACCACTATATCAGAACTGTTGATTCATGTGTATGAAATCATTTGTGTTAAATTAACAGCATAAGTATATATGCTGTTATAAATTGTCCTCTCCATAGCTTTGCACATAATTGTCCCTGAAAAAGCAGCAGGACAGGAACTATCCATTTTTGCCTCCTTTTCACCCCAAAGTATGAAATTAACATGACTTTATAAAGGTTTTAGAGAATAATATATAAATCTACCTCTAACCTATATTTCTAACAACATAGCCGCTATAGGTAACTTGGGCTGAAATTGTATTGAGACTCCTGAATGATTCAGCTGACTCAGTTCAATTGCTGCTTAAGTATGTGCTATGTCCAGGTCATTGGGAAAGCAGTGCAGAACAGAACACAAAAAGCTTTCTTTCTAGTTCAATTAAAGTAAACAGTGACATGTGCCCTGTTGAAATAACAACAATAGCATCAAATGCACCTAAGATATCTAAACGGGATACACTTGTGTCACGCAATTGTGTAAGTCTCACCAGATCATATCTGTGCCTCCGGTACCCAGGAGAAGCACTCCTACTCTAACGTCAGTGTAATCCTTCCAGCTGTGTCACTACCCAGCCAAAACTCTTCTGTGATTTTACATTTCTGACCTGCAGCACATAGTCCAAACTTTCAGCATGACACAAAAAGCCTTGGAGAAGTGTGACCACACCTATTTTCCTTGCCTTGCCTCCCTTACCTTAGTTATAACTCCTATGTTCCAGCCATGGGAAAATTGTCTCCTTGGACTTTCAGTTTCAACTCCAACAGAGCAAAGAGCTTAGAAGTTATCATTTCTGTCCTTATAACAATTAAAACCTGGAAAAACTGAAAATTACTTTTCTTGGGACCATCAGAGAGAACTGAGGTTGCAGGGGAAACTATAATACTGAAAACTGGAGAAATAGGCTCATCCAGAGACACACAGCCAAGATCTTCTTACCTGGATCAGAAACCCACTGGAGCCATAAATTGGTAGTAATACTTAAATGGTATTCTGATGAACTGCTGGAGGCTGTGGATAGAATAGCTGGAGAATGAGAAACTCCTGAAGGCTGCAGTGTTAGGGGTTAGAGGACACACTTTCATGGGTTTTACTACCTGGAAACTCACCAGGTTCTCATGGTGAAGATCTGAGAAAGATACCATCATGGCTCCGGCAGGGGGAGGGAAAGAGTAATTACTGTAAAATATGGCTAGAGATTTCTCCATAATAAAGATCTACACTCCAGGTGAAAAGCCTTCTAGAAACTTTTCCTGCGGGGGAAGTGCATGCCTCTCACTCCAGTCACTTCTAGCCTTCTGGTCTCACTTAAGAATATGAAAACATAGTGAACAGGGGACCAGGCCTCAAAAAAATAGATTGAGAATGCTGCAGCCAAGAAAAAAGAGTTGAAAGTGGGGTATTGGAGGAAAGCTACACCAATGGAAAAACACTTGTGAAAGTCACAGCCCCAAGACACAGGCTGTGCAAAACAGATTTAATCTAAAGATTATAGAATGCTCCCCCTTGCCCATAAAATACCACAGACAAACAGGGCTCCAGTATAATAACAGTGGATTGCAGCTGAATGAGCCACAACACACAAACTCTGTAAGGTGGAGTACTTATGGAAGCCCAAAGTCAAATAGGGAGACGAAAATGCAGACACCAGAGGAATCTGAAGACTTTAGCACCTAAAGCTAAAGCAAATATTAAACACAACCAAACTCCTAACCAGCTTACATAAATTCTCAAACCAAATACCTATATACCTCAATTCTATTACCTATTATTTATGTTTTAACCTAAAACACATCTAACTTTCATCAGCAACAAAATAATTATAAGATATATGAGAGAAAAAACAGTTGTAAGAGGTAAAACAATCATCAGAACAAGAACTAGATATAGCATGGATTTGGGGACTATCAGAAAGGGAATTTAAAATAACTATATTCATATGTTAAGGACTTTAATGACAACACGCAAGAACACATGGGTAATGTAAGCAAAAAGATGTACAATCCAAGAAAGAATCAAAAGGAAATTCTAGAAATCACAAAAAGTAGAACAGAAATGAAGAAAGTATTTGATGGATTTATCGATAAACTTGGCACAGCTGAGGAATGAACTAGTGATTTTGCAGATAGGTCAAAAGAAATTATGAACTGAAGTGCAAAGAGAACAATGAATTTAAAAAACAGAATGGAATGTGTAGAAACTGTGAGACAATTTCAAAAGGTGTAATGAACACATAATTGAACGCAAATGAATTTTCCAAGTACCTTCAAAACTGATGACAGATACCAAACCACAGGTCCAGGAAGCTCAACAAACACAAAGTAAAATAATTATAAACCACCTCCCCCCATACACATGCACATACACACACACCCCCGCCAGGCATATCACATTAAAACTGCAGAAGACCAAATACAATAAGAAAATCTTAAAGATATCAGAGGGGAAAAAGTAATAACTTATGAATAGAGGGGCAAGTATAAGAATGACAGTGGACTTCTCATTGGAAATCATATAATAAAGAAGAGACTGGAGTGAAATATTTGAAGTGTTGAAAGAGAAAACCTCCAACCTAGAATTCTATATTAAGTGAAATCATTCTTTATAAGGGAAGAAGAAATATGGAATTTCCCAGACAAGCAAAAACTGAGGGAATTCATCATCAGACTTGCCCTGAAATACAAAAATGAGATTTTCATGCAGAAAGTAGATGATACAGGTCAGAAACTTGGATCTCCTAAAGACAAGACGAGAGAGAAAAAATAATTTTGCTTTTCTTATTCTTAAAAAAAAAACTTATCTTTTAAATCAATTAACACCTATCCCTCTAAAACTATTCAAAAGATTTGCAGAGGAAGGAATAGTCCCAAACTCATTCTACAAGGCCACTATCACCCTGATACAAAAACCAGACAAAGATACCATACACACAAAAAAGAAAATTACAGGCCAATATCACTGATGAACATAGGCATAAAAATCCTCAACAAAATACTAGCAATCTGAATCCAAAAATACATTAAAAGGATCATACACCATGATCATACACTTGATCTCACTATCCCAGGGATGCAAGGATTTTTCAATATCCGTAAATCAATCAGTGTGATACACCACATAAACAAATTGAATAGAAACCATATGATCATTTCAATAAAGGCAGAAAAAGCTTTTGACAAAATTCAACACCCATTTATGATAAAAACTCTCTAGAAAGTAGGCATAGAAGGAACATACCTCAACATAATAAAAGCCATATATGACAAACCTACAGCTAACATCATACTCAATGGTGAAAAGCTGAAAACATTTCCTCTAAGATCACGAATAAGACAAGGATGTTCATTTTCGCAACTTTTGCTCAACATAGTTTTGGAAGCCCTAGCCATGGCAATCAGAGAAGAAGAAGAAATAAAAAGAATCCAAATTGGAAAAGAAGTAAAACTGTCACTGTTTGCAGTATGATACTATACATAGAAAATCTTAAAAATGCTACCAGAAAACTACTAGAGCTCATCAATGAATTTGGCAAAATGACAAGATACATAATTAATACATAGAAATCTACTGCATTTCTATATACTAACAATGATAGATAAGAAAGAGAAATTAAAGAAACAATCCCATTTACCATCACATCAAAAAGAATAAAATACCTAGGTATAAACCTACTTAAGGAGACAAAAGACCTGTACTCTGAAAACTATAAGATGCTGATGAAAACATCAAAGACAACACAAAGATGGAAAGATATATCATGTTCTTGGATTGCAGGAGTAAATACTGTCAAAATGACTATCCTACTCAAGGCAATCTACAGATTCAGTGCAATCCCTATCAAATTATCAATGGCATTTTTTCACAGAACTAGAACAATAAAATTTTAGAATTTGTATGGAGATACAAAAGACCCCAGATAGCTAAAGCAATCCTGAGAAAAAAAATGGAGCCGGAGGAATCAGGATCCCTGACTTCAGACTATATTACAAATCTACAGTAATCAAAACAATATGATTGGCACAAAAACAGAAATATAGATCAGTGGAACAGGATAGAAAGCCCAGAGATAAACCCACGCACCTGTGGTCAATGAATCTACAACAAAGGAGGCAAGACTATACAATGAAGGAAAGACAGTCTCTTCAATAAGTGGTGCTGGGAAAACTGGACAGCTACATGTAAAAGAATGAAATTAGAACACTCCTTAACACCATACACAAAAATAAACTCCAAATGGATTAAAGACCTAAATGTAAGACTGGACACTCTAAAACTCTTAGAGGAAAACATAGGCAGAACACTCTCTGACATAAATCACAGCAATACATTTTTTTATCCATCTCCCAGAGTAATGGAAATAAAAACAAAAATAAACAAATGTGACCTAATTAAACTCAAAAGCTTTTGCACAGCAAAGGAAACCATAAACAAAACGAAAAGACAACCAACAGAATGGGAGAAAACATTTGCAAACGATGTGACTGACAGAGGATTAGTCTCCAAAATTTACAAACAGCTCATGCGGTTCAATACCATAAAAACAAACAACCCAATCAAATGTGGACAGAAGACCTAAATAGACATTTCGCCAAAGATGACGTACAGATGGCCAAGAGGCACAGAAAAAGATGTTCAACATCACTAATTATTAGAGAAATGCGAATAAAAACTACAATGAGATTTCACCTCACACCAGTCAGAATGGTCATCAACAAAGTCTATAAACAGTAAATGCTGGAGAGGGTGGGGAGAAAAGGGAACTCTCCTACACTGTTGGTGGAAATGTAAATTGGCACAGCCACTATGGAGAACAGTATGGCAGTTCCTTAAAAAACTAAAAATAGAGCTACCATATGATCCAGCAATCCCACTCCTAGGCATGTGTCCAGAGAAAAACTTGGTTCAAATGTATACATGCACCCCAATGTTCACTGCAGTGCTGTTTACAATAGCCAAGACATGGAATCAACCTAAATGTCCATCAACAGATGAATGGATAAAGAAGATGTGGTACATGTATACAATGGAATATTATTCATCCTTTAAAAAGAATGAAATAATGTCATTTGCAGCAACATGGATGGACCTAGAGATTATCATGCTAAGTGAAGTAAGTCAGAGAAGGACAAATATCATATGATATTCCTTACATGCAGAATCTAAAACAAATGATACAAATGAAATTATTTACAAAACAGAAACAGACTCACAGACTTAGAGAATAAGCTTGTGGTTGCTGGGGAGAAGGTTGGGGTGGGGATTGATTGGGAGTTTGGGATTGACATGTACATACTGGTATATTTAAAATAGATAACCAACAAGGACCTACTGTATAGCACAGGGAACTCTGCTCAATATTCTGTAATAAATTTAATGGGAAAAGAATTTGAAAAAGAATAGATACATGTAAATGTATAAGTGAATCACTTTGCTGTATACCTGAAACTAACACAACATTGTTAATCAACTATACTCCAGTATAAAAAAATTTTAAAAAAGATAAGTTTTAAGTCATAAGAGTAACAATTTATTGGATGATTGTACCATGTGGCTGAGTGAAATAAATGAAAACAGTATCACAAAGGATATAAGGGAGGAAACGGCAATACTCTGTTATAAAATACCTACACAACTTGTGAATCAGTGTAGTTTTGAAGGTGGAGTTAGATTGTTAAAAAGTGTATATATAAACTGTAGGTCAATAAACAATTTGAAAAGAAGTATAACTGTAATGCTGAAAGGAGGTTACTGAACATTTTATATGATTCCATTTTAAGACTAGAGAAAACAGAAAAAAAGGAGGGAAAACAAACAAGTGACAAAAGACAACAGATACAAACACAGTAGATGTTAACACAATTATATCAATAATTACTTAAAAAAAATGTCTTGAAGAACCTAGGGGTAAAACGGGAATAAAGACACAGACCTACTTGAGAATGGACTTGAGGATATGGGGAGGGGGAAGGGTAAGCTGTGACAAAGCGAAAGAGAGGCATGGACATATATACACTACCAAACGTAAGGTAGATAGATAGTGGGAAGCAGCCGCAGAGCACAGGGAGATCAGCTCGGTGCTTTGTGACTGCCTGGAGGGGTGGGATGGGGAGGGTGGGAGGGAGGGAGATGCATGAGGGAAGGGATGTGGGAACAGATGTATATGTATGACTGATTCACTTTGTTATAAAGCAGAAACTAATAAAAAAAATAATTACTTTAAATGTGAATGGTCTAAATACACCTATTAAACACCTACATTGTCAAATTGGATAAACAACACAAGACCTAACCATATATTGTCTATTTGAAAACCACATTAAATATAAAGAGACACAAGACATTGTCAAATTGGATAAACAACACAAGACCTAACCATATATTGTCTATTTGAAAACCACATTAAATATAAAGAGACACAAGTTAAAAGTAAAGAGATTGAGAAAAACATACCATGCTAACACTAATCCAAGAAAGCAGAAGTAGCCATACTAATTTCTGACAAATCTACATTCAGAAAAAGGAAGATTATCAGGGATAAAGAGAGGCATTACATAATGATAAACTGATCAATTCTCTAAGAATACATAACAATCCTAAACATGTACCTAATAAGAAAGCAGTAAAACATATGAGGCAAAAATTAATAGAACTAAAAGGAAAAACAGATAAATCTACTACTAGATTTATAGATTTCAACACACTTCTGTTAGTAATAGATCAACTGGCAGAATAGGAGTAAGAATATAGCTGAACTTAACATCACTGGGCCATAAAACACCTAACAAAAATAGAACAAACTATACAAACTGTGTTTTCAAACCACAATGGAATTAAACTAGAAATTAGTAAGAGAAATATAGCTGGAAAATCCCAGTCATTTAAAAACAATAGACTTCTAAATAACATATGGGTCAATGAATGCTCAAGAGAAATTTTTATATATTTGAACTAGATGAAAATTAAAACACAATTTATCAAAATGTGTGGGACATAGCAAAACAGGTAATTAGAGAAAAAATTATAGTGTTAAAATCACATATTAGAAGATAACAAAGGTAGAAAATCAATAACCTAATCTTCCTCCTTAGGAAACTAGAATAATTTAAGCATAAAGCATGGAGAAAAAATAATAAAAATTAGAGCATAAATCACTAAAATTTAAGACAGGCAAATGATAGACAAATATCAATAAAACCAAAAACTGGTTCTTTGAAAATTTCAATAAAATTGGTAACAAAGAATAAAGAAGACACAAATTAACAATATCAGAAAGAAAAGAGTGTTCATATCATGTATATTAAAAGAATAACAAAGGAATACTATGAACAACTTTGTGCCCACAAATTGAATAACTTAGATGAAATGGACCATTTCCTTGAAAGACATAAACTACTAAAATTCACATATGGAGAAGTAACTTGAAAAAACCGTATCTATTAAAGAAATTATATTAATAATTAATAAAATTCCAAAAAGAAAAGTACCAGGCCCAAATGGTTTCACTGGTGAATTCTACAAAACATTTAAGGAAGAAAGAACACTGACTCTCCATAATCTCTTTCAAACAATAAAAGCAGAGGGAAGACTTTCTAACCATTTTCTAAAGGCCAAGATAGCCCTAACAACAAAACCAGATAAAAACATTACAAAAAAGAAAACTACAGATAATAACACATAAATTTACATGCAAAGTCATCAATAAAATATTAGCAAATTAAATCCAATAATGTTTAAAAAGAATTAAACATGACATCCAAGTAGAATTCATTTCAGGTATGCAAAGATGACTCAACATTCAAAAATCAATGTACTCCATCTATAGCCAAAAGCCTAAAAGAAAAAAAAAATCACATGATCATATCAATCTACACCAAAAAAGCATTTGGTAAAATCTAACATCCAATCATGTTTTTTAAGTCAGAAAACTAGGAATAATAGAAGAGAACTTTCTCAGCTTGACAAAGAACAACTAGAAAAACCTACGTTCTGTGTCATACTTAATGATGAGAGGCTAGATGCTTCCTCCCTAAGATCAGGAACAAGGCACAGATGTCCTCTTTCACTGTTCTTACTCAATATCTTAATGGAAGTTCTAGCTAATGCAATATAACAAGAAAAACATATGAAAGTTATACATGTTAGAAAGGAAGAAGTGAAACTGTTGTTATTTGACATGACTGTCTATGTCAAAAATCCCAAAGAATCTACAAGAGAATGTTAGAATGAGCCATGTTGTATGGATTAGAGTTTGGCACATCAGTATGAACTCATGCTCAGCTCAGTATTGATAAGATGGTTACATACAAAAATATTTCTAAATATCTACACTGGTTAATTTATACATATTTTTTTTCTTTCTCTGTCAGCTGAGAAACCTAGCAGCAATGATGTCACAGTAGCAACAAGCGTACCTAGCACCCAGATCCTGATTTCTAATACCATTCTCCAATAAAAGGAACCAGGCATCCTTGGAGAAATGGCTGATGTTAGGACACAAATAGGAAACATACAAAATATACAAGATGAGCCTGGAGCATTGAGTAGTGTCAGAAAGAAAATACGGGGAAGAAAACATAACAAGAGGAGTAAACCAAAGAGATACAGGAGCCCACTGAAGGAACTCTCAGTGGCAAAGCTGGACCAATTTAAGCAACAAATAAAGGAGTATTGTATTATAATCCAAAGTATAAGATACATTTCCATGGGTTCATACTGATTTTATATACATATATATGATTGATTGAATAAGTGAGGATAACAGAAAAATCACCCATGCAAAATAGTTTCAAATTATTTAGCTACTTCACTCTCAAGGAGGTGGAGTATAATTCTTCACTCTTTTAGTAGGGCTGTGCATAGTGACTTTCTTCTTAGAAGTACAGTATGAAAAATGGAGAAAAGGAAAATATACCATAGTGGAGAAACATAACACTGACTAAGCTAGATGATCAAGATTAATATAAAAAATCACAGACATATTGATAATGTCTATGAAAGATAACATCAGACAAATCCCAAATGGGGGATATGCTACAAATTGCCTAACTAGTACTCCTCAAAAACTTTTAAGGTCATCAAAAACAAGGGAACACATGGTCACAGCCAAAAGGAGACTAAAGAGACAAGATTAAATGTGATGTAGTATCCTGGATTGGATCCCAGAACAGAAAAAAGATGTTAGGTAAAAAATATGGAAATTAGAATAAAGTATTGACTTTAATGATTTGTCAATGTTATTTCATTAGTTAATATGATAAATTAGTATGACAATTTTATCATACTAATATATTAATAAGAAAATCTGGGTACAGGGTACACATGAGAACTCTGCTATGTTCACAATTTTTGTGTAAATCTAAAATAAAAATTTATTTTAAAATACTTTAAAAATTATCTTTAGCCTAACATAACATGTCCTTCTCATCTCTCCTTCTCATGATGTTTTCTTGGTCAGACATGAGCCTGCTTCTCCATTTGACAAAAATCTAAGACATTGCTTATTCTATAAAGTAATCTTCAACCTCTCCGGACAGTATTTGTTGTTTCTCCTTCTCCTGATACCATGGCAATTACCTCATTACAATGTAATCATGCTTATTCCTTCCCACACTAGACTGGGTTGTCTGTGGTCTCCACCATGTCTTATTATTCTAACATTGTGCTAACAAACTGATGAACACAATGGAGGTTAATATCTGTTGCCTAAATGAAAGACTGTGTTAGTAATACTTTTGAATTTTTAAAGCAAGTTCACATACATTATGTTGTATGTTCATCCCAACCATCTTGTGTGTTGACAGGCCACGATTTTTGCCATTTCAAATGAGTAAATTGAGACTCAGTGAGTGGAAAAGTCTTATCATAGTTTATTCAACATTTAAGTGCTGGAAAAGGCATTTATCTCAGTTCTTATGGCTCATACATCTACTTTCTCCTCCCATGTAGAGATAAGCTGAGGCTCTTCACCTGGCTTTAAATCCTGGTTCTGTCCACTTCTATCTCTTTGATCTTTGGCAAGTCATGAAATCTAGGTGAAATTAAAAACCTTTATATATTTTTAGTGGAACAAATGATAGTATTTACCTTATAGAGTTTTGTGAGCATTAATGATACATTCATTGCTTGTAAAGTAACTTACTTGCTAAGAGCTCAATAAATTGCAACCACTTACACTATTACTAATATAAGTGAAAAAATAATAAAACTATTTTAGAATCAATGAATCAACCTTGCCAAAATATATATATAAAAAATTAAGGCCACATTTTTTTGCTCTATTTGGGCCAACACATAGGCTCTTATTGTTTTAGCTATCCTCCTTTAAAACACAGGTTCAATGGTAAGGAACCAGAGTTCTATTTGAGATGGCAATTTGGACTGCATGACCTCTAAATTCTTTTTTGTACATATATTCTTCCATAGTCTTTATTTCCTTTGCAATCCCCCAAGTAATGCAGCATACAATATCAGAAGTTCAATAAAGGATGTATGACTGAGGCTTTCAAAGTCCCAACACAATCACTTTCATGTTGCCAATTTTGATTCAGTTTGTGATTTATGGGCATATGGAGTATTTTGCATTCCAGAGTTTCCCCTTTTTAGTCATGATTTGCAAATGGATATAATAACCCATAAACTGATATCTGCATCAAAACAGCCATCCAACTCGAGTAATAAATGGCCTTTGAGGGAAAAGATAAAGCCCATTAGGAAGGGCACAAACAACAAGCAAGGGAGTGTGAACAATAGCCTTCATAAAGTCAATGTTTCTCAGTTCATTCCACACATTCTGTCCATTCTAAGACATTGTGTGTGATGAGTGCCTAATGCAATCGGACTCTTACTCTCCTTTGGCAAGGCAGGCCTGCAACAATAGACTAAACCTCAGCCCTGCCAACCCCAAACAGGCATGCCAGTCTTCCTCATTCCAGATTTGTGGCTTGTCTCCACAAAGTAATAGTGATTTTCTTGTCTGTACCAATTGCAGGCTGCAGATGGGTAGCCTAATGCTGTAATGTCGGACTAAATTCTCCACAGATGAACTGGAAAATTTCCTTACTCATTCAGAAGTCTGCCAGCCAGCTGTCAGGTCTCCAGGACTCCCTTACTTGCCCAGATCACCAGCAAACAGACGGTGTTCACCACAATGATTAGGCTGTGTTTTCAGTTTAAACCCTTTTCTCCTATCTAATGATTTAATCTATTCTTCTTTCTTCAAAGACTCTGGAAAATGATCATTGGAAATTTCTTAACCAGATGGATTCTTCAAGAAGGCAACTGAGAAAAGTAACAAAACTACCTTGGAGTAAGGGATTAAAAAGTGTATCTCTACGAGCTATTCATTGGCCATGACCTCACTCCATGTCCAATCATTCTTCCAAGGTGTCCAGTGAAGGAGTCCCTTCTGTGCCAATAGAGATGGGGAATTGGGAAGCAGATGCCAGCTCACTAGCTACTTGACTGTCACCATCAATAAAGAACACAACATAATTTCAGGGGACTCCAAAAGCCAAGACAACATTTAAATAGAACAGGAAATAAGTGACAAATGGGCTACAAAAGAGAAAGGAGGGAAGAATCTATTTCATTTCGCATTTATAAAATTTGAGAACACTGCTCAGTCTAAAAAATGTCTTTTTTTGCCTTCATATATTAGAATTAATAAAGAGAACTTAGAGATCATCTGTGTGTGGGCTTTTGGGGTGGTTTTGGTTGGTTTTGTTTTGTTGTAGAGTTTATTCTTCCTTTAGCATTCGATCTGGGTACAATCAGTTCACAAACATCTAAGAGTGCCTATTCACAGTGTCTTTCTCTATAGAGCGGGGATTTTGAAAAATACAGAAGTTCTTTCTGAATATGTTTCTCTCAGGGGTCTTCCTTGTCAATCATTAGTCTAAGTGATTCACTTACAGATAACCTTCCCAATGAGCATGAGCTTTGGGGTTAAATAGGTGTAGGTTCAAAAGCTGACTCTGTCATTTACAGCGCACAAAACATTTAGAAATCTATTTAATTTTTCATAGCCTCGATTTCCTCATCTTCCAGAGTTATTGTGAATTCTCTATGCATGCTGTCAAGCCACCTGTCAAAAACTCTCCAATGACTCTGGCTATATAGTTTATCACGCCTGCTAAACCTGGCCCTGCTTTCCTTTCATTTCCATCTCATGTTACTCTCCTAACGCTGCATGCTCAGGGACTCTGACCTACTTTCAGTTCCTTACATCTACCAAGGAGTGTCCCCTATCAAGGCCTTCTCATGTCTTGTTTTCTCCACCTGAATCACCTTACTCCCTTCTCTTATAGCTGGTTCCTTCTCATTCTTCAGATTTCATTGCAAGTTTCACTTTCTCAAAGAGGTCTTCTCAGACCACTTTATCAAATAGGTCCTCCTATCATGGTGTTCATTGGTTTTCTTTATAGCTTTTTACAGTTTGAATTCGTATGTTGAGTGGGCCAAAAAGTGCCTTCAGTTTTTTAAGTAAAAGATACATTTTTCATTTTCACCAAGAATTTTATTGAACAACATATTCACCCTTTTGTTCCACTACCTTCTACCATTTTTCAGGCAACTTCATAATTCTATCTTCCCAAAACTTTTAATCTTTTTGAGCAAAGAACTCTTCCAAGTGCCTTTTACAGTCTTCCAGGGAATTGACAATTTTTCCATTAAGAGAATTTTGTAAAGACCGAAATAAATGGAAATCTGAAGGTGCAATGTCTGGTGACTATGGCAGATGAATCAGAACTTCTCATCCAAGCTGTAACAGTTTTTGCCTGGTCATCAAAGAAACATGTGGTCTTGCATTATCCTGATGGAAGATTATGCATTTTTTGTTGACTAATTCCAGATGCTTTTCATCGAGTGCCACTTTCAGTTGGTCTGAGAGCAGTCCTTATTGGAATTAATCATTTGGTTTTCCAGAAGGAGCTCATAATAGAGTACTCCCTTCCAATCCCACCATATACACAACATCACCATCTTTGGATGAAGACCGGCCTTTGGTTTGGTTGGTGGTGGTTCATTTTGCTTGCCCCACGATCTCTTCCATTCCACATTGTTGTACAGTATCCACCTTTCATCACCCATCACAATTTGTTTCAAAGACGGAATGTTTTCATTACGTTTCAGTAGAGAATCACATGCGGAAATATGGTCAAGAGGTTTTTTTCCCTTAACTTACGTTGAACCCAAACGTCAAAACGATTAACATAACCAAGCTGGTGCAAATCATTTTCAATGCTTGATTTGGATATTTTGAGTATGTTGGCTCTCTCCTGCATGGTATAACGTTGATTGTTCTCAATTATTGTTTTGATTTGATTGCTATCAACTTCAACTGGTCTACCCGACCGTGAAGCATCATCCAGTGAGAAATCTGCAGCAAGAAACTTCAGAAACCACTTTTGACATGTCCAGTCAGTCACAGCACCTTCCCCATACACTGCACAAATCTTTTTGTGCATTTCAGTTGCGTTTTTGCCTTTTTTGAAATAATAAAGCATAATATGCTGAAAATGTTGCTTTTTTTCCATCTTCAATATTAAAATGGCTACACAAAAATTCACCAATTTGGATAAGTCTTTTTTTAAATGCACACTGATATGACAGCTGTCACACATAATCTAACAAAATTGTTTCAAATGAAGTTAAAGACAACTAAGTGCTACTAGATCCATCTTATGGGAAAAAAACCAAATGAACATTTTGGCCCACCCAATATTTGTGTTTCTTATTACCATTCTCCTTCATGGAGGTGGTGGGTATGACTGCCTGGAAGGTTCCCTTCCTCACAACTCTATTTCTTTGATGAATTAGCATCCATCCTTCCTTAGTGACACTACCCAGACTTCCTAGACTAGGTTAAATTCACTCTGTATTACTACCCTGTACTTTGCTTCTGGAACTCTCAAAACACTTCTAATTACTTGGCCATTGCCTCTCTTTCCTAATATACCTCAATGAGGACAGGTCTCAAGTTGTGTTGTTCTATGTCCATATTGCTCAAAATAGTGCCTGGTACCTAGAAGATGCTCAATAAATGTTAACTCTTACCTGTCCCCATGTAACTATTCATAATAAATCCCAGGACCATCTTAATTTTCCCCTACAAAAATTGGGGAAATCTTCATGTTGATGCCCCCTTTACATGGGGATGCACAGTCTCTGCATTTTCTCTTTCTTTTCTCCATTATACTCTTCCACTTCAGAACTCTTGTGGGAAAATCTAGAATTACTTATTCAGACACTTTTCCAGGGTATTTGATCCAAAGAATATATAAAAACAGAACAAAGCACAATGTGTAGAATGTGAGGTGAAAACGCCCACCTGATTTTGCTTTGTTTGGTCTAGGGAGCAAATTATACACATATGCAATTATACACATAAGCAATTATGTGGTAAATGAAACCCAAAGAGTTTGTGGGTAGCTTCTGATGATGTCTTTCCTAATTTTACAGTTCCATCTTGTCTTCTTTAGCATTTAGATTTTCCTCCTTTCCACCCTTCAAACTCTCCACACTAGCCTAGTTTTCACTTTCTGTATGTTCTAGCAGTGGGTACTTTTCCCAAAGCCCAGATCCAAGAAGGATACACTGGTTTACACTTCTCTACTGGAAGTGCTTTGCTCAGAAAAATCCTCACTGGTAAAACTCATAGCTAAGGGGATAGTTGTGACATGATCAATTCCAAACATTGCTTCCAAAACTTTGTTTTTGAAGCTAGCATCTATGCTGACATCTTTTCAGGGAATCCCCAAAGTCTTTGAGGACTGGAAAGTTTCATGTTTATTTTTCAAAATGTTTTAAAAATTTAGTACAAATATAACCTGGCCTATTTGGAAGGCCAGTTTTTAAACTTTCCACTTGCATTGTTGCAATTGATCCAAAACAAGCTATTACATACATAAGACCACTAAGTGTTCTAGATGTGTCAAAAATAGATGAAGGGGTATGGACATTCACAGATTACTGATAAAATTTTCAATTATTCTTCTGGAGGGCTTCTCATGTTCACAGTCACCCTCATCCTAAAACTCTGAGCTTTGCAATTAATAAAGTTATATTCTTTTTGATCAATTTATTATAATAATTAATAGGAGTAAGTATTGCCTTTCACATCTACATCTAGAGTTTTCTCAAAGAAATAATTCCCCTATTTAGTTCCAAGCAAAATTAAATTAACCTAAAGTTTGGGAAACAGTATGACAATCAATCACAAATACTATCTAGGGAACAACAGCAATCTTATAATGGAAAAAAGTTAATTATCTAAACATTTGCAGAATTTTAAGATGTGAGGATAATAGACCAAATTTACTGAAATGCAGCTGAGCCTTGAAAAGTTTAAGCTCTCTCAGAAGCATAAAAAATATTTAGGTTTCAGAGCTTAATCAAGATTGTGGAGCAAGAGGACATGGAGCTCACCTCCCATGACAAATACATCAAAAATACATCTCTATGTGGAACAATTCTCACTGAAAATGAACTGGAAATTGGCAGAAGGACTTCTATACAACCAAGGCTGTAAGAAAGACACACATGTAATCAGGGAGGAAGGGAAGAAAAGCAGTTGGAGTCAGGGTCTATGTCCCTGGGAGGGGACTCAGGAGCAAGGAGAATACAGAGGTGGACTCCCACCCTGGGAAGTGAGTGGTAAGAAGCACAGATTGGGCACCACAGTCCTGGTGTCCTAAGATGAGCCCACTTGGCTGGTTGGACCACTGGAATTAACAGGAGGGCTGGGCAAAGCCTGGACTCCACCTGTCAGAAGCATGTGCATGTTGGCTTGCCCCCAAGGCAGGGAAGAGAGAGGGTCTGCTCTAGCAGCAATATCCCATCAGATAATATACACCTGAAAACAAAGGCTATAATGAAAATCAAAGAAGGGTATTATAAATGATAAGGGGATCAATAAAAGAAGATGATATTATACTCGTTAACATATATGCACCCAATACAGGAGCACCTAAATATATAAAGCAAATGCTAACAGTCATAAAGGGAGAAATTGACAATAATACAATAAGTGTAAGGACCTTTAACACCCCTAAACATCAACGGACAACTCAAAAAATCAATAAGGCCACAGTGGTCTTAAATGATGCAATAAACCAGTTGGACTTAACAGATATCTACAGGACATTCCATCTAAAAACAGCAGAATATATATTCTTGTTAAGTGCACATGGAACATTCTCCAGGACAGATCACTTGATAGGCCACAAAACAAGTCTCAACAAATTTACACCAGAATGAAACAAGAAATCAATTACAGAAAGAAAAATGGGAAAAGAATGAACATGTGGAGACTAAATAATATGCTACTAAAAAACCAGTGGGTCAATGAAAAAATCAAAAAGGAAATCAGAAAATACCTTGAGACAAATGAAAATGAAAACACAACACTCCAAAATCTATGGAGTACAGCAAAAGCATTTCTGAGAGGGAAGTTTATAGTAATACAGGGCTTCCTCAAGAAACAAGAAAAATCTGGACCTCGAGATTATCACACTAAGTGAACTAATTCAGAAAGAGGAAGATAAATACCATATGATATCACTTATGTGTGGAATCTAAAATATGACACAAACAAACTTATCTATGAAACAGACTCACAGACATGGAGAACAGACTTATGGTTGCCAAGGGGAAGGGGGGTGGGAGAGGGATAGATTGAGAGTTTTGGATTAGCAGATGCAAACCATTATATATAGAATGGATAACAATTGACACCACAGAGATACAAAAAATCATAAGAGAATGATATGAACAACTATCCCAACAAATTGGACAACCTAGAAGAAATGGACAAATTTCTAGAAACATACATCCTGCCAAGACTGAATCAAGAAGAAAGAGACAATTTGAATAGATCCATCACTAGAAGTGAAATTGAATTGGTAATAAAAAGAAAAATCTCAGAGGAGCTTCAAGATGGCAGAAGAGTAAGACATGGAGAACACCTTCCTCCCTACAAATACATCAGAAATACATCTACATGTGGAACAACTCCTGCAGAACACCTACTGAATGCTGGCAGAAGACCTCAGACCTCCCAAAAGGCAAGAAACTCCCCACATACCTGGGTAGGGCAAAAGGAAACAGAAAAAAGAGAGACAAAAGAATAGGGATGGGACCTGAACCTCTAGGAGGGAGCTGTGAAGGAGGAAACGTTTCCATACATTAGGAAGCCCCTTCACGGGTGGAGACAGTGGGTGGCGGTGGGGGGGAAGCTTCGGAGCCATGGAGGAGAGCGCAGCAACAGGGGTGCGGAGGGCAAGCGGAGGGATTCCCGCACGGAGGATTGGTGCCGACCAGCACTCACCAGCCCGAGAGGCTTGTCTGCTCCCCCTCTGGGATGGGTGGGTGCTGGAAGCTGAGGCTCGGGCTTCAGAGGTCGGATCCCAGGGAGAGGACTGGGGTTGGCTGCATGAACACAGCCTGAAGGGAGCTAGTGTGCCACAGCTAGCCGGGAGGGTGTCCGGGAAAAAGTATGGACCTGGCTAAGAGGCAAGAGACTTTTTCTGGCCTCTTTGTTTCCTGGTGCATGAGGAGAGGGGATTAAGAGCACCGCTTAAAGGAGCTCCAGAGACGGGCGCAGGCCATGGCTATCAGCGCGGACCCCAGAGACGGGCATGAGACGCTAAGGCTGTTGCTGCAGCCAACAAGAAGCCTGTGTGCAAGCACAGGTCACTATCCACACTGCCCCTCCCGGGAGCCTGTGCAGCCCACCACTGCAAGGGTCCCATGATCTAGGGACAACTTCCCTGGGAGAACACACAGTGCGCCTCAGGCTGGTGCAAAGTCACAATGGCCTCTGCCGCTACAGGCTCGCCCCTCGTCCGTACCCCTCCCTCCCCACTGCCTGAGTGAGGCAGAGCCCCTGAATCAGCTGTTCCTTTAACCCCGACCTGTCTGAGTGAAGAACAGATGCCCTCAGACGACCTACACGCAGAGGTGGGTCAAAATCCAAAGCTGAACCACGGGAGCTGTGCAAACAAAGAAGAGAAAGGGAAATTTCTCCCAGCAGCGTTAGGAGCAGCGGATTAAAGCTCCACAACCAACTTGATGTACCCTGCATCTGCAGAATACCTGAATAGACTACGAATCATCCCAAATTGAGAGGGTGGACTTTGGCAGCAAAGATATGTATATATTTTTAATTTTTCTCTTTTTCTGAGTGTGATGTGTATGTTTCTGTGTGTGATTTTGTCTATATAGCTTTGCTTTTACCATTTGTCCTAGGGTTCTGTCTGTCCATTTGTTTCTTTAAATTACTTAAAAATTTTTTTCTTAATAATTATTTTTTATTGTAATAACTTTATTTTATTTTATCTTCTTTCTTTCTTTCTTTCTTCTTTCCTTCCTTCTTCTTTCTTTCTTTCTTTTCTCCCTTTTATTCTGAGCTGTGTGGATGACAGGCTCTTGGTGCTCAAGCCAGGTGTCAGGGCTGTGCCTCTGAGGTGGGAGAGCCAAGTTCAGGACACTGGTCCACAAGAGACCTCCCAGCTCCAAGTACTAGCAAATGGTGAAAATCTCCCAGAGATCTCCTTCTCAACGTTAACACCCAGCTCCACTCAATGACCAGCAAACTACAGTGCTGGACACCCTATGCCAAACAACTAGCAAGACAGGAACACAACCCCATCCATTAGCAGAGAGGATGCCTAAAATCATAATAAGGTCATAGATACCTCAAAACAGACCACCAGACGTGGACCTGCCCACCAGAAAGACAAGATCCAGCCTCATCCACCAGAACACAGGCACTAGTCCTCTCCACCAGGAAGCCTACACAACCCACTGAACCAACCTTACCACTGGGGACAGACACCAAAAACAATGGGAAATACGAACATGCAGCCTGCAAAAATGAGACCCCAAACACAGGAAGATAAGTAAAATGAGAAGACAGAGAAACCTATAGCAGATGAAGGAGCAAAGTAAAAACCCACCAGACCTAACAAATGAAGAGGAGATAGGCAGTCTACCTGAAAAAGAATTCAGAACAATGATGGTAAACATGATCCAAAATCTTGGAAATAGAATGGCAAAAATACAAGAAACGTTTAACAAGGACCTAGAAGAAATAAAGAGCAAACAAACAATGATGAACAACAAAATAAATAAAATTTAAAATTCTCTAGAAGGAATCAATAGCAGAATAACTGAGGCAGAAGAACGGATAAGTGACCTGGAAGGTAAAATAGTGGAAATAACAACTTCAGAGCAGAATAAAGAAAAAAGAATGAAAAGAATTGAGGACAGTTTCAGAGACCACTGGGACAACATTAAATGCACCAACATTCGAATTATAGTGGTCCCAGAAGAAGAAAAAAAGAAAGGGACTGAGAAAACATTTGAAGAGATTACAGTTGAAAACTTCCCTAATATGGGAAAGGAAATAGTTAAGCAAGTCCAGGAAGCATAGAGGGTCCCATACAGGATAAATGCAAGGAGAAACACGCCAAGACACATATTAATCAAACTATCAAAAATTAAGTACAAAGAAAAATATTAAAGGCAGCAAAGGAAAAACAACAAATAACATACAAGGAACCCCCATAAGGTTAACAGCTGATCTTTCAGCAGAAACTCTGCAAGCCAGAAGGGAGTGGCAGGATATATTTAAAGTGATGAAGGAGAAGAACCTACAACCAATACTACTCTACCCAGCAAGGATCTCATTCAGATTTGATGGAGAAATTAAAACCTTTACAGACAAGCAAAAGCTAAGAGAATTCAGCACCATCAAACCAGCTTTACAACAAATGCTAAAGGAACATCTCTTGGCAGGAAACACAAGAGAAGGAAAAGACCTAAAATAACAAACCCAAAACAATTAAGAAAATGGTAATAGGAACATACATATCAATATTTACCTTAAATGTAAATGGATTAAATGCTCCAACCAAAAGACACAGATTGGCTGAATGGATACAAAAACAAGAGCCGTATATATGCTGTCTACAAGAGACCCACTTCAGACCTAGGGACACATACAGACTGAAAGTGAGGGGATGGAAAAAGATATTCCATGCAAATGGAAATCAAAAGAAAGCTGGAGTAGCAATTCTCATATCATACAAAATAGACTTTAAAGCAAAGACTATTACAAGAGACAAAGAAGGACACTACATAATGATCAAGGGATCAATCCAAGAAGAAGATATAACAATTGTAAATATTTATACACCCAACACAGGAGCACCTCAATGCATAAGGCAAATACTAACAGCCATAAAAGGGGAAATTGACAGTAACACAGTCATAGTAGGGGACTTTAACACCCCACTTTCACCAATGGACAGATCATCCAAAATGAAAATAAATAAGGAAACACAAGCTTTAAATGATACATTAAACAAGATGGACTTCATTGATATTTATAGGACATTCCATCCAAAAACAACAGAATACACATTTTTCTCAAGTGCTCATGCAACATTCTCCAGGATAGATCATATCTTGGGTCACACATCAAGCCTTGGTAAACTTAAGAAAATTGAAATCATATCAAGTACCTTTTCTGACCACAGTGCTATTAGACTAGATATCAATTACGGAAAAAAATCTGTAAAAAATACAAGCACATGGAGGCTAAACAATACACTACTTAATAACAAAGAAATCACTGAAGAAATCAAAGAGGAAATCAAAATATACCTAGAAACAAATGACAATGTAAACACGATGACCCAAAACCTATGGAATGCAGCAAAAGCAGTTCAAAGAGGGAAGTTTATAGCAATACAATCTTACCTTAAGAAACAAGAATCATCTCAAATAAACAACCTAACCTTATACATGAAGTAATTAGAGAAAGAAGAACAACAAAATCCCAAAGTTAGTACAAGGAAAGAAATCATAAAGATCAGAAATAAATGAAAAAGAAATGAAGGAAACGATAGCAAAGGTCAATAAAACTAAAATCTGGTTCTTTGAGAAGATAAACAAAATTGATAAACCATTAGCCAGACTCATCGAGAAAAAAAGGGAGAAGAGTTAAATCAATAGAATTAGAAATGACAAAGGAGAAGTAACAACTGACACTGCAGAAATACAAAAGATCATGAGAGATTACTACAAGCAACTATATGCCAATAAAATGGACAACCTGGAAGAAATGGACAAATTCTTAGAAATGTGCAACCTTCCAAGACTGAACCAGGATGAAATAAAAAATATAAACAGACCAGTCACAAGCACTGAAATTGAAACTGTGATTAAATATCTTCCAACAAAAAAAGCCCAGGACCAGAAGGCTTCACAGGCAAATTCTTTCAAACATTTAGAGAAGAGCCAACACCTAATCTTCTCAAACTCTTCCAAAATATAGCAGAGGGAGGAACACTCCCAAACTCATTCTATGAGGCCACCATCACCCTGATACCAAAACCAGACAAAAATGTCACAAAGAAAGAAAAGTACAGGCCAATATCACTGATGAAAATGGATGCAAAAATCGTCAACAAAATACTAGCAATCAGAATCCAACAGCATATTAAAAGGATCATACACCATGATCAAGTGGAGTTTATGTCAGGAATGCAAGGATTCTTCAATATACACAAATCAATCAATGTGATACACCATATTAACAAAGTGAAGGAGAAAAACCATAGATGCAGACAAAGGTTTCGACAAAATTCAACACCCATTTATGATAAAAACCCTCCAGAAAGTAGGCACAGAGGGAACTTACCTCAACATAATAAAGGCCATATATGACAAACCCACAGCAAACATTGTTGTCAATGGTGAAAAAATGGAACCATTTCCACCAAGATCAGGAAAAAGACAAGGTTGCCCAATCTCACCACTATTATTCAACATAGTTTTGGAAGTTTTTGCCACAGCAATCAGAGAAGAAAAAGAAATAAAAGGAATCCAAATCGGAAAAGGAGAAGTAAAGCTGTCACTGTTTGCAGATGACATGATACTATACATAGAGAATCCTAAAGACACTACCAGAAAACTACTAGAGCTAATCAATGAATTTGGTAAAGCAGCAGGATACAAAATTAATGCACCGAAATCTCTTGCATTTCTATACACTAAAGATGAAAAATCTGAAAGAGAAATTAAGGAAACACTCCCTTTTCCCACTGCAACAAAAAGCATAAAATATCTAGGAATAAACCTGCCTAAGGAAACAAAAGACCTGTATGCAGAAAACTATATGACACTGATGAAAGAAATTAAAGATGATACAAACGGTTGGAGAGATATACCATGTTCTTGGACTGGAATAATCAACATTATGAAAATGACTATACTACCCAAAGCAATCTACAGATTCAATGCAATCCCTATCAAACTATGAATGTCATTTTTCACAGAACTAGAACAAAAAATTTCTCAATTTGTACGGAAACCTGAAGATCCAAAGCATTCTTGAGAAAGAAAAATGGAGCTGGAGGAATCAGGCTCCCTGACTTCAGACTATACTACAAAGCTACAGTAATCAAGACAGTATGGTACTGGCACAAAAACAGAAATATAGATCAATGGAACAGGAAAGACCAGAGAGAAACCCATGCACATATGGTCACCTTATTTTTGATAAAGGAGGCAAGAATGGAGAAAAGACAAACTCTTCAACAAGTGGTGCTTGGAAAACTGGACAGCTACATGTAAAAGAATGAAATTATAACACTCCCTCACACCATACACTAAAATAAACTCCAGATGGATTAAAGTCCTAAATGTAAGGCCAGACACTATAAAACTCTTAGAGGAAAACATAGACAGAACACTGTATAACGTAAATCACAGCAAGATCCTTTTTGACCCATTTCCTGGAGAAATGGAATAAGAACAAAAATAAACAAATGGGACCTAATGAAAGTTAATAGCTTTTGCACAGCAAAGGAAACCATAAACAAGACAAAAAGAGAACCCTCAGAATGGGAGAAAATATTTGCAAACGAAGCAACTGACAAATGATTAATCTCCAAAATACACAGGCAGCTCATGCAGCTCTATATCAAAAAAACAAACAACCCAATCAAAAAATGGGCAGAAGACCTAGATAGACATTTCTCCAAAGAAGATATACAGATTGCCAACAAACACATGAAAGGATGCCTAACATCTCTAATCATTAGAGAAATGGAAATCAAACCAACAATGTGGTATCAACTCACAGTGGTCAGAATGGCCATCATAAAAAAACCTATAAGCAGGCCTCCCTGGTGGCGCAGTGGTTGAGAATCCGCCTGCCAATGCAGGGGACATGGGTTCAAGCTGCGGTCCGGGAAGATCACACGTGTGGCGGAGCAACTAAGCCCGTGCACCACAACTACTGAGCCTGTGCTCTAGAGCCCGCGAGCCACAACTTCTGAGCCCACATGCCTAGAGCCCGTGCTCTGCAACAAGGGAAGCCACCTCAGTGAGAGGCCTGTGCACTGCAATGAAGAGCAGCCCCCACTTGCTGCAACTAGAGAAAACCCGCGTGCAACAAGGAAGACCCAACACGGCCAAAAATAAATAAATAATAAATAAATAAATTAATTAAAAATATCTATAAGCAATAGATGCTGGAGAGGGTGTTGAAAAAATGGAACCCTTTTGCACTGTTTGTGAGAATGTAAATTGATACAACCACTATGGAGAACAGTATGGAGGTTCCTTAAAAAACTAAAAATGGAACTACCATATGACCCAGCAATCCCACTACTGGGCATATACCCTGAGAAAACCATCATTCAAAAAGAGGCATGTACCACAATGTTCACTGCAGCTCTATTTACAATAACCCGGACATGGAAGCAACCTAAGTGTCCATCGACAGATGAATGGATAATGAAGATGTGGCACATATATACAATGGAATATTACTCAGCCATAAAAAGAAATGAAATTGAGTTATTTGTAGTGAGGTGGATGGACCTAGAGTCTGTCATACAGAGTCAAGTAAGTCAGAAAGAGAACAACAAATACTGTATGCTAACACATATATATGGAATCTAAAATTAAAAAAAAAGTTTCTGAAGAACCTAGTGGCAGGACAGGAATAAAGATGCAGACGTAGAGAATGGACTTGAGGACATGGGGAGGGGGAAGGGTAAGCTGGGATGAAGTGAGAGAGTGGTGACATGGACATATATACACTACCAAATGTAAAACAGATAGCTAGTGGGAAGCAGCCACATAGCACAGGGAGATCATCTCGGTGCTTTGTGACCACCTAGAGGGGTGGGATAGGGAGGGTGGGAGGGAGACGCAAGATGGAGGAGATATGGGGATATATGTATAGCTGATTTACTTTGTTTACTTTGTTATAAAGCAGAGACTAATGCATCATTGTAAAGCAATTATATACGCCAATAAAGATGTTCTAAAAAAAAGCAAAGAAAACGGTCGTATGTGGGGTGATTCTAAAGGATGTAGGATTTCTTTATGAGGTGATGAAAATGTTCTAAAATTGACTGTAGGATGTTGCATATATCTGTGAATATTCTATAAACTATTGAATTGTATACTTTAAATGGGCTAATTTTATAGTATATGAATTATATCTCAGTAAAAGTTAAAAAAAAAAAGCCAGAAGGGAAGAAGTAAAACTGTCACTATTTGCAGATGACATGATATTTTTATGTAGAAAACCCTTAAGTCTCCACCAAAAAACTATTAGAATAAATGAACTCAACTAATTTTCAGGATTCAAGATTAATATACAGAAACCTGTTGCTTTTCTATACACTAGTAATGAACTATCAGAAAGAGAAAGTAAAAAGCCAACCCTGTTTAAAAATCACATCAAAAAGAAGAAAATAACTAGGAATAAACTTGACCTATGAGGTGAAAGACCTATACTCTGAAAAGTATAAAACACTGATGAAGCAAACTGAAGATGATACAAAGAAATGGAAAGATATCTTTTGCTCTTTGAGTGAAAGAATTAATATTTGTTAAAAAGCCCATACTACTCAAAGCAATCTATAGATTTAATACAATCAATCCCTATCAAAATACCAATGACATTTGTCACAGAACTGGAACAAATAATTCTGAAATTCTCATGGAACACCCTGAATTGCCAAAGCAATCTTGAGAAAAAAGAACAAAGCTGGAAGTATCACCCTCCCAGACTTCAAACTATACTACAAAGTTACAGTAAGAAAAACAGCATGGTACTGGCACAAAACTGACACATAGATCAATTAAACAGAATAGAGAGTCCAGAACTAAACCCACACACTTATGTTGAATTAATCTATAACAAAGTTGGCAAGAATATACAATGGAGAGAAGACAGTCTCTTCAATAAGAAAACTTATTGGGAAAACTGGGCAGCTACATGTAAAACAATGAGATTAGAACCACTTACTCACATTGTATACAAAAATAAACTCAAAATGGATTAAAAACCTAAATGTAGACCTGAAACAATAAAACTCCTAGAAGAGAATATAGGCAGAACACTCTTTTACAAAAATCATAGCAATTGTTTTTTGTTCTGTCTGTTAAGGCAAAAGAAATAAAAGCAAAAATAAACAAATGGGACTTAAAGTTAAAACCTTTTGCACAGCAAAGAAAACCATTAACAAAATGAAAAGAAAACTGACAGAATGGCAGAAAATATTTGCAAGTGATATGACCAACAAGGGGCTAATATCCAAAATATATAAACATCTCATAAAACTCAGTATCAAAAAACCAAACAACCCAATCAAAAAACGGACAGAATACTTGCATAGACATTTTTCCAAAGAGGACATACAGGTGGTTAACAAGCACATGAAAAGATGCCCAACACTGCTAACTGTTAGAGAAATGGAAATCAAAACAATGAGATTATCACATCACACCTGCCAGAGTGGATATCATCAAAAAAGTCTATTAATAATAAATATTGGCGAGGATGTGGAGAAAAGGAAACCTGTGTATACTGTTGGCGGCTATGTAAATTGTTACAGTTACTATGGAAAACAGTATGGAGGTTCCTCAAAAAATTTAAAAAAGAACTACCATATGACCCAGCATTTCCACTCCTGGGTATATAACCGGAAAAAAAAAATAAAAACACTAATTCAAAAAGATACACGCACCTCAGTGTTCATAGCAGCACTATTTATAATGATCAAGGTATAGAAGCAACCCAAGTGTCCATTAGCAGAGGAATGGATAAAGAAGATATGGTATATACACACAATGGATTATCACTCAGCCATAAAGAAAAATGAAATTCTGCCATTTGCAGCAATGTGTCTAGATCTAGAGAATATTATGCTTCATGAAATAAGTCAGACAGAAAAAAGCAAATTCTATGTGATATCACTTGTATATGTAATCTAAAAAATAAAACGAATGTATATGCAAAAGAGAAACAGACTTACAGATATAGAAAACAAACTAGTGGTTACCAGTGGGGAGAGGGAAGGGAGGAGGGGCAAGATAGAAATATGGAATTAAGTGATATAAACTACTGTGTATAAAATAGATAAGCAACAAGGATATACTGTACAGCACAGGGAATTATAGCCATTATTTTGTAATAATTTTAATGGAGTGTAATGTATAAAAATACTGGATCACTATGCTGTACATCTGAAACATATTATAAATCAACTATACTTCCATTAAAAAATTAACCATAAAAACTGAGGTTTTGGTAACCTTTTTATATAATATCTCTAAAAATTAACAATGTAAAATAAACAAGTAACAACATTCCAAGTAAAGCATCTCAGAAAGCAGCTGTAGGGAAATATGCAGACCCTGCTGATATGGGACAGTATAGGTTTTCATTGCTGATTACAGCAATGAGCAAATATAGCTCTTTGAAAAACAGGTATTATTTAAGTTACAAAGAATTAGACAATATGGGAAAGCTAATTTAATAGTTGCTTGTTTAAGAGACATTTTCCTTCCCTTCCCTAGCTGTCTTCTGTATATCACACCCATATGACAAATAGCCCTTGCCCTTCAGGTCCAAGAGGCTGGATTTTAGTCCTAAAAGTGTGATACTGTGCAAGGCATTTAAAATCTCTGAACCTTCACTCCTCCTCATCAAAATAGGGTTAATAACTTTTCATAAGGTTTGTGGATTAAACAAGGTAAGGCATGCAAAGTTCCTGCCATATAGCCTGGCATGTGTGCTCAGTGCCCAGTAAGTATCTTTCCTCCACCCTTCATTTTAAGAAAATAGAAAATATGCATGTCTTGTTACCTTATGACTTTAAATGTGCCCTCTTGGTCAATCCTCATAGCACTCCCTTCAACAGATAGATCTTAAACAAATTTCAAAATACCAACTCCAAAATGTTTTTCAGTAGTTCTCAAAACTGAGAAATAAACAGCCACTATTTAAAAGAGGGGTGGTGGGAAATAACATGGATTAACTAAAGCACAAGGGCTCAGTGGTCATCTGAGGACTTAAGTTACAAAAATGCAGTACCAAAAATAAAATGCTGCCTCTTCTGGCCATCACTCACAACAATGCAATTGCAAAGACGATTGCAAATTTGGTCACATGTCAAGTGGAAAGTTAAAAAACTGGCCATCCAAGTAGGCCAGGTTAAGTTAGTATTAATTTTAAAAGTCATTTTGAAAATTAAAACATGAAACTTTCCAGTCCTCAAAGCACTTATGGATTCCCTGAAAAGATGTCATCATAGATACCAAAGTGTGAAAACAAAGCTTCATAGGAACAGCATTTTGTATTTTTCTAAAAAGCATATTCAAGTCTTCAGGGGCTAGAGCTGAAACTGAACTGTATCACATTTTACAATTAGCATCTTTATCCCTATTTAAAATGCATTTTAATGCAAGTAAAAATCACTGCTTTGAAGAAAGCAGGGTAAAAGGAATGATGAAAACACAGTTCACTTTATACTTTATTCCTATTTCTGAATTTATGTTTTGCCGTCTTTTCACAATCATTGCTTGGGAATTTGGGTGATCCAGGGTCATAATCAAACCTATGCAACTAAGCCAGGGATATGACAGAACGTATCCCCATGTATAAGGAAAGAGGGAACGGTAGGAACTGCGGTGAACTAAAGAGGGGGCAACCTCCATCCAGTTCCCAGTTAGGATAACCAAGAAAACACATGAATCAGTGTTCCAAATCTTCTATTTTTTATTTTATGTGAAAACTAGAATTTCACATAAAACTTGATTTTCCAAAGATGCAACAATTTCAATTAAAAAAACAAAGCACTATGCAAACTAAAGAAAACATAACTGTGAGCCAAATTCACCTTCAGACCCAATTGTGACTACCAATATTTAGGGACAATTGAGTTTGGGATGGAGAAGCATAATGGAAGTTGAAGGAGATTACGAACAGTTTAGCTCACCCCTTTCTCTCCTACACCACATCTCTCCTGAAAATATTTAGTTAAGTGTATTCTTTACAGAACTTTCTTCTATATGGGCAGGGGTTTGATGTATTGTAATAATAAGATACACAATTCATGAAGATTATTTTATTTGATTGGCAGGTAGTACCCTTACCAATTTCCTTATTTCTGAATGGAGGAAACTAAAAATCTCAGAAGCTAAGCAGCTTTGTAAATGTTTTTTAAAAAAGATAATAGTTCGTTGGAAATAAGTCCCCCAAACTAGAGTTTTAGCCAAGGGCTTTTTTGATGGCATCACTGTGACATCTGATTTAACCAAACACTACTCCCATGGGCCCTCCACTGAGGGGTAACTGTGACTTGACTTTATAAGTTGCCAATTGTTACACAAATTATCCTCCACCCCCAACACATTGCCATCACGAACATGAACTTTATTGCTGACAAATTTGGAATTTATACCTTAAGTGCATTTATCTTAGCTTAAGTCTATATATTTATATCCAGTTATCTGACTAGACATCTCTACTTAGATGTCCAAAGAATTTGCAAACTCATTAATCTAATACTGTTTTGTGGTTTCCATCCCCTTGATATCCTCCAAATCCACAATCATCTGATTTTTGCATTGTCATTGTTTTAGTCCAGGCTTTTTTCATTTTCACCTGCCCTATTGGGAGGACCTCTTGCTACACTTCAATCAGTTCCTACCTGCTCTTAAGTTTTATCTAAGAAGTCAGCTGAATTTTGTCAGTCCCCTATTTAAAATCCCACAATTACCAATTGACCTCAGATAATAAAAGTCCAAACCTGTGACCCTAGCCTACAGGATCATTCATGGTCTGGCCTCAGCTCACTGCTCCAGCCTCATCACTCCCGAGTCTTCCCCATTAATCCTCTCTGCCTTGATCACTCTGAACACAAGTGTAGTTGGCCCGGGGATACCAGATTCCTGTGGGTCAGACTTACAGCGATGAGTCAACCTCATCTGAACTACACTGAGAGTGGAGTGAGGGTGATTTTTCAAACAAAAATAGGGGATGCTATTACCAGATAAAGACAGTGATTTCTCTCCTACTTGAAATGTATTTGGACATACAGACTCCATCACTTAACAATACCGTGATGATGAGGCTTATCTATGGAATTTATACACTAGGTATGTCTGTAGATCCAGATGTAAAGTTTTAACATCGATGGTATCTGCTTTAGAAAATTTGCTCCCCAGATATGTCAGTTCTCTCTTGTCTCTTTGCCATCTGTAATGCAGCTCCCTCTTCCTATAATATACTTCTTTCTCTTTGACGGTCCCCCTTGTCTTCAAGATTTGGCTCGTGTCACCTTCTCAAAGGAAGCTTCCCTTCCTCTGATCTTAGATGTTCCTCATGTGAATGTCCCTAGCGCTTTGTGCTTAACGATCAGGGCCTTTATATGATGACAAGAACTAACCCTTATCATGGAATTCTGGCACAGGGCTTAAGGGTTCAATAAACATTCAAAGAATGAAGGAACAATAAATGGCCAATTTATATTTAATAAAAGCTAGCTACCAATCCAGTTAATCCCATGTAGTGCTATATCATTCACCTTCTAACAAAGAATGACTACTCCCTGCCCCACCTCCACACACACACACACACACACACGCACACACACACACACGTGTACACACACATGCTCCCCGGCATACCCCATCTCCTCACCTTATCAGGGGTAAATAGAACCAAACTGCTGGGTGGCCCACAGAACCTACCTATCTCCACATGGGTTGGAAAATTTAAGTGTTTGCAATCCACAGTCCTAGCACAACAACATGAACGCACATGATCTCAACAATGATATCTGGTGGTTTATTTTGACCGAGGCTTATTTACTCTAAATTGGATAAGGGTTAACTTAATTACAGACATCTTACAGTTAAGTGGCTCAGTGATCACTGCCTGGAATGATCCTTATGTCTTGGTGTCTATCAACACATACAAACCACCCATCAGGTCACTAATTGGCACACTCCATAGAAGTCTCTAGAGAGAAGCTAAGAAACTAAGCACTCTCTAGCTTCAGTGTACTCTTGAAGCATGCTTTCCCTGGAGATCAGAGCTGTCAAAGGGCACTTTGATCAGGGGAGACCATCAAGGCTCCTCCTCACTTTCCATATGTCAGGATTTTTAACAGATACACAATATTGTACTAAATCCAATGTCATCGCTTTGATACTTATGAGGAAGCAAAATAAAATGGGCAATTAAAAATCTATGAAGGTCAATTGATTTTCTCTACTAGCAATTATGCCTTATAATTGTTTGCTGAAAGAGGGACTGGCATTTTACAAAGCTAATGATTGGCTGGGATTCTGTGCTTGCTGAATCTCTGTGGGTTCAGAGTTTGGGTCTGGATAAAAACCAAGAGGTGAGCAGCATTTGAGAAGCCTCTCCAAAGCCTTTCATCTAGAAGCTGGCTGGTTAGCTCACGAGGTTTCTGACATTTCCCCCCTTCCAACCAGGCTGGAACCCCACTGTAATCAAAATTCACAATGTTCCAGAACCTAGACTTTGGTCCTCATTAAAAACCCAACAGACAAAAAAGTCCAGGAGGTCTGCTAGCCAAACCTTTTCACACAGCAGGGAAGGTGTGCATTCGGTTTTATTTTTAAGTTAGCAGACTAGGTCGGGAATCATTTTGAAGTCTGATGAAAGACTAAGAGCCCATGTTTCATCTTCTGATTAATCCAAAATTAAACAATTCAGAGATTTTGATCGCCTAGGCTTTTTTTTTTTAAACAAATATGACAGATAATAAATAGCCTTCTCTAGTACACATAGAAGGACACAGTGTGTTTGCCGGCAGGCTCTTGATGGACCATTCTTCAGCTTATTCTAAGATCAGATAGTAAATCGCAATTTCCTTTTTAAACACTTACAATTTTCACCTCTCACTGAAACCAAAGTGTGTGTATTCTACTACTTAGACATTACTTACCTGCTGCTCATGTTCCCAGTAATAACCTATCTTGACGTTTTAAAAACATTTTTGAAGAAGCGGGCACCTGATTTATGTAAGCCTTCTAGTACATGAAAGGGGAAAGGAATTAGGCATCTTTGGCAAGGCTCATTAGTTGCATTTGAGTTAAACATACATCTTTGGAGAATAACAAGGTATTCTGCATTTTCCAAGTATTTTTCCCCTAAATCAAGACTTGAAAATTAAAAGATTTTTAAAATAATAAATGATCAATCCCAAAGGAAATAAATGGGAACCTCAACACACCAAGCAAGATCATGGCTGTTTCAGGGAGAGAGAGGACTAGCCCTCTACATAAAGTGCCTGTCACCACCTGACTTTAATAGCCCCCCCGCTTCTGGGACCACCATAGTCCTCTTCACCACTGGTCCCACTGACCATCCACCTCCAAGCACAGTAAGGAACTCCATCACTCAGGTCCCCACAGGAGTTTGTCTATATCCTCTATATAACTCATCACAATGCATTGCGATTATTTGCTTCCTTGAACGTCTTCCCCACAGTCTGTCATCTCCCCAAGGACTAGGACTTAATTGTCTTCATTCCCAGCATATAGCAGCACACCCAGCACATTTATTTGCATATGCATTTGTTTATTTACACCTTGACTCTCTGAAAAAGAATATTTTGAGGTGCTTTATAGAACAGAGGTATTTATAATTTGAAGGAATAAAAGATAAATCCATAAATAAAAGAGCAGAGTAAAAATAAAAGGCAGTTAGTCAGTGCCTGGCACAGCTGCAAGAGTCTATCAGTCAGGGTCTCAGCAGAAATCTGATGGGACATTCAAATGGAATCCATTAAGGAGAGTTTGGTAAAGGGAATGTTTGCAAAGATGTTGAAAAGGTTTAAGAAATGGAAAAAGTGGGTAGTGGAGTGCCTCTGGGAAGATAACAGAGTCAACTCCACCAGTTTTTACTACTCTAGACCTGAAGCGTAAGGACAGGAGTGGTTGGTTACTAGAACCCAGAGAAAGAGCTCTAAGGAAAGGCCACCTGATAGGAACTGGGGACTTACCAAGGGACGTAGCTAACCTGCAGTGTCCAAACCTGCAGAGTTCATGGAATAAGTACCTAATCTCTCTCTCTTCCCAGCTTTAGATCTCTTTCTTGGTACCTCTCATGGGCCAAATCTAATGGAAGCCCAAGGACAGAGAGTCTCCTGAATACAGTCCATATGGGTCAGGTCCTAGAGTCCAAAGCTGTGTGCAGGAAAGAGGGGTAAGGAGAAGACATCTAACACATAGTACGGGCTTGCTAATTCGGCTACAGACATACTAACAACCAGCCAGGACAAAATGAGAAACATAATTAGTTCCAAAAATCAGAACATTTACCACTAATAATATGTCAGTTGTTTATGAAAAACCTGAGATAAAAAGCTCCATGGGAACCTCTAAGAGTGACTTTCACAGAGTTCCTTCTTGTAGCCTATGCCTGGAGGCACACCGTGGGCCCAGTATACAGAGCAGTTAAGAAGTAACTTCACAAGGTCACCATAATGGGTTATAAACCTACCCGTTTCATAGCTTGATAATCTAGGGGTAAATGTTAAAGAACCTGGAGGAAACGTCAAACTGATTATCTTTAATGTAATTCTCCAAGAATACTGGTCACTTTGTTCTTAACAAAGATTTTGATAAAAGTTGAACACACAATTAACATACCCTGGCAAAACCAAGGGTTACATATGAAGGATAAATCTGCAGGCTTCAGTAATCAAATGAATGGAAGATAAGGCCAGTTCCTTTTGTGAAATGTAAGATGCCTAACCCAGATGTGCATCTGAATAGATGTCCAACACACACACACACACACACACACACACACACACACACAGTCAAGCTGGCACAAGACTCTTTGAAAAGACTCCATCAACATTTGTTTTAAAAAGCAGATATTGAAACATGCAGAGAATGGGGCATACTTCCAGTTTGTGCTTTCTTCATCTTTGTTACCAAGTAGACCCCATTTTCTTCTCCTCAGTATATATTCTGACAGAAACTAGTTATTTCATTCCTTGTTACAGTACAAAGAAATAATGTCCTTCCTGATGTTGTAATCATCATCATAATCACCAAGTTTTAAATTGCTTACTAACTGCTAGACAGTCTACTAAGCACTTTACATGCATTAAATCTCACATAACTATTACCATGTGCATTTTACAGGTGAGGAAACTGAGGCACAGAGAGCTTCAGTGCCTTCCATGCATGGTCCTTGTCTATCTCTTCAGCTTTATCTAGCATTTCTCTTTTCCTCAATGTCTCAACTTGGAAGACATGGACCTTTTACAGTTCATCACACCTACTGGTCTCATACCTAGGATACTGGCACAAGCTATTTGTTCTACCTGGAATATGTTTTTCTCTCTCCCTCTTCTACTTAGTAACCACTCAACCTTCAGATTTTATCTGAGCATCACTTCTTTAGAGATGTTTACGTCAATTCCCAGATGAGACAAAAATGCCCCTATTTTAGAATCCTATGAAACTACATACCTATACTTTATAGCATTTGTCTGATTGCATTTTTCTATTTCGGCATAATTGTTGGCTCAATATCTCCCTATTAGACTGAGAGCTACGTGAGAGCTAGTGTATCAGTGGCACCTAGTACAGCACCTGGAGCAATGTAGGTGTTTCTGGAGCCAGCAGTGCACTAAGTGTTGTAGATAGAACATTAAAAAAGATGGACTTCATCTCTTTGCTTATGTAGTGTTAAACGTAAGAGGAAAGGTAATCAGTAAGTAAGTGCGATGCCATGTGTGGTAGGGGTTAAAACAGGAGAGGTTCCAGGGAGAACCAAGATGCGGAGGGTTAAGGAAGGTTTCCCAGATATAAAAGCCCTAAATAATAGTGATCACTATGGAGGTGCTTTAGGTATAGTGATTCTCACTGATGTTAAGAGAAAGGTAAATAAGGAAACTGAGGAGCAAGGAAGGTGTATGACTTGCCAAGTTTGCTCAGCTAATTAGAAGGGGAGTTGGATTCAAACCTAGACAGTCTGGGTCGCACTTCGGCGTTCTTAACTCCACCCTGCACCAAGCCTTTGAGTTGCCTAGGCAAAGGAGAGGCCAGAGACAGGCAGGGCTCCAAACAAAGGGTAGAGCAAAAGCAATGGCTCTGAGCAAAAAAGGACTTTAAGCTTTTAAGAAACTGATCAGATTGCATTTTTAGAAAGAAGAAGCAACCACCCCCCCCCCCTCCCGCAAAAACACTATCTATAATGTGGAGACTAGAATGGAGCAAGGCAAGCCAAAAATAGGTTGCCTTTTTCTCCTATCCACTTAAAATCCTTTGGGACCTGTGTTCCTTGGAAGACTGTAAGTGAAGACTGCTCTACATAAACCAGAGATGGGATTAAGCCTTGATTTCTATATGGGTCATCACTCCTTTTCAAGACCACATACAGAAGACTACATTGAATTAAATATTTTACCAGATACATGCTTTGGTCACAAAAATGGCCCATAAAGGGAATCTGACTTGGTTCAGAACAAACCCATTCAGAAGTTCACACAACCTCAGTGTTTTAGAAGTTGAAAGAAATTTGATCTTATCAAGTCTATGTGTAACAGCAAGGAAAAAATAAAAGGAGAGTTACTACTAACTACTTCCCCTAAAAAAAATTCAAAGAGGATATAGTTAAAAAAACAGTGAGCTGCTTTTTCATCCTCATATCTTTGAAGGACTGTGCAGGGGTGGAGGGCGGCAGTGCTAGATCAGGCGTTTTTGCACACACTACCCACAGGGAAATCTAAATCTATAACCATCATCATAAAATAAAACAAGAAGCAAATCAGAAAGGAATGAATGAAGGGCAAGTGATAGCCAAGGGGTTTACAATAATCAATTATTAAAATGCCTTAAAAGAGCAAAGAAAATGCTTATCAGATCAGCAAAGCACCTTTTAATAAATAATATGATTTGGGCTTAATTAATGGCCTAATTACAGTTTTACCCAATAGGCTTAAATGCTCCAAAGGAACAGTTTGAGTCTCTTTGGTAGATAATCTGTGTTTTAAAAAATGTTCTAATTACGTATTTGCTTGAGTAAATAATGTGAATTTTACAAAACTGCCTAATGATATATTTATGTGACTGTATTTACCCAAATGGCCTCTCATTCTGTACTAATGGAGTTGGGATAACCATTCCTGGGAGACATGGGAAAGTAGGATGGCTCCAGCTTTCACCCAAACACCCGTTATTCTCACACTGTTCTCATTTTCTCTTGCCCCAAAACACATCACTGAAAGCATGTGACCCACTTGTTCATCATCAATTTAAATAGGAGAAAAAAATTCTTCCTCAGCCTTTTGTGTAAACACATTTTGCAGAAAGGGTACAGACTTGAAAAATGAGTATTAATGCTGTATAATGCTCCATTAAAAGTGGATAATGAGACTGTGACTAAGACAGGACATTCAAGGTTTAAGTAGCTGCATAATTTACTCTGTTCTTTATATAGTATCTTACAATGCGTTACAAAAAAATCAGCCTAGGTGTTGGAATCAGATTGCTGTGATTTAAGGCCACATAATGGTCTGTATTAGGTAACAGAAGTCATAGAAAAACTGTTCGAATATCCCAGCTTTGTGGGGGCATGTATCCATTCAAGACTTTTAAGTTGTTTTCATGTTTTAGAGACATAAATCTAGAAAAAGTGGATGGCTATCTATTCATAAAATTGCATGAAGGAACTAAGAGTTTCATTTCATAGTTCTCATAAAATCTAACTCTTAGCAGACATTCACTGCTTAAAATTAGGTGATCCTATTTTGATTCACAAAATAGCATGTCTCTGGAAAGGAAACACAGTATTTACATTTCCAATCATGCTACAGACAAGGTGAGAGAGTTTACCAAAACACGTATAAAAAAGGATAAAGTAAATGGTTGAGAGAACAAGGGAATAAGGAAAACTAGACGAGAGAATAAAATGGAGGAATAAGATTAGCAGCGTATCCCAGGCATTCAGTTCCTGTAGACATTGAGCTTCCAAGAAGCCAAAGCAAAGCAGGAAACAAGATGGTTTCACAAATCAATAGAGTCAGTCAGCAAGATCTAAAATTGGTTCACGAGATGAAACTGATGAGGTGTACACAGTACTTTCAGCAACATCCCAATAGAAGATACAAGAGTGAGTTTCATATGATTGTCAATTACCATTGTAGGACTGAGTTCCATACTTTTAAAAAAGTAATATATAATAAATGTAACACTGACTGTGCCGACACAGCAGTGTCCCTGTTGGGTGATTTAGAAGGCATTCCAGTAATAGTAAGGTCTCAGGGCCCTCCTTATAGGCACTAATTGTGTTTTACTATAACTGGGCAAAATTCCTACTTAATTGAGGGTTCAAGCTGATAGAGTGCCAGATTAACTAATTTTCACCTTAACAAATGTGTAAGTATTTATTAAAATTTTGAATTCCTCTGCTGATGTCCTTTACATTACTTCTTACCCTGGGCACTATCTCACAGAGCTCAGATAATCCCATTGCTCAGACCAGAAGACTTGTGATTCTGATTTGCAGAGTAAAGATGTCTATGGCGTGGACCCCCAAACTCTATAATCCCAGCGGTTTTTTATTCTAGTTCAACAGCATCCGAGGCTGCTTGCCTGCAGGAGGATAGTGGCAGCACCATCTGTTTACTCTGGCCTCATTTGCCAGGATCAAGGAGGAAATTGAAGGCACTAAGCTGACTTTTTCAGAAACTTTGCAGTAATTGAAAAGAGAGGGTGATAAATGTGACGGGGGCTGTTTGGCAGCTTAATTACAGTGGTCGCTCCATGGGCTGCATAATAAAGCTAAGGCGCATTTTTGAAATAGTACCAAGCTAAGCTCAAACCATAACTCCAAGAGCCTTGAAGAGGAGCCCATCCACTCAAGTAGTCATTTATAATTAGGATGTGAAACTCAGCCCTGTAGTCATTGATTATTGAAATTGCCTTAAGGAGATCTCCAAAACAACTTCCTCTCTTGATTCACCTCCTCCTCCCCTTTCTAAAAGTAGCAAATGGAATCCATGAGATTAGCCTCTTATGAGCAAATAGGCAGAGATGAAATGCAGCCAGGAGCTAATGCTTGGCAGGACCCAGAAGGGAGGTGCCAGGAGGACATGGGTGGATCATCGGAGAATTGATGGGAAAGATTCTCTGCTCCCAGAAGAGAGCAGGCTTCAATGGTTTCTCTCAAGTTTTCTTGCACATTAGCAGAACATATGCTCTGCTCATGTGGGCAGCACCTGGGGGGAGCACATCAGCATCTGACTAAGTGGAGAGTTTCGAAGATTCTGTTTAGAAAATGAGACGTAGTATGACTGCAGAAGCTACACATGTCCTCAGCTTCTACAGAATATATTTCTTTGTTTTTTTTTTCATTCTATGGCCACCAGAAGAAAAACATACAACTTTACTCTGAAACACAAAGAAGAAAAGAATCTATTTTTTTTAAGAGGATGGTGGGTAGCTAGAGGGAGGGAAAAAAGGAGAGAAGAGAATGTTCTTTTCCAGACCTGAAATCAATAAGTTTTATCAAACCCAAATCAAATTGTATATGCCAGAGTCATCAGACCCAGAGTCTACTTGTTAGGAATAAATATTTTGCCATAGGATTAAATCCCATTATGTCACAGAGGCTGAGCTTCTTCAGCCAACCAGAAAAACTGTGACAGGTAAAACTTGATAGCATCTATACAGTGGGAGATGCAGGAATCACAGAATCCCCAAATTTAAATGAGAAACCATGCAGTTTTCTGTGTCCCAGATCAGAACTATGCCTTTTTCGGCAGTCCTGGATGGTTGAACTCACATTTGGGATAAGTCCTATTTGCCTCTGATGCCCACCCTGGCCCCTGCCCCTTCTTCTGCATGTCTCCCCACTGCTTCCATGGTACTGTCACCACTCTGCTCATAGCTCACTCATTCTGAAACCCATCCTCTCAAACTGCTCTTCCTGGCATTATCCCATTCTCCCTCTTTCCTAGCTCCTTTTTCACCATCAAACCTTGTTGTTTCATTTGCTATGTTCTCAGGAACTTGGTGACACATGAGTTTTATTAAATACAGAGATAAATCGTGAATGTGTTACACCCTCTATAAAGCAGATTTATAGTCGACAGCAGCCTTAATGACATAACTCACAGAAGAGCATACTGGAAGCATAGCAGTATGGAAAGAAAACGATCTGTAATGTCTTTCAGCCTACTCCAGCAAACAGCACTTTAGTAGTTAGGATGGCTTCGGCTGCAAGTAATAAAATCTGACTTGAGTGGTCAAAATGATAGGGATATTTTATTACCCCATATGAGGCTCCTCAAGTACTGAGTAGCTGCTAGGCTGCCCATCTCTTTGCTCTACCCAACTCAGCCTCTCCCCCAGCTCGTCTCAGCTAAATTTTCTTATGTTGGCAAGATGCCCACCATAGAGGCATCCCACAATGACACAACCAAGTCCAGAAAAAAAAGCAGGCATCTCATCCTCCATATCTGTATTTATCAGAGAGAAAACATTTTACCATTGCTCACCAGCAATATTCTTACATGTCGTATGCTCCTAACTCAGTAATTGTCAAGGGCAACGTGTAAATTATGCCTGGCTTAGACAACTCACACTACCATTTAGTCACTTGGGAGAGCGCAGGCCTCCCAAACAAAATCAAGATTCTTTACATACTGAACCCAATAAACTTAAATGTCAATTTGGTCTTGCATCCTTAAGGTATTTTGCTTTAAATTCAGTAACCATATCTTTCCTTCTGCAGAAGGTTTCGCCACACTCTGAGCTGTAGAAATTTCAGTGTAAGAAAAAGGAAGGGAAGGAAAAGAGGAATCAGAAGACAAACAGTTTTGTAGAGTGTAAATTTTGCAGAGTCTAGAAGATTTTATTACATGATTGCCAGTTTCCCATAACCATTGGCCTTTCCAATAACTCAAAACTCAGAAGCAAGTATGTATCTTAGACCACAAAAATCACCTCAGGAGCAAGTGAGTACAGGTGTGGTCCACTATGTTGATAAGTCAGGAACTGGGAATATTTTACAGTGCTGACAAGTCAAAGCACCAATCACAATGAAGACGATGTTTTTCTGGAAGTTGAAAAAGCTATAAAAATATATCTTAAGCCTTTGTTTCATTGATCCAGGGTGAAAAAAAACAGCCGTGTCCACTCCTCCAAATGTCAGATTGACTTTTAAGCGGATTCCAATGATTAAAAAGTGAACTGAAACCTGAAGGTTTTTTCCCTGAAAAGTAAGTTCTATGAGCACAATTGGCTAGATGAAGGGTCTCTGGCCTTCATCTCTTCATCTGCGCATGAACCTCACAGCACTCTGACCTCCATCACATGACCTTCCACAAACAGGTTTGTACTATGAAATATCAATATATTGCCTCAACTTATCTCAAAATAGGGACAAGACCTTCCTCATCTTTATAGCACTCCCTAGTGCTTGGAATAGTGCTAATTAATAGCCATTAATCTAAATCTATTCAAAAACAATTGCTTGGTTTGAAAAACTGTATAAAACAACTGACTTGTTTATAGTGTGCTCTATTTAACAATATAGGGAAGGGATGTGTTGAGAGAGTTTCTTTGAAACACGTTAAAACAGAAAGTTTAAATCCTTAATGTTTAAACCTTTACTAATTGAAAAACCGAGACTGCCAGAATAAAGGTTGTGAAATAGTCATGTATTCATTGTACTGAAAAAATCAAGACACATTAGTGTATTAGCAATTCTGGATGAAAGGTTCACTTCTAGAAATCACGTTTCTTCTACAGATACATCTCAATAGACTAATATAAGTCGGGTGCGGTCTTCCCCAAGAGCAACGCTGGAGCTCTGGCTTGAAAGCTCTTCACAAAAGACAAGAGACAAAAGAGTAAAGTGGACCTCCTGTGCTATTCTCATAGCATTGCTGTTTGTCCAGGTAATACCACATGATATAAAGTAACACCTGTGGCCGGGAGAACACAACATTTTACTCAGTGGATTTCTGAACAATTACATCCTACTGGCTGGGTAAGTATTCATCCTTTCCTACTCATTTTGACCAGCAATTTTGTCGCCTAGAAAATTCAGGTGTAAGACTGACTTTTAAGGATATTGCTATGAGTAATCACCACCAAACCAGCTAAAACTTGACTCTAGCTTTTCTTGAGGAACTGCTTTACTTAACTGTTTCCCTTCCTGTAAGCCATGTTTGGCTTCCACCTGAATTAAATAATCTGTGAGGCAAAAATACCTTCCTTTGCTTCAGCCTGCCACAGCACCTGAAATTCTAACCATTAGTATCATTCAAATTATTCAATTAAACAACCATTGAAAACTCACTACACGAGGGAAATACATTGATTAGTTGTGAGAAAGTTAAAAAAAAGAAAAAGTAGACACAAACTCTGTTTTATAGAGTATATAACCCACAGAGGCAAAGGATGAATAAGCAAATAATTCAGTATATATATATATGTATATACGTGTATGGATATATATATATATATATATATATATATATATATATATATATATGCAAAAAATATGCTAGAGAGGATCAAAGCTAGAAGAGATATAATCCAGTTGGGAAAATCAGTTGGAAAAGCAATTGGGAAAATCTTTGTATACAAGAAAATATGTGCAAAGAATCTTAAAAGATAGATTTTTAACAGAACTAATAGTGATAGCATACAAGTAAAACAGGCATGTGAACAAAGCAGAGCGACCTCTCCTTGGTTTATATGTTTCTTTCAAAATGGGCAATCCAAAATTGATAAAACCTAACCCAAGGACACTGCAGTGAACAGCCGACAGACAACGAGATTCAGAGGAAAGAAGATAATTGACAGGGAGGTTTCAATGGTCAAGGGAAACCTTTGAAAGGTCCAGAACATGAGGTACAATGGGAAGATCCTGAAGTTTCTGGGGACGGCAGGAGATCACTGGTCAATGACATGGCGATCCCAAAATGAGTTTTGCCTTCTTTACCATTTATTCTTGGGCAGTCTCTAACCTCAATGTGCATTAATCTGCTTTGACAAAGCAAAAAGAAAATAAATCCAATGATGCACTTTGCTTGAGAATGTGGAATCTATATTGAGGCCAACCTTAGGGAAACAGGAAATCAGAGTGAAGGTTACAGCTCTGACAGCGACCTGGGCTGGCTGTGCTTTCATTCCTTTCTAGGTCACACTGACATGAGGCCCAGTGACAGCTTTGAAATCTGCCAAAGAAGTCAGCACATGCCAGGATGGAATGGGATTCCACACCCCTTTGCTTTCAGTAGCAAAGAACCCTCATCAGAAATAGTCTAGTGCTTTAAACAAAGTGCCACTTAGCTTAATCATTCTTATAATTCTAAAAGGCCTTTTGATAGCCACAAATGGGTAAGGAAACAATAAAATGACAACAGATAAATGTACTAAGGATATAAATACTAAATTAAAAGGAAAATTACAAGTAGACAACAAGTTCTACTCACTAATAATCAATAAAAAGCAAATCAGAACAACTGCATACCATTTTTCACTTATTAAATTAGCCATTTAAAAGTTATAATATTCTATCTGATAAAGAAAGCTCTTTGCCGTAGAGAAGGAACATGAGATACTGACATAAGGCTTTGATTCAGTAATTCAGTCTTTGGAAATTTATTCCAAGAAAGTATATTCTATCTATATTCTATTTGTAGATCATATTCACATTATTTCTAATAATGCAGATCCATAAACAACTTTAATATAAACCAAGGAGAATGATCAAATCTATTTAAAAGAGTGACATGAAAACTATGTGGAACATGCTTATGAAATATATCAAGATACAAAATCACAAGAGTATAGCATGCATACTGATAGTATCTAAAAGAAAATATAAAACAATGCTTGTTTTACTTGACTATAGGATTTATAAATAACTTTGCCTTCTCCTACATTTTCTCTAGTACTGACATGTTGCTCTAGTAATTTTTAAAAGCTGTATATTTTTAAAACTCTTATTCATGAATTTCTAACTGTCATTGGATTAAGAAAACTATTTCATCACAGTATTTATAGTACCTGAAAGCATTCAATATATATTTGGTTGCATTCAATATATATTTGGTCCCATTCAGTTTTGCCAAATAAAGAAGAAGCTATTGCCTAAGAAATAGCCTTTGGGAGTGAGTCTTGTTTCTCAGCGCTAACTGGCAAGGATCCAGTAGGTACCCACCACGCCTATTCCTCTCTTCGAAACACACTTTTCAGTCCCAGACACTTTCCCTGCTTATTTTGTTAACCTCACTGTGTTTCAACAAATAAAGTTTGTAAACCTTAGGCTTTGTAAAGCACGTATTCTTAACTAAATCAGGCACAGGTTTCTGTGTTGTCTCAACTCTGCAATACTATAAACGTAATTGAGTCAATTCATTTCTGATCCATCACCTACAAAAAATATAAAAGATTATTTCATGTTAAGTGACACATGTAATGAGATAAAAAACTTGATTATACTAATTCCTGACATCAGAATTCTTTGTTTTGTAAAAGGACTTCATTGTGATAGAAAATGAGACCTTGAATGTTAGAGATAGTTAAAGCGCTCTCCCTAAGAAAATTAGAGGAGTTCGCAGTTTTGTTTTGAGCTTGCCAGTTACAAGGAAAGAGAAGGGAAAGGGAAAGGACAGGGGGAGAAAGGAGAAGCAGCAAGGTGGCAAAGAGCTCCAGTATTAAAGGAGGGGAGTGCTAGTGTGGTGAGGGCGGGAGGAAATCCCTGGTGATGGTGTGGCAACAAGGCATAGTTGTAAGACTTTAGCTGTGTGAGATATGACCACTCCCTGTCACCGACAGACATTCAGAAGTTGTGCCCTCTGCAGCAGCCTTGTGTTTGTGACTGCTGTGAGTGGCTCTCATTTAGTTGGACATAAAAGGTTTAGCAAAGAAAACATACATCATTCAGCAATGGCAGAAAATTGAGGATAAGGTGACCATGAAAGCATAAGCTCCCAGGGAACCTGAAGAAATTCTGGGAAGGGCTTCAGACTTCCACAATTCTTGGAACAAGGTTTTAATTAATTTAGAATTCCACAGATTCCCAGCTGACTTCCCCAGTAGACAAATTAATGGCAGAGAAAAACCTAGCATCCAGGGCTTTAGACCCTAGGTCAGTTTTTGCGCCACAATTTCACGCTGTCTCTTAATTCCATTTTCTATTCATATCTGTTCTAAGAGGCCATAAAAACATAACTGTCATGGAACAAAAGACATGGATAGTACAGAGAAAAGAGAAGGAAATGCTCTTTTAACTGAAATATACTTTTTAGGTACTGAAGGATCCCTTCAAACACCTGCTATAGAATGAAATGTTAAATAGAAATGGAAATGGCAAAGATAAAAGATAAATTAGCCTTTTCTATTGATTTCTATTGCTTTTGTTCCTCCTTCTTTTCAGGATTTTTTCACTGCTGCTTGGAAGATGCTGAGTTTCCCAAGCCCCGAATCCATTATTAGAAGATAGGAATCTTATATAATCCACTACTTTCTGATCCCTAAGCAAAAAACCAGGACATACAAATAAGCATTTGGGAGAGTAAGAAGCTGGTGCAGCAATTTGCACCATTCTTGTATATATTTTCACTGGGGGTTCCACTCCAGCCTTGAGATTTTAAGATTCTCCAGGCTCTGCAATGGTCTGGACTGGGAAGGAGGAATTTGGGAGAAGAGAGGTCATCATCTCACCTATCTCTAACTCAGAGTTTTGTGTTGAGGAAAAGCTCTGACAAAAGACTAGATCTCCAGGAATGACCAAAATGAAAGGAGATTTTTATATGTGGTCCTTCTTCTGACACAACAGCCAGTTAAATCAGTGAACCTGTATTGAGAAATGAAAAATAACACAGCATGCCAAAGGCAGTTACTCCTGATGGAGGGTATGACAGACAAATCTTCACTTTATTACTTTCCTGTTTCTTTTTTTTTTTTTCTCCCACAGTGTCATCCATCTCTCCTTCCCCTGTAAGCCAGCTCATCTTCAAGAGCAGCACCAAGCATGACAACAGCTTTTTCTTCCCCTAGGGTTTGACACTGTTTGTTGTTGGGAAGAGTCTGTACCTTATTTTACCTGTCACAGAGGAGATTACCTTCAGCAGTCTCTTATGCCTTTTGGTAAAGTGTGGTCTGTGGACCAGCATCATGGCCACCACCTGGGAACTTGTTAGAAATGTAGAAACTTGAGCCTCATGTTGAATCAGAAACATTTTAATAAGAACCCCAAATGATTTTGATGCATATTAAATTTTTAGATGTGCTTTAGGAAAAATTGGAAGGTTGTACTTCTTATCAATTCCTAAATTACCTGTGAATGAATAGTACTTTGAGTGGCATCATGAAAAAAGCATGGGCTTTGCAGTAGATGTTCCTAGGGTTGACACCTGTGCTCACCACTTAGCAGCTGTGTGTCATTGGGCAAATTACCTAACATCTCTGGTTCTCAGTTTTCTCATATGTTAAACAATAAAAATAAATAAGTCCTACAAAGTTGTGAGTATTAAATGAAACAATGTATCTAAAATATATAATCTAAGACTGGCCATAGTAGATAGATACTTTAAATCATCGACACAAAGTATGAGCTTCAACCAATATCTAAAGCTGATGAACGTCATCTCATGCGCCGTCCTTAAGAGCTCACTTTCCTTTTGATAAAAGGACTGACTACTCAAAAACATTCCTCCTAGCAGACTTCCATTGATCTTGAGATTCATACCTTAGTGTTTTGTATTCTTACTGTGTTCTGTTTGTTCTGTTTTGCTCTGCTTGCTTTGCTTTCTGTTTTAGTAAGGGGTTCTCCAGAACAAAATTATGGTAGCACTAGAACAGGGATGATGTCCCAAACTACTAAACCATTCAGTGGTGATATGTACTCAAGACCCTATAAAAGGGAAAAATATGAGCTTAGTAGCCCTGAAACAGGGAAGAGATTAGCTCTTAATTCAGAAAACATGGACTAAGCACTGATTTGGTGGTTAGTATTATAAAAAATGGAAATAAAACAGTCTTTGCCCTCAAAAAACTTAGGCTGTAAGAAGGTAATTTAATAAATGCTATGGAAAAAGGAAACACATGGAATTTGGGGAGCTCAGAGAAGGGAGCATGTAGACTACATTTTTAGGGTTAGGGATGGAGTGTTCTGGGAAGACCTCGCAGGTGAAGTGTCATTTAATGTGCAAAGTTATAAACAAGTTGTTTACAAGTCTATCAGCTCACTCAGGAATAAGAAAACGCTGGCTGGCTTTAAATCCTAACTCGGATGTTGAACAAATTATTAACCTTTCTATGTTTCTATTCATATATCAGCATAATAGAAAAAACATTAGTGCATACATCATAGATTAGTTGTAAGAATGAAATAAAAATATATCTATACCTGGTGCTTAAGAAATACTTGCTGTTTTAGTTTTCTTTTTGCATAAACTGTTTAAGAATAGCTATCCTATCTCTTACCAGAATTTCTATGTGAAGCAAGTGGGTCAAGATTATGGTAGGTTACTGTTAGAGTCCCCAAAGGGATAATATCTGTTAGTATATATGTATATATTTGTATATACACACAATATATACATACATACACACACATACATACATTTACATGTATATGGAAAATATTTAAATTACATTAAGAAGAGGAAGAAATGAGGAGGTAGGTAGTGAGAAAAAGCCTCTGAGCAAAGGAGACCTCAAAAATGTCTCAAGGTCAACTCATCCGATATCAAACTATAAGTCCCCCCTGAAACTTGCTCTTCCATCATTTTCCACCTCAGTTTGTGACAACATTCTCCAGCCACTGTCAGGTCAGACACAGGAGTTGTCCTTGAGATCTCCTTCTCCCTCGTGCCCTTATCACACCACTGAGTCCTGATGCCTTGATCTCCTAAATATCTCAAAAACAACCACCCCCTCTGAAATTCCTCCTTCACAGTGAATATGGACCTCAGGGTTGGACACAGCATTGTTATCCAGTACACTTATCAAACCTGCTTTAGAAAATCAGAGAAAAAGCCCTGTATTCTCTTTTTCAGAAGGTATATATTTATGTAAACAACATGAATTGTGACAGAAAATAATGTCTGATGTATTTTAAAAACTTGTGGGGACTTCCCTGGCAGTCCAGTCGTTGGGACTTGGCCTTCCAATGCAGGGGGTGTGGGTTGATCCCTGGCTGGGGATCTGGGATCCCACATGCCTCGCAGCCAAAAGGCCAGAACATGGAACAGAGGCAGTGTTGTAGCAAATTCAATGAAGACTTTAAAAATGGTCCATCAAAGTAAAAAATCTTAAAAAAAAGACTTGTGAAAAAGAGATTAGAAGGGAAGGGAGTCGAAGGACAGCATTTAGGTTAAGGCTTGTAGTGGGCTGAATGATGGGCCCGAAGATCATGTCCTAATCCCTGGAACCTATAAATGTTAACTTATTTGGAAAAAGAGGCTTTGAAGATGTGGATTAAATTAATGGTTTTGAGATGAGATTATCCTGAAAGATCTGGATAGGCCCTAAATGCCATCACAAGTATCTATATAAGAAACAGGTAGGAGGAGATTCCACACATACACACATAGGCGAATGTCCCGTGAAGACAGGGGCAGAGATTGGAGTGATGCAGTCATAAACCACAGAACACTGAGGGCTGCTGGCAGCCACCAGAGCCTGGAAGAGGCAAGTTACAGATTCTCCGCCAGAGCCTCCAGAGTGAGCTCAACCCTGATGATACCTTGACTTTGGAATTCTGGCCTCCAAAAGTTTGAGAGGCTAAATTTTATTTTTTGCTACCATTTTGTGGTAATTTCTTACAGAAGCCACAGGAAATTGATACAGGCACCACCTCATTTTATTGCTCTTTACTTTTTTGTGCGTGGCACACACTTTTTTTTTTTTTTTTTTTTTACAAATTGCGTGGCAACCATGCATTAAGCAAGTCTATCAGCGCCATTTTTCCAACAGCATTTGCCCACTTTGTGTCTATCACATTGTTAGTTCTCGCAGTATTTCAGACTTCTCCATTATTATTTTGTTTTAGTCATCTGTGATCTTTGATTTATAACTATCTTAATTGTTTTGGGGCATCACAAACCATGCCCACATAAGACAATATACTTAGCTGATAAATGTTGTTTATGTTCTGACTGCTCCACCAACAAGCCATTCCCTGTTTCTCTCCCTCTCCTTGGGCCTCCCTATTCCCGGGGACACAACAACATTAAAATTAGGCCAATTAGTAACCCAGCACGGCATCTAAGTGTTCAAGTGAAAGGAAGAGTCACACATCTCTCACTTTAATTCAAAAGCTAGAAATGATGAAGCTTAGTGAGGAAGGCACATCAAAAGTTGAAATAGGCTGACAGCGAGGCCTCTTGTGCCCAACTGTTAGGAAAGTTGTGAAAGCAAAGTTCTTGAAGGAAATTAAATGTGCTACTCTACTGAACACATGAGCTATAAGAAAGTAAAACAGCCTTACTGCTGATATGGAGAAAGTTTTAGTGGTCTGGATAGAAGAACAAACCAGCCACAACATTCCCTTAAGCCAAAGCCTAATCCAGCCCAAGACCCTAACTCTCTTCAATTCTATGAAGGCTGAGAAAGGTGAGGAAGCTGCAGAAGAAACATTTGAAGCTAGCAGAGGTTCATTTATTAGGTTTAAGGAAAGAAGCCATCTCCAGAACAGGAAAGCGCAAGGAAGCAGCAAGTGCTGATGTAGAACCTGCAGCAAATTAACTGGAAGGTCTAGCTAAGATCATTAATGAAGGTGGCTACACTAAACACCAGGTTTTCAGTGTAGACAAAGCAGCCTTATAATGGAAGAAGATGCCATCTAGGACTTTCATAGCTAGAGAAGAGAAGTCAGTGCCTGGCTTCAAAGCTTCAAGGACAGGTTGACTCTCCTGTTAGGGGCTAATGCAACTGGTGACTTGAAGTTGAAGCCAGTAATCACTTACCATTCTCAGAATCCTAAGGCCTTTAGGAATTAAGCTAAATCTACTCTGCCTGTGCTCTACAAATGGAACAACAAAACCTGAATGATCACAATCTGTTTACAAAATGATTTACTGGTTATTTTAAGCCCACTGTTGACTGCTTAGAAAAAAGGATTCCATTCAAAGTATTTCTGCTCATTGACAATGTTCCTGGTCATCTAAGAGCTCTGGTGGAGATGTACAATGTGATTAATGTTGTTTTCATGCCTGCTAACACAACATCCATTCTGTAGCCCATGCATCAAGGAGTAATTTCAACTCTCAAGTCTTATTTCTAAAAAACATTTCTTAAGGCTATAGCTGCCATAGTTAGTGATTCCTCTGGTGGATCTGGGCAAAGTCAACTGAAAAACTCCTGCAAAGGACTCACCATTCTAGATGCCATTAAGAACAATTGGGATTCATGGGAAGAGGTCTAAATATCAACATTGAAAGGAGTTTGGAAGAAGTTAATTCCAACCCTCATGGATGACTTTGAGGGGTTCAAGACTTCATTGCAGGAAGTAACTACAGATGTGGTGGAAATAGCAAGAGAATTAGAAGTAGAGCCTGAATGTGACTGAATTGCTGCCATCTCACAATAAAACTTTGATGGATGTGTTGCTTCTTAAGATGAACAAAGAAAGTGGTTTCTTGAGGTGGAATCTACTCCTAGAGAAGATGCTGTGAAGGCATGGCAATGACAACAAAAGATTTAGAATATTACAGAAACTTAGCTGATAAAGCAGAGGCAGGGTTTGAGAGGACTGATTCCAATTTTGCAAAGTTCTACTGTGGGTAAAATGCCATCAAACAGCATTGCATGCTACAGAGAAATCATCCGCGAAAGGAAGAGTTCATCGAGGCAGGAAGCTTCATTGTTGCCTTATTGTAAGAAATTGTCACAGTCACCCAACCTTCAGCCACCACCAGTCAGCAGCCGTCAGCATGGAGGCAAGACCTTCTGCCAGCAAAAAGTTTGACTCATTGAAGGCTTAGATGATGGCTAGCATTGCTTAGTAACAAAGTATTCTAATTAAGGTATGTACATTGTTTTTTTTTTAGACATAATGCTATTTCACATGTAATAGACTATAACTTTTACGTGTACTGGCAAACCAAAAAATTCGGGTGACCTGCTTTATTGCAGATGTCTGGAACGGAACCCACTATGCCTCTGAGGAGGTATGCCTTTATAGTCCTGCAGAAGTAAAACTGGGGCCATCTGTGCACATTCAAAGAAATTGGGGGTGAGATGTGACTTCATTACAATATATAAAGTCCCTGGAAGTTTGTATTTGGTCCCATGCAGTTCTGACAAATAAAGGAGAAACGGTTGCATTAAAAAAAGTAGCACTTAGGAATAAGTCCCTTTCCCAGAGCTAGTTGAGAATCTCCAGTATTTATTCACCACGCTTCTTTAAATCTCAGCAACACACAACACACCTTCAAACCCCAGTCACTTTCCTGTCTTAATTTTATCATAACCTGACTGTGCCCCACAGCATGACTTGCGAATCTGGCTTTGCAGAGCACCTATTGAACTGAGGAAAGTACACGAAGGCAGAAAGGAATTCCTGTGTTAACTCTGCCACTGAACAATTCCATGAACTTAGGTAAGACTCTGAGTTTCTGGGTTAAGAAGGGAAGGGAAGGAGATTATTTCACTTAGGTGACACATGTAATGAGATTATAAAAAAATTATGGTAATACCTGGCATCAGAATCCTTCTTTGTGAGGAAACTACCTTTGCTTGAGATAAAAAGTGAGACCCTAAAAGTATCAGACAGTTAACGTGCTCAACATAAGACCATGAGAAAAGTTTGGGTTTATTTTTGATCTGGTGAGTGAGAAGTAAGGAAAAGAAAGAGAGAAGAGTTGGAAAGGGGAGTAGGGGCTGGAGATCTGAGTGGTTGAAGGGTAAGGGTCTTCTGGCCAATGACATGAGTCCCTTCCTTCCTGAGAGCAATGACATCCAGCCTCAAACTGCCCTAGTCCAGGTCATCTGCTCATGAAAACACAGCACCCCCAGGCTTACTCCTCTGACCCTCTCCCATGATACTAAAAATACGAAATTAGGATCATTTCAAGGTTCACCTATGCAGCGGCCATTGGGATTTAGGGGCCAAACTTAAAAGGTAAGAAGCATTAGTTGATAAAGCCAGGGCAGCTGGGCTCCGAGGCCATACTCCTCCTTTCACACTAGTGATGCCTGAAGTTCCTTCAGAAGGAAGAGCACATATTTTATATTAAACAATGCAAGTAGTGAAGGCTAGCAATGCAAGAGAATTTCAAACCATAATCCTGCAATAAATAAGTGCTGTTGTTTGATATGGAAGGAGACGCAAGGGGACATAACACACTCGGAAGAGAGGAAGGGGCTCGGCAGAGGAAGGTACCACGTGTCAAGAGAGGAGTTTCTGGGTGTGGAAGGCAGACCCCAGTGGCTTCACAGTGTTCCTCAACATGCCCCTACCAACAATTAGGCAAGGCGGAAAGCAGCCGTCAGACGCGAATTCGGAAAATACTTGCAGAATCTGACCACTTCTTACCACCTCTGCTACCACTGGCCCCGTGGAAGCCACCATGTCCTCTAGCCTGGACTCAGCTGTAGCCTCACACAGGCCTGAGGGCTTCTAGCCTTCCAGCCCTAGAACCTGTCCTCAACACTGCCACCAGAGGGATGTCCACCTCTGTCACGTAATGTTATTCCTCTATTCAGAATCTTCCCAAGGCAGCTCGTCTCACTGCAAGCAAAGGTCAAGTCCTTATAGTGGCTTCTGAGGCCCTACCCACCCCACCCCCATTCTGACTCCATCTTCTACTGCTTTGCCCCTCCATTCTCTCAGTAGCAGCCACAATGGCCTCCTTACTGTTTTTCAAACCTCCTGCCTTGGCCCTAGCCCCAGCTATCTTCTCCTCCCAGAACACTCTCCACCCCACCATGCCCCCTGGAGAGGTCCACTCTTTTACCTCCTTCAAGTTCCATGATAGACTCTCACCTAGTCCCCGAGGCTGCCCCTCAGCACCTAAATTAATGCTCTGCTGCCCTCTAACCCATCCCCCGCACTTCCAGTTCCCATCACCTACTCTTCCTTTCACACATGTGTCACTGCCCAGACTGTTCCATGATTTATTACCTTCGTTGACCATCTCTCTCCACCCCAACCCCTGGGAATATGAAGCTCTATGAGGTCAGGGATCTTTGTTTTATTCCCTGATGCATACAATGCCTGGTATTTAGTAGGTGCTCAAAAAGTTTCTAATATTGAAGAGTGAATGAAGGTAAATCAGGAAACTTTTCCATAATCAGCAAATTCAACACAGAAGATAAGGCAATGTTTGAAGGCATCACCATGCATCCTTGTGCTCTGAAACTAGCTTCAAGTAGAATTACTACTACTCATTCATGTATTTAATAAATATTTGATGAGGGCCTGCTTTATGCCAGGTGCTGTTCTCAGTTCTGAGGATATAACAGTTGGCAACAAAACAGCCTCAGGGAGGTTCAATTCTAGTGGGTAAGGCAGACAATTAAGATAAACAGGCAAAATACTTAGACTGTTAAGATGGTGGTAAGTGCTAAGGAGATCAAGCAGGTAAGGAGGCTAAAATGATTCATATACTTTCTGAGAACCAAAGGAGATAGTAGACAATAATGGTAGTGTTTAGAGAAGTATTAGGCAATGTTGAAAATCCTACACCATTTAAAAAGTTGAATTTTTCCTATGGTCTGGTTTTACTCGAAGCAAGTTTTAGATGTGTCACGCACGCACCTCTCACAAAGTCACTGTCTAAGTGGCTATTGGATTGGCTTCGTGTTCACTGGGGACTCTCACTTCCACCCCACAGAGAGTGCCATCCTTCCTACGGGAAGATGGTATGTACTCACCGGGCAGGTTCAGTAAGCAGGACTGCGCGGCATTCAAGGATCCCCACCATCTCCAGTAATCCCTCGATGGTGGCGAATATGAGAGGCACAGCCTAGTGGCCCCATGAGCCACCTTCCACCACTCCAGCCACTCCTGTGGCATCTCACGTTCACAAAGTGAAGTTCCACATCAGTTTACCCCTGCAAGGGCATCATTTTGTTCCAGGACTCGTGCCTGCTGATTGCAGTTTCCTTAGCCTGCCTTGAAAGAAACGATAAATGCTATAAGCAGAAAGTCAATTGTGGGAGCTCTGGCCTTATCATGTATCCCTTCCAACCCACTCAATCCTCTTCCCAAGCTACTTGCTGGCTAGGTCCTCATCGTCTCACTTTCAGAATTCACCAAGATTCCTGTTCAAAGACTCTCTTGGGCCAATGAAAGTGAACAGAAGTGACATGTATCAGTTCCCAGAGGAAATGTCTAAGAGCTGTGTTCACTTGTTCTCTTCCCCTACTGCAGTAAACCCTGGACGTCGTGTCTTACGATGGAGGCATTGTAAGATTATGAAGCCTCCCATCAGTCTAAGCCTCTAAGTAACTACAATAACTTATCTGTGGACAGGAATCTATGAGCAAAAATGACCTTGTGTTTTAAGCCACCAAGATTTTAGGGTTGTTTGTTACCCGAGCGTGACAGTTCATCCTGAACAAAGCCACCAGCAATCCTTTTGTGAGCACCTGGAAGTCTTTCCTCCCCGCTTAGGAAGGCTAGCACGAAGGAATTTGGTGTGTCTAAGGAGAGATTCTGACAGTTTTAAAAGATGAGGGAATTTATACTGATATATGAAAGAGTCGAAGGGCCTCATATCTATTCTGGGGCTCTGATTACTAGAGAAGGTTACTTTGAGGTGCAATACAGAAATATGCCTCTGAAATCTCCTCTGATACATCCCAATTTATTTCAAGTTTCTCTAGAAAGTGGGAGGCTAACCTCAAAGTTTAATGTTAAAAATCCAGAAACCCTCTGAGTAATGGAGAAAATGAAAACAGAAGAATTCTACTGGAGCACTCTTTGTTGCTTCAGCAGTTCTTAAAATGACCATGGAAGCAAGAGCAATGATTGGGGGAACAGGAGATCCCAAAGCAACAGGAAGAGCGATGGTGCCACATGCATGGCAGTGACATCTTATGAAGTGAGCTGCAGAAAGGTTGTCAGCTGTTAACACATTCTATGGCTGGAGCAGAGATTAACCCCAGAGCCTACAGCAGACCTATAGTTGCTCCAACAAGAGCTGATGAGCTATGTCAGGATCCTGCTTAAGGCGAAGGAGGTGGCAGGGCCTTGCCAGAAATTTCACTATCAAGGTTCAGACTCAAAATAGGCTTTTATTGTCACAGTGACTGCTACCTAGATTCTTGACAGTCTTCCCCTAGACTGGACTGGGAAATTAAGAATTCATGTAAAAGAGGCTAAATGTTTACAGAATCATCGGGAAGGATCTGGAATCTGTTGCAATAATCAGGCACAAAAGTTTAAATGAAACAAGGCATTCCCCTCATCTTAATGAACCTAGGGATACACTGGGTCTTTAACTCATAGCCTTTAATAACAACTTGGAAGCCAAACCCAACTCCCCCCAAATAGGAGATGTCAACAGCAGTAAAATGGCATAAAACTGGAAGCCATGGGATGCCACACCAAAACACACATTATAGTTTCAAGGACATCTTTATTTTCACAGTATTTTCTTTGAAGTTTATATAATAGTACATGGAAATTATCATCCAAATACCAAGCATACACTACAGACAGCTCTAGACTTCTCAACCCCCTCAGCCTGTAAGTTGCTTCGGGGTAGAAATGGGTGCAATGTCGATAACAGTCATCCCAGGAATTGTCTGTGAGCTATGGCTCCCATCACAACTCACAGGCAGCAGCCTGAATCTGCTTCAATTTAATCAGAAAAGATAGATGGAAGGGAGCCCACTTAGTTCATGGCTGCCAGCCCTCGCATCTCCCTCCCACAGACACGCACACAGGAAAACTGGCAGCTCCCTTCTCCCTTCGTGTCTCTCTCACTAGGCTAAGGAGGAGACAGATGCAGGAGGGAGGGGGAAGCAAAGGCTGCCAGAGCACTTGCCACATTCAGACTTGCCAGTACAGCCCACCCCCAGTGCCCAGTGTTCCTCCGGAGCTCTGGCCAGGCTCAAGACTGAGAAATGGGTCTGAGCACCCGAGCAAGGTGTCCCAAAGGACAGGCAGGCCCCAACAACAAGGGCTTTCTTTGAAGCAACAAATATAGGAGATGATTTTACCCTAATTAAATCCTCTTATCTCTGAAAGAGAGAATTGGGAGTTAGGCAACATTTTGCACTCAACACAGAAAATCTGCCCAAAAGAATTCAGAGATAATCAATGAAGAGTTAGGCGAAGAGCGAGTGAGAGAAGCAAATGGGGAAAATAAATTTTAAACACTGATGAACTTTTCCAGTGTCCCCACTGGGAAGAATCCCATTGGGTGACTGTGACACATGCCCAGGCAGGCAATTTTAATTGGCAAGACAACAGACAAACCTGGGATCATGGTCTACTTCCCTTACTAATAAATGTCCCAAATGCTCCCAGCACAAACTGTCAAAACAAATCCAGCTTTACTGTGACTTCTGTTGATAGGTGTTAACACTCCACTCAACCACACAAATTATGAGGCTGCTATATCAACGTAACCTCCTCTCTCCCAACAATCAAAAATGGCAGGAAAAATCTAGAGCAGAATCCTCAACCTCAAGCACACACTCTAAACAGACTGAAGAATACAGCCGCTCAAGTTAAGTGACATGAGGCAAGCTAGATGAGCAGTTCAAAGTTCTCACCTAGAGTTAGAGAACTGCCTTCTTTATTTATTTGTATGTTTCTTACATGGATGGACTATGCTTGATGTAATGACTAATAAGCTGTATGTGCTTCGTGCACTTACAGTTTACAAAATGGCAGAAGAGACAATAGTTATACGACAAGGTGATATGTCCTCTGATAATCGGTTCCTAGGGAAGCCTAAAACCATAAAGTCATAGCAGAATTATTCAATAGAGACAAAAGTAGAAACAATCCAAACATCAATTGACAAATCAATAAACAAAGGATTCTATCTACATACATACTACAACATGGTACATACTGAAAACATATGCTAAAGAAGCCACATATTGTATTATTCAATTTATACATGATGTCCATAATAGGAAAATCCAGCGAGACCTAAAGAAAATTAGTGGCTACCAGGGGCTGGAGGATGGGAGGGACTACTAATGGGTATAAGGTTTCTCTTTGGGATAAAAATGTTCTCAAATTAGATGATGAAGTGCTGCACAACCTTGAAAATATACTGAAAACCACTGACCTGTATATTTTAAAATGGTGAGTTTTATGGTATGTAAATTCTATCTCCATTTAAAGAAATAGTTAAAGGAGAAAAATCTTAAAGCCTGTAGCCTTCTGTGAAGAAAGACCAGCCTGATCTGTACAGAATTAATGTTCCTTGTGAGGATGTGTGTGAAGAGTAGGAGGAATAGCTTTGGCTTCAAGATAAGGACCGTTATTTTGCTTCTCATGGCCATGGCTTCCTAACCTGAAAATCAGGGATCCTAGAATGGTGTTCTCAAGTTTAGAAACAACATGTACAAATCATCTGTGGTAAATCATCTGTGGTAAAGTTGATTTTCAACCAACAGTTGACTGAGAATATTACAAAATTTACGTAGAGAGATTCGCAACTAAGATGAGATTTCTCTGCTCCTCGAGGCTACCAAAATAGTGTCCAGAGATGTGGTATCCAGTGGCATGATTACTATCAAGCCAAAATAAAAAAGCAGAACTGTGATAGCAGGAACAAGTGCACAGATCCTATTAAAGAAGGACTACTACCTCCTCACTATCACATGACAGCAATAAAATTTTTTTCTCCTCATTTATAAGTATCTGTGTGTCTTGGAAACTCCCTAACATTATACCATTGAGATTTAAAGTGTCCTATAAATCCTCCTACATTTTGGAGATTCTATGCTTTGGCAAATTAATTAACTGAAAAGCAAAACTACAAGAACACTCTAAAGATGCTTCATATTGGAAAGACACTGATCAACTTCAATCAAGACCCCAGATGTATTTCAATTGATTAATAGATAATAGATTTTGCTTAAAAATATAGAACATGTAATTAGGAAAAAGATGTGTATACTTTACCAGTTATAGTTTCCTAATTTTTATGTTATACATAAAAACCCAAGCTGAGATGGTAACTTTGAGACCTCTTTGTAGCAAATATACTCATCACAGGGCAGAGTACAATTCTAGGTGCACAGTGGGAGCATGGTGAATACTTATCACCATGAAAATGCATTACATAACAGACTAGCTTCTGGCCAAGAAACTGAAATGCATGTTATATGGATTGTTCTTTCCTACTAAGGAAGAGTCATCCAAAGCCCTCTATCTTCTGGCTCTTGCCTCTCTCTCTGACGTCGCCTCTTCCACTTCACTACAAACTAGTCTACAACCACACTAAACACTCTTCCCACCACACAGTCTGTAATCAAAGTAATATTTGGAGTGCTCTAAATATGCCATGTCGTCGTTTCTTGCTTCTATGCCTCTAATGATGCTTTTTCCTTGCCTGCATCTCCCCTCGCCCTCATTTCTCTACCAGGTTAAATCTTACATGTCACCTAAGATTCAGCTCCAGTGTAATCTACTCCAGGAAGCCTCCTGATCTCCCCAGCCCTGCCCCTCAGTGAGGCGGAGGGGCCCCTCATACATCTTTATCTAGTAACCCATCAGACTCTGTTATAGTTGTCAGCTTACTTATATGTCTCCCATCTTAGACTGTTAGTTTCTAGACTGTGGACCCACGGCTTTCATACTCTTAATACAGTATCAGGCATTGAATACATGTTAACTGAGCTCATGAATAAATGAATGGATGAATAAATAAATCCATAGTTTAGTCCTAATTGTATTCAGCACTTCATTGCAACAATTTTTATTACCAGCTTCTGAAATTTCCTCAATTTTAAAAATAAAAGTCAAATAATCACATTTGATGAGAAACACCATTAGCTTCATTTAAATAAAACTCACCACTATTATCATATGTAATTTATAACAAAGTTAATCCAACTTATACATAATAATATGAATAATTGTTATAGTGTCATAAGTTCACTGGGCATGAAGTCAGACAGTTAGCACTAACAAATATAAGTAATGTTGCTTTTATTTAAGCCAAGTAAATAATTCTTCCAATCCACTGAGGGAAAAGAGAAAAGAAACTGGGCAAAGAAGAAGGCTACTCTGCCTGATTCCTTAATCAGGAGCTAAAGTTGTTTCTGAAACAGGAGCATCCAATATCCTGCACTTTCAGGAGCTAAGGGCCACAAAAATGTCATTCTTAGCCATTTGCTGGTTCACCCATTAACCCTAACACTTGCCCAAAGGAAGAATGAGAAGACATTGGTAATTGCTTTAAATGTCTCTCCCCAGTCAATCAATCTCCCCAGTGGGCTTTCTTTTTGAAGCTCAAAGCCGGAGAGTGCCTGGGTAGCATTCAGTGGTTCAAGAGGGGACAGTGGAGTCATTCCAGCATCAGGAATTGGCTGCTTCGATCTATGCAGAAGGAAATTAACATCTCAACTAGAGAATTAGAATTCTCTAGAAAGCAGTTAAGCCATGGAAATCCTGTACTGAAAGAAGGCCTTAAACATCTGACTGCACACATAAGAAACCCAGGAATAATGAGAGAAAACAAAGGACCATTTTGCTCTGTCCTGATTGTCCCTCCTTCCCTCCCAGATAAAGACTGAAATCGTATATTGGCTTTAATTCCATGTGTCATTCGTTTACTACAATCTCAAAAGTTAGTTATTACTATGGAGAATCTGCAGTGCAGGATGTGCTCAAGGTTATACTCCTAGTACCAGCTGCCTCCCAAGGAAGGAGTAAAAAGTCTTACTGGATCCCAGAGATTCATTTGGATCAAAAGAGGTTAAGAGAATGGAAGTTGGGGGTTTTTGTATAGTCAAAGCACAAGAATGCCTCACTTGGTTCTTGAAAGGCAAAAGAGAGAACCTTAAAAGTTGAGAGAAAAGGAGAGAAAGGAGGGAGAAAGCAAGAAAAGGAACTGAACATTTCCCCTCTGCATTAGGTTTCACAAACAAAGGTGTCAACCCACAACTGTGTAGTTAGAACTCATCACTGGGAAAAAAAACTAGTGTCACCTTCAGAAATATGTTGGTCGTTAGAAAGGAACCAAACCAATACATTTACTCTCTGTCCAGTAATACCTATATTTCAAATTAGGTATAGATCACTATCATTTTTCATACTTCAAGTTGATTTCAACTTCAACAAGATTTCTTGTTGAAATATGAGTTTAATAATTATGATTTGACGTGAATGAAATTCTTTTCAACATAGTCACTAATTTTTTGCATTCTTTTTATTAACATGAGACAGTCATTCTATTTAGCCTGTTTAAATTATTTTTAAATTGGCTTTATTGCAGACTTAGTATTTGGGGTATAATGTGGACTCCCACACATCTTAATTCATTCAGGATCCAATTAAATTATTTTGATATTCTAAAATTCTTAGCTCCCACTCACTCATTTCTTCTCATCCCAACAGCTAATCTCTTATTAATAACTACTATGTCAGAGAGGAAGTCAGGTCAATTAAATAAGGCACTGGAAATGTAGTCAAACGAATCTGTTCTGTTCCCAACTGACGTTCCACTTTCTGTGAACTTGGACTCTTCACCAATCCATCTGTGTGTTCGTGCTCTCATTTGATAAAAAAAAAAAAAGACTGGTTTCAGTGGTCTTATTATTCCCTTGGATCACTTGATACAAGTCTTATTAGACTGGAAACTCCTTGAGGGCCACAGTCTTTCTTCAACACTGCATGCTTTATCCTCTCCATGTATACCACCTGATCCAATACTCTATAGAGGGCAGAATACAGTTGACTAATTTGTTTGGTTTCCTTGGTTTGCTTTTTAAGACAAGTAAGTGTAGAGCTCTCTAGAGAGAGCTACTGATACAAGTTAGTCTTGCACAGTGCTTCTGACATAAATTGTGCTCAGTTAGGCACAGATAACCATGACTGTTATTTTACAAACAGCAACAACATGAGAAGTCGACTGAACAATAGTGAAGACTGACACACTGGTTAAGAGATGCTCCTGAAATGTATGCTAGATTCTACATTCTCCTGTTGCAGCTTCACTCTTCACATTTGTATATTAAAGATTCCAAGAAAACTTGCATTAAAAAAGTCATGTTAAACTTTGTTTTAACACTAATTTTCTAAATTTATTGGACCACAAAAGCTTTTTTTTTTTTTTTTTTTTTTTTTTTACAAGGAATATAAGGAACATCCTAAGGAACAAACTTTGGGAAACCTTATCATAATGCAGATAGTTGAAGACTGACTATACCATTGACAATTTGTGCCTTTTCTGATAGCTTGGGAAGGGTAATGCACATATAAAATGGTTTTTTCCCCCTAAAAGAGCGAAATTTTATTTTATTTTTCAAAAGTGATAAAACTTTAAAAAATTGCAAATAAGGAAAAAAATTAAAAATCACCAAAAATCACACTTAAAAAATCATACTTAGCATTTTGATCTATATATCCTGTGAGTATATCTACATGTGTATGTGTATATAAATTCCTTAATCTGACAAAGGATAGAGAATTTCCATCAGAAATCTACAGCAGATATCATATATAAGGGTAAATCACTGAAGCATTCTCTTTTAAAAACAGGCATAAAATACATTCCCTGCTATTATAGATACTACTGGAAACTGAACTGTTAGAAAAAGATACATAACAAAGTTTGGAAGAGGAAGAGACAAAACGATAGTTATGCTGATAGATGATGATTGTCTATTTATAAATATCAATAAACCAACTGGTGAATTATTTTAAAAATTAGATAATTAAGCAAAGAGGCAATATTAAGATCAATATATAAAAATCCAAGACCCTGATAATAATTGGAAAGTGTAGTAGAAAAAGGAACTGTAGAAACAAGAATTATGAAATATTTAGGAAAAATTAAGTAATATTAAAATAATCATGTAGAAAATGAAACTTTATGAAATAATATAAAATAAAACTTGATTACTGGAATATTTCATGTTTCTGGGTAGGAAGATTCAATACTGTAGAGCTGTCAAGTTTTCACAAATTAACCTTTAAATTCATGTAAATTATAGTCAATATCTCAATATGATTTTTCAGGTATAGTTGCATACATATTCTAAATTTAATATGAAAGATTAAATTTTTAAGAGTAGTCAAGAAATTTTTAAAAAATAATCAAAAGTGTAATATTTTCTTGCCAAACATCAAGACATAGTACGTAACTACTGTAATTAGAATATTGCTATTTGGGTTTTAAGTTAAAAATAACTAAGTAAAGAGAACAAAACCCAACCTATGAATATGTGGGAAAATATATTAAATATATATTCAAAAACCTTTAATATTATACAATTTAACATTTCAAACCAGTGGAGAATAAATATTCAATAAAATTATGGAAATAATTGGCTATCTATATAAGGGTAAAGTCAAGATTTTCAACTTACAGGATTCATAAAAGCTAGTTTCAAATAGATTGCAAACATAAATGTGGAGAACACTACAAAATAAATAGTAAAGAATATCTTAATCCCTTCAGATGTGATAAGCCTTCTTAAACACAAAGAGAAAATCATGAAGATAAAAGCTAACAAAATTGGCAATTTCAAAACTAAAATCTTCAAGAATGATGACACTACATATATACTAAAAAACAAGTAATTTACCAGAAGGAATTTTTGCATCTTGTGTAATAGGAAAAGGACTAGTACTAATACTAATATATAAATAACCTCTAATAAAAATAGAACAAACTAATAGACTTACAGAGCAAAGAAAAAAACAGGTAATTCACAGAAGATGACATGCAAATAGCCAATATAGATTTAAAAAAATAGATGCAACACAAAAATTAACTTGTTAGGACAAAATTCAGCACCGATTTATGATAAAAAACTCTCCAGAAAGTGGGCATAGAGGGAACCTACCTCAACATAATAAAGGCCATATATGACAAACCCACCACAAATATCATTCTCAATGGTGAAAAACGGAAAGCATTTCCTCCAGGATCAGGAACAAGACAAGGATGTCCACTCTCACCACTGTTATTCAACAGAGTTTTGGAAGTCCTAGCCATGGCAATCAGAGAAGAAAAAGAAATAAAAGGAATCCAAATTGGAAAAGAAGTAAAACTGTCACTGTTTGCAGATGACATGATACTATATACAAAAATTCCTAAAGATGCCACCAGAAAACTACTGGAGCTCATCAATGAATTTGGTAAAGTTGCAGGATACAAAATTAATGCTCAGAAATATGTTGCATTCCTATACACTAACAATGAAAAATCAGAAAGAGAAAAATCCCATTTACCATAGCAACAACAAAAATACCTAGGAATACACCTAACTCAGGAGGCAAAAGACCTGTACTCAGAAAACTATAAGACACTGATGAAAGAAATCAAGGATGACACAAACAGATGGAGAGATATACAATATTCTTGGATTGGAAGAATCAATATTGTGAAAATGACTATACAACCCAAGGCAATCTACAGATGCAATGCAATCCCTATCATACTACCAATGGCATTTTTCATGGAATTAGAACAAAAAATTTTACAATTTGTATGGAAACACAAAAGACCCCAAATAGCCAAAGCAATCTTGAGGAAGAAAAACAAAGCTGGAGGAATCAGGCTCCCTGACTTCAGACTATACTAGAAAGCTACAATAATTAAAGGAGTATGGTACTGGCACAAGAACAGAAATATAGATCAATGGTACAGGATAGGAAGGCCAAGAGTTAAACTCATGCATCTATGGTCACCTAATCTATGACAAAGGAGGCAAGAATATACAAGGGAGAAAAGACAGTCTCTTCAATAAGTGGTGCTTGGAAAACTGGACAGCTACATGTAAACAAATGAAATTAGATCACTGCCTAACACCATACACAAAAATAAACTCCAAATAGATTAAAGACCTAAATGTAAGGCCAGACACTGTAAAACTCTCAGAGGAAAACATAGGCAGAACACTCTTTGACATAAATTGCAGCAAGCTCTTTTTTGATCCACCTCCTAGAATAATGAAAATAAAACAAAAATAAACAAATCGGACCTAATTAAATTTAAAAGCTTTTGCACAGCAAAGGAAACCATAAACAAAACAAAAAGACAACCTGAGAATGGGAGAAAATATTTGCAAACAAAGCACCCAACAGGGGATTAATCTCCAAAATATACAAACAGCTCATGCAGCTCAACATCAAAAACAAACAAAAACCCAATAAAAATATGGGCGGAAGATCTAAATAGACATTTTTCCAAAGAAGACATACAGATGGCCAAAAAACACATGAAAAGATGCTCAATATTGCTAATTATTAGAGAAATGCAAATCAAAACTACAATGAGATATCACCTCACACCAGTCAGAATGGCCATCATCAAAAAACCTACACACAATAAATGCTGGAGAGGGTGTGGGGAAAAGGGAACCCTCCTGCACTGTCAGTGGTAATGTGAATTGTTACAGCCACTATGGAGAATAGTAATGGAGGTTCCTTAAAAAAATAAAAATAGAACTACCATATGACCCAGCAACCCCACTCCTGGGCATATACTCCGAGAAAACCATAATTCGAAAAGATACATGCACCCCAATGTTCTTTCATTGCAGCACTATTTACAATAGCCAGAACATGAAAGCAACCTAAATGTCCATCAACAGAGGAATGGATAAAGAAGATGTAGTACATATATACAATGGAAAATTACTCAGTCATAAAAAAGAACAAAATAATGCCATTTGCAGCAACATGGATGGACCTAGAGATTGTCATAGTGAGTGAAGTAAGTCAGACACAGAAAGACAAATATCATATGATATTGCTTATATGTGGAATCTTAAAAATAAAAGTGTACAAATGAACTTATTTAGCAAACAGAAGTAGAGTCATGGATGTAGAAAACAAACTTATGGCTACCAGGGGGTAAGGTGGCGGGGGGAGGAGGAATAAATTGGAAGATTGGGACTGACGTATACACACTACTATATATAAAATAGATAACTAATAAGAACCTGCTGTATAGCACAGGGAACTCTACTCAATACTCTGTAATGGCCTATATGGGAAATAAATCTAAAAATAAAAGAGTGGGTATATGTATATATATAACTGATTCACTTTGCTGTACACCTCAAATTAACAACATTGTAAATCAACTGTACTCCAACCAAAAAACTTTTTAAAGTTCTAAAAAATTTAAGAAAATAGGAATTTGGCTTTGGATTCAAAATTTTCCAGTCCAAACTCTGCCAGGTGAAAAACAACAGCTAACTCAGTTTATACTCCCCAGTATATATGTTCAACTTTCACTGCAACTCAATTGTTCACCATGAAAGGCCCAGCTGATGACTTGGGTTGTCTCTGTATTATAGTGAAGTTGCAGCTTTATAAAGTGAGAACTGTCATTTTAGATTCTTACCAGGGAGAGTAAAAATAAAATAATCTTTTTCAATTAAAAAAATTAACTTGTTAGATAAAACAGAGTAATATGGATTCCAGTCAATGTTGAAAAGGAATACTATGTGTTTCTAATATAATTCCTGTAAAATGTTACACAGGAATACTATGAAGAACTGTATACCAAAAAATTAAGTAACTTAGATGAAATGGAAAAATTTCTAGAAAGAAACAAACTGCAGAAACTGAGTAAGCTTTTGCACAGCAAAGGAAAACCATAAACAAAATGAAAAGACAACCTATGGACTGAGAGAAAATATTTGCCAATGACAATGGCTTAATTTCCAAAATATACAACCAGCTTATACAGCTCAGTATCAAAAAAACAAAGAGCCCAATTGAAAAATGGGCAGAAGAGCTAAATAGACATTTCTGCAAAGAAGACATACAGATGGCCTATAGGTAGGTACATGAAAGAGATCCTCAACATCACTAATTATTAGAGAAATGCAAATCAAAACTACAATGAGGTATCACCCCACACCAGTAAGAAAGGCCATCATTGAAAAGTCTACAAACAATAAATGCTGGAGAGGGTGTGGAGAAAAGGGAACCCCCCTACACTGTTGGTGGGGAATGTAAATTGGTACAGCCACTATGGAGAACAGTATAGAGGTTCCTTAGAAAACTAAAACTAGAGTTGCCATATGCCAGCAGTCCCATTCTTGGGCATATATCTGGAAAAGACAAAAACTCTAATATGAAAAGATACATGCACACCAATGTTCACAGTGGCACTATTTACAACAGCCAAGAAATGGAAGCAACCTAAGTGCTCATCAACAGATGAATGGATAAAGAAGATGTGGTACATATATACAATGGATTATTACTCACCATAAAAAAGAATGAAATAATGCCATTTGCAGCAACATGGATGGACCTAGAGTTTACCATACTAAGTGAAGTAAATCAGAGAAAGACAAATATCATATGGTATCACTTATATGTGGAATCTAAAATATGACACAAATGAACTTACTTACAAAACAGAAATAGACTCACTGATGTAGAAAACAAACTTATGGTTACCAAAGGGGAAAGGCAGGGAGAGGAATGAATTAGGAGTTTGATATTAACAGATACACACTACTATATATAAAATAGATAAACAAGGACCTACTGTGTAGCACAGAGACTATATTCAATATCTTGTAATAACCTATAATGGAAAATAATCTGAAAAAGAATATATATACAACTGAATCACTTTGCTATACACCTGAAACTAATACAACATTGTAAACAACTATATTTCAATTAAAAAAAAAGAGCCATTGTTCTGATGATATCATGATCCTCTGGACTAAATTATGTCCAAAGCTAGTGTACTTCTGGGCTCTTCTGTTAGGTGAGGCAATGCATTTTCTTGATTAAAAGAAAAAAAAAATTTGAGTATGCTTCTAACAAGTAAAGCCCAGGCCCAGATGGCTTCACTGGTGAATTCTATCAAATGTTGGAAGAATTAATGCCAATTCTTCAGAAATATTTTCAAAATATAGAAAATGAGAGAATACATCTCCACCCATTCTATGAGGTCAGTATTACCCCAATTTCAAATCAGACCAAGACATCACAAGATAAGAGATATTGGTCTATAGTTTTCTGAGGAATCAGTTGCAAAAATCCTCAACAAAACACTAGCAAACTGAACCTAGCACTATATATATAAAGGATTATAAACCATGATCAAGTGGCACTAATCTCAGAAATGCAAGATAGCTTTAACATCCAAAAAATCAATGTAATATAACATATCAAGATAATAAAGGACAGTACCCATATAATCATCTCAATATATGACAAAAAAAATACTGGGCAAACCCAAATCCTTTTCATAATAAAAACACTCAGAGTATAAGTAGAAGGGAATTTCCTCAATGTGATAAAGGGTATCTACAAAAAAAATTCCAGAAACAACATACTTAATAATGAATGACTACATGCTTTTCCCCTAAAATCAAGAAAAAGACAAGGATGTTTGGTCTCACCACTTTCCTTCAAATATTTTAGTTAAGAATATTAGGCAAGGAAATGAAAAGAAAAAAAACAAACCATTCAGATTGGAAAGGAAGTAGCAAAGTTATCATTTGCAGATAATATGATTTGGTATACAGAAATTCTAAGTCTCTAAGTCACTAAAAATCTTTCAGAACTAATGCATTCAGCAAGTTTTTTAAAAAGTCAATTTACAAAAATCAGTTATACTTCTAGATACTTGCAATAAAAATCTGAAAATGAAATTGGGAAGACCATTCCATTTACAATAGGATCAAAAATAATAAAGTACTTAGGAATAAATTTAACAGAACAAGTGCAAAACTTATATTCTGAAAACTAAAAAAAAAGTTGTTGAAAGAATTTAACAACTCTGAAATTAAAGAGTTTAATTACAGAAATTAAATTATCTCTGTATAGAGATTAAAGACATCCCAGTTTCATGGAGCAGAAGACAATATTTTTAAGATGACTCATTCCTCAGATCTTTTGATCTGTAGAGTTATCACAATCCCTATCCCAATCCCAGCTGACTTCTTTGCAGAAATTTGTAAATTGAACCTAAAATTCACATGGATGAATCATCCAAAACAATCTTGAAGAAGAAAAACAAAGCTGGGAATAAGAAAGGGAAGATGGCAGCGCAGGAAGATCCTGAACTTGCCTCCTCCCACGGACACACCGAATCTACAGCTATGCATGGATCATTTTCCTCTGAAAAAGATCTGAAAACTAGATGAACTGCTCTCCACAAAGGATAAAAGGACCACATTGAAATGGGTAGGAGAGAAACAGACTTGGGTGTCAATTTTTATGACTTTGGATTAGGTAATTGTTTCTTAGACATGCCACTAAATGCACATAGGTAAACTGCACTTAATCAAAATTAAAAACTTCGTGGGTCAGAGAACGCTATGAAGAAAGTGAAAAGGCAACCTACTACCCACAGAATGGAAAAATATTTGCAAATCATGTATATGATAAGGGACTTGTATCTGGAATATATACAGAATTCTTAAAACTCAATAGTAAGGAGACAGTTTAAAATGAGCAAAGGTCAGAATAGGCATTTCTCAAAAAGATATACACATGACCTATAAGCAACTGAAAATATGGTTAACTTCATTAGTCACCATATTAATGCAAATAAAAACCACAATGAGATACTACTTCTCATCCACTAGCATGACTATAATCAAAATGACAGATAATAACTGGTGTTTGTGAGGATCCAAAAAATTGCAGCCCTCATTGGAAACAGTCTGGCAGTTCCTAAAAAGTTTAAATGCAGTTACTGTATGACCTAGGGGTTCTACTCTTAGGTACAAAGCCAAGAGAAATGGAGACATGTTCACATAAAAACTTGTACGTGAATGTTCATAATAACCAAAAGATGGAAACATCCCAAATGTCCATTAACAGATGAATGGATAAACAGAATGTGGTATATCCATGCAATGAAGTGTCATTCATCCATAAAACAGAATGAAGTATTGATTTATGTCACAACATGGAAGAATCTGGAAAATATTATGCAAGTGAAAGAAGCCAGACATGAAAAGTCACATATCGTATGATTCCATTTACATGAAATGTCCAGAACAGGCAAATCTACAGAAATGGAAAGTGAATTAATGATTGCCTAAGGTTTTCAGAGTTGGGAATAGGGAGTACTGGGATTTCTCCTTGAGATAAAATAGTCTAAAGATGATTGCAGTGATGGATTCACAACTCTGAATATACCAAAACCCATTGGATTGTACACTTTAAAGGAGAAAATTGCATGGTATATAAATTGTAGCTCAATAAAGCTGTTTAAAAAAAGGATAAGACTGCACAATAAACCACATCTCTCACTACATGTATTTTCTTAGGTGCAACTAGCTATAAAGTAATTTTCTACTATACTTCCTTTATGATTTGTTGAACATATGTATTTGTTTATATAATCTGAGTTCTTTATACATTTGATTACAAAAAAAGAAAATAAGAATAAATAACAAAATCTATTACTGGAAGATAATATTACTCTTCTGTTCCATAGAGATTACTCTGGGAAAAAATTGGTCAAGAACAAAAGAAATAGGCTGAAATTAGGATATGTTACTGCTTCCAAGGACAAAGAAGTCACCATCTGTAACACACAACTTTATTTAGCAATAAAGAACTTGTTCCTAAGAGGAAAATACCTCTTGAGCTAAACCAAATAGGCCCCTCCACTAGGAGAGGGGATTTGGCCTCCCACTTGACTTGCCATAAGTGGATTTCACAAGTCTACATGCAACCCAGAATTGAGCCACATTATCTACTCACAATAAAATTGTGGGCCTTAAGTACCCCATTTTATTCCTTCATCTTGCCTGCCAGAGTTTCTATTGATGAACCATATAATAGAGGAAAATGTGGATGACCTATGGTTGCTTCCTTGTCAAAAGAAAAGAAAGAAAAAAAGAAAGGGTCTCCAATTATATACATTAGCCTTAATTTTGGCCTTTGGATGATCAGATAATGTTTCTGCCCATGAAATGAATTCTTGTGGCAAGCCCATGCTTTTCAATGTCAAAAATAAAAGCTTCCAATTAACTGTCAAAAGCTTTTCCAGCATCTGGAGACAGGAGTAAATTGGAGTCTTTTATATTGGTAGCTTTTGACATTATATTAAACAATCTTCTAGGGTTGTCATAGTCCATTCTCCTTTGTATATATCCCCATTGGTTTGTGTTTATAAATTGTTTTATTAAGCAATCTAATCTTTTAGCTCAATTTCTACATTTCTTATGTTGGAGTGAAATCAGGGGACACTTCTGCTACTGTGTAATAATCTTCACATCCTGTTTTCAGGAGAATAGGGCCTTGGATGTCTTAGAGTGTATGAAGATTTTTGCCTCTTCTTCCCTTAAAAAGTCACTCCTGCACGGGGTTATGTACAGCTGTCTCAGCAGTGGTAACCGTAGGGGTGCTGTGTAGACAACTAATCGGATATTGTAGGTTGCTGTAATCTGTTCCACAAGGAAAGGTAAATATCAGAGCTACTGATCTCTGCTTATGTACTTCTCTTCGAGTAAGATTTTCTCTTTAAAATAGAAAATGCTGCATGGAAACATTTTCCATTTCTCAGTATCTTCTCTACTCTCAACGATTTTCTTTGTTTTACATTTTGAAAAGGTAATCAAGTCACATAAATGAGCTAAGGATTTTTTATTTGCTCTTAACTCTAAAACTTTAAGTTGGAAGCAGAGAAGCTTCTTTTTTATTCCTTCATATGTTAATATCTGGGGCTATTTTCTCATTTGATTTCTGTTTTTTGTTCCTGTTTCATAAGAATGTCTGCATTTACCAAATTTAACTTGTGTTCCTTTTGGATTCATAAAAGCATATTTCTTTAATCAAACTCTGTTCCTTCTGGGAAGCTAACTATCATTCTAGGCTGAGCATATTCTGAATTAAAAAATAGTGAAATCATTTGTATTTATTTTTCAAAATACCTAGCCCAGTTTAGAAAGTCTTTACTTTATTGGACTTGTTCATTTGAATTTTTTTTATTATTAGGGTAATTCAAATATGCAGCTGGCCAACCGTATAGACTGAGACAAGCTGGAGCAATTGTACCTGGATGACAGAGGGGTGATTCATTTGGAGCAGATGAGTAAAGAAGAGCCATGTGATGCCATAAATTTCTTGATGCCCTTCCTACCAGTCTCCAAGCACTTTTTCGCTGAGACAGATTTATAATTTTTTTTTAACCTGTCCTCAACCTTGTACGGCCAAAACAAACCCTTTAGGTATATTTTTGTTATTTATTTATTTTAACATCTTTATTGGAGTATAATTGCTTTACAATGGTGTGTTAGTTTCTGCTGTAAAGCAAAGTGAATCAGCTATACGTATACAGATATCCCCATATCTCCTCCCTCTTGCGTCTCCCTCCCACCTTCCCTATCCCACCCCTCTAGGTGGACACAAAGCACCCGAGCTGATCTCCCTGTGCTATGTGGCTGTTTCCCATTAGCTATTTTACATTTGGTAGTGTATGTATGTCAGTGCTACTCTCTCACTTCGTCCCAGCTTACTCTTCCCCCTCCCCGGGTCCTCAAGTCCATTCTCTACATCTGTGTCTTTATTCCTGTCTTGCCCCTAGGTTCTTCAGAACTTTTTTTTTTTTTTAGATTCCATATATACGTGTTAGCATATGGTATTTGTTTTTCTCTTTCTAACTTACTTCACTCTGTATGACAGACTCTAGGGCCATCCACCTCACTACAAATAATTCAATTTCATTTCTTTTTATGGCTGAGTAATATTCCATTGTATATATGTGCCACATCTTCTTTATCCATTCATCTGTCGATGGACACTTAGGTTGCTTCCATGACCTGGCTATTGTAAATAGAGCTGCAATGAACATTGGGGTGCATGTGTCTTTTTGAATTATGGTTTTCTCAGGGTATATGCCCAGTAGTGGGATTGCTGGGTCATATGATAATTCTATTTTTAGTTTTTTAAGGAACCTCCATACTGTTCTCCATAGTGGCTGTTATCAATTTACTTTTCCACCAACAGTGCAAGAAGGTTCCCTTTTCTCCCTTTAGGTGTATTGACCAGTTATTTACACCAAGTTACCAAGTTCTGTGGTGACCAGGGTCATGTGCAAACTGAGGTGCTTGTCTATAGCAAAAGTAGTTATAGGTCTAAAGGCAGAGAAAAGTCCTAAGTACATATCAGAATAATGTATCTGAAACCTGAGAAGAATGGAAATTGTTCAGGAACTGAGTGAAAAACAGGTTAGAATTAGCAGATTAGACAAGAGGCCATGAAAAAGTTGAGGTGACACCTGTATTTGCACTGGGCTCTGGTTGCCACCTTCTCAGCGGAAATGTGAGGGTTTAAAGGGACCCGGCAGAATCAGCCTCCACCATCATCTGGACTTCTCCTCTGTCCTGACATTCAGGGGAACCCTCTCAGGGGCAGCTTGGCTCCAAAGGGTGATGCAATGCCAGGTATTGTGGCTTACCCTCTGCCCCATCTTGCTTAAACAAAAAAAGAAAGAAAGCATTTTCACGCACTTTCAGAGCCAATGTTCAACGGTACTAACCCCTAACTCCAACTTCCACTCCTTAGTCATCTGCATGTTGATGTCTGTGAGATATTGCTCCTAAATTCTGCATTTTAAATTCTTTGAGTTTAATTTTGTTCCCTTGCCCTGGAATTTTTCTTTACACTGACATTCTAATAGAGACTATGTCACTGAAGGTCTATTCAGTCTTCTATAACCCTCTCTCCACCCTTTCCTAGCCATCTGAGATTCAACCTCCTTTCTCCTCTAAAAGTAAAATGAAAGTGTAAATTATGGGGATGGGAAAAGTTGCAATGACTTAATATCTCTAATTATAGCTCCCCCTCAGGCCCCTTGGATGGAAATATGCAACATTTTTCTCTAGCATTTTAGGTTTTGTTTCAGAAGGTTAGTTCATTTCCTACCAGCCTGTATTCCTACATTATTCTTAACCTTAAAGTGCATGAAACATACCAGCCTGTATTCCTACATTATTCTTAACCCTAAAGTGCATGAAATCAGATGGGGACAAGAATCCCATCTTTCTACTTTTTATATAAGGCAGCCCTTTGGGAAAACCTTCATACTTACTAATTTTAGTTATGCCAGAATGCTCTAGATGCCTTTATATTGGATGGGGTTGTTGAAAAAGAAGATGATTTAACAGCTAACATTTATTGGATACTTACTAAATGAGTCAAACACTGCTAAGTTCTGTATTCCATGGACTATCTCACTTAAGCCCAACACCAACTATTATCCTAATTTTATACATGAGGAAACTAGGGTTCACAGAAATTAACCTGCCCAAGAGAATGAGGTAGCCAAAATTCAGGGACAAAAAACTGTGTAATGTATAATTAAGGGAATTAAAAAGGAATATTAAAAGTAATGTCCTTTCATAGGCATTGTTTCTACTACTGAGTAATAATGGTTAAGTTGCATAATGTGCTCAAGGCTCTCATGTTAGTAAACTGGTAGCCTGGAAGCCTCTCTGCATAGACATAGGGTATACCCCTTGATTTAAGGATGTCACTATACTGGGTCAAGGCATTGGCAGGCTTCCTTTTGGATGCAGTAAATGAATGAGATTTAGAGGGCTTCTATCAGCAGGAAGAAATTCAGAGAATAGAAATTCTTTTCTGCAAGACCCATTTCCATCCCTGAATGCTCCACGTCCTGGATGTGGATCATACACTCTAAGGAATTGTAGCTGCAGTCAGGAGCACTGACCTAGTTCAATGCTTTAAGATTGGAGGTCTTGCTGAAACAGCACATGTGACTGAGCTGCCATTACTTGATCAATCAAGAGGCGAGTTCATGTATGGCCTTCAGCACGGGGTATAGCAGAGGAAGCCCACAATATTTGTTCTTAATACCACTATCATTAAGATCACCATGGAACAGTGGTTAAGAGTATAGACTCCGGAGCCAGACTGCCTGGGGTTTTAATCTAGTATGTACTACTTATTATAAAGTGTATTCTTGGGAAAATTATTTTACATTTCTCTGCCTCTATTTATCTGAAATATAGAGGTAATGACAGCACCAATTTTTTCAGATTGCTCTGAGAAGTAAACTAATACTTATGCATGGCACATGTAGGCACTCCATAAATATTAGCTAGTATCATTATGACAATCATCACTATCATCTCTGTCCCAGGATCTAGAGGTGACAGGAAGTCACTGGGTGGGGATACACTGAGTTCCAGCAGCAAGGATGGATATCTATATAAGCAAACCCAGCCAAAGCCCATGCTTAGACTATGACAAGGGGCTCAACACCTCATCTCCTTTTCCTTTGTTCCCATCCTACAGCAGACCCTCATTACTCCTTACCTGTGCTATTGAAAAATCCCCCAGACTGGTCTCCCCAAGTCCAAACTCTTCCTTCTCAAATCAATCATTGATATTACTTAGAATAAAGCAGAAAGTTTGATCTGCTATCTTATATCCTTCCTAAAGCCTGATACCTGTTGTACTAGATCACACACTATGGAGATACTGAGTGAATGTTTCTTGAGATCACTGTGTGATTCCACTTCACAGAATGGGAAATAGTGCCAGTAATTAAAAAAAAAGGGGGGGATACTAGCAATAGTAATAGTGGTGGCATATTAGTAGTGGTAGAGTCCACTGACACTTTGCTTTACTGTTTCCAAAGTACTTTCACGTGCTCTAGAGGGTAGGCAACGCACATGACAGCCCCATTTTAAAGGGAAAGAAACTAAAGGTTGATTACAGAGGTAACATGACTTGGCCAAGGTGAGACGTCATTACATAGTGAATACTGGCTCCCAAAGCCCCTGGGCTAGTTTCACATTCTCTTTTCAGTAACTAGAAAGTAGGGCCGTCTTACATTTCCTAATGAATTATGCCAATTTTGATTAGAATATTAATGTTATCAGAGATTGACTGAGTACTTTCTAAGTGTCAAGAACTGTGTTGAGCATTCTGTATGGATTATATAATTCAATTCTCTCAACAGCCAGATTTGCTTCTTTTTCAAATGAAGAAACGTGAGATTTGCAGATATTAAGTCACCGGCCCGGGTAACTGGGCTATAGCAAGTCAACAGAGAAAGCTGCCAGCACCTGTGCTCTCAATTACAGATCCTCCTGCCTCCTCATTCCATGGTTTCTTTGTGTTTCTGACTGAGCCTCAAGCTGGTAACCTGAGGTCACCCTAGAGGATGATTTGAGCTTTTCCCCACATCAGGTGTATCTGACACAAGAATTATGTAACAACTTAGAAATGCATCTAAATTATGCTTTGTAGTTTTAAAATCGGCTTAACCAAATTCATCTTTTCCATACTCAGATATTCATTTCCGTTTTTTTCAGCTGAGAATTCCCTAACTAAAAATATTAACTGCACTCCAAAAGGCATTTTGTAAGGAGTGTTTTTGTTTTGTAAAGCTTTTTGTAAAGCTTTTGATTCCTAATTCTTATTTGGGGTTTGATATCAGAGCTACCATCTAGGGGCGACTGATATGTAAGCCAGTGATTTTGTCACAACAGCTACCTACTGCAAATGAACAAGGAACATGGCACCACAGGACAGAGAGAGAAATGACTTACTCTTCCTACAGGGGATGGGTGAGGGGGGCCATAAGGAAGTGAGGCTTCACCAGAGAGAACACATTTTAGCTAGACCATGGTATATGAACCATTCCTCAGGAGGAAAAGAAGGAAGAGCCATTCTAGGCCCAGGATAGAACATGTGTAAATGCTAAGACTGTAAAAAGGGTGTTGAGTTGAGAGGCCTGCAAGTATATAGGTGGATTGTAGGTGCTTTTGTGTAATGGCAGGTGAATCTGGAAGTAGAAATAAGAGTCAGATTTGAAGGAACTTTTGTGTCATGTTGAGGAGCTTGAAACTCACCCTGTAAGTGAGGGGGAGCTACTGAAGGGTATTAAGCAGGAAAGTGACAATTCAGTTTGATTGCTGAATGATCATTCTATGCAATAAATACAAAGATTGGACTTGGGATGGCCTATAACTTAGGGCAAACAGGTCTACGAGGAGGTTATTGCACACAGATCCCCATTAAAGCAACTGTCACATAGATTTATTTTTTTTTTTCCTGTGGTACGCGGGCCTCTCACTGTTGCGGCCTCTCCCGTCGCGGAGCACAGGCTCCGGATGCGCAGGCCCAGCGGCCACGGCTCACGGGCCCAGCCGCTCCATGGCATGTGGGATCTTCCCAGACTGGGGCACGAACCCGTGTCCCCTGCATCGGCAGGCGGACTCCCAACCACTGTGCCACCAGGGAAGCCCCACATAGATGTTTTGAGCTCTCATAAGTAAAATTATCATCCACTGTTTCCCTTTCTGCTTTGACTACCAAGAAGTTCAAAGCCACATTTAATCCTCATTCACAGTAACTGTATTAGCCCTTTGAATCAGCCTATTTTGGTATACCTCCATTTCATGGTATATTAGTTTTCTATTGCTGCTATAACAGATTACAACCTATTTAGAAGCTTAAAACAACATAAATTTATCTCACAGTTTCCATGTATCAGAAGTCTGTCACAGTCTCTGTGTATCAGAAGTATGACACAGTCTCAATGGGCTAAAATCAAGGTATTGCAGGGTTGGGCTAAAATCAAGGTATTGCAGGGTTATGTTCCTCATTAGAGACTCTGGAGAATAAGCTACTTCCAAACTCATTCAGGTTGTTGGAAGAATTCAGTTCCATGCAATAGTAGAACTGAGGTCTCAGGTTTTTTTTTTTTTTTTTTTTTGCTAACTGTCAGCCAGGGGCTGTTCTCAACTTCTAGAACTTACCTGCATTCCTTGACTTGCGGTCGCCTTCCTCCGTCTTCAAAGCCATCAACAGCTTCTCTGACCTCCCCTCCTGCCGCTTCTCTCTAACTGATCCTTCTACGCTCCTCCTCTGGTTTTAAGGGCTCACATGATCACATTGGCCCCACCTGGACAACCCAGGATCATCTCCCTATATAAAGGTCACCTGATTAGAATCCTTAACTCCAGCCTCAAAGTCTCCTCACAGCATACTTAATTAGTGTTTAATTAAATGCCAGGTGATGGGAATCATTAGAATTTTGCCCACCAAACATGGTTTTAAATTTCAATTTCCATTTTAACAGTTTTAGTGACAGGCATCATGAATCCTTTTTAGAAAGGAATATATTTTTATTCTCCTTTATTATGTTTACTGTTTTGGACATAAAAGTAAATATTGTTACTGTAGAAAATTTGGAAAATGAAAATGGGAAAAACAATTATAACTAGCTGTAATCCCATCACTCACATAGAGCCATGACTAGTATTTATATTTTTCTTTCAGTCATTTTCTCTGCATATATTCATAAAAGTTGAAGTTCAAACTGTATATGCATTATTATAATCTACTTCTTAAATTAATGTCAGGTTGAGAGCAATTTCTGGTATTTAATATTTATATAATTGCCACACAATATTACAGTGCATGAATGTACTGTACTTTACCCTATTTAAAACTGCATGGGAAGGGTTTCCCTGGTGGCGCAGTGGTTGAGAGTCTGCCTGCCGATGCAAGGGACTCGGGTTTGTGCCCCGGTCCGGCAGGATACCACATGCCGCGGAGCGGCTGGGACCGTGAACCATGGCTGCTGAGCCTGCGCGTCCGGAGCCTGTGCTCTGCAACGGGAGAGGCCACAACAGTGAGAGGCCCGCATACCGCAAAAAAACAAAAAACAAAACTGCGTGGGATGTTGCAAATTTTTCATTATAAATAACATTGAATTACACATTTTTACATCATTGGCATTTTGGATTTCTTTCTGGATATATACCTAGGTGTTGAGTTGGGGTATTATGTCAGTTTTTTTTAAAAAACATTTCTTATATTCTAAAATGTATTTCCAAACTAATAAGTTTTTAAAATATGAAGTCAGAAGAAGCATCTGGTTATGACTACAAGTGTCTTTCATTTAGAACTCCATTGCAAATATGCAAAAATATTTCTGCAGAGTTGTATTTTCCCAGAGTATGGTTCCCATTTCTGAATACATTGTAGCCTACTATAATAAACCTCAATACACAAAAATCAGTAAAGGGTGTGGTAGTCATTAGTGCTGCTCATCAAATATTTCCTGCTCTCTTTACAGGCATATTGTAAGAATGTACGTCTCTGCTTCCTTGGAGTTTGATGCAGCTGTGCTATTTGCTTTGGCCAAGGAAATGTAACTGAACATGTGTGTGTTGCCAGTCAGTGAAAGCACAGGGGCCCGTATGTGATTAGTCATGCATTCTCTCCCTCTGCCTTCAGACGGGCAATGTTTCAGAGTGTGGTTACTCTACCAGCTTAGATTCTGGAGTTAAAATAAAGCAGAGCAGATCCCCCAGGATAGACATAGTGTGAATGAGAAATGAACCTTTCTTTTTTAAGTCACTTAAGATTTTAGGATTATTTGTTACACAGTATAATCTCTCCCATTTTGCGTAGATTGGATACAGATCCTAACCAATGGAAGTTAGTACAGAGAAGTCGGCTCCTACCATAACAAAAATGTAGCATTGATAAAGAAACTGTGGTGAGAATACTGTCCATGGCACTGGAAGAATGGTAACCCATGTTATGGAGGAGGAGAGTATTTGGTAAAATGTCATGTGCTATAACTCTGAAGGCATATTATACATCTAATAATCGTGGAGAACTAGGGGAGCAAGTTGGAAAACAAAGCGTTAGTAACATGTTTTGGCTGCTATTGGCTCTATATGACAAAGTATTATAATGCAGAGAAGCTGAAGAAAGAACTAATTGGTTTACAAGTCATAATAAAAAGGAAATAGAAAATTCTCAAATTCAGGGGCTTGTAGTGTTAGAAGAAATGATACTTTTCATACTTAAACAGTAAAATATGTAATTGAGAAATGGTTTTTGAGCAACAAAGCCTGATTAAAACTCAGCCTTGCAGCTAACACTCAATTAAGGTTATGGAAACAGTGTTAAAAGCTACTGTTGAAAGCTCTGAACAGACTCAAGATGTGTATTGGTTTCCTGTTGCTTCTGTAACAAATTACTGCAAACTTGTTGGCTTTAAATAATGTATATTTACTCTTATAGTTCTGATTGATAGTCTTAAATGGGTCTTTCTGGGCTAAAATCCAGGTGTTTCTGGAGACTCTGGGGGTAATCCATTTTCTTGACTTTTCCAGCTTCTAAAGGCTGCCCACATTTCTTGGCTTGTGGCCTCCTTCCATTCCCAAAGCCAGGAATGGCCCAATCTTTCTAATATTGCATCACTCTAACTCTGACACTGACTACTTCTGCTTCTCACTTCTGCTTTTAAGGACTCTTGTGATTACCTTGGGCCCACCTGGATAATTTAGGATTCCCTCCCTGTTTCTTAAGGTCAGCTGATTCGCAAACTTAATCCATCTGTAACGTTAATTCCCCTTTACAACATAATATAGCATATTTGCAAGTAGGGATTAGGATGTGGACATCTTTCGGGGAACATTATTATACACACAGTAAGACCTAGAAAATGCTTTAAAATCACAAAATTGTTTAGGGAAAACAGATGAAAAGTGTGGTTCTGGACATGTGATAGACACAAGATACCCATATTAAAATCAAGAGAGTAAGAACAAGAGAGAAATAGAGGGAGGCATGGGAGTGAGGAAGCAAAGACACTCAACAAATGTGAGTAATTATCTAGAAAGGAACCATCATGCATTGTTGGTACATGAAGCTGACTGAAATCAAAGAGATAGAAATCCAGTGAAGTTTCTGAGTGAATTATATTGCCAAAAGAATCAGCCTGAACTAAAAGAAAATGTGACAGTTCATGGCTTACAATAATACTGAGGCTTCAATCATTATTGGATCAGATGTAAGGTAAGAAGTGTGCCTAACTCCCAAGGGAGGTGTATTCCTTGACACCCACTTCAAATGTGGCCAAGAAATATCATAGAAAGGGAGACTCTCCCAGAGGTCAGAGTCAAAGACCATGTAAGTAATGAGCCAAGGAGCCCTTCTTGCTCCAGGAGATGAGGCCTTGGTAACATCCACCAGGTGAGGATTCTGACTTGCAATAAACCAGTGATGTATATGCCTCCCAATTGTACACTTTCCAAATAAGAGTGTTTATTGAAATTATCTAGACGCCATTTTACCACCATCTATTGGGTGTCGGGAGGTTGGTAAGTAAGGAGGTTGATGACTTACCTTTTTAACTTACATGTCTCTGGATCATCAGGAGCCATATCTGGACCCGGTGCCAATGTCTTGCTTCATTCTTGATATAAGATTACCAGAGATTCTAGACTTGGTGCTTGATGTTATGACTGGATGGAATTTGGGTTGTCTCTCTTAGGGACCAGAGGGAAAGAGTGTATTTTACCTGGGGAAGGAGAGAGGACCAAAATTTTGATAACCAAAAGGGCAGACTGTGATAGTCATTAGTGCTGACCATTCTCCCTTCCTTCTACCCATACAGAAGACTATCTTAGCCCTTTTTTGTTGGGTAGGACAATGAGAGTAGGTCCGGACATTGGTCCAACATTTCCAAGTCAGAACACTTAAGTGCTGGTGTGAGATGCTCCTGAGTTCTCTTCCCCCCTGCTGGAGTGATCCTAGAAGCATGTGTGAAGATGAAGCTTCCATCAGCTTTCCAGAGCTTCCTGACCAACCCACTTTGGAAAAATAGTATGAGGAATAAATATGCTTGTTATGACTGGGGAGTTATTTGTTACTGTAGCATAAACCTGCCTGTGCTGACTGATACAGAACACAAGGACTTTTCTTTTCTTTTTTTTTTTTTTTTTACTGTGTAAAGGTTTATCCTGAGCTTTCTTCAAATACCCCCTAAGATATTTTAATAAGAATGCATGTACAGGCCTTCTATTTACACCTGATTTCAGGAATACACCTATTGGAGAAAGTAATCTATATCTTTGTTGCCTTCTTCAGTTATGTAAATTTCAATAAACTTCAATAAATATTTAACAGTGAGATAGAGATAAAGAATTTGTAAGAAAATCAGATTCATTGTGTCTGGGATAACCCTGCCCTTCATTGTATCAGTTAGGCAAGGATTTAATGAACATTGATTATTGGCTCTACTTAATTGTGAAAAGGGGGGTTAAGGCTTGGCTCTGTCAATTAAGCACTTCTGAAGGCTGGGGTAGGAGAGATGGAAAACCAACCCCATCAAGCAGTTCCAGGGTTGGGTCACAAGGGTCAGCACTTAATTATGTTACATACAGAGGGAAAATCACAAATTACCCCAAATCACAGAAACTTAAGTCTATTAACAGACCCAACATGGTGAGGTTAAAGTCAAAAATAGGGAGAGAAGTTATAAAACTTAAGTAATTGGATAATTGCAGCTAAAAAATATGGAGCAGGTGTAGCAAAAAGATGAGAAGGTACAAGATTCTTGTCATGAACAGAGCTGGGGCAAGTGGCTTCTCTGTTATTAGGTGCTAAGCACCTGGTCCAGAAGTGGGCTGGTTCAGGTAATATACAGTTTCAGACACACAGTATCCAAGCTTGGGATGTCATTAAAATAACTATGCTACTCTCTAGTAAAACAGATAAATTTCTACAGTGATTGTTTCAGATTGTCAACTAATATCCTGAAGACTTCTATGATTTCACTAGAAAAGACTGGTATTAATCTAAAATGAAAAATTAACCACAGAGAAACTGAAAGAAGTAGAGGACTGTCAAAAAGAGGAAGGGAAAAGGAGGAGGAAGAAGAAGAGGAGGAGCAGGAGAAGAAAGGAGGAGAGATGGAAAAGGAAAAGAAATGAGTGGTAAAAAATACTAAATGAAAAGAAAAAGCTTCATTAGTTCTGGAGAGTCTAAGGACCACAATAGGCTACTGGGAGAGTCCAGGGAAAGGGCCCAAATAGGACTGAGGCAACCAGGAACATAAGAGAGCTTGGGTTTGTTGGTAATGCAGGCAGTGAGATCTGGACTGGAATGGAATAACCATATATACTTGCATCAGTGTATCCAGAGCAGAGAAAGCTCAGAAAGAAATATCTCCCAGCTGAGCCAATACCCAACTTGTCTTTTGGCTCCTATTTTTTCACAGCCAAGAAAATCTCTGGGTGCTGCTGAGCAGTCAAGCACCCCTTCCCATAGATGGGAGGAGGTTTATTATATTTGACACAAAAAGTAAACCAAGTGTTCTGAAGAAAACCTAAGAAAGTATGTTTAGTCCTTTCCAAAGGTGCCAAATCAATCTCCCCTTGAGAAAGCAAGGTAAAATTTAAAAAATAAAAACAATTCATCTTATGCTTACTTTGGGTAGGAACTTAAAAGAGTGCCTTGCTTTCCAACCAACATTTTGCCTCATCACTAAAGAGTACAGCAGTCTTAGGACTACACCTGAGGATTTATTTTAAAGCTGGCATAAAGCATTTCATTCCAAACCAATTCCATCTGAAATAAAATTCACTTGAGTTCAGAAACTGAAGAGATGCAAACACAAAGTTGGCATTCCTTTAACATTTTCAAAGATAATAAAAGTACATAAAGCGTCTGCTTTAACTTAAGTAAGACTGTCAAAATGTTGGTGATATTGCTTTCAGCTGTTTTCCAGGAGCATATCTCTTCTGAAATATTTTTCTCAGTTAAGTTTTTCTGTTTAATAAAATATTTTAGCATTAAAAGCTCTCCAGTCATGAAGGTGTGTTCTTGGGACCATAAAGCTAATATTAAACCTCTCCTGATGACTTAAATCTTCAAAACAGAAGCCACATTTTGTCATAATTGCATTCTCACTTGCCCTATGTTCATTTTTACTTGATTCAGTTTGTGCAGTGAAAGAAGAACTGAAGTCAAAAGATGTGCCAAGTATGCTCTCTGGGAACTAGATTTATCACTATGAGCCTCAGTATAACAGAGAAGAACAAACCTGACTCCATTTTGGATCTGTTCTTTTAGCTCTAACTCTTGTGCTCTGTTACCTGTGCTTAGTCATGCTGGCTCTGCACCTTTGTAAAAGAATGTTGCCTATAGCCTGAAATATACATGATAGCCCATTCTCAAGGCTCTGACCTTTAAGTGTATAACACTTTTCTATCCATACAGAGATAAAAGTTGCAGAACAAAAAACAACAATTGTCCTGTTGGAGGTTTATAGGAACGTTTTGACCAGACCTACCTACACAGCTGCAAGAACAAAGGATTCGTGCACCAAGAAGTTTGCAAAGACCAGCCACTCCCCCTCCCCTTTTAGTATAAAAGAAGCCTAAATTTTAACTTGGGTAAGATGGTTCTTTTGGACACTAGTCCACCATCTCGATCTCTTATTTCTTGCCCTATCACCTAAATTTGCTATTTCTTGCCCCAACAACTCGTCTCTCGATTTATTGGCCTGTCATGTGGAGAGCAGTACGATCTTGGACTTGGTAACATCAGTTCTTCATCAGCAAAATAGGTATAATAATACCAGTTCTAGCCCCTTCACTCAGTTGTTTAGGAAACACGATGAATCTAGCAAATTCAAATGCTTCAAAAAGAGAAAAGTACAATGGAAATTTAAGGCATGTATTATAACTGGTGTTATTATGATTTCTCTTTTAAGGTATAATTTGTGTGACTGAAACTCCAATGCAAGGGCTCATAAAAGATCTATCGCATGCTCAGGCAAGTTTGTGTGTATCTGGGAAGACTATGAGGCAGGCATCACAGGGAGCTTAAGGCTGTCCAGAGAACTAAGACCTTTAAGACATTAAGAAACTCAATTATTCATAACCAATGAGGCAAGAGAGGGTGGCGGGTGATGTAAAAGCTAGTTTGGTGGCTTTCACCAGGGAGAAAGTAGGAAAAATTGCTCTTATCATCTATCCATGCTTCTCAGACTTCAATGTGCTACATATCACCTGAGAATCACATTAAATACATATTCTGATTTGGCAGGACTGAGGCAGAGCCCAAGAATCTGCATTTCTAGCAAGCTCTCAGATGATGCCTATACCACTGCTCCACGAACTACCTTTTGAGTGGTGAAGATCTATTCTAGACTATTCCTAAAGGAAATTTTCACCAGTATCTTAGGGAATCTAGAAGATTAAAATTTTCACTAGTCATTTTAAGGAACTGAGAGCACAATTTATGGCTACACTTCTGCAACATGTTAGAGTGGGTGGGGCATTCTCCGCCATAGCACAGGAACAGGGGATTCTGGAGGAGAAGAAATGGTTGACTTGTTAATTCCAGAAAGAGTTGACATTGCTTGACTCCTGATATCAAGCCAGGTGATGACAAGTGGGAATTGCTTATACTGTCAGGGCAAACTATTACTACTCTGTAACATTGAAGCAGGGGACTGTCATGGCCAGTCAAGAGCAAGTGAGACTTTCCAGTGATACCTTGAGGGTGGTCATGAAGAGGCATCAGCTGAGGTTCCAATGATACTGATGAAGGTCAATGAGTAAGAACGTTTCTTGGCATTATTGTGAGCCCGGTGGTCTCAGAGTGATGTCATTTGGGGAAATGTGGGTTATGTGATCATGTACATTTTATTGTTGTTACAATCATCCTTAGAATCAACATCCTTATTATAAGAGAATGATATCCCTGAGATGGTCATTGGAAATAACGCATTCCCCAAGCCAGTCCACTTCTGTGGGCAGGTGCACTTTCTCCTGTTTCTTTAGTGTGTGTGAAGCCAGAGAATTAAGTGGGGCACAATTTTTAAATATAAAAATCTTGCCTAAGTAGGAGAAACAATGTCCAGCAAGTAGAATATTCAAACAGATGAGTGTGATATAGAATTTCAGCATTCTCATAGCAAGAAACAGTTGAGAGAGGGTGAAGGAGAGAGAAGAGAGAGAGGGAAACAGTGTGAGGGAGGGAGGGAGGGAGGGGGAGAGAGAGAGAGAAAGAGAGAGAGACAGAGAGACACAGAGACAGAGAGAGGGAAAGAGGTGAAGAATTCAGATGACGAAAAAATCTAAAACAGTAAGCCATGAGAAGTTATCAACCTAGGTGCTTTCCTGTCACATACTTCACCTTCCCAAATGGAATATTCTGTCCTAAAGAACATGCTCTCCTTTCTGTTTCTTTGTAACCATACATTATATCCAAGTGGCTTTCTACCATGGTGTCTCAATACACCAAATTGTTAGATCATTGAAAAAAAAAAGTGGAGTTATATTTTTTTCACAGGAAATTATGCATAAATCTATCTCTCTATCTATCTAATCAGTTTGATAGTAAATTTTGCTAATGAATGTGTCCTACACTGAGCATTATTTATTCCTTTAACCAATATTTATTGACTTCTATGTATCCAGCACTGTGCTAGGCATGGGAGTTACAGGAGTGGACATTAAAGACATTTGCCTGACATCATGAAGATTACAATACAGCAGATATGGGGGGGAAAAAAAGAAAATAAATAATAACATTATATATGCTATTATGGAAAAAAAAAAAGGACCTGACATAGTAGCAGAAGGGTGGCTTTTAGACATGGTGGTCAGAAAAGTTCTCTCTGAGGAGGTAATGGTGACAGAGGACAGGCTAGAGAAGGAGAACAAGGAGACTTTTCTAAGAAAACAGAAGATATTTGTAGAAGCTTGAGGCAGGAGATTGGTATGTTCAAAAAAAACCAAAGCAAAGCCAATGTGGTTAGAGATACCCAGTAATATAAGCCAAGGGTATCACAGTAAAGGATATGAGGGTTTATTCATTTGCTCTTTAATGCACTGAATACTTATTTACCACCTATTCCATCAAATACTCTGTTAGAACAAGACAAACAAGCCCCTATGCAGCTTATTTATTTATTTATTTATTTTTAGCTAATTGGGCCTCTCACTGTTGTGACCTCTCCCGTTGTGGAGCACAGGCTCTGGAGGCGCAGGCTCAGCGGCCATGGCTCACGGGCCTAGCCGCTCCGCGGCATGTGGGATCTTCCCGGACTGGGGCACGAACCCGTGTCCCCTGCATCGGCAGGCGGACTCTCAACCACTGCGCCACCAGGGAAGCCCCCCGCTATGCAGCTTATGTGCAAGTGGGGGAGATAACCACTCATGATGTGTCATCATAAGTTGATATGGAAGAAGTACTAGAAGCCATTGGAATGTACAGGGAGTGGGGGAAGTGCTCTCCAAGATACTTCTTTTAATATAATTATCCTCATAGTATATAATTATCTTGTGGAAAAACCAGTTATTTTAACTTAAAACAATATATACATTGAAACATTAGATATTTCAAATCATTCAAAAGGTTGAAATTATGCTCCTTACTTCCAATATTTCTACTCCAACTGGGAATATGTGTGAAAAGTTTAAAGGAAAGTTAAGCTATACTGACCGATTCTTAAATTTTGCTCAGCATGAGACCTAGAAATGTCAGACATTATTTTTAATTCCCCTGTCATTTCATGACTGACCCATTCATTGCACAGTTTACATTTTATGTGCAAATTATCCCACGTGCAACAACAGATTATAAGCCTATCGAGGGCAAGGATTCAGGATTCTCACCTTCCAAATGACTCAAGACAATGTTTTGAATAAATTAAGGTCCAGATAATTTGATTCATTCAGATTTAAAAAATATTTCAAAATATCTCCAAGGTCCTGATAGATCATAACATGTGATTAACTTGAAAGAACTTTCACTACTTTCTTTTCAAGTTAGGGATTCAGACCCCAACTATGTTTCAGAGAGAAAGTGACTGCCTAACCACCCACCCTCTGCCTGAGCCTATGGAGGAATGAAAGCCAAAGAGTGAAGCTTCCTCCACCAGAAAATCTAATACTAAATCACACTTCTTTCCATCACCAATGACTTCAGTCATTTTATTCATGCTAATACAATTAAGTAGAGGCTCTTCAACACCACTTGGCACATAAATTATATGATTCCTGTTACAAATCAAATCCATATATGGAGAATGTTTTTGGGCAAACCTATTTTGAGGACACATTTTGATTGTTAATAATTTTATCAAACAATTTTACCCTTGTATCTGAAGATTTTTTTTTTTTTTTTTTTTTTTTTTTTTTGCTGTACGCAGGCCTCTCACTGTTGTGGCCTCTCCCATTGCGGAGCACAGGCTCCGGACGCACAGGCTCAGCGGCCATGGCTCACAGGCCTAGCCGCTCCGCAGCATGTGGGATCTTCCCAGACCGGGGCACGAACCCGTGTCCCCTGCATGGGCAGGTGGACTCTCAACCACTGCGCCACCAGGGAAGCCCTATCTGAAGATTTTTTAAGGAATCTAAGTCCAAGGATGATTTTTTTTTTCCTCTAAACTTTGGTCAGAGTAATTCATACATACATGAAGGCAGGAATATTCCTGTATTATTACAAGCAGCATGAACACTCAGTTTGGACTTTGACTGGTCTGAATAAGATAAATAATATCCTTCATCTTTTGAACTTATATTTTTACTAAATATTGTAACTTTTTGCTCAAGCAATTGCATCTTAAAATTTCCATGTAGCCACAGGCAAACTCCTTAGCAAGGTTAAAACGTCTTACATTTTACAAGAAATTTATTTTTTTTAAGTAAGAAATGCGCATGCAAATTGGGGACACTATATATTGACTCTGCTTTTTAGGACATCAAGCAAAGTGAACAACTTTTGGCAAGTATTCTGGGATTTTGATACTACTCATTTGAATTTTGCCATTTTTACCATAGGTCCTAAGACTCCCACAATTCCATAATTGCTGCAGAAACCAAGACTATGGGAAATCAAAGGGCTGTATGATGGCTGTCCTCTCCCCCCGCCCCACCACCCAGCCATTTGAGTTTGCAAAGTCTATTCTTACGCTCAGGGCTAGCAAGTTTAATTAGTCAACTGAGGCAGTCTCAGGTCAGTAGTCATGCTCCAATTGGAGAAGCAATCACTCTGAAACCGTCCTAGCTGAGCAGATAGCTCATGTTCCAAAAAGAACTTCAATATTAACCCCTTAGCTCCAGCCCTGGAGTCATCTGCAAAAACTTCCTTGGTCCCCCTTCATTCACTCAATAATTATTTAATGAGCATCTATGATGTGCCAAAGAGTGTATATAGAACACACAGATGAAAATTGATGACTCCTTCTCCCAAGAGGCATGTACTCCAATGGAAAACAATGGTCTATTAATTAATTATTTCATCAATTCAACAAATATTGATTAAGCACTTATTATTTACCAGGCTTGATTCTAGACCCTGAAAATACAGCAGTGAATAAGACTGTCAAAGCCTCTCAGGAAGTTTACTTGTTAATCAAGGTGGACATAGATGGTAAACAAATAAATGAAGTACAAACTCACATATAGAAAAGCGCCATGAGGAAAATAAGAAAGAATGATGTGATGGTGAATGTGGATGGCGTTGCCACTTTAGATTTTAAAAGGGAAGACATCTCTGAATCAGTGATAAGTGAGCTGATACCTACTGAAAATGAAGTCAATCTAAAATCCTAGGGTAGAGAGTTCTTGAAAGCAGGTGGACAAAAGAGGGTAGAGTGAAAGAGGAGAAGATATCAATGAGGGGGAACAACATATACAATGAAATGAATATGTAAAATAATAAGACATGTTCTGGGAACCACCAGTAGGTGTTGCAAGCCAACAATTAAATGTTGAGCCTTGAATGCCAGGCAAAGAGTTTAGATGGTAGGTGATGGGGAGCCCCTGACTCAAGGGATTTTATGATGGTCCTCTTTCATGCCTTGTCAGCCTGTTTCCTAGTTTTCTGAGATGGCTATAGGTAGGTTGACCATATACACATTTCAATTCCTCATGCTAATCCCCCATATGCTTTCTTCCCTACTATCATATCACACACTTATTTTCAAATTAGCACTTTTGCACTAAATTGTAACTATCTGCTTCTGTATTTATTTTCTTCATTTATTTCCTTGAGGTTAAGGACAATGACTATGTAATTCTGCATCCCCGATATCTGGCACAGCATTAAACACATAATATAAGCTCAGCAAATATTTAATAGGAGGGGGATAGAAGAATGGGTGGGTTGCTCAAAGTTCATAAAATCTTTCAATTAGTCTCCAGGGATGAAATCAAGATTTTAGCACTATAGCATGGGCAAATAGCATTAAGATGGCTCTGATATTATACTGAGAGTTTCCAATGTTTTTTAAGTCCACAGGCTTAGGATTAATTGCTCAGCCCCACCCAGCATTGTGATATTGCCCACGTTCAAAGCTTCCTCACTAGCTTTTTTTTTTTTTTAACATCTTTATTGGAGTATAATTGCTTTACAATGGTGTGTTAGTTTCTGCTTTATAACAAAGTGAATCAGCTATACATATACATACATCCCTGTATCTCCTCCCTCTTGCATCTCCCTCCCTCCTCACTAGCTTTTGACCAATCTCACTGTTGGTTTTCTCTTGCCTGACCATCAGCTCCCTCTAGAGGAAAGTCTGGAGTCAGTACTTAGCCCCACTCATCTTCCTCATGTTTTCATTTCATTTCTATTTACAGAGACTGAGCAGAGCATCTCTAGCAACCATTCAATGACTGGTTAGATTCCATGTACCATTCTTCAGGAGAGATAAATTCTCAATCCGTAACACATCAGTGTGTTACACACAGATTACTAGTCATTTCTCAGAGTGCCCCCTTCCATAGATTACCCAGATATGAGAGAGATGGGGAGAGGGGGAGGGAAAGGACAGAGACAAACAAGGATGGAGGAAGGGAGGGAAGGATGGATATATGGATAGAGGGAAGAACAAAGAACAAAGAGATCATGTTTTCTTATTCAGAAGACATATTTTTGTTCATATGGTCATATGTTCATATTTAGAAATCACTGCATATGACACAGTGTTATATAACCCGTATGCAGCAAGGTTCCCAGATCACAGGCCTCAGGAATAAACCCACAGCAAATTGTGGATATGCTATGTTGGCTACATCTGGACACACCAGCAGGGCAGCAAAGACGGCACAACGAACTTCAGAGAAGAGGCAATACTTGAAGAAGTGGACAACAGTCCTTGAAGTTCAGACTCCAAATTAGTATTGAGTAATGGCTATTTTTTATCTCTGGATGGAACTGGATAGAGGAGTTCTAGATAGGAAAGAAATATACTCTCAGAGAGAGATAATTGGGTACCAATCTATTTGTGGAATATTAGTTGGAGGTTGAAAGGAAGGAAAGATTTGGTGTGCGACCCTGAGCAGTATTTAACAAAACTGTCTTTCTGTGTAGCCTCCAGGGACTTGTGATGGGTTCCCAGGGGAATAAAAGAGTGAATGAGATGGAAAAACTGCACAATATGGGCAACTTAGAAATATGAGAGGTCATGCCATTCTGCTTTTAGCTTAATAGCCTAGTTTAAAGTAAAAGAAAAGAAAAATGTCTGCTTATCAGGTAAAAAATGATATGACGATAAGACAGGCAGGTTAAGAGGTGTTCAAAAAAAGTTAATTTCCTTCCTCCCTCCTTCCTTGTCTCATTGCCATCTGGAGGCTAGAGTAACCACACACACACACACACACACACACACACACACACACACACACACACACACCCCTTCAGAAATAAGACCCTGAGGTGAACAACTACTGCATCTTTGGCCTCATAGAAGCAAACCTGACCAGTGGTAACCTCTCCTCAATTGCTTCTCTTAAATAAAGTTTATATTGACCAACTGAATATATGAATGAAAGAATGAATATAACAACAATTTAGTAAATTTCTATTTAAATCTGTACTTGATATTCTAAGACATCTTACTTATTTAATCCTTATCACACTTATAAAAAAGGAATTCTTATCTTCGTTTAGAGATGAGGAAGCTGAAGCTTATAAAAGTAAGTGGCTTGCCTAAGATCCCAACAGAGGAACTACAGAGTTGAGATTTAAACCGAGACAATTTGATCTTAAGTCCGCCTCCTTTTCCTTTATAACAAAGCTTCAATGTATAGCTGTTTTCACTCAGCCACAGCATCAAGTCTAGTCATTAAACACAAAGTTAGTTCCAAGAGTTATCAGGCATTGTTGGATAGTTAATCTAAGATCCATTCCCAAATATGTCTCAGAATATTTGAAGCCAGGAATGGCCATATGCCTGAATTCTAACCAGTGATTTGTAAGTGGAAGTTTGCTGAGGTAATCTGGAAAACTTTGCTTTATGATAAAAGAAGCTTACTTCTCCAGCAGTACATCTGCCCCTCTACATCCTGCATGAATATAGGCATGAGGCCTGAAGCAACAAGAACCATCAAATGACTATCAGGAAAAGGTAAAGAAAAATGCAGAGACGCTGCCCCTGACACTGAGCTGATCAAACAACAAAGAGTAGCCACCTACATCCTGAGTCCCTGCTATGTGAGAAAAGCAAACTATTTGTTTAAGACACTGTTAATTGTTATCCTTGTAATTACAGGTTAAAAAAACAATGGATGGGGCTTCCCTGGTGGCGCAGTGGTTGAGAGTCCGCCTGCCGATGCAGGGGACACGGGTTCGTGCCCCGGTCTGGGAAGATCCCACATGCCGCGGAGCAGCTGGGCCCGTGAGCCATGGCCACTGAGCCTGTGCATCCGGAGCCTGTGCTCCGCAGTGGGAGAGGCCACAACAGTGAGAGGCCCACGTACGGCTAAAAAAAAAAAAAAAAAAAAAAACAATGGATACAGAAGAATGTCGAAAACAATGTCTCTAAAGTATCCAGATTAGTGAGATGACAGAGAAAAACAACTTTAATCTTATTATAATAAACATCTATCCTTGCATAAAAAGTATATTTCCAAAGTCATAATTTCCTGCTCTTAAAAAGATCAAACATCATCCATGTTTAGTTGATCCTAAACTCTAATTAATATGAGTGACAAAGAAAATTTTTATGAATATTGATTTATTAAGATAAAGACATTTACCCTGATTTTTCTAAACAGCATCTAGCACAGGGGTGATGCTCAATAAAGACTGAGAGCTAAAAGCTACATAACTTATTAGCAACATTTCTCAGTACTATGATTTGGAAAAAGTTTTTTCTTTCACAAATCAATATGATGAAGTCAGGCAGCAGGTGGAGGATGTAAAAATGAATCATTTTTCAATAACTTCTTTTAGTGTGGAAGGTTTCACATGTCTAGACATATTTTGCTATTGAATACCACACTGATATTTAAGGGGTTGTTTTTCCCTATTGCACACAAAATTACCCTAATTACAGCAAAGCATTTTGCTCACATGCTGTCAATCCCAGGCAAAGAGTGAAGTCCATCTGTGTCCTCCTCTGTAGCTCCAGCCAGTACCTCCAGCATGCCACCTCAGTCATTAGGTATGGGATGAGCAATACAATGTCTTCTCTCTGTTTTGAAGATGAACATCAAGTTTCTTTTATTTTTCGAATTGAGTGGAAACATTATAAATTTCCCACATGGCATTTTATTAAAAGTTTCACCTATTGCTTAGTAATAAAAATGTGAAGAATAACAAGTAACAAAACTTTGACTTAAAAATTAATATTTAGTGAGGCAAGAATTTGAAAGCACTTTCATGTTCATGGTTTCTTTATCATTCTCAGGTAATTGGGTGTCAATGACTTGCAGACTTACATCCATGTCATGTTTGAGAAATTTTCAGAAAAGATAAACCCAGCAGGATGAGAAAGCCCAGATACATAATCATATTGGGGAGCCACCTGGAGCTGAGGAGACAAGGGAAGAAAGAACAAATAACTAGAAGACCTACTTGGCTTGGATGACAAGAGTCACCTGGGTAGGACAATTGTAATTGCTCAGATCAAATGATTCTGAAAATGATTTCGAGTATGTTTGATACAGCTCATGAGATGTTCCCCAATACATAAGCTCACCATTCTGATATATGTGAAAAGATAATCTTCATTAGCAAAAAGGAAGAAATCAGATTTCAAAGTTTCCAACAGGTCACAACATTGCTATTGAACACCCACTGTCATCAGCTCACTTTTCTCCATCACACTTCATTAACCCTTGATCCATGTTTGCAATTACTTCAAATAAGGATAGAACTCTATTCTGGGTTGTTTGTAGGTGAATAGGTTGCTTGTCTTTTCTCTCATGCCTAGTGGGATTAGGCAATTTGATACTTTGACTTGTCCAAGCAGTATTTGATGCTAGTCTGCTCTTTCCCTAACCAAATCACTGCTACCTCTCATCTGAGGCAATGTATTCCAACGACTCATTGCCAAAATGGTAGTAATTTCACTGGTGCAGCCCATTGACATGCAGGCTGGGCTGTGCTGGCTTTCCTGCAGAAAAGATTTTCTGGAATAATAGAAAGTGTTTGGGACTTGGTATTATCATATGCCTTGGGTTTAAACCCTAACTCTGCAACTTACCAGGTGTATGAATACACGGGAAGTACTTCACCTCTTTGAACCTCCCTCTCCCATTTATAACTGGGATCTTGATCCCTAACTCACAGGACTATTAAAAGGTTGAATGAGAGGGTTTGTTACAGAGACTTATAGTAGTTTTAAAATAAACTTTCACTGAATCTGAGCTGTTTCGCTTTCCAGTAACACCAAAACAAACATCAGGAACCCAGTAACTTCCTAGCATCCAGAGACTTAAATGTACCACGCATGAGAATACAGATTCTTTTATGTGTATATATGCACTGTTACAAAAAACAAATGCCACATATCCACCTAATAGGGCTGGAATGACTGACAGATAGCATCGACCTTCTCCCAGGAAATCACAGATTTTCAAAACAAGCACTTTTTAAAATTATATAAGTATACAGCATGAATCAGAAAAGCATGAGGCTGTGTTTGCTTGTTTTATCAATGCTTCATTTTCCATAGCTTCCATCTTCCTTTTATTGCTCGGCCAGCTATTTCCCTCCATAGAAGAGGAAGGCTACTGGGATGTTTGTTATAACTGTGTGCTTAAGGTTCTTTGGCAGATCACATGTTTTACTTAATTAAATAATGTTCCAATTAATTGATTTGTTTGTAGACATTCTTAATTTAGTAAACGCTTAGCAGAATGCTAAAAATACCATTATATTTCTGACAGAGGCACCACTAAAGTCTGATAATTGATAGCTTTGCTGTTTTCTCTGATGGCCTGAAAAGCTTTTAAAGCTAAATTCTGTAATCATGTTCATCTTTGGAAATTAGTTTTGTGAAACCACACATTTAGTTCTTGCTGAGAAATCTCATTTTAGTCATTTTAACATAATTTATAATGCATAAACTAAATTAGCTTTTGTAGCTAAGCCAGCACATTTTTCTTTAATTTTTATCTCATCCTAATATATTTTTGACCTTGAAAACTGTAATGTCTGTTGGATATTGAAGCCTCTGAACAAAGAAAATCATTTCCATTCCATCACTATGGTTACACTTTCTTCGCTCTCCAGCACTGAACAGTGCTGAAAGTGTTGAATCTGGATTCCTCAGGAGGGCAAGGGGAACTTCATGTAATATCATTTAGTTCTGATTAAATAAACACATATACATAATGGAACCCAGGAAAGTAGCAAATTACTTCACTCTGTTTACACTGCATATGATATGACTGATGGTAAGGGGCAATATATCACCCAATGTTATTTTCTTCAGGTTCTGTTGTGTGTGGTTTTTCCCCAGGCAGTCACACATACATATTCGTCTTAGAAAACACAGCCAAAATGCCAGGCAGCTCCTAACACCTCCAGTACTCCTGAAGTCAAAGCGTTTTCAACCCTTTCTAAAAACAGAGAACTTCAAGTGTGAATCATACAGTTCCCTGTCCACGAGAGACGTGTTTCACATGGGCTTGTGACCTCTCCCACCATCCTAAAATGGCTCTGGCTGCCCTACAAAAGCAAGATAAAGAATTGGTCGTTCAAATAAATGCTATACCTGCTGCCTCTGACAGAAAAAATATACTCCTTTTACACATGGCAACATTTGGTAAAATGTTGCTTGAATTTCTTTTATTACATAGCTGGTTCGCCATGTCAACTACAAAGGGTTTTCTGTATTTTCTTCTCCTTAGTAGTTCATGTGTCAAAGGTATCTTGAAGAAAACTGTTGGCAATAGTCAATGTCTTCAAGTGGCCATAACATTTAAAAGAGTATATCCAATCAGTAGTGTGGCAAATTATATCCATATAAATGCAAATGGAATGTCTCATTTCTAAAATTCATATGCACACAGATTTCTAGCTACCTTGATTGGATTGTGCAAAAGCAATGAAGAACTATTAATTTCAGCAACAAATGTTAAAAAAAAAAGTGAGGTGAGGGGAGGAAACACTTGACAATATGCAAAGGCTCAGTGTAGGAGAGAAATCTGCATCTTCAATAGCCTTCAGGTATAGGGACCACCATAATCATCTCTGTGGCCTGCCATAGGGCTTGCCCATAGTGAATGGGCATTAAATGTTTGTGGTATGGAAGGATAGGTGGATGATACAAAGGGCTGTTTTATAAGACTTAAAGAATCTTTGATGGTGGGATACAACACACTGACACGTGGATAGAATAGATGAAAGGCAGAACCCTATATAACTTACGGTTCCAAATGAGAGAAGGCTGTCAGACAAGGTCATAGAGGGCATTTCACCCAGGACAGGATAACAGCAAGCTGAAGCTAGAGGGGGCAGCTTGTGTATGGCAAATGCCATGTGGTTAGCTAGCTTTCCTGGACTCCCTGTGGACTGGATAATTTAAATGATTCTGTGGACTCCAGGGCATAGGGGTTAATGATCTGATACCTGGCTTCTGGGTAATTAGGGCTGGTGCATAGTGGCCTAGTGGCCCACAGTGTAAGAACCCGATAAGGAAAGCCGATTAATCAGCTGCTCAAGGAGGGGGACTGACTCACCGGTAGCCTGGATCTCAAAACTGGACCAAGATAGGATTTTTCTTTTTAAACTCTGTTATGTTCACCTGCCCGTAGAAGGAGAGAACCCAGTTGGAATTCAGGAAAGAATTCTGTGATATTTAAAAGCAACTAAAAGAAATCCATATTGGAAAAGAAGAAGTAAAATTGTCCCTGTTTGCAGAGGACATGATACTATACACAGAAAATCCTAAAGATGCTACCAGAAAACTACTAGAACTCATCAATGAATCCAGTAAAGTTGCAGGATACAAAGTTAATACATAGAAATCTCTACAACTGTGCCTTTATTTCTGTTTTGTAAATAAGTTCATTTGTAACATTTTTTTTAAGATTCCACATATAAGTGATACCATATAATATTTGTCTTTATGTGTCTGATTTACTTCACTCAGTATGACAATCTCTAGGTCCATCCATGTTGCTGCAAATAGCATTATTTCATTCTTTTTCATGGCTAAGTAATATTATATTATATATACATACCACATCCTCTTTAACCATTTGTCTGTCAATGGACATTTAAGTTGCTTCCATGTCTTGGCTATTGTAAACAGTGCTGCAATGAACATTGGGGTACATGTATCTTTTCAAATTATGGTTTTCTCTGGGTATATGCCCAGGAGTTGGATTGCCGGATCATACGGTAGCTCTATTTTTAGTTTTTTAAGGAATCTCCATACTGTTCTCCACAGAAATAGAGTCACAGATGTAGAAAAAAGTCTTATGGTTAACAGGGAGGAAAGGGGGAGGAGGGATAAGTTGGAAGATTGGGACTGACATATACACACTACTATATATAAAATAGATAACTAATAAGGACCTGCTATATAGCACAGGGAACTCTACTCAATACTTTAATGGCCTATATGGGAAAAGAATCTAAAAAATAGTGGATATATGTATATTATAACTAATTCACTTTGCTGTACAGCAGAAACTAACACAACATTGTAAATCAACTATACTCCAATAAAAATTAAAAAAAAGAAATCTCTTGTATTTCTATACACTAACAATGAAAGATCAGAAAGAGAAATTAAGGAAACAATCCCATTTATCATCACATCAAAAAGAATAAAATACCTAGGAATAAACCTACTTAAGGAGACAAAAGACCTATACTCTGAAAATTATAAGATGTTGATGAAAGAAATCAAAGATTAAACAAACAGATGGAAAGATATACCATGTTCTTGGATTGGAAGAATCAATATTGTCAAAATGACTATACTATCCAAGGAGATCTACAGAGTCAATGCAATCCTTATAAAATTACCAATGGCATTTTTCACAGAACTAGAACAAAAATTTTAAAATTTTTATTGCAATGCAAAAGACCAGAAATAGCCAAAGCAATCCTGAGAAAGAAAAACAGAGCTGGAGGAATCAGGCTCCCTGACTTCATACTATACTACAAAGCTACAGTAATCAAAACCATATGGTAGTGGCACAAAAACAGAAATACAGATCAATGGAACAGGATAGAAAGTCCATAGATAAACCCACACACCTACAGTTAATTAATCTACAATAAAGGAGGCAAGAATATAAAGCGGAGAAAATAAGTGGTGCTGGGAAAACTGGACAGCTACATGTAAAAGAATGAAGTTAGAACATTCTCTAACATCACACGCAAAAATAAACTCAAAATGGATTAAAGACCTAAATATAAGACTGGGTACTATAGGGCTTCCCTGGTGGCGCAGTGGTTGAGGGTCCGCCTGCCGATGCAGGGGACACGGGTTCGTGCCCCGGTCTGGGAGGATCCCACGTGCCGCTGAGCGGCTGGGCCCGTGAGCCATGGCCGCTGGGCCTGAGCGTCTGGAGCCTGTGCTCCGCGGCGGGAGAGGCCGCGGCAGTGAGGGGCCCGTGTACCAAAATAAAAAAAAAAAAAAAAAAAAAAAGACTGGGTACTATAAAACTCTTAGTGGAAAATGTAGGCAGAACACTTTTGACATAAATTGCAGCAATATCTTTTTGGATCCACCTCCTAGAGTAACAAAATAAAAACAAAAATAAACAAATGGGAGCTAATTAAACTTAAAAGATTTTGCACAGCAAAGGAAACCATAAACAAAACAAAAAGACAACCTTCACAATGGGAGAAAAAATTTGCAAATGAAGCGACCGACAAGGAATTAATCTCCAAAACATATAAACATATAAACAGCTCCTGCAGCTCAACATTAAAAAAACAAACAACCCAATCAAAAAGTGGGCAGAAGAACTAAATAGACATTTCTCCAAAGAAGATATACAGATGGCCAAGAGGCACATGAAAAGCTGCTCAACATCACTAATTATTAGAGAAATGCAAATCAAAACTACAATGAGGTATCACCTCACACTAATCAGAATGGACATCATAAAAAAGTCTACAAACAATAAATGCTGGAGAGGGTGTGGAGAAAAGGGAACCCTCCTACACTGTTGGTGGGAATGTAAATTGGTACAACCACTATGGAGAACAGTATGAAGGTTGCTTAAAATACTAAAAATAGAATTATCACATGATCCAGCAATCCCACTCCTGGGCATATACCTAGAGAAAACCATAATTCGAAAAGATACATGCACTCCAATGTTCAATGCAGCACTGTTTACAATAGCCAAGACATGAAAGCAACCTAAATATACATCAACAGAGGAATGGATAAAGAAAATATGGTACATATATACAATGGAATATTACTCAGCCATATAAAAGAATGAAATAATGCCATTTGCAGCAACATGGATTGTCACACTGAGTGAAGTAAGTCAGACAGAGAAAGACAAATATCATATGATATCATTTATATGTGGAATCTAAAGAAAAAGGGTACAAGTGAACTTATTTACAAAGCAGAAACAGACTCACAGACTTTGGAAGCAATCTTATGGTTACCAAAGGGGAAAGGTGGCAAGCAGGGATATATTAGGCATTTGGGATTAACATATACACACTACAACATGTAAAATAGGTAATCAACAAGGATTGTTCCCTACTGTATAGCACAGGGAACTCTACTCAGTATTCTCTAATAACCTATATGGGAAAAGAATATGAAATAGAATAGATATATGTATATGTAAAACTGAATCACTTTGCTGTACAGCTGAAACTAACACAACATTGTACATCAACTTTACTCCTATATAAAACAAAAATTAAATTAAAAAAATAAAAATAAAAGCCACTAAAATGTCAATGAAGTGTGACAGGGTGTGTTTACCAAAAGGTAACCTGATCCTTACTCATGCTAACTATAAACATAATTCCAAAATCATTTATTTGAAGTCTTTTGTCAGGATGATCAAGTTTTCATAACTTAGTTTTGGTGAGCAAAAGACCCCAAAAGGCAGCTCACAAATGCTTTCCATATTTTTAATAGCCTCAAATGTTTTCCCATAATCTGTTGGGTCAATTCTGCACATGGGCTGGAACATGTATATATTTAAAGCAAATGTAGCTGGAAATGTCCAAGTTCAGGAGAGACTGCCATCATATAGCATGATGCACCAGAGGCAGAATTCAAAAGCCTGTTGTGGCAGGCAGAATAATAGTCACACAGAGATGTCCGTGCTCAAATCCCCATGGCAAAGGGGAAATCAAGGTTGCAGCTAAAATTAAGGTTGACAATCAACTTAATTTAAAAATAGAGATGTTTATCCAGGTGGGCCCGGTGTAGTCACAAGGGTTCTTAAAAAGAAGAGGGAAGGAGAAGGGGAGGTCAAAGTGATGAGATGTGAGGGCTCAACCTCCATTGCTGGCTTTGAAGAAGGTGGGAGAGGGCCATGGCTTAAGGAATGTGTGCAGATTCTAGAGGCTGAAAAGGCAAGGGAATGGGTTTTCCCCTTGAGCTTCCAGAATGAAGCACTGCTCTGTAGACATCTTGATTTTAACCCAGTGAGACTCATGTCGGACTTCTGACCTACAGAACTATAAGATAATAAATTTGTGGTTTTAGAAGCCACTGCATTTGTGATAATTTGTTACAGCAGCAAATAGGAAACTAATGACCATCCAAACTCCCAAAGCATAAAACCACCACTTCCTTTTTTCCAGATTTTCTTCACGCCAAATTTTGTTTACCAAAGAAGCAAAACCTCAATGATTCGTCCAGGGACAGCTGATTTTTGCTTCTGTTGAAATAGTTGCATGTTTCATATATCCAGCCGTCCCTCAGTATCCATGGGAAATGGGTCCCAGGACCACCTGAAAATATCAAAATTCACGGACGCTCAAGTCCCTTATATAAAATGGCATAGTATTTGCATATAACCTATTCACATCCTCCTATACTTTAAATCATCTCTAGATTACTTATAATACCTAATACAATGTAAATACTATATAAATAGTTGCCAGCACATGGAAAATTCAAGTTTTGCTTTTTGGAACTTTCTGGATTTTTTTTTTTGAGTATTTTTGATCCAAGTTTGGTTGAATCTCAGGTGTGAAATCTGCAGATACGGACACGTAGGGCCAAATGTAATTCATGACAACCTTGTTCTGAAAGCATTTCTGTTCATGTACCATCCTTTATTCTCAAATATTAACTCTCTCTCAATATTTATGTTTAAAAATAAAACCTAATCTATTTTGATTTTTTAAAAGGTGACACTGGAACAGAAGAAACTTGTTTCTCAGACCACAGTAATTGACTTTGAGGATTTCAACTCTAATGCCATATAATATTCGAGGAAGAGAGCCATGTGTTCTGTATGTTAAAGTACAGGAATACCTCATTTTATTGTGCTTCACAAATATTGCACTTTTTTTTCACAAACTGAAGGTTTGTGGCAACCCTGAATTGAACAAATCTATTGTTGTCACTTTTCCAACAGCATTTGCTCACTTCTTGTCTCTGTGTCATGTATTGGTAATTCTTGCAGTATTTCAAACCCTCCACTAGCCAAAAGATTATAACTACAGAAGGTTCAGTGATGGTTAGCATTTTTCAGAAATAAAGTACTTTTAAATTAAGGTATATACATTTTTTAGAAATAAATACTATTGCACACTTCATAGACTACAGTATAGTGGAAACATAACTTTTACATACATTGGGAAATCAAAAACATTTCTGTGAGTCATTTTATTGTGATATTCACTTTATTGCAGTGGTCTGGAACTGACTGCAATAGCTTTGAGGTATGCCTGTAATAATTAATTATTTTACTTTCCTTCTTTGTATTCATTCTTATACACTCAAAAGAATACACCTAAAACTAAACCCCTCAAAAGTGGAGGATACCAGAATTTACAACGTGTTTTGAATGGAACACATTGAACAGTAAAGCAGAAGTGGTTTCAAGGTCAGGGTTAAAGAGTTAATGGGACATAACAGTGGCTAGAAATATGCAAGGTGGCTATGTTGTCATAGCATGAATCCTTCATGGGCAGGCATTTCTCTAAACTGGTTACCAGGTTTATGGGTAAATATAAAGAAGTGCATAATCTAGAGAGCAGATCACTGAGCGGAGAATGAGATCCAACTGCACGTCAATGCCAGCTTCACTCCTGAGTAACCATGGGCAGTTTTCAAGTAACCTCCCTCTGTTTCTGTGTGACCTTTCTCTGTTTCTACAGCTAAATCAAAATGCTTCTATACCTTGCAGGGATACTCTAGTTCCTTTACTTTCCACTTGTTTCCCATAATGGAGTTTTGATTCTTTGATCTGTCTCTTCTGCTTTTTTCCTTTCTGAGTTCAAAAAGCTTGAGTATCTGATTTCCCTCTCCTTTTTCTCTCTTATCCTTCCAATCTGATTTTTAAATGTCAGTTTCAGTCAAGGATATTTCCATTTTCATATTGGGCTTGTCTTCATTTTCTTGAGAGGAATGTTTCTTTAAAAATCTACTTTATTACTGTTGTTTACTTTTGTTATTGTTTTTAATAACAAAACTTTATATCTCAGAGGAAGTAGCAATAATAAAATCTCTAGAGGCATATTTAGTCCTTCTTTCAGCATCTTTTCACTGAATGCTTACTTCATGATAAACTTTAGGGAGGAAAGATTAAAAAGATGAATAAGGCAGTCCCTACCCACAAGAAATTCACCAACTAATAAATAAGAAAACAACTATATTGTAGAAAATAAATAAATGAATGTGATCATCAATTCCTGAAGGACATGATATGATATATGATATGATATGATATGATATGGGATGATGCTTTCCCTCTCCTTTCTTACCATCATTTTTGGACACCAAAGATAGTACACCTCAGCACAAATTCCCTCAGTTGAAAGAGATGGGTAAACAAGCAGGTACCAATCTCATCAGTGGCCCACAAATACCCAAACTTCAAATACTTCATGAGAAAGGAGAACAAGGAGTACTAAAGCATGATAAGTAATCTTCTCTCCAGCCCGTTCTCAGGACTCTCACAATCTCAAAGCACCCTTCGAAGTTAATGAAAATTCTGCCCAGGAGAAAAAACATGAAGAGGTTGATATATGGAAAAAAGTGAATTCTGACTGCTGGAAGCTTTGATTGATAGAGAAACTTTCTACACTTCATGATGAAAGAAAATGTTTTTTAGATCCTAGAGAATCATCATCTATACCTTTATTCCCAACCCTAAGCCTTTCCTCTCTCCATGCATTTTTTTCTTGAATTTTTCTCCTAGACAAGTAGGCTAATCATCTCAAGTCCATCTTCAGTTCCTCTCTTTATCTCACACTACTCTTTCAATTTGTCACTAACTGAAACTGATTCTACCTTAGCAATATTCAAATTTATCCCCTCCTTTTAATTGCTGAATACAGTTTCACTGTATGGATGTAACACAATTTATCCATTCTCTTGTTGGTGGCCATTTGAGTTGTTTCAGTTTTTGGTGATCATTAATATAGCTGCTATGAATAATTCTATACAAATTGTATAAAAGTCTTTTTGTGGACATACACTTTTATTTATCATTGGTAAATACCTAGTAGTTATTTGATCATAAGGTGAGTAGTATGTTTTGATTTATAAGAAACTTCCAGATTCCAAATTGGTAGTACCATTTTGCACTCTTATTAGCAATTCATGAGAATTCTATTTGCTTCATATCCTGGCCAACTTTTAGTGTTGTCAGGCTTTTAAAATTTAAGCCATCCTAGGGCTTCCCTGGTGGCGTGGTGGTTGAGAGTCCGCCTGCCGATGCAGGGGACACGGGTTCGTGCCCCGGTCTGGGAGGATCCCACGTGCCGCGGAGCGGCTGGGCCCGTGAGCCATGGCCGCTGGGCCTGCGCGTCCGGAGCCTGTGCTCTGCAACGGGAGAGGCCATGGCGGTGAGAGGCCCGCGTACCGCCAAAAAAAAAAAAAAATTAAGCCATTCTAGAAGTATAGTGATATTTTAATATTAATTTGCATTTTCTTATGAACACTAATACGCAGTTTTTCAAGTGCTTATTAGTAATTTGTATACCTTCCTTTTCAAAGCATCTAATTTACCTATTTGTTATTGAGATGTTGTGTTATTGTTGAAGGTGCTCTTTATATAGTCTGCATACAAGTCCTTCGTCACACTTTGTATTGTGAATATTTGTTCCCATGCTTACCTATTCATTTTCTCAATAAACACTTTCAATAGCTGAAGTTTATAATTTTGAAGAGCAATGCATCAATTTTTAATTTTATGGTCAGTGTTTTCTAAGATCACTTTACCCAGTGGTCCCCAGCCTTTTTGGCACAGGGACCAGTTTCATGGAAGACAAATTTTCCACAGAACAGGGTGGGGGGTATGGTTTCAGGATGATTTAAGCACATTACATTTATTGTGCACTTTATTTCTATTATTATTACATTGTAATATATAATGAAATAATTATACAACTCACCATAATGCAGAATCAGTGGGAGCCCTGAGCTTGTTTTCCTGTGACTAGATGGTCCCATCTGGGGGTGACGGGAGACAGTGACACCTGAAGTGTATTGCTTATGTGCAGTCTACTCCGTAATCTTGTTTCGGTTGCTGTCACTGCAGAAAACTCTGCTTCACAAAGATAGGATGTTGGAAATGGAGGCAGGCTTTTCAGTGCTTCTGTGGCAATCTCAGGATATTCCGCCTTGACTTTAATCCAGAACGTATGGAGATTTGAAGTTGTCTCAAACGTACTTTTAAGGCCACCGTCATTTGCCATCTCAAGCAGATGATCCTCTTCCAGCACAAAGTCGATTCACCTGGCTTGTTCACAAATGGGTCGCGGATCCATTCCTTCCCAGCTCGGGGTTTTTTTGTGGTTGGGAAGTAATGCTCAAACTCTTTTGAAAGCTTAGATAGGTGATCATGCACCAGCTGGGAGAAAGAAGGCCCTGGCTCAGTCTCTTTCAACATCTCTGCTAATGTTTGAAACATGTCAAAAATCCTAATGTTCACTCGTTGCCCCCATAATTCCAGTTTGGCTTTGAATGCAGCCACTTTATCTGCCAACTTGAACACAGTTGTCGTTCTCCCCTGAAACGACAGATTGAGTTCACTGAGCAGGTTGAATATGCCACACAAGTAAGCAAGTTTTGCAACCCATTCTGTGTCACTGAAATGTGCTGCCAGTGGTGACTGTTTTTCTAAAAGAAATCTCTGGAGCGGCTCTCATAACTCAGAAACACTGGCCAGTGATCTACCTTTAGAAAGCCATCTCATGTCTGTGTATAAGAGAAGACGTGTGTGCTCTATGTCCATCTCCTCACAGAGCTGTGCAAACAGAGGTGAGTTAAGAGGATGTACTTTAATGTGGTTGATGATTTTAATCACATCTTGAAAAACACTGTTAAGTTCAGGTGACATTTTTCGGCTAGCCAGCATTTCTCTATGGATGACACAGTGTGTAGACTCACATTAAGAAGCGACCTCTTTGACCTGAGTAGTGAAACCAGAAAGCCATCCAGTCATGGCAGCCACTCCGTCCGTGCATATACTGACACAAAATGACCAATTCAGTTTTCCTGATATGTAATCATTCAAAGACTTGAATAGTTCTGCAGCTGTGGTGTTGGTTGGCAACAAAAGCGCACATAGCATATCCCCATGCACATCCTCCTGAAAAATATACTGCACAGAAACAAGCATTGTTGCCTTGTTGTCAACACTGGTGGACTCGTCAACCTGGATTGCATACCACAGTGACTCATTAATCCTCTCTAACAGTTGTGCCTCAATATCCTCTATTTCATCAATTCGTCTAGTTATGGCGGTAGCTGAAAGAGGAACATGTGCCGCCTTTTGGACTGCAGCCTCTCCTTAAAGTTCACAACAAATGTCCTTAGCAGCAGGCAGGATCAACTCTTCACCAATAGTAAAGGGCTTCTTAGCTTTAGCAATGCAGTTAGCCACTAGGAATGATGCTCTCACTGCAGACACATTTGATGAAGTGGTGGCCTTCAATAATTGCTTCTGTTCTCCGTTTTCACATTTTTTTTTCTTTTGAAAAACTCCAAAGTCTTGTCTTTTAATGTAGGGTGTTTGGCCTCCATCTGGCGAAGCACTTTGGAAGGTTTCACGGCTTTGTTGGATAGCAGTTGCCACATATTATACAAAGCAGACTTCAAGAATGTGAATCACCTGTTGCAATGAACCCGTAATTTAAGTAGGACTCTTGGTATTTTCTTTTAAATGCAGCTTTCTTTTTGTTGGCAGTCTTAGAGTCTTCTGCTGTCTCATCATTGGGTCTTTCCCCCTACTCAAAGAAGCTCTCCAGCAATGTTTGTTTTTTACCCATTTTGGCTAGGGTTAGCTTGTGGGCTTACCAAAACTGTGACTGAGACAAGCACACAGTGTGCAGTGTGGGAAAGAGGCATGGTTGGAAATGGTAAATAAAATAATGGGCAGGTCATGAGAGTACTAAAATAAGTGTCGGATTCTGACTTAAAGCCTTCCACCAGATGCAGCTTGTCACTTACCACTCACTGATAGGGTTTTGATATGTCTGCAAGCAATTGATTTATTATGGTCTCTGTGTAGTCAAACCTCTCTGCTAATGATAATCTGTATTTGCAGCTGCTTCCCAGCGCTAGCATCACCGCCTCAGCTCTACCTCAGATCATCAGGCATTAGATTCTTCTAAGGAGTGTGCAACCTAGATCCCTCGCATGCACAGTTCACAGTAGGGTTCGCGCTCCTATGAGAACATAATGCCGCCGCTGATCTGACAGGAGGTGGAGCTCAGGCGGTAATGCGAGTGATGGGGAGCGGCTGTAAATACAGATGAAGCTTTACTCACTCGCCCACTGCTCACCTCCTGCTGTGTGACCCGGTTCCTAACAGGCCACGAACCACTACCCATCCGTGGCCCAGGAGTTGGGGACCCGACTTTACCCATCCCAAGGTTATGAAAACATTGCATTAAGCTTCTGAATCAGATTCACAAATGTGAATTTGCTCTAATGTTTACTGACTTTTATTTATTATTGTATATTTATTTCATTCCTATATTTCCCTTTCTTTTCCTTATAACTTTGTTTTACCCATTTTTCAAAATAACTCATGCTTTTTGTAAAAGGTGAACAATGTAAAAATGCATAAAAAGTAGTAATTGCTTTTTCCTACTCCACAAAGAAAATGGTTAACTACTTAGTATATATTTTTATTTGTATATTTAGTTTATATGATTTACTTCTAGACACATAAAACATGTCCTGTTGATATTATTGTATATATTCACATAGGTATGTGTACCCTGATGGACAAAGAACTACTTATTTATTTATGAACACTTAATATGGTATCTACCCTCTCACACATTTTGAAGTGCACACTATTGTTAACAATAGACACGATGTTGTACAGCACATCTCTTGGACTGATTTATCTTGTATAACTGCTTTTAGTACTATATAATTTAAAAGTAATAACAAATATAACACTGAAGGATTGACGGTCTCTTTTATACTATTATCATCAGACCTGGATGTCATTTTGAATTTTACAGATATTTTTATTTGTGTATGATTTTGTACATAAAATATTAAACTATGGTTATACGTCCATTCAGGGCTAAGGCCTAAACAGTAGCCCATGTGTTGAAGGGCATTGTGATACCTATGAAAAAATAAGTTGTCCTGTAGTATTTGAAAGCTGACAATTATGAAAATGGTGAAGGATGAAGAGAGATAGCTGGTATAAAATGTAAAGAAATCTTAACATTTCTTATAACAAGTGTCTTTATGAGTGAGAAGAAAGAACTTATAAATAATATAGCCATGAGCAACTCAACCCATCTTTCTTTCATAGTGATAAATGTCATAATAGAGTGGTGCTCTGCCTCTACCTTTATATATTCAATGTATAGTTTTTCCTCCTCTATTCTTTGGGACTGAAATTACTTTAGAGGGTAGTTAGAGAAAATTGAGAGTGTTTCGCAATGTGTAGGAATAAAAAGTTCAGACTGCAGTGAAAACTTTAATAACTTGTGAATTATGTCATCTGTGAAATAACAATAGATGACAAACTCAGCTGTGAGGAGAATAAAAGCATCCTTTTCTTAAAAAACGAAAAAAGCCAGTCTCCTCCTGGAACCACGATCAGCTTTAGATTTTCAATGTTCTTTGTGCAGTTTTAGTGCACCACGAAGTATATCTTAGGTACAATAAAGATAATATCTTTAATAGAGTCTGAGGTTCAAGTACCAGTTTCTAAAGTGTTAAATCTGCTTTGGTGATTATCTCACGTTAGGAAGGAATTTAGATTGTATATCCCTAGATTGTTACACTAATTTACAAATTGGTTATCTCTGCCACATGTAGACTAGATTTTCTGATAAACAGAGGTTTCTTATCAGAAATTCATCAGGTATTATTGCTAATACTGCCCACTTGATATTTAATTATTTCCTCTCATATGACTAATAAACATCTCATACTTGAAATCTCCAAAACAGATCTCTTTACACCCCAAATCACCTTGGCAGAAGAATTCAGTGGCTCTTTTAATATTTCATTTTCAGAAATGTTTCCCTTTCTATCGAATATACAATTAAACTTTTAAAAGTCATGTACATGGAATGTTCACAGCTAAGAGATTATTGATCACTGTGCTTGGGATCATGATTTGTAAAATATAAGCATGAGAAGAAGAGACAGAAATAGACTTTCATGGTAGCCAGGTGTTATGCATTTTATAGCCTTAAGTTTACCAGTACAGTGCCAAAGAAATGCTAATTCATTCTTCACATTTTGCATTTTCCCTTCCATCTGATGTTAGAAATATGGCTCACTGTCTCCTGGCCCAAAATAGGAGGGTATCCTCATTTGAGATCCTTCTGGTGGCTGAATGCTTAACCGAACCAGATTCAAACCTCTGCTTAATGCAACCAAATTTGTATTCATATATTTTTCACTGGGTGCTGGTTTTTCCTGGAGTCCCCAGTGTTTTGCTATTACAAACAAATGTGGCAACTGTCATTTTCGTGTTCACATACACATGTAAATTCACAGAATAAATTCTTACAGGAAAGATTCTGACTTCAAAGGCTTGTAAATTATTAGTTTGATTGATATTGTCAAGATGTCCTCCAAAGCAGTTGCACCAACTTACACACTGACCAAAAATATATGAAAGGGCCAGTTTCTCCACTCACTTGCTTGCCAATATTGTATATGTTAAAACCTTGTTCTTATAATTGAAAATATTTTTTAATATTGTTTTAATTTTTACTCATATAATTCTAAGTAAGGATAAATACCTTTCACTTGATTGATATTTGAAGAGATCTAGAATTCATACTTCTGGATAGTTGGGCAGGTTCTGAAAAATGTAGTTTTTAGCTTATGAATTTGGAGCTGCATTTCTATTTACTTTAGCAAAAGAAACATTGTCAAATTAAATTAACAGAGTTATTCATGTTAAGAATACTTTGGGCACATCTCTTCTCTCTTTGACAAAAATCCTTATTTTGGATATGTGGATATTTCTTTGACTTTGGTTTCATAGAAGTGTGTGGGTGTTTTCCTTCCAAGAATAAGAATGAGTTCATTTAAAAATATTGAAAGATGGTGTCTTCTGTACACAAAACCAATCTTTTAATTTTCTTGCTATCTTATGCTGAATCAGTGCACCAAGGCTGTGGAACAATGTATTAAATTCATTCCACCTCCAGGGATTTCCTGGAGGTGATTATTTTCTGAGAGAATTGTATTCCACTTGGCACATACCTTATTTTGGAGGAGAGGAATTCTTTCAGCTTTCTGTGAGTTAGATAGTTGTCTTACTTTTGTGAAATTTGAAGCCTCATCTACAAGTAATGACATCTGTTTAATTCTACCATATGTTATTTTGGTGGCAGATGGCTAGTCACCTAGAGAGTAAGCTAAAATGCGCAGGATAAAGATGTCATGGTAGTTAAATTGTAAATCTCTTAACAAAGCATTTACAATTTAATATAGTCCATCATAACATTCTTAAACATTTATGTCTAAAATGTACTGATTAGACTTTATGTCATTATTTATGGATTTCATGAAGTAACATGAAAAATATATTATTCATTAACTTTGGGTGGCAACTGTACTATGAATGTTGCTTTTCAATAAAATTTAATGGGGTTCATATCAAAAATCAGTGACAGGAACTATTAAGATTAAAGGTAGCATTTTGATTGACAGGTGGAAATCAAATTCAAGAACCACATTGTGGCAAATAAAGTGGTCCACTCTGATATTTTGAGATGTCATATGGATGGCATAGCATTTTGTTGTAATATCAGTGATTGTAGAGGAAAACATATTTCTTCTGAACCAGGAGGTTTGGAGATTATTTGCCATTTGTGAATACATGTTTACCTAATTAATACTTTTATTTTTTCTTCTGGTCAATGCCCTGTTTTAATGTTTTTCTTCTTCTTTTTTTTTTCCTGATTAGAAGGAACTTTCAAACTCCACACATTAGCTAAATTTTTTTTCTTGGAAAAAAGAAACATTGGAGAAAACATAACACTTATTGAGTGCATACAACATGCAATAGAAAGCACTGGACTTGGCACTTAACTCATTTTGTAGGTGAGATAACTAGGCCTCAGAAAGCAAAGGTAACTTGTCAATGATTCAGTATCTAAGTGGTGGATTCATGATTTGAACTCATGACTGTTAGATTCGAAAAGCCAATCTCTAAACGTTATACTATGTTACTTCAATCAGGTTAGCTAGTGGGGAAAGGTGGTCAATTGCCAGCTGTTTGAACAGATGAATTCAACTGTCTAAACTTACTGCATCTTGCAGTGCATTTCAGGAACCTATAGCTTTGTAATTGGGGCAGAGGATCACAGTGATTTTCTCTTTTATTAATCATCTGGGTGATGATGTCCCTGGAATCTTTTCACAAGGTGAAAGGGAATTTGCATTTGTTGAGGTTCTTCTACATAATGGTCATGCTATATACATATGATCACATTTTAATCCTCATTTTAAATCTGTGAAGTAAAGATGGAGAAATTGAGGCTTATTAGCTTGCCCAAGGGTGATGAGTGGTCTAAGTGCAGCTGTAAATTCAGAGGTTCCCATCATGCCCATGGTCAATGTAAGGTTAACCAAAACATAACTGTGTTGTCTTATAGAGACAAACATTATAAAAAGGTTTAACTTTTTTTGTGCTTGACCCAAATCTAAAACATAATAAAGTTTTTAAGTACTTGCCTCAAATCTAAAAAAACAATAAAGTTTTCACTATTTTCTATTTTTAAAACATTTTAACTTGAGTTCTCAAATGGGAAAAATGTGACATTTTTTCTGGTATCATAAGATTTTAGGAAATATAGAAGCAATGATCTTATGACTCTGCCTTTTCCCACCAGAGTGGACCTAGTTTTCAGAATCAAAATATCATTATTTTACCAGTGGGAGATTTGGGGAAATGTTTTAGGTAACAGAATAGCTTATTTTGACCCATGTCTCCATTATTCCACTTCAGATATGCCTCAGGTCAAACACATTCTTTTGAAACACTCTCTCTCAAATAAAATCTCTTTATAGAACACCCAAAGAAGAATCTGATGTCACATTTCCCTAAAACCAATACCAAGGAGACATTATATTCTTGTTAGAATATGTGTTCATGAATTGAAATGGGCTGAAACCGTTTCAATGGGCTGAGCTTGAACATTAAGCATATTATTTTGAGAATTACCAAAAACTGCGAGCAAAGGAATTAAAAATTTTCAGGCGATTAGAATCTGAGCTTAATTTAGTTTTATGAATTTAAAAGAAAGAGATATTTGGAGATGTAAAAAATGACCTTGTCCTTCACATGAAAATAATGAGTTAAACAATCCAGTTCAACGTGGTAAGCCTTGGAAATGGGAATCATGACCTTTCTGTTACTCAGTGCTGAAATATCCACAATAAATATAGCTTTTTTTCTGTACAGCCTCAGTCTATTTCCTTTGATAAGAATTAAGTGTTCTGTACTTGTTACGACATAATTTCTTTTGTGTTATGATTCCTGGTCATCTTGTGTGAAACTTATAGGATTTACGCTAGGTTAAGTAGTTCAAAATGGAGTCACAGTAGCCAATATGAACCTCTGTATTCATTGTTTTGAGACGTCCGCTGTAGTACTATGACTGTTTTAGAGTGATAAACTAAGAGTATTACTTTAGGTAAGTTTGATGGGCCATATAATGTCACTGGAACAGAAGGAGCAACTGATAGAGTCAAGATCCCCTCCCCTGGGGTAACACTTAATCATTTAGAAGGAGCTTCAAAGAGCTGCAGAAAAGGTTTTTAAAGGTAGAAAGTGGGAGGGACAAGGTAGTCATAAACAAAAAAGAGGATTATTTCAGGTAAGATCATCTTCCTTTGGGGGAAGGCAAGGGTCTAGCACATTGACTACCTCACTAGTGCTGCCAGGAAATTCCAGACTGACTGGTTAAGATTACCTTCCTAGGAGAGGCTGAAACTATAATTAGGTTAGGTATTAAGTCTTGTTTTACTGACGTGGGGCTTAGCACAAGTCACTCCATTTTGGCCTGCTGTTTCTTTTTTTTTAGCACATTTATCCATTTGCACAACACTAGAGTGTCCTGTATTATTTAACACAAAAGTAATGGTGTATAAATCTTTGTTCATTTCATATGTGATCACTTCAGATGAGATGAGAATTCCTTGAAGCTGAACTGTCTGAAGTATATTCTGTTATCATTCATTTTCATTTTAGCATTTTGTTTTCTGCTGACTTATACCTGATAATCCCCCAAATGGAAAACCAGTCTACTCAGAAATCAGCTTCATCAAAATCAAACCAAAATGCAGAAGACAATGTTATACATGGGGATTATTCAGCATGAATCTTCTATATCAGAAAGAAATATCTGCTAGTAAGGGAATCCCACAAGGAAATGAAAACCGGCCATTTCACACAAGTATTTCTCCCTATCCTTCCCTTTTACTCACTCCACTGACATCTTTTCCTCTTCCTCTCCCTCCAAAACTCTTTCTCTCCTTGATTCTTCTTTCTCCAGTGAATATGCTGTTTAAAAAAGTACAAATGCACAATAAAAATTATTTTCTAAAATCAATATAGTAAGAGCTTCATGTCAATGAAATATATCCTATGATGTGATAAAATATATTTCTTATTTGTAAATTCATTTAACCATCCTTAGTGACCATGTCATTTTTCCTAACACAAATATTGAATTTTCCAGAAAATTCAATATTTGGGGTTCTTATATAACTCCATGCTGATTTGTTAAGGGAGATGTAGAAAATACACAATCTATAACAGGAGGAAAATCTATCTTATTTAATTTCAAAAGAATTTGAAGTGATTTTTTTCTCTCACTTTTTAAATACCCCAATATCATATTGGGAAAAAAACCACAATTAATCCATGAAACATAAACTATAGTTTGAAATTAATGAACAAACCTGGTATACTCATCTGTTACTATTATTTTTATTATATTCAAAGCCTCAGCTTTCTGCCATATATTACCAATATTATCAGTTATCACATTCTAATGTTTTCATCAGTTAAATAAGAGTTTTAAAGGTTAGTAATATCAGTTTTGGGGAGGAAAGAAGGCCTCATCTGGTTCCAATTTCACCAACAGTGTATGAAGCTCTGGTGAAATTGAAACTGGATAAAACCTACTCTCAAATGAATCTGGTAATATTTACCAAATTTGAAATATATATAATAAAGTATACTAAGATATTAGTATACTATTTCGATTATAGCTCTCTTTTTAAGAACAAATATAGTTCCAGTAAGTCACTGTAAATAGGGGCTTGTTAAGTTCATTATGATGTGTTCACATGACATAGACACTACTGAAATGCTGTAGATAAGTATATGTTGAATTGAATAAAAACCTTCCGGATGCATTAAGTGAAAAGTTTGGTGTAGAAAAGTGAGTCTAGTATAAGCATTCTTTATGTTTTAAAATTGATATATACAGAAACTGTTTCTGGACTTACAGAAGTAGCTGTTAATAGTGGCTCCCTTTGAGAAGAGAGACTCAGGGGTATGGGTTGTGGGACAGTTTAACCTCTCATTATATACTTCTCTGAGCATTTATCATATCTAGTTATGCGTATGCAAAACTTCATTATTTTTTAACTATCAAAGAGGCTAGTGAAAGTATAGGTCAAATAAATATAATTTGGAAAATATTAACTTGTGGCTCACAGTAGTAAAACATTGCAGTATAAATCCAGGGCTTAGTATGTATCCTCTATAAAAAGGAATCCTGATTTTACATTAGATACTCAGGAATTCTGGAGCAAGTTTTAGAATGACTGACTAGAACTGGATATGAGGAACTCAGAAAAATTGTTCAGTGACAGGAAAGAATGGCCAATTACTTATGTGTATTTGCTCAGGCCGCAGCAGCCAGGGCAGTTCAATAGGATGCACGGGATCATGGAAAGAAGCAAATCTCCTGTTCTTCCTGCTATCACTCCTGTTCTTCCTGCTATCACTGTAGACTCTGAGCCTCTGCCTCTGGGCCTCTTGGCAGGGCCCCATGGACTCTTGCCCAGGCACGGCAATCAGTGGTCACTCAGTCACATCGAAGTCTCCACTCTCCCTCTCTTGATACCCTCGAGCTCACTGTATGGATGTGTAGATCCCTTGTTACTGCAGTGTGGGCCCTGGTCCTGGCCAGGGTAGTGGCACAGCTGTCATATCCTGCTAGCACCTATAGCAGGGATGAGGTGGCTGGATTTCTCAATGTCCCTATTGAAATGGGTGGAAATGTACTTTTCTCATTTGTTTTGAGTTTTGCTGTTAGGCCCAGAACAGAGTTCACAAAACAATTCAGATGTCACCAGCTGTAAAGCACTCAAAATCTTTCTTCTCTTCTGACATCATCCCTTTTCTTCCCTCTACACTAAAAACTGAACTTGTATACCAAGATGTTCTTTTATTTTCAGTTTGAATTATATACTACCTAAGAGGTTAGAGGTGAACTTGAATTCTTGGCGTGTCAACTCTGGAAATGTGCCGTCAGCTTTAGTACGTCTCTCATTAGATTTATTGCACGTTCCTAAAAATAAAATGGCAGATCTTTTTTCTACACAAACAGAATGGAGCATATCAACAATTAATATGGCTTCGTGACTACCTGAAAACTGATATTCCCAAAAACTGTAACTGATTTTGAGGTTCAAAGCAGAAGGCTATTTATCTAGATAACAAGAAGACATCCCACTTTCAGTATAGGTTGATTTTTCCATAATATAGCAGTTAAAAGTGAAAGACCCAGGAGTCATGAGTCTGAATTCTGCCTTTTTCATTTGCTAGCTGCATAATCTAGTGAAAGTAAATTATTGAATATCTTTGGGTCTCACTTCTCTCACATCTAAGAGTTGGTGTGAAAAAAATATTATAATATTGTGAACTGCTCAGAACACACTACCTGGCACTTAGCAAGAGTTTTACAAACATGTAGAACTTGAATGGTTGGTTATTACTTTTTCTTAAACTCATGAATGGTAACACCTTACACAGGACACCATAGCTACAAACACTTGAATATTCTCAAAATCCTTCCTTCCACCTTCTAAACTCAATCCATCTCAAAGAACTCTAGAGCCAGCTGTGCCTCTTACTAGCTGTGTGAGTTTAGGCAAGGTAATTAAGTTCTTTGTTCTTTAATTTCTTCATGGATAAAGTGGAGATAACAACACCTAGCTCACAGAATGGTTGTATTAAATGAGATGATATATGTAAAATATCTGGTACAAAATAAACAATATATAGGCAATAATAAACCTGTAACATAATACATGAAATTATACTTTTTATGTAATATTAATTATGTATAATTTATTAATTTATACCTTAAATTATTTTATGATTAACAAATAACTATTATAGAATAATTATAACATAACCATATAATATAAATAAATATTGCATATCTTTTCTATAATAATATTACTATTATAGAAAATATTAACACTGGTTTTGTGGAAAGGTTTATTTTAATAACAGATTCAATTTCTTTCATTGATAGTGATATTCAGGCTTTGTGTATCATCTTGTGAAAAATAAGATAGCAAATTATAGAGGAAGAAGAAGTAGAAGGAAAACAAAGCATGAATGAGCAACAGTTGCAAAAATGCTGTATAGAGATGGGTCTTGCTGGGGAAAAGCAATTAACAGCCATATAGTCAGAGAGTCAGCTTTTTAGTTCACAGAGGTATAGAAATGGAAACTATTTCCAGATCATTCCAGATGCATGAATGGAAGAAAATGTAAGATTAAGTCAGAAGAATAAGAAGATATTGGAATACAGGAGGGTAATGGTATAAAATCTGAGAAAAAGAGAAAATGTAAAACTTTAGATGCCAACCGAGAGGGAGTATATGAAGAGCAGTTCAAAGGAAATCTTTGAAGGACTAATCAAAGTAATAAAAAAAAAATATAAAGATCCTAGAAATAGAAATTGCAGAGCATTGACATGAGGAAAGCCTGTAGGGAAATCGATTATCTACGAACTGTTTGCATTTGTGGCTTATAATAATGGTAAATAATAGGAAAATAGACAGGGATGGATTTATGTTTACTTTACAAAATATTATTAAAAATATGAAATTTATGTGTGAAGATATATTATCATAAGTATGACTTGGGGAGGGGGTACAATGATTTTTATAATATTCTATCCCCAGAGTGTTTGCACCAAATTAATTAGCACCAATAAATGATGACTCTTTGATGTTATTTATAATACCAGGCCAAATTTTATGAAAATAAAACTAAAGAAATCAATACAAGGTCCTGCACATCAAAAGACCAAGTATAGACATTCAGAACAGTGGAAAAGGCTTAGGAGCAGCTTACATGAAAAGAACATTAGTGTTGTAGTGAGTGGACTTTAGGAGCTATTGACATATTTATGGAATGGATCACTTTTATAATCACTTCTATTTGTGATCCAAATTCAAATTAAAAGAAAGCAAGAAAGTTGAAAAAAGTTATACCTCCCTGTATCACTGATTCTCAGGCTTTCCATTTATGTGGGAATTTATTTCCAATAATGGTTTAGTTTAGATTTAGGCTGAGTCATGCTTTCTTAGTAACAACTGGAGTGGCATGGGTTTTTTTCTAATATCAGCCCAAATATTTCCTAAAAGTTCACATACAACATTGTATCATAAGAGAATTCAGTATTAGCACCAACCTTAAATATATTGGCATAGCTACTAATTCAGTCCTTCGAATTGTCAGGAATGTTGATGGTGTTCAGCTGTGATGCATTGTGGCTCTCTCCACCCAGAACAGAGCTGAGTTTGCTGGGACTGGTGCAGGTCCATCTCCATCACAAAAGTCAGATTCTCTCATTCCCTTTTGATTTTGCCTCTCATCCTTGTAATTAAGACTCTTTTGATTTTGTTTGGCAACTCACCATCCGCAGAAAAGGAGGGAAAGCCCAGGAAACTGGCGCTTTCACAATTTCATAGGGTCCTTGATTAAACTCCGTTTAATTCTGAGAATCTTAATCAAGGTAATTATCTGACTGAGGGTGTCTGCATCTGCACTCACTCCTCTGGTGGGTTCCTCCAACAGCTGGAAGGTGCTTTGGACGTGGCAGCTCTCCACAATGGGCCCACTGTGGAGGAGCAGTGTGTGTGTATCAGCAGCTCTCTTTAGCGTAGTCCTGAGTGTATGGCTATATTGATTTGTTTTTAAAACCTTCCAAGTGTGTACAAAGCAGGCTGCTTGTTTTGTGCCAAAAGACTAGATTAGCTAATTTGTGATAATGCTGAATTCAACCCTTTAATATATTTCTCCATAATTCTCATAATTCTCACACCAGGGTGCATTAATTACTTATCTAGCACAGTCACTACCTTTCCCAGAATACAACAGGAAATTCAATCCAGAGAAAGGTCAGATGGCATCAGTCATTTTGTGCCATTTCAGGTTTACCAAATGCTACACATTTTAACTTTGTTGACTAGCCAATGCTGCAGAAAATACAAATTAAAATAAATTGTAATATTAGAAACGTTGCTGTGAGGGAAATTTAAAGTTCTGTTAGTCAAAATAGTTTTGAGAACTATTGTTATGTATAACTACTGAGTTTAACTTTTTTTTTTTTTTTTTTTTGCGGTATGCGGGCCTCTCACTGTTGTGGCCTCTCCCGTTGCGGAGCACAGGCTCCGGACGTGCAGGCTCAGCAGCCATGGCTCACGGGCCTAGCCGCTCCGCGGCATGTGGGATCTTCCCGGACTGGGGCACAAACCTGTGTCCCCTGCATCAGGAGGCGGACTCTCAACCACTGCGCCACCAGGGAAGCCCACATTTTGTTTTTTTATAGTGTTTTGTCCAAGTAAGTTCATCTGGAGTTGGGGGTCCATAGATTTTCTTAAAAATAATCATCTTTTCCCTTAGATTTATACCTCATAAGCGAATCTAACCAGAGCCATTATATATCTTCTCTTTTCCATTTCTTTCTGTCAAGGCCTTCAGTTCGTGGGTGGAGGAAAGAGGAGAATCCTTTAGTCATGACATTTCAGGAGAGGAAGGCCTTGGAGAGCCTCCAATTCAGCGTTTTTGTTTTTTGCCTTTTGATTTTGTTTTTTAACTTGCTAAACACTTTGATAATAATAATTTGAGTGAACAACTGTGGAAATTTCTCATTAATTTCAACCTTTTGGTATGGGTTATATAGATTATAAGCCAAATATTTAAAGTCATATTAGTATAGTATCTAATAACATAAAGTTAATTAAATACCATATCCAACATATCCACAATGTATAAAATTATATTGTCTCTTCCATTTGTTAATTCGCATTAAATAAATATGTAAGGAAAAAACAGTTTTGATGAAAAAGAAATGTAAAAGGTTCTATTTTATATTTTGTGTGTTTAGATGAAACATGATTTTATCAAAATAGTTAAGAACTGCTTTCATGTCTTCGTGTTTGGAATTCTTAAGCAATTAAAAAATAATACTTCCATATGTTATCTTAGATAACAAAATAATAGAGATCATACTAGGTACTTTTTGCAAGCATTTCTCCTGTAAAAACATATTACCAACGTGAATCATTTTGAATTCTAATTTCTTATTTTATTTATAATGTATTTATTTCTCATAAATGAAAATTACAACAGAACAGAAATGTTGCTATGTATTTTTTTTAAACATTAAAGTTATCTTGATGTGCCATATAGGAATTTGCTAAGATGAATTCAATTTATGGATCTGGCAAAGATTATCTTGACATGAATTTCTAGTAGAGTGTGTCTCCTACATTTTTGTCTAACTGGTTGCCTTTCAATATTTGAGTTCCTCGTGCTACCTTCTTTAAAATAGTTATCTATTTTTCAGTACAAAAATATGCAGCTAAAAACAAACATTTCAAAATTATGTAATACATTAAAAAATAAGGTGGAAAGATAGGAGATATGCACGAGAATAGTAGCTTCTGCAAGAAGGAAGATAAAAGCGTCTGGAGTAAGGGGAACTCTTGATTATTTTTAATTTGAAATAAAATATTAACTTCAAACATGTTGCAAAACCTTAGCTGTTATCAATTCAAAAAGACAAATACCATATGATGTCACTTATATATGGAATATAAAAAACAGACAATCCAAAATAAATGAACAAACAAAAACAAACACATCAATACAGAGACCATAATAATGGCTACCAGAGGGCAAGGGGCTGGGGGCAGTGCAAAATGTGTAAAGGGGATCAACTGTATGGAGATGGGTGGAAACTAAATTTTTGGTGGTAAGCATGCTGTAGGGTCTTTGGAAATAGAAATATAATGTTGTACATTTGAAACTTATATAATGTTATAAACCAATGTTGCCTCAATTAAAAAAAAACCCACAACATAGCCAATAAGCAGAAACAACCCAAATATTCATACCTGATAAAAGGATAAACAAAGTGTGACATATCCATACTATAGAAAACTACTCAGCAATAAAACAAAATGAAATACAAATACATGCTACAACATGGATGAACCCAAATCTACAGAGACAGAAAGTAGATTAGTGGTTGCCAGAGGCTTGGGGAAGGGAAGCATGGGGAATGACTTCTCATGGGTACACTTCTTTTAGGGGGATGAAGACATTCTAAAATCAGTAGTGAAGTTTGCACAATTTTCTGAATCTACTAAAAACCCCTGAACTGTACACATTAAATGGCTAAATTGCATTGGTATATGAATTATCTGTCAATAAATTTGCTTAAAAAACAAAAATACAAAAAACCAGAAACCTGATTCAGTTTGTTTTGAAAATCTACCTGACAGCTTTTTGTCTCTCTTGGCTACAAGAAAATGGTCATGTTACTTTACATCTCTGTGTTTCACTGTATCACTCTACTTTACAGCATAATTGTAGAGATTAAAAGAGGTAATATTTGGAAAGTGACTAGCACAGTACCTGGTCCAAGTAATAAGTCAAAATATCAATTCCTTGTCCTCCTCCTATTCTTATTCTTTCACTATTATGTTTACATAATTTTCTAAGTCTCTATGGCTTTTTTTCCTCCAATTTCTTCATATGGCTTTCAATATCTCCCTATTACTATTCCACAGTCCATTCCAGGTGGTTGCTAATTATCTTCCACCCATCACCTTGACAATCTCTTCTCTGTGAGCATTCCAACAGTCACTGCAAAGCTCACTTTCTCTATACACAGTCCAGTGAATCAGAATACTTTGAAGACTAGTGTGTTTTTTGTGCAATAATAAAAAAGAAACTACAATTCAGAAGTTGATTTTTATGTGTTCTAAACCAACAAATCTTCAAGTGTCCAACCATTTAACTTGGCTTTTTTCCTTTTCCACAACAGAGAGTATTGGTAATGATCGAGGAACTGAAACAGTAAAATATAAGAATGCTAATGGAATAAGGGAAGTTTTCATCAGAGAGTCAATGTAACACCAGGATGATTTTTTTTCTATTGAAAGGCATATTTTATGTAATTACTTAAAAATAAACTGGTACACTCTATTCTGTATACATTTTTACTACAATTATATTTAATAATAATACACAAAACAAAAATCATTCACATTACAGATTACTAGAGAAGTACTCTTATGTTTCAGTAGTGGTCTCAGAGAGGATATTTTTCCTTGTCTCTCATTTGTGAATTTTCAATTTTTCTATAACTGAGCATGTGTTACTTTTGTATAAGAAAAATTATGTGAATATTTAGAATAAGAAAATGGGTAGCATTTTAGATGACTTGTATTTAAGCACATTTGTGCACACAAAAAATTGAGGTGTCACTCATGAAAAATAGCGGGGGGACTTAGTACAGTGAGTATAGTTGAACTTGGGTGCCAGTGTCAGCAGTTTTTGGTAGAGACTCCCCACAAATCTATGAGGCATGTACTGACAATTCTTAGAACAAGCAATCAACGTTATTTCAGCAAGCAGCTGTCTCACAAACACCTCCAGGATGCCTTTGAAGGTTGAAAGATGTTGATCAAAGCAAAGTCTCTTGTGAGGTTTCAGAGACATTTCAGCAGGATATTAAAACAAAATGAGGGAAATGACATCAACTTAACTCCCAGCCCTGATGTGGTTTGTCCTATTGGCACCATGTCTCTGATATTATGCATGCACAAGGATTTAGATGACAACGCACTGCTGTCACCATAGCAAAAATAGTATAATAAGCTATTAGCATATACTCCATGGTCCATAAATGTTTAGGAAAGAAAGCACCACTTTTACTAGGATTAACTTCTCTTTTATGAGGCAAAATGGGTACCTTTGAAACGTTGCCTTTTCCCAAGGAAGGGCTAAGGAGAGGTCATCCAGTAGCACTACAGAATTAATTCTGCTCCATATAAGCTTTGCACACAGAGACAAACAAACAGGAGACCCCCCATTGCCCGGCCCTATCTTGGCCTCCTGAAGAAAAAACTTCACTCTGTGTTAACTGGTAGGACTCAGCAAGGCAGAAAGACATTGATTTTAAAAGGCAAAATCTTAAAACTCCCTAATGAATAGATTTGCAAGGGTAAAAACCATTTTCCTACCCACATTCCATTGGGCACATATGAAGTTTTAAGAAATTCTATGAACAGAGTCTAATGTAGATACACATTACAAAGTTCTATCAAAGCCATAGTATTCCAAAAAAGCCAAGAACAGGAAATATATTTGAAGAATGAACAATCAGACACTTCAATGAGTTACTTCAAGACACATATAATAAAATGTTTAGTTTTTAAATTCTAATTTGTTACCTCTTCTCTCTCCATGTTGTTGTTTCGCTGAAGAAAAAGATTAACTTGAAGTCTTCATTAAAAGAGGAAAATACTGGTTATCCTATTATTATGGACATGCTTAGCTTACTTACATAATACAGGGGAAAGGGGAAACCATATATATCCACTTGCTCTCTCTCTCTCTCAAACATACACAAACAGGAGCATTTATGTGTACCAGAGAACTCTTTGATATAGCTAGCCCTCCTTCCTTTTTTTCCCTTTTTATTCTTCAACATATGAGAACAGAATCAGAAAGGTGAAAGAGCTTGATTTCAGTTCTTGTTCACATAATTATCAAGGCAAATTGGACATTGTCTCAACCACCAATTAGGTAACCTAAACTTTGAACCTAAGGGGAATACAAGAATATAGTTGTGGCTTGCTACACATCATGACCTAGAATTATGTGGGACTGTCCATGTAATTTAGTGAAATCCAGTCTATGTTAACTAGACAGAAGAAGAAAGATACACAAAAATAGAAGAATTCACAAAACCTGGTGGTCTTAATTAATAGACAGTGTACACACTGATGTGAGAAGCTGGGTTAAAGTTTGAGTTTTCCTTAGTGTTCATGTCTGGCAGCCACCACACATTGACGTTTTCTAATTGTGATTGTAAAATCCAAGACACTTCTTGATTTGGCCACAACTCGTATTTCCAAGCATCACACTCAACTCCTCATGCTTTTCCTAGAGTGAACTCTATGCTGTCCCAAACCTGCCCTTGCATTTTCTTGCCTGAAAGACTTGGAGTAATTTCCATTGTCCCCAGTGAAAAGTGCAAAGTGTGGAATTATTTCAGTCTGTCTTGTTAATGCATCTTGATCATGCCATTATTATAGCACTTAGTGCATTCTGATTTCTCTTAAACTGAGTTCTGTATATCTCTAAACTATAAACTTCTTGAGGGCCAGAACCACTTATTACTAGAAGTATTAAGAGAATGAATTCTGGCGTCACGTAACCAGAGACAAACCTAGTCTTCGCAACCTAGAGGCTGTTTGGACTCGTGCAAAATTCTTAATCTTTCTGAGCTTGTTTCCTAGTTCATGCCTCAGCAATATATCTGATATGGTTGTAGTGAGGGTTAAACATGACGGTGAGTTTAAAGCCCTTGTCACAGTGGCAAACAATAAATACTGTTATTATTATCTATATCACCCCAGAGTGCCTAGCATACGGTTAAGCTCATATTGAATCCTCAATAAAAATGTATTAATTATTGAATGAATAAAAATGTCTTCTTTTTAAAATCACTGAAGTTCCTTGCTGTTTTGTTTTTTTTTTTTAATCTGTGGCAACTAAGAGGAAGCAACCAAAAAAGTTAGTTGTATATGCAACAAATAAGTCTGTGGAAACATCCACAAACCAATGGGGAGAACTAAAAGTGGTGAGCTGGATCAATTTTCTCCTGGAGGCACTTCCTTGGAAGAGCAAGGAAAAGCAAAGATATGCACAGGATATCATCCATCTGAGACAAGCTTATTAGTGTTCTCATTGACACTACCAGGAAGCCCACCCTCTAAGTCTTTGTCTGGGAACCCTCAGGGACTCAAATGGCCTCAAATTCACAATAACAGCTAGTGTACACAGGAAACTAGGTCATCAGCCTGGAAATGTCCCTCATTCAGCCAGCCTGTCCTTGTTTGGACTGTGGTGCCACATATGAGAGAAAGGAAAATCTTGGCTTTATAGATGAAAGAAAATGATTTACTTATGCCTCATGGAAATATAGCTTTATGATAAAGCAAACACAGTCTAATGATTGAAAGTAAACTGGAATGGGAATTATCTATCCAATGGAAACTGAGTTGTCCACAGATAAAGGAAAATCTTTGAAAGTATTTTTGTTTATTAATCTTACCTTAACTTTAAAAGTGTTCATGTAATTTCCTGCTATAACTAAAATAGGTACTCATGATATTTCTGAAGCTGGACATGGTGTTTCATTGTGAAAATTGGCTAATATAGTCCACCACCATCCTCAATTTATTGTGGAGAAAATGGAATAATTTTCCTAACTTAAAATGAAATGCTTTCAGCATAGTGGTGCAGCCACTATGGAAAACAGTATGGAAGTTCCTCAGAAAACTAAAAATAGAGATACCATATGATCCAGCAATACCACTCCTGTGCACACACCCAGACAAAACTATAATTTGAAAAGATGCAAGACCCCCTATGTTCATAGAGGCACTATTCACAATAGCCAAGACATGGAAGCAACTTAAAAGTCCATTGACAGATGAATGGATAAAGAAGATGTGGTACATATATACAACGGAACACTACTTAGCCAAGAAAAAGAATGGAATAATTCCATTTGCAGCAACATGGATGCAACTAGAGATTATCATACTATGTGAAGTAAGTCAGAAAGAGAAAGAGAAATACCATATGATATCACTTATATGTGGAATCTAAACTATGGCACAAATGAACCTTTCTACAAAACAGAAACTGCCTCACTGACATAGAGAACAGACTTGTGGTTGCCAAGGGGGATGCGGGGAGGGAGAGGGATGGACTGGGAGTTTGGGGTTAGTAGATGCAAACTATTACATCTAGAATGGATAAACAAGGTCCTACTGTACAGCACAGAGAACCATATAGAATCTCCTGGGATAAACCATAATGGAAAATAAAAGAAGAATGTATATACGTGTATAACTGAGTCACTCTGCTGTACAGCAGAAATTAGCACAACATTATAAATCAACTATACTTCAATAAAATTATTTTTAAATGAAATGCAAGTGTGAGTTGGAACTCCCTTCCTCTTGAGATATACAAAAGATTATTTGAACTATCAATACAATTCCATAGCCTGGAAGTCCAAAGCCTGATTCAAGATTTCTGAGACTACCTAGGATTTTGAGCAGCTGATCACCTCTATTTCTGGGCTCTTGCTTTTTTTGTGGGCTTTTTTTTTTTTTGTCCCTGTGAAATCTCCATTCTGTACCACATTAACCCAGATGTAAAACTCTGCCCCTTTGCTGTTTTCTACAAGACTTTGTGATTTTAGATTTACTGTTGATTTGGGCATCAGGACAAGGGACCATAATATGCACTGAAAAATAAAAGAATGTAACATTTCATATAAAACACTCCTATTCTTGTAATAGGGAAGAACATTTGTCCTGTTGGAGGTTTATAGGAACATCATGACCTGATCTACTTTGTCAGCTGCAAGAACAAAGGACTCCAACACCAGGAAATCTACAACAACCAACTATATCCCCTCCCCTTTTAGTATAAAAGAAGCCTGAATCCTAACTTGGGTAGGATGGCTCCCTGGGACACTAGTCCACCATCTTCTCAGTCTCCTGGCTTTCCACATAAAGTTGCTATTTCTTCCCCCAACTACTTGTCTCTCAATTTACTGGCCTGTTGTGCAGTGAGCAGTATTAGATTGTACTCAGTGACATTCTTAAAAAACATTCCAGTCATACCACCTCTGAAAGCAGAGCCTGGGCCTCATCATTCCTCCAGCTTTTTGCCATTCCTCTGGTTCCTTTCTCTCCCTACTTCACTTTTTTTCCCCATTTCCCCTTTCTTTTTCATAGAAGAAACAGATAAACAACAAACACCTACAAAATTTTTTATCAGATGAAGTCAGTATTGCATGCTGGTTGAGGCACAGACTGTGGGTTGAGGCTTCCTTGGTTCAAATCGCAGCATTGCCTACAGTGGCATGACCCTGGATAAGTCACTTAACCTCTATACCTCAGTCTCATCATCTGTAACATGGAGCAGAAAATAATTCATATCTCATAAAAGTAGTTACAGCAATTATATGAGTTAACATGTATTAGCACTTAGAATAGTTCTTGGCATAGAGTAAGCAACAAAATGTTTAGTAAAAAAATCATCTCCTTTGCTATTGTTTCTCAGACTCCCTCAGCACCTTATCTTCAGTCTCCAGTGATTTATCAAAATATTTTATGGCAAGAGAGTGGCCAAGATGGTGGAGTAGAAAGAGCCAGAGCTCACCTCCTCTCATGGGCACACCAAAATCACAACTACCTGCAGAACCACCATTGATGAAAAAGACTGGAAACTGCCAGAAAAAATCTTCTACAACTAAAGATATAAAGAAGAAATCACAATGAGATGGGTAGAAGGGGTGCACTTATGATATAATCAAATCCATACCACCCTGGATGGGGCAACCCACAAACTGGAGAATAATTAAATTGTAGAAGTTCTCTCACAGGAGTGAGAGTTCTGAGCCCCACGTAGGTGCCCTAGCCCATGGTTATGGCACTGGGAAGATGAGCCCCCAGAGTATTTGGCTTTGAAGGCCAGTGGGGCTTAACTGAAGGCCCCACAGGACTGGGGGAAATAGAGACTTCACTCTTAAAAGGCAGACACAGAATCTTACATGCATTGGGATCCAGGGCAAAAGCAGTAATTTGATAGAAGCTTCGGCCAGACCTACCAGCTGGTCTTGGGGAGTCTCCTGGAGAGGTGGTGGGGGGAGCTGTGGCTCACCCCAGGGACATAGATACTTGTGGCAAACATATTTGGGAACATTCAGCCATGTGAATGCTGCTGCTGCTGCTGGTGTCTACACCTTGGCTCATTAGAGCGAAGACATGGCGCTATCCAACAACCTGCAGGCACCAGTGCTGGGATGCCTCAGGCCACACAACTAACTGGGTGGGGACATAACCCCACCCATCAGCAGAGAGGCTGCCCAAAGGCTTCCTGAGCCCACAGTTGCCTCTAGACATGGCCCTCCCTACCGGAGAGCCAAGACCCAGCTCCACCCACCAGTGGACAGGAACCTGTCCCTCCTGCCAGGAAGCCTGCACAAGTCTCTAGATGAGCCTCACCTAACAGGGGTAGACACTAGATGCAAGAAAACTACAATCCCACAGTCTGTGGAACAGGTCTACCAACACAGGCCAGATAGTATCCTGGGACCAGCTGGGCCCTTGCCCTGTCTACTAGAAGGCCAACACAACCTTTGGGACACCCTGGACCCCATAAACAATGGTATCAGGAACCGCTCCCCACACAACAGTCTGAAATGAGCTCTAGGATCCCTGGGCCCTGCAGCCGGACTCCAGGAACCAGCTTTGCCTGCCAGTAGTCTGGTACTAACTCCAGGACATGATTTCACCTGCCAGTGGGTAGGAAACAGCCCCAGAGCCTTTGGGGCTCTGATTTCCTCCACCAGTGAGCCAGCACTATCCTCAGGGCCCCTTAGGGTTCCACAACCGGCCACCTCATAATGAGGCCCTGCTAAACAGCAGCCAGCAGCATTCACACAAGGCAGGGTCTGGCAACCAACTGGACTATGGGGTCAACCAAGCCTACCAGACTGTCCACACAGTCAGCCTGCCACAACAGAAGGACCCATGCAGCCCTGTTAGGGGGAACCTCTAGAGTACATAGCTTGGGGGATGAGAGGGGAGTGCACTACTGGGATGCATAGGACATTACATAGAGGGCCACTTTTCTAAGGTTGAGAAACTTAACTAACCTACCTCATACACAAAAATACAAATAGAAACATAGACAAAATTAGGCAGCAGAGGAATATGTTCTGATGAAGGAACAAGATAAAATCCCAGAAGAAAACCTAAGTGACATGGAGATAGGCAATCTACCGAAGAAACAGTTCAGAGTAATGATCATAAAGATGATCAAAGAACTCGAGAAAAGAATGGATGCACAGAATGAGAAGTTAAAAGTTTTTAATAAAGAGTTTTAGAAAATACAAAGAGCAACCAAACAGAGATGAAGAATACAATAACTGAAATGAAAAATATACTAAAAGGAATCAATAGTAGATTAATGATAGAGGAGAACTGATAAGTGAGTCAGAAGACATAGCAGTGGAAATCACTGCCACTGAACAGAAAAAAAAAGAATGAAAAGAAATGAGGACAGTTTAAGAGACTTCTGAGACAACATCAAATGCAGTAATATTCACATTATAGGGGTCCCAGAAGAAGAAGAAGAGAGACAGAAAGGGCCTAAGAAAATATTTGAAGAGATAATAGCTGAAAACTTCCCTAACCTGGGAAAAGAAATAGTCATCCAAGTCTAGGAAGCACAGAGAGTCCCATACAGGATTAACCCAAAGAGGAACACACAAAGACACAATGTAATCAAACTGACAAAAATTAAAAATAAAGAGAGAATATTAAAAGCTGCAATGGAAAAGCAACAAATAACATACAAGGGAACTCCCATAAGGCTATCAGCTGATTTTTCAGCAGAGACTCTGCAGGCTAGAAGGGAGTGACATGATATATTTAAAGTGATAAAAAGGAAAAACCTACAACTAAGAATACTCTAGCCAGCAAGGCTGTTGTTCACATTTGATGATGAAATTGAAAGCTTTACAGACAAGCAAAAGCTAAAAGAATTCAGCATCACCAAACCAGCTTTTCAACAAATGTTAAAGGTATTTCTCTAGGCAAAAAAGAAAAAGCCACAACTAGAAACAAGAAAATTACAAGATGAAAAAGTTCACTGGTAAAGGCGAACATAGAGTAAAGGTAGGAAATCATCCACACACAAAGGTAGTAGGGATGTTAAAAGACAAAAGTAGTAAAATCATGTGTATCCACAATAAGCAGTTAACAGATATACAAAGAATTAGATGTAAAACATGATATCAAGAAGAGTAATCATGAAGGGAGGAGAGTACAAATGCAGGGTAAAATACATTTGAAATTAAGAGACCAGCAACTTAAAACAATCACATATATATACATAGACTGATGTACAAAAATTTCATGGTAACTGCAAACCAAAAATATATAACATACACAAAAATGAAAAAGGAATCCAAACATAACACTAAAGATAGTTATCAAATCACAAGAGAACAAAACAAGAAAGGGGGAGAAAAGACACTACAAAAATAAATCCAAAACAGTTAACAAAATGGCAAGAAGAACATACATATTGATAATTACCTTAAATGTAAAGGGACTAAATGCTCCAGCCGAAAGACAAAGACTGGCTGAATGGATACAAAAACAAGACCTGTCACATATATGCTGCCTAAAAGAGACTTGCTTCAGACCTACAGACATGTACAGACTGAAGTGAGGGCATGGAAAATGTTATTCCATGCAAATGGATATCAAAAGAAAGCCAAGTAGCAATGCTCATATCAGACAAAATAGACTTCAAAATAAAGACTGTTATAAGAGACAAAGAAGGACACTATATAATGATCAAGGGATCAATCCAAGAAGAAGATATAGCAACTGTAAATATATATGCACCCAACATAGGAACACCTCAATATATAAGGCAAATATTAACAGACATAAAAGGAGAAATAAATAGTAACACGATAATAGTAGGGGATTTTACACCCCACTTATATCAATGGACAGATCATTCAGACAGAAAATCAAGAGGGAAACACAAGCCCTAAAATAACATATTAGACCATAACATACTTCACATGGATTGCTCTACTTATAGAGCAATCCATGTGAAAGCAGCAGAATACACATTCTTTTCATGTGCACATGAAACATTCTCCAGGACAGGTCACATGCTAAGCCACAAAATAAACACAGGTAAATTTAAGAAAACTGAAATCATATCAAGCATCTTTTCCAACCACAACACTATGAGATTAGAAATCAACTACAAGAAAAAAACAGCAAAAAACACAAACACATGGAGTCTAAACAACCTGCTACTAAACAATCAATGGATCACCGAAGAAATCAAAGAGGAAATTAAAGATACCTAGAGACAAATGAAGACGAAAATGTGACAATCCAAACCTATGGGATACAGCAAAAGCAGTTCAAAGAGGGAAGTTTATAGCAATACAAGCTTACTTCATGAAACAAGAAAAATTTCAAATAGGCAACCTAACCTTACAACAAAATGAACTAGAGAAAGAAGAACAAATAAAACCCAAAGTTAATAGAAACAAAGAATCATAAAAATCAGAGCAGAAATAAATGACATAGAGACTAAAAAAATAGAAAAGATCAATGAAATTAAAAGCTGTTTTTTAAAAAAGATAAACAAAATTGATAAACCTTTAGCCAGACTCCTCAAGAAAAAAAAAAGGGCCCAGATCGATAAAATCAGAACTGAAAAAGCAAAAGTTACAACTGACACCACAGAAATACAAAGAGTTATAATAGACTACTACAAGCAACTATACACCAATAAAATGGACAACGTAGAAGAAATGGATAAATTCTTAAAAAGGTAAAATCTCCCAAGATGAACCAGAAAGAAATAGAAAATATTAACAGACTAATTACCATTACTGAAATTGATCAGTAATTTAAAAACTACCAACAAACAAAAGTCCAGGACCAGAAGGCTTCACAGGTGAATTCTACCAAACATTTAGAGAAGAGTTAACACTTATCTTTCTGAAACTATTGCAAAAACACTGCAGAGGAAGGAATACTTCTGAACTCATTATATGAGGCCATCATCACCCTGGTATCAAAACCAGACAAAGATATCACAAAAATGAAAATTACAGGCTAATATGACTGAACATAGATGAAAAAATTCTCAACAAAATACTAGCAAACCAAATCCAACAATATATTAAAAGGATCATAACTGTGATCAAGTGAGATTAATCCCAAGGATGCAAGTATTTTTCAACATCTGTAAACCAATGTGATACCCCACATTATCCAAATGAAGGATAAAAACTATATGATCATCACAATAGATGTAGAAAAAGGTTTTGATAAAAATTCAATATCCATTTATGATTAAAAAACTCTCCACAAGGTGGGCATACAGTGAACATACCTCAACATAATGAAGGTCATATATAGCAAAGCTACAGCTAACATCACACTCAACAGTAAAAAACTGAAAACATTTCCTCTAAGATCGAGAACAAGACAAGGATGTTCACTCTTGCCACTCTTATTCAGCGTAGTTTTGGAAGTCCCAGCCACAGCAATCAGACAAGAAAAACAAATAAAAGGAATCCAAATTGGAAAGGAAGAAGTAAAACTGTCACTGTTGGCAGATGACATGATACTATACACAGAAAATCCTAAAGACGTCACCAGAAAACTACTAGAGCTCATCAATGAATTCAGTAAAGCTGCAGGACACAAAATTAATATTACAGAAATCTGTTGCATTTCTATACACTAACAATGAAAGATCAGAAGGAGAAATTAAGAACAATCCCCTTTACCATTGCATCAAAAAAAAATAAAATACTTAGGAATAAATCTACCTAAAAAGGCAAAAGACCAGTACTCTGAAAATTTTAAGATGCTGATGAAATAACTGAAGATGACACAAACAGATGGAAAGATATACTGGTTCTTGGATTGGAAGAATCAATACTTGAAATGACCATTCTACCCAAGGCAATCTACAGGTGCAGTGCAACACCCATCAAATTACAAATGACATTTTTAACAGAACTGGAACAAATAAATTTAATATTTATATGGGAACACAAAAGGCCGCAAATAGCCAACAATCTTGAGAAAGAACAGACCTGGAGAAATCATGCTCCCTGACATCAGACTGTACCACAAAGCAACAGTACTCAAAATAGTATGGTACTGAAACAAAGACAGATCAGTGGAACAGGAAAGAAAGCCCAGAAATAAACCCATGTATTTATGGTGACTTAATCTACTACAGTGGAGGTAAGATTATATGATGGAGAAAAGACAGTGTCTTTAATAAGTGATGCTGAGAAAACTGGACAGCAACATGTAAAAGAATAAAAATTGAACATTCTCTAACATCAGATACAAAAATAAACTCAAAAGACCTAAATGTAAAACTGGATACTATAAAACTCCTAGAAGAAACATAGGCAGAATACTCTTCGACATAAATTACAGCAATATTTTTTTGGATTTGTGTCCTAGAGTAATGGAAATAAAAGCAAAAATAAACAAATGGGACCTAATTAAACTTAAATGCTCTTGCACAGGAAAGGAAACCGTTAACAAAATGAAAAGACAACCTATGGTTGGGAGACAACATTTGAGAATGATGAGACAGATAAGGGATTAATTTCCAAAATATACAAACAGCTCACACAGCTTAATATCAAAAAAAAAAAATCCCTCAAAAAATGGGCAGAAGACCTACATAGACATTTCTCCAAAGAAAACATACAGATGGCCTACAGGCATAGGGACATCACTAATTATTAAAGAAATTTAAATCAAAATTACAATGAGGTATCACCTCACTCCAGTCAGAATGGCCATCATCAAAAAATCTACAAACAATAAGTGCTGGAGAGGGTGTGGAGAAAATGAACCCTTCTACACTGTTGGTGGGAATGTAAATTGGTATGGCCACTATGGAGAACAGTATGGAGGTTCCTTAAAAAACTAAAAATGGAGCTACCATATGATCCAACAATCCCATTCCTGGACATATATCCAGAGAAAAACATGGTTCAAAAGGATACATGCACCCCAATGTATATTGCAGCACTGTTTACAATAGCCAAGACATGGAAGCAACCTAAATGTCTATCAACAGATGTGGTATACATATACAATGGAATATTACTGAGCCATAAAAAGAATGGAATAATGTAATTTGCAGCAACATAGATGGACCTAGAGATTACCATACTAAGTGAAGTCAGACAGAGAAAGACAAATATCATATGATATCAGTTATATGTGGAATCAAAAAAATGATACAAATGAACTTATTTACAAAACTGAAATAAACTCACAGACATAGAAAACACACTTATCATTACCAGAGGGGAAAGGTGGGGAGGGACAAATTAGGAGTTTGGGATTAACAGATACACAGTACTATATATACACACATATACATATATATTTTATCATAGAAATCTTTTGTAACATATTGGTATCTGCTATTATTTTTTTCTGTCAGTGCTACTATACAATGAATCAATATTTACAGAAAAACTGGTAATTAACCTAACATATTTACAGATAAATTGGTAATTAACCTAACACTTTATGAGTCAAATCTATGGAACATGATTCCATAGGAAGTATGATAATGAGAAAAGGGATATTGTATAATTTCTTTCTAAAAAGTTTACTTTGGGAACAAAGCTTTTCAAGTTCAAAGGCAAAATCAGATAAATAATTTTACTTTGGACTGTGCCACATAAACACTATTACCCAAAGCAAAAAGATTTTCTTGAGATGCTGAAATGAAGCTGTTTATAATTCCAGCAATGTATGGGGCAATGACCAAGACCCATAGGTTATTTAAACTTGCCTCTATAGTAGAGTGTTTTCTTCAATAAAATGATAAGCAGAACTACTTAAGGTCATCCTCTGGGTAAAGGAATAGCATGTGAACAGTAGCTCCCAGGACATTTTAAAATAAAAACTGACACAAAAGCAGGCATTGTTAAAAGTAAGGGGGAGCGGTGGGAAGGGGGGAAACTGATTAGGGAAATACTAGTGCCAAATTATCTAAGGACCAAGACAAATTCAACTGGGAATGCCAACCCCTAGCTGCTCCAATTGGCCATGTGCAACACCTGGGAGCTTGTTAGAAAGGCAAATTCTGGAACCCCCTCCCAAGTGAACTCAGTCATACACTTAGAATCTTTGCAGGAGGGATGTAGGAATCTGTGTTTTAAGAAGCTCTCCTGGTGATTCTTACATATGCTCAAGTTTGAGAAACAATGAGGAATATGCATTGTTGAGTTGCCCACATTCTCTAATATAATTTGAGTGAAAAATTCGAGAGAGAGCAAACTCAATTGTCATTTTATTTTATTTTATTTAAAATTTGCTGTTTAATCTTCTTAATTAAACTGAGCATCTCCTGCAGTTTACCTAGTTTGGAAGTAAATTGGTCACATGGAAGATAGTAATTTCATGTGGAATTCTAGGATTATTTGAATAAATAAATTTCTGTTAAATTTAACATTACACTGGCAGGAAGTCCTGAGAAATTAGATGTCAATTTCTGTAGAAAGATGCTCCTCTTTATTTATCTGTGACATTTTTGGCAATCTATGTGGTATCAGGATGTATGAGAGGACTGAGAAGAGAGAGTCATTTTACCAAGGATTCTGTAGATGTTGGTCTTAATCCAGGTAGAGGGTGATGGGTGTTTTGTTAGTTCAATGATAGCCCATTAAGGGTTGATATGGAAACTGAGTTTCCAACACCGAAAGAGAGAGATTTTTATATATTGAATGACAAAACAAGAGTATACCAGAAGCAGGAGTTTCAAAATTTCTTCTTGGTAAAATCTAAGTTTGAATAAAATGGTATAGAAGTCATTATTTATTTAAAAAGGAAAATGTAGCCAAAATAAATGATTTTGAAGATGTGAATGTTTAGCATTTGTTAAGCACTAAAATAATGAATGTATAAATGATAAATATAATTAATTAAATTGTAATGAAATAGTATAAGTTATTGATTTCAAATTTAAAAGCTAACCAAACACTTTCATATACTAAAGCTTTCCATTTTTTCACAAATTTGGTTATACATTCAATCTCTGCTGTACTGAAATAGTACTGTGTTTAAATCACAGTGGCTGTAGTGTATTAGATTTTTCTTTGGAATAGAACTTTAACACATCTATCAATCACCCTATGATAAAAAATGCAGAAAAGTACTCTCACATAGTTTTTAAAATCAGTTTTAAAAATTCTAAAATGGCTCCGTCTTTGGCCAGTGGGAATCTTTGAGTTGGCTCTTGCATCCTTTTGACATGATCCCAGTAGTCTTTTTTTTTTTTTTGGTGGCACCACATGTGGGTTTAGTTCCCTAACCAGGGATCAAACTTGCACCCCCTGCATTGGGAGCACAGATCCTTAACCACTGGACCACCAGGGAAGTCCTGATTCCAGTAGTCTTTGATAAACTTGTTTCCTAGTGTGACAAGTTTTCCTGCCCTAGACCTGGAATCTGCCATTTATTTTCCCTCTCAGCAGACCCGATTCCTTTCAACGGTGAATAGTTTTTAGAGACTATAACTGTGGTTAGGGATTGCTATAGACAATTTTTGGGGTAAATATTTAAATGTTCAAAAAGGGAATTTTTTAGTTCTTTAGAGTTGATGTCAATTTGGTCTTCCTTGCTCACCTCTGGACCGGTTATTGTCATTTTTAAAGATTCCAGTTTTTATAAGAAAAAAATAAAGTATTTGTATTGTTTTATGAACACCTGTTAGCAAGATGGAATGTTTTGTTAGTGTTTATCAATTGTTTATATTCTTTTGTAAACTTCCTGTTCATGCTCTCAGTTCATTTGCTGCATTCTTTCTCCGTACATCAAGAATAGAAACTTTTGTCTTTCATAAATGTTTTTTAAAACGAAGTCTTATATGTTGAATCAGCATTCTGTCTTTCTAAGAATCAAGTATTTATTAAACAAATATATTAAATAAATATTTATTGAATACCTATTCTGTGCCACACAACAAATATTTATTGAGCACCTACAAGGTCCTGGTGATACAGAGGTGAATAAAGCAGAAAATAATTCCTGTTCTTCTTGGGATTCAATTCTAATGGGAATATCAAAACACTTATCATCTCAAAACCACTTGTGCAGGAAGGCCACTGTTATATACAGTTTTAAAAATAAGTAAGAATAAAAATCTTCACTTTGGTTACTGTTTGTCTCTTTATTTCAAAATGGCTTATACCTAAATCCCAACATGATGTGATTTGGGATTCTTAATATTTTTAAGGGCTTGCAACGTCCCTGAATTCTAGTATTAGAATTTCAATCCTTTGGTTGAACTATTACTTCCTGTTTTTAAAACACACATTAGATAGGTTTAGCTCTTATTATACAAATATTATTACACAATTTTTATGGTGACATAATAATAATGAATATAGTATTACTATGCATTGCCATATACATACATATGCTGTTCTATTTTGTAAATAATATTTAATATATTATTTGAAACTGTTATATTAGTTAACACTAGCAGAACTATAACATATGATGAAGTAACATTTATTGTGAAAAAAACTGCTTACTCAATCTAAAAATTTAAGAAACAGAAATTAGAAATGCATTTGTAGGTTTTTATCAAGCAATGAATCATGCATCTTGAATTTTCTCTGATAGTCATGATTTTTAATATCCTATGCCATTGATTCTAAAATTATATTCAGAATTGTCAAAAAATCATGAATCTGATCTTTAGACATAAAATATTAGCATTATTTGTGTTTTGGAATCATTGTGAGGCTACTTTGGAAATTATGAATGTTTTATGGAAACAGATGCTTTCATTAAAAAATGAAAATTGACTGGATACAGTTCAGGATTAAATAGTTTAATGGTAGAAATATTTTGTTTAAAAGAAAGCCATGTAATTGTTGTAAAGAGACCTGGACTAGAAAGGAGAACGTTAAGAAATTTATAAAATATTATTTGTTCATCCTCACTCTCACAAGCTGACCACATGAATTACATTGAGATGTATGTTACAGGGATTTTCATTTCCAAATGAGTTTTAAGGTGTATAAATTAGCAGAGAATTGCTCTCTGTGTATGACAGAAGCTAGTTGTACATCAAAAGCATATAAAATGATCCCCATCAAATAGCTATTAGCAGATCATTTTTTTTAGTTTTACTACTTAATAATATGCAAGTTGAATTTATGCTTGAGCCAAAAACATATTTAAATCCTCTGAGAATTGATGGAAAAAACTAAATATGACCCATTGTCATGAAGAATACACAATGCTACAAACTGAAAAAATGGGATTATCTTAAATATTGAGCTTTTACTACTTTCTGTACGGTCATCAGTTAAGATCTACTTTCATATGTGAGACTGCACAAATCCATTATTTATACTAAAAGATAAGTGATGCTTTCTTCTCCAAATCTTCAGGCTAACAAAAAATGTATTTTTTAAAGGTGTTTTCTTAATGCTCTGCAATTGCTTTAGGAAATTTGCTGCTTTCAATGACGCTTTCAATACTATCCCCCAAACCCAACCCTCCCCCATCAAAACACAAATTTGCTCTATTTAAAATAAAGATGCGAAAATGTCACTTATTTTTTGAAAGTTCCCTGAAAACTGTAAAGACCTATACCATCTAATACCTAAAAGAGACAACAAAGTCTCAAAGGAGAAGCGAATATAAATAAAGCAAGTATTAACTATTTTTATAATGCTTCAGTAATGTTGGTTTTATCAAAAACACAAGAAGCGAAGACAGTAATAGGCAGGATTTGAATTATCACTATCTAGAGCAGAGCTATGAGGAAAGGACTTGGAGATCTGTAATAGTAGAACGTTGCAATTGCCTAGGCAAACGATGATAAGGAGAAGAGAAACAGCAATTGTATTATCAACAGAGAGAGGGGAACAAGTTAGCATAAACAGTAGGCAGGAGATGGTATTACTGTTTATCAGTAGGGTCATACTGGTTGTAGAAATACTGAAATCCTTCCATAGCCTTTGGTACATAGCTACTGGCCCAAGCCCCTGACTTTTATACTCAGCCCACTCCCTGAAACCTCCAGATTTCTCTATGAACCAAAAAAAAAAAACCAAAAAAAAAAACCTGTAGTTTTAAGAAACTTTAGTAAGGGCATCCTGAGTCCTGCTTTAGCACTAAGGTGTATATCCCTCTGATGCAATGATGCCTGTGTCACTCAGATGGTTAAATATTTTTAGTATCCTCCTGTGTTTATGTGGACTTTTCTATTTATCCTGCACAGCACTTGATACGCACTTTCAACATGAGGATGCATCTGTCTATTCAATCCAGGAAGATTCTCAGCTAGTATCTCTTCAATGATTTTTTTCTCTCTCCCTTTCTCCCGTTTTCTTCTGTAACCTCTATTTAAATTCATGAATCTTCTTCTTCATGTGTCTTAGCATGATTTTCCTATTTTTAATATAGCATTATTTTAAATCATTAACACTTTAATATGCATCTTTAAAAGTCATTTTTGATTATTCTGTGATTTTCATTTTTTCTAGGGAGAATCCACCTTCTGTTTGATTTCATTACTTCACTTGCAATGAGTTTTACTCATGTCTTTTGAATTGCTCATCAACAAGGAAACCTGCTTCTCTTCCTCTTCTTCTTCTTCCTCCCTCTTTTCCCAAACTCTGCAATGTCTAACAGTTTTGTAAAGCTTCTACCTATCTCCCTAGGGGTCCCAATCCAGATGCAGTCACACCTTTGCAGCTCAAAGATCTTGATGAGGTGATAATTTGGGACATTGCAGCCACTGAGAGTTACTAGCTTGTCTCAAGTCTTTATCTGCTAGGATATGTCTCATTACCTTCTTGCCTGAGTTTTCAGATTCATGTAGACAGTCATAATTCAGGGTAAGGTTGAGAGGTTAGTTTTCTATCTCCTTTAGTAGGTAGAGAAGGGAAACTGCAGCCACACATTTCACGTAGGGAGCCTAGATCCAGCCCACTTTGCCCTCACGTGAAGAATTTTTAACTTTCATTATCCAAAGGAATAGATCTCCCTACTTGCAAGTTTGAGGTTCTATAGATCTGCTTTTCGGGACAGATTATTACTCTGTCCCTCTTTCACTATGAGACCATAGCAGTACTTATCTTCCCTTTTGGACACCAATATTTCGTTTCACTTTTATCATTTTATATTTTATTATTACTGTGGGCTTAGAAGAAGGGAAGATGGTGCTTTTATCAGTTACTGTTCCAGCAAGAAGCAGATGGTATGCTCAAATTAGGATAATTCAAGGCAAGTTTTAAAAAGGGACCACTGAAAAAGATGTTTGCAGGGTGTAGGGAATCAAAATTGGTACTGTCATATTCCATAACACTGTCATATTTTAGTAGGGAATAGGACCTTAAGACATGAGGAAAGGGAATGGTTAATGGAGGAAGAAGGAAAGAGGACAGCATTGTTCTTTGTATGGACAAGGAAAAAAAATCAACTATATCTCCTCTCCTTCACACGTACGCACAAATTTACAGTACACTCGTTTGGGTGATTTTTGCAATTTGCATCTTACCTTACTGTTGGGCTGTACCCTGCCAGCCTGCAAGCCTCGTAGCTGCCCAGCCTCCAGACCGCAGAGCCCAGAGACAGCGACGGAGACATCAGTGGTTTATTGGACGGGGAAAGGTCGTGGAGCGACACCCACCGTGCGCAGCAGGCAGTGGACAGGACATAGCAACAGTCTCTGCTTGTTGAGGGAGAAGGAGGTTACCACTTATAGGGGGAATTGACGTCAGGTGGGCTCATCAGTTACCAGGGACTAATTAAGCCCTATAATTAAGGGAATTGGGTAGTGATGTGAGTGAAGCAGGGACTGGTTGAGCAGGGAATGTACAGAGAGCAAGAGAACAGCCATTGTGAATGGCCTGGCTGTACACTTACCTCTAACGCTGGCTTATGAAGAGGTCACACGTATGGATTCTTTATGCAATGAAATGTGAGAGAGAGAGAAACTGTGTAAGCGTATACAACTTTATCACTGTGAAGACAGAACCTAAAAAGTCTGAAACAATAAATACACAATATGCATTTGAGACAATGCATGCAGACTTTTAGTCAAGATGATGCTGCACATTTACGTTTTGTACGTTGGGCCAGATAATTTCTGTTTGCCACTCCTATGGCAGAAAGCAGGGTAAAGAAGTGTGGAGAAGGGTTTGAGTGTTTCATAAATAAGCGCGCGCGCGCGCGCGTGTGTGTGTGTGTGTGTAGGAAACAGGTGCAGTTGGATTTTTTTTCCCCTGGCAGTAGTGTGATATCCATACCTGAATGCTGACACAACGGAGGTTGCTTTTCACCCAAACATTTTTAATGTCAGCTTTCCTCCCTTCTTTCTCTGATTTCTTTTCTTCACCCTTCCTAAATAGAGACTTGACTAGGTTTTCTTTAGTAATAGAAAATCCAGGACATAATAGGTAGAGACAGACCATTGGGCTTGGAGTGAAAGACTTGCTGTTTGCCTTTGGCCATCCAATTTAAGAAATTAAACTCTCTGAATATAAGAATCTTCATATTTACTGTGTGGGTGTTTATGTCCACCTTTTCTCAGGTTCAAAACCAAAAGACAATAGCATAGGTGAAACTTCAGATTATCATTAAAATGGGTTTTATTTTTAGGCAGGATCAGAGGAAAAGAGAGTATACTCTAGGGCCTAAGAGTGGGCCAGAAAGGGAAATGTAAGAGCTAGTACTCTGGCTAGGAAGAAGAAAAACACCTGAAGGTAAAATGTCTCCAGCAAAATGTCTTCCTTATATTTACTCAATATGCCAGACAACCTCTCACATTAGGTTCTTGGCACTGGCTTGTCCCTCTGCCTCAAATGCACTTCCCACAGATACTTGCTTGGTAAACTCCCTTATCTCTTTCAAGTCTTTGCTCAAAAATCATCATAATGAGGCTTCCACTAATGGCCTTATTTGATATTGCAGCTGTAGCCCCCAGCACTCCTAATCACTTTTCCCTAACTCCATTTTTTACCATAAAACTTATCACATTATAATATACTCTATAACTTACATGTTTATTATGTCTATTGTTTTTTCAACACCTCATCATCCCTAGAACACCTGTGCTAGAATGCAAGCTCTATGTTGGCAGGGAGTTCTGTTTGTTCATGGTTGTATGCCAAGCACATAGGATAGTGCTTGGGACATGGAGTGTGCTTCTTAACCGTTTGCTGAATGAATAAATGTGTCAATTTAATAGTTTGAAGCAACTATATCCAGATTCCCCTGGTCACCAGCTGAAGAATGGCATATATCATAATTAGGAAGATTAGATGGAACCTGACCACAGGGACCAACCATAGGGCTTTGGAGTTTTCAGTGACTGAGAACAAGTTAGGGAAGTTCTGTACATTGCTCTACTATACCTTTCTTCTTTTAACCCACCATCAAGGCAATTACATCCATTGTCTGAGTGTACAGTGGAGAAGTTCTTACAAAGGACTGCCATTCTGATGGGCAATCAGATCATGTAACATAAGGAAGACAAACACACATAACTTTACATTCCAAAAGACAGTAATGGGGGACCGACCTTCAAGATGGCAGAGGAGTAAGAAGTGGAGATCACCTTCTCCCCACAAATACACCAGAAATACATCTACATGTGCAACAACTCCTACAGAACACCTACTGAACGCTGGCAGAAGACCTCAGACCTCCGAAAAGGCAAGAAACTCCCCATGTACCTAGGTAGGGCAAAAGAAGAAACAGAGACTAAAGAATAGGGACGGGACCTGAACCTCTCAGAGGGAGCTGTGAAGGAGGAAAGGTTTCCACACACTAGGAAGGCCTCTCACTGGTGGAGACTGGGGGTAGACAGAGGGGAATCTTTGCTGGTGCAACGTCACGACGGCCTCTGCCACCACAGGCTCGCCCCACAATCCGTACCTCTCCCTCGCCCCGGCCTGAGTGAGCCAGAGCCCCCGAATCAGCTGCTCCTTTAACCCCATCCTGTCTGAGCAGGAACAGACGCCCTCAGGAGACCTACACACAGAGGCGGGGCCAAATCCAAAGCACCCTGGGAGCTGTGCGAACAAAGAAGAGAAAGGGAAATCTCTCCCAGCAGCCTCAAGAGCAGTGAATTAAATCTCCACAATCAACTTGATGTATCCTGCATCTGTGGAATACCTGAATAGACAACAAATCATCTTAAAATTCAGGCGGTGGACTTTGGGAGAAACTGTAGACTTGGGGTTTGCTTTCTGCATCTAATTTGTTCCTGGCTTTATGTTTATCTTAGTTTCGTATTTAGAGTTTATTATAATTGGTAGATTTGTTTATTGATTTGGTTGCTCTCTTCCTCCTTTTCTTTTAATATATAGATATGTATTTTTTCTATTTTCTCTTTTTATGAGTGTGTATGTGTATGCTTCTTTGTATGATTTTGTCTGTATTGTTTTTACCATTTGTCCTAGGGCTCTGTCTATCGGATTTTTTTGGTTTTTTTATTTTTAGTACAATTTTTAGTGTTTGTTATCATTGGTGGATATGTTTTTTGGTTTAGTTGCTATCTTCTTTCTTTCTTTTTTTTTCTTTTTTTAATACTTTTTAATTAAAATTTTTTAAATAATCATTTATTATTTTTCATTTTAATAACTATTTTATTTTATTTTATTTTTATTTTTTTCTCCCTTTTCTTCTGAGCTGTGTGGCTGACAGGGTCTTGGTGCTCCGGCCAGGTGTCAGGCCTGTGCCTCAGAGGTGGGAGAGCTCAGTTCAGGACACTGGTCCAGCAGACACCTCATGGCTCCACGTAATATCAAATGGAAAAAACTCTCTTAGAGATCTCCAATTAAACGCTAAGACCCAGCTCCAGTCAACGACCAGCAAGCTACAGTGTTGGACACCCTATGCCAAACAACTGGCAAGACAGGAACACAACGCCACCCACTAGCAGAGAGGCTGCCTAAAATCATAATAAGGTCACAGACACCCCAAAACACACCAGCAGACTTGGTCCTGCCCCCCAGAAAGACAAGATCCAGCCTCATCCACCAGAACACAGGCACTAGTCCGCTCAACCAGGAAGCCTACACAACCCACCGAACCAACCTTACCCATTGGGGCAGACACCAAAAACAACAGGAATTACGAACCTGCAGGCTGTGAAAAGGAGACCCCAAACACAGTAAGTTAAGCAAAAAGAGAAGACAGAGAAACACACAGCAGATGAAGGAGCAAGGTAAAAACCCACCAGACCAAACAAATGAAGAGGAAATAGGGAGTCTACCTGAAAAAGAATTAGGAATAATGATAGTAAAGATGATCCAAAATCTTGGAAATAGAATGGAGAAAATAAAAGAAACGTTTAACAAGGACCTAGAAGAACTAAAGAGCAAACAAACAATGATGAATAACACAATAAATGAAATTAAAAATCTCTAGAAGGGGGCTTCCCTGGTGGTGCAGTGGTTGAGAATCTGCCTGCTAATGCAGGGGACATGGGTTCGAGCCCTGGTCTGCGAGGATCCCACATGCTGTGGAGCAACTAGGGCCGTGAGCCACTACTACTGAGCCTGCGCGTCTGGAGCCTGTGCGCCACAACAAGAGAGGTTGTGATAGTGAGGCCCACACACCGCGATGAAGAGTGGCCCCCACTTGCCACAACTAGAGAGAGACCTCGCACAGAAACGAAGACCCAACACAGCAAAAATAAATAAATTAATTAATGAACTCCTACCCCCAACATCTTCTTAAAAAAAAAATTCTCTAGAAGGAATCAATAGCAGAATAACTGAGGCAGATGAACGAATAAGTGACCTGGAATATAAAATAGTGGAAATAACTACTGCAGAGTGGAATAAAGAAAAAAGAATGAAAAGAATAGAGGACAGTCTGAGAGACCTCAGGGACAACATTAAATGCACCAACATTCGAATTATAGGGGTTCCAGAAGAAGGAGAGAAAAACAAAGGGACTGAGAAAATATTTGAAGAGATTATAGTCAAAAAGTTCCCTAATATGGGAAACGCAATAGTCAATCAAGTCCAGGAAATGCAGAGTCCCAAACAGGAAAAATCCAAGGAGAAACACGCCAAGACACACATTAATCAAACTATCAAAAATTAAATACAAAGAAACAATATTAAAAGCAGCAAGGGAAAAACAACAAATAACATACAAGGGAATCCCCATAAGGTTAACAGCTGATCTTTCAGCAGAAACTCTGCAAGCCAGAAGGGAGTGGCAGGACACATTTAAAGTAATGAAGGGGAAACACCTACAACCAAGATTACTCTACCCAGCAAGGATCTCATTCAGACTCGACGGAGAAAGTAAAACCTTTACAGGTAAGCAAAAGCTAAGAGAATTCAGCACCACCAAACCAGGTTTACAACAAATGCCAGAGGAACTTCTCCAGGCAGGAAACACAAGAGAAGGAAAAGACCTACAATAACAAACCCAAAAAATTTAGAAAATGGTAACAGGAACATACATTTCGATAACTACCTTAAATATAAATGGATTAAATGCTCCAAACAACTATTCAGCCAAATAGACTGGCTGAATGGATACAAAAACAAGACCCATATATATGCTGTCTACAAGAGACCCACTTCAAACCTAGGGACACATACAGACTGAAAGTGAGGGGATGGAAAAAGATATTCCATGCAAATGGAAATCAAAAGAAACCTGGAGTAGCAATTCTCGTATCAGACAAAATAGACTTTAAAATAAAGACCATTACAAGAGACAATGAAGGACACTACATAATGATCAAGGGATCAATCCAAGAAGAAGATATAACAGTTGTAAATATTTACGCACCCAACATAGGAGCACCTCAATACATAAGGCAAATGACAACAGCCATAAAACGGGAAATCGACAGTAACACAATCATAGTAGGGGACTTTAACACCCCACTTTCACCAATGGACAGATCATCCAAAATGAAAATAAATAAGGAAACACATGCTTTAAATGACACATTAAACAAGATGGACTTAATTGATATTAATAGGACATTCCATCCAAAAACAACAAAATACACTTTCATCTCAAGTGCTCATGGAACATTCTCCAGGATAGATCATATCTTGGGTCACAAATCAAGCCTTGGTAAATTTAAGAAAATTGACATCATATCAAGTATCTTTTCCAACGACAACACTGTGAGACTAGATATCAATTACAGGAAAAAAATCTGTAAAAAATACAAACACATAGAGGCTAAACAATACAGTACTTAATAACCAAGAGGTCACTGAAGAAATCAGAGAGGAAATCAAAAAATACCTAGAAACAAGTGAAAATGAAACCATGACGAACCAAAACCTATGGGAATGCAGCAAAAGCAGTTCTAAGAGGGAAGTTTATAGCAATACAATCCTACCTAAAGAAACAAAAAACATCTCAAATAAACAACCTAACCTTACACCTAAAGCAAGTAGAGAAAGAAGAACAAAAAAACCCCAAAGTTAGCAGAAGGAAAGAAATCATAAAGATCAGATCAGAAATAAATGGAAAAGAAATGAAGGAAACGATAGCAAAGGTTAATAAAACTAAAAGCAGTTCTTTGAGAAGATAAACAAAATTGATAAACCATTAGCCAGACTCATCAATAAAGAAAGCGAGAAGACTCAAATCAACAGAATTAGAAATGAAAAAGGAGAAGTAACAACTGACACCGCAGAAATACAAAGGATCATGGGCAATTACTACAAGCAACTATATGCCAATAAAATGGACAACCTGGAAGAAATGGACAAATTCTTAGAAAAGCACAACCTTCCAACACTGAACCAGGAAGAAACAGAAAATATAAACAGACTAATCACAAGTACGGAAATAGAGACTGTTATTAAAAATCTTCCAACAGGGATTCCCTGGTGGCGCAGTGGTTGAGGGTCCGCCTGCCGATGCAGGGGACACGGGTTCGTGCCCCGGTCTGGGAAGATCCCACATGCCGCAGAGCAGCTAGGCCCGTGAGCCATGGCCACTGAGCCTGTGTGTCCGGAGCCTGTGCTCCACGCAGGAGAGGCCACAACAGTGAGAGGCCCGCGTAATGCAAAAAAAAAAAAAAAAAAAAAAATCTTCCAACAAACAAAAGCCCAGGACCAGATGGCTTCACAGGCAAATTCTATCAAACATTTAGAGAAGAGCTAATACATATCCTTCTCAAACTTTTCCAAAATATAGCAGAGGCAGGAACACTCCCAAACTCATTTTACAAGGCCACCATCACCCTGATAACAAAACTAGACAAAGATGCCACAAAGAAAGAAAACTACAGGCCAATATCACTGATGAATACAGATGCAAAAATCCTCAACAAAATACTAGCAAACAGAATCCAACAGCATATTAAAAAGATAATACACCCTGATCAAGTGGGGTTTATCCCAGGAATGCAAGCATCCGTCAGTATATGAAAATCAATGTGATAAACCATATTAACAAACTGAAGGAGAAAAACCATATGATCACCTGAATAGATGCAGAGAAAGCTTTCGACAAAATTCAACACCCATTTATGATAAAAACCCTCAAGAAAGTAGGCATAGAGGGAACTTACCTCAACATAATAAAGGTCATATATGACAAACCCACAGCCAACATCATTCTCAATGATGAAAAACTGAAACCATTTCCTCTAAGATCAGGAAAACAACAGGGTTGTGCACTCTCACCACTATTATTCAACATAATTTTGGAAGTTTAAGCCACAGCAATCAGAGAAAAAAAAAAGAAATAAAAGGAATCCAAATCAGAAAAGAAGAAGTAAAGCTGTCACTGTTTGCAGATGACATGATACTCTACATAGAGAATCCTAAAGATGCTACCAGAAAACTACTAGAGCTAATCAATGAATTTGGGAAAGTAGCAGGATACAAAATTAATGCACAGAAATCTCATGCATTCCTATACACTTATGATGAAAAATCTGAAAGAGAAATTAAGGAAACACTCCCATTTACCACTGCAACAAAAAGAATAAAATACCTAGGAATAAACCTACCTAAGGAGACAAAAGACCTGTATGCAGAAAACTATATGACACTGATGAAAGAAATGAAAGACGATACAAACAGATGGAGCGATATACCATGTTCTTGGATTGGAAGAATCAACATTGTGAAAATGACTATATGACCCAAAGCAATCTACAGATTCAATGCAATCCCTATCAAACTACCAATGGTATTTTTCACAGAACTAGAACAAAAAATTTCACAATTTGTATGGAAACACAAAAGACCCCAAAGGGCCAAAGCAATCTTGAGAAAGAAAAATGGAGCTGGAGGAATCAGGTTCCTGGACTTCACACTATACTACAAAGCTACAATAATCAAAACAGTATGGTACTGGCACAAAAACAGAAATATAGATCAATGGAACAGGATAGAGAGCCCAGAGATAAACCCACGCACATATGGTCACCTTATTTTTGATAAAGGAGGCAAGAATATACAGTGGAGAAAAGACAGCCTCTCCAATAAGTGGTACTTGGAAAACTGGACAGCTACAGGTAAAAGAATGAAATTGGAACCCTCCCTAACACCATACACAAAAGTAAACTTCAGATGGATTAAAGGCCTAAATTAAGGCCAGACACTATAAATCTCCGAGAGGAAAACATAGGCAGAACACACTATGAGATAAATCACAGCAAGATCGTTTTTGACCCACCTCCCAGAGAATTGGAAATAAAAACAAAAACAAACAAATGGGACCTAATGAAACTTCAAAACTTTTGCACAGCAAAGGAAAACATAAACAAGACAAAAAGACAACCCTCAGAATGGAGAAAATATTTGCAAATGAAGCAACTGACAAAGGATTAACCTCCAAAATTTACAAGTAGCTCATGCAGCTCAATATCAAAAAAGCAAACAACCCAATACAAAAATGGGGCAGAAGACCTAAATAGACATTTCTCCAAAGAAGATATACAGATTGCCAGTAAACATATGAAAGGATGCTCAACATCACTAATCATTAAAGAAATGCAAATCAAAACTCCAATGAGGTATCACCTCACACAGGTCAGAATGGCCACCATCAAAAAATCTACAAACAGGGGCTTCCCTGGTGGCTCAGTGGTTGAGAGTCCGCCTGCCGATGCAGGGGACATGGGTTCTGCCCCGGTCTGGGAAGATCCCACATGCCGTGGAGCGGCTAGGCCCGTGAGCCATGGCCGCTGAGCCTGTGCGTCCGGAGCCTGTGCTCCGCAACGGGAGAGGCCACAACAGTGAGAGGCCCGTGTACCGCAAAAAAAAAAAAAAAAAAAAAGAAGTCACAACATAAAAATCTACAAACAATAAATGCTGGAGAGGGTGTGGAGAAAAGGGAACCCTCTTGCACTTTTGGTGGGAATGTAAATTGATACAGCCACTATGGAGAACAGTATGGAGGTTCCTTAAAAATCTAAAAATAGAACTAGCATACGACCCAGCAATCCCACTACTGGGCATATACCCTGAGAAAACCATAATTCAAAAAGAGACATGTACCACAATGTTCATTGCAGCTCTATTTACAATAGCCAGGACATGGAAGTTTCTTAAGTGTCCATCGACAGATGATTGGATAAAGAAGATGTGGCATATATATACAATGGAATATTTCTCAGCCATAAAATGAAACGAAATTGAGTTATTTGTAGTGAGGTGGATGGACCTAGAGTCTGTCATACAGAGTGAAGTAAGTCAGAAAGAGATAAACAAATACCATATGCTAACACATATATATGGAATCTAAAAAAAAAAGAAATTCTGAAGAACCTAGGGGCAAGACAGGAATAAAGACACAGACGTAGAGAATGGACTTGAGGATACGGGGTGGGGGGAGGGTAAGCTTGGACGAAGTGAGGGAGTGGCATGGGCATATATACACTACCAAATGTAAAATAGATAGCTAGTGGGAAGTAGCCACCTAACACAGGGAGATCAGTTCAGTGCTTTGTGACCACGTAGAGGGTTGGGATAGAGAGGGTGGGAGGGAGACACAAGAGGGAGGAGATATGGAGATATATGTAAATGTATAGCTGATTCACTATGTTATAAAGCAGAAATTAACACACCATTGTAAAGCAATTATACTCCAATAAATGTGTTTAAAAAAACAAACAAAACCCCCCCCAAACCCCAAAAGACAGTAACAGTTTACTTTTTGTTTCATCCTTTTTAGGTTGTTTTGAATCCTCACAGTGAAAAAGTTGTATAAGTTCACATGGTTATCTCTCTCATGTTTCATCACATAGAGGATCCATATATGTGATCTATTCATAAGTCACTCAGTGTTAGAGGATGTGAGCTAATCTTTAAGCACACTAAAATTAATAAAAATATGGAAATGTTAAACATGTTCAATGTAAGATGCTAATTGCAAAAAACTAGTGTGTATGTGTGTGTATGTATGTATGTGTATGTGTGCATATGTGTGTGTGTGTGTGTGTGTTAGGGTTGGTGGAATAGAGATAGCCATTAAACCACTGTGTGTAAAACCTTAAATGAAGAAAACTAAGGCAAAGTCTTGAGACTATAGGAAAAAAATATTCTCAAAATTTGAATAAGCTGCACTGGGCAGCAGACATTTCAGGCTGTAGCCACAATATCGAGCCCATAGAAGAAGACCCCCTAAGCCTGAGAAAGTCCCAATAGTGTCAGAAACATGGAAGGAGTTAGTGACTCCAAATCAGATGTGTTTGCCTTCAAACTCTCACTGTATTTGGACCAAACAAGAAGTTGTTCTTCCAGTTTCACAAGACCCCCTTTTCTTCAAAGGAAGGACTAAATTTAGGTTTCCACTACAGAAACGTGTAAATTTGTAAATAATGCTTCCATGTATGTCCATTCAAAGTTACTCTCCATCCTTCCAGAGGGTACCATTCCCTTAAACTGGATGTGAAAACCTGTCCCTATGGTGCAATGGAATCTGTATAGTGGTACAATGCAGGTACCTCGTTCTCGGGTCCTTCTGATTAACCCTGATTTCAATCCTGGGTATTAAAATATATTTTCTTAAAAAAAAAAAAAATAAATAAAATAAAATAAAATAAAATATATTTTCTTATGTCTACTTACTACCTCCACTAATAAATGGGAAATATGGCTTCTTAACTTTTTTTCCCCACCACTGAACTGCAGTGTTTATAATCATTGTTTAAATGATCACCTCTTCTTGGAAAGAGGAAAAACTTTAGAGAAAGAATTTTTATGAAGAATATAATATTTAAACGTTCTAAATTATCACCTCTTCTCTTCTTTTAATTCAAAGTCACATGTTTTGTTTTTAAATATGTATTTCTGCCTTATCTTAGTCAATTCTTTTGTCTGCTACAATTGAGGTGGGCATGTGGGCCAAAGACCTGCAAGGAGCTATCTATCATGGCCTACTTGGAAATTCACAATTGTGCCTTGAGTGACACAAGTGAGGAAGCTGGCTTCTTTCAAACCAATTATTTGGTTTCCAAATTTTAATGAACCATATAGAAAGAGCTGTAATCGACTAGTTTTCTACTTCTGGCTGAATTTTGAGTCATTTAGTGTCAGTTATACTGAGGCAAAGACAAGGACCTTGGAATGAATCATCCTGAGCACTAGATCTGTGTAGTGGCTGTGAGTATCAAGTGATCTAACATTCTAGAGAAGACACGTATTGTAGAAAGGGAATTTTTGTAAGGTTTGTGAAAAGCTATGCACTTGCATCCTTTTATTTGCTTTAAGAGACATGAGAAAAATGGGGATCACTTTTGAATGCTATATTGCTCCAGGCATTCAAATTTGTTATGAATTATATCACACTAAAATTAGATTAGTCATAGATCTTTTTAAATATTATATTCTTTTATTTTTTATTTTTTTGCAGTACACGGGCCTCTCACCGTTGTGGCCTCTCCCGTTGCGGAGCACAGGCTCCGGACGCGCAGGCTCAGCGGCCATGGCTCACAGGCCCAGCCACTCCGCGGCATGTGGGATCTTCCTGGACCGGGACACGAACCCGTGTCCCCTGCATCGGCAGGTGGACTCTCAACCACTGAGCCACCAGGGAAGCCCTAAATATTACATTCTTCATAAAAATTCTTTCTCTATAGTTTTTCCCCTTTCCAACTTACTTATGCTTGGATCTGTTATTAAATTCTATTTTCCTTAGGGCTTTTTCTCATGATTTACTTTTCTATAGTAAATAATTACATAATGCATTTAGTTTATTTTTTTTGTTTTTGAAAATCAAATCTTTATTTCTTTAAAAATATATAATATACACCTATATTTATATATAAATGTTTATATGCACATCTACAAAAATATGTTTGTACATATGTATATTTGTGTATATATATGTATATACACGTACATATGTATAGCCAAGGTTTATCATAAATAACTGGAGTCCTCTGGTCCTCTTTCCCTCCTCTTCCCATCTCCAACCCACTCTGAAACCAATCTCATCACTTTTAGATATTTCTTCATGTATTTAATTGATCAATTCTATAAATATAATTAGACTGTAATACTTTGATTTTATAATAGTAGGCATAATGACATAATTTATTGATACTCTATTATGGAAAATTAGGATTGACTCATTTATGACACCACCCTCTCTCTTTCTACACACACATACACAAACCCTACTTCCTCCAAATCTCAAAATAATGATATCTAAAATTTTGGTTCAATCAACATTTATCATAATAATATTAAACTATGTAAATATAGTTCAGCATTAAACTATATAGTAAACTACAAATACATTTATTTCTTGCAAAACTTTATCTTCCTATAAGTTAAAAGTGATCTTTCTCCTGTGAAGCTTTTCAACGGCTAGATCATAAAATATTCCTCAAGCTCTTTGACAGAAGAGACAAATTCTTTTCATTGGGGACAAACACATCAACAAACTAAAGGTTCCATATTCTTCTGTAAGATATCACTTCCAGAGCTGTCCATATTTCTGCTCCAGCTGGATTGATGGTTTGGTAGGCCTTGTGCATTTATCCAATGATTTCTCTTCATTTTAGGAACTTCCTTTGCCTTTTTTTTTTTTTTCACTGTTTTTTGCCCTGTTTTTGTGGATCCCATTTTTTTCTCTTTCTAGATTTACTCTTTCACTTTAGTGAGCACATGCCCACAGGATGGGTAAAAGGAAAGTTAAATTTTTGATTCTTTTTTTTTTTGGCCACATCGCATGGCTTGTGGGATCTTAGTTCCCCAACCAGGGATCAAACCCAGGCCCTCGGCAGTGAAAGTGCAGAGTCCTAACCACTGGACCACCTGGGAATTCCCTTTGATTCTTTGCATGACTAAAAATATCTTTATTCTACCATGATTAAATGCTTGGTTATACACAGAATTCTATTTATCAGTCATCTCATCCAGTAACTTTGATATAGACCTTACAGTTATTTTATTTTGGAAATTTCACTATAAATGAGCATTGCTCAAAAATTAGGCACTCTACAAGTTTCTGTTGATTTTTTTTTTTTTTTTGGTATGGTTCAGGCAGGCACCTTGGTTATGCCTGCTTTAAAACTTCTCTAGACTAAAAGTGTTATAAATATGTATATGACATAAACACTTGGGCATCAATTACACATGTAAAATAATCAAATGTGTTTACTTAACTAGGGATATACACTGAAATTTTTATATATAGAATATATGGTTATATTTTCTTTATCTAGGTAACTAACTCTACTGGCAAATTATCATAGAAAGAATAACTGCTATTCTAAATCCAACACTACTTTGGGTGTATATTCAGGTTTACAGTCCCTGAGCATGTGGGATCTGTGTAGAACTGACAGGAAATAGGCCATAGGCTGGTATACAAGAGATTTCGGAAAGTTGAACTGAATTTGAGGGGAGTGGCTAGGAAGTTAGAGGCTAGGTTGGGTGACCTCAGTACCACCTTGATGATCTGCTACAGGGATTCACAAAACCCAGTGTATAGCTGTACTCATGGTTAAGTTTATTGCAATGAAAACAAAACCATCAAAGGGAAAATGTACATGGGACAATTAGGTCTTTTTTATTGGCCTAATTCAAGTTACATTTCTGCCCCTACCGACCACAACGGCCCTGACCACTAGAAGGGTCTACTATACCTAAAGAGCATTCCTGGAGAGAAGAAAATTAACCTTGGAATTCAGGCTAAGTGAAATAATAAGGAAGGTCAATGCTAGGAATACATATTCATGAAGAGAACAGAGATAAATCAAGACTATAGGATTAGGCCTACTCTGTCTAAAATATCTCAGGACAAATTTTCTTTTGTTTGGAATTCTGGATCAGGGACTTCATTGCAGGCCTGCCTGAACTTGTCCTCCCAGTATTGAGGAGAGGGTCAGATCCCAGGCCAGCTGTTACCCCAAGGTGGGTAAGAAGTCCAGGCTTTCCTATGAGAAGTCTATATTCTTGATAGAAGCTTCTGAGCACGTGCCTTAAAAATCATAAGAATGCTTCTCAAACAAGATGAATGTCTACTATACTTTTGTTACCTTTATGATCTTTTAAGGTATTTATCTCTATAATAAATCTGAAATATGTTTTGTTGCCTGATGTAGAAATCTAACTACTAAGAGGCAAGAAATTTCCACAAACATACAGAAAAAAAGTATTCTGAATACTTTCTTTTAGAAGTATTTAAATACGATTTTATATAGTCTCTCCAGATGATCTGAAAGAGAATTCTGTACAACTCTTTTGTAAGTAATAGGAAGAAATTACCCCATTTTGTTTTTGTATCACACAGCAAGCAAGTGTGTCTACCTCTTGGAAACATATTGAGGATGATTATTTCCAAATAATACTTGTTTGTGCCAAAGTGAGTAGATATTTTTTGCTCTATTTTCTAACAAAAAGAGCTGATAAATGCAAATTGTGTTTAGGTAGACATCAATATTTTGCTGGGATAAATGCTGGCAGATTTAATTTCTCTTGGAAAACGGCAATCATATGACATTTCTAACTGATTAAATAGAAATTTGATTATTTGGAAGTAATAGCAAAAGTCCATCTTTAATTTAATGCATTTTAGTGAGGAGTCATGCAGTTGCCATGGCAGGTTAATGGGAGTTTTCTTTACCTGAATGACAAATCTAAGAATGCACCTCATAATATAACCATAATCCTTGAGATAGCTTTCCATTCACAAACTCGGATATTTAGGTGGTTGAGCTGAACTCTCAAACTGCTTTCAGCAAGTAAATGTTACCATAACTAGTTATTAATTTTGCTTTTACTTTTATTTTGTTATATGTCATTTTGTTATTCCCTAATTTCCTAACCCAAATTACCCTCCTTGCAATGAGATTATGTTCTTTAAGAGTTTATTTCCAAACCCCTTTGACCTCTGTGTCATCCTGGATGCCACCCTGTGGTTGTATCTTTTCCTAAGTAACTTGGAGAACTGCCCTCTTTCTCACTGATGTTCAGGAAAGCAATTTCTCCTCTAACGTGCTACTGCAAAGTAGCTGGAGCTGGTTGCTGTGGGATGTTTGTGTGTTTGCGTGGTGCACATTTTTCCCCTGACGACTGCTGTCATATCGACTCACTTTGATAGTCAAAATAAGTCTTTTAAAATGTTTCTCTATACTCTCCAGACTCATTCAGACCTAAAACAATCAAGCTGACTTCGTTTGCATCTTGTAGCACCAGCAACATCAAGAGAGCAGACAACACTTCCAGCTTCAGGAATGATTACTGTTGTTGGAGGTGTGAGAGCCTGACAGAAGGAAGCTTCACTTTCATAAGAGAAATTGTCTCTGGAGGGCTTAGAGTAGCTCGGCAAGAGCTTGCCTGGGGAATCAGGAAGACACTATCAGTGGGATAGACTCGAGGTGCCATTTCACAAAGAGCTTCTTTTTTTCTTTTTTTTTCCCCACTCTCTCCACCCCTGCCGACGTTGGAAGAAATTCTCGCAAAGTTTTAGAATGAAGGTGAATAGGACAAAATTAGTAGATTTCTGTGAGTCATGACAGTTTCAACACAACCCCGAGCTGTTCTTCAAGTTAAATTATAGTGTGGGGTATTTTAGCACGTATGGGGATGATTAACCACGAGGCAGGCTCACCTCCAAAGGTGGTACTTTATGTCATTGTGCAACGTAAATTGAGAGAAATAGAGATGGGGGAGGGAGCCAAATGATTTGAATTTATACTTCATATCTTTATCTTAATGGTACAGACAGCAGACTTACTAACTTCAAACCTTCCTATTAACAAAAGAGTCCGTAAGGAGACCTGGGCTTCACAATGCCAGTGCTCAAATGACCCAAGAGACCTTTCTTAAAGACCTGATATTAACTATGGGGGACCTGACATGACATTTAAAACAAAACAAAAAGAAGTATCTTTCCAGAATGAAGCATAAAAATGATCTCCTATAATCAATGAAGTTTAAGAAGAAAGGATAATACCTTTACTACTTGAGATAGAGCTGCATTCAGACAGGAAGGAAGAATTTTTGTTTTCATTGTATTAAGGTAGTGGAACAACTGCAGTAGCAGTAGCTAACAATTATTGAGCTCTTACTGCATGCCAGATATTATCCTAATTGTTTGTACCAATACACAATAGACTCACATCCACTCTATGAGTTAAGCATGTACTTAGTGTGTCCATTTTATAGACAGGGGAACTGAGGCTTAGAGAGATCAACTGCTTTGCCTAAGGCCACATTGTTAGTTAGTGGTGAGCCTTTGCAGGTTTTCCCCTCCCTTAGTGGGGAAAAACAAAACTGAGAGCTGCCTGACTTTGGAAATGTAAGGTCATTGACATAATTGGGAGGCAAAACACCATGGTTCATCTTGCTGCATTTAGTGTGCTAACTAAAATGGGGCCCTGGTTTTCTGAGGCAAGCTCACCAGTATCAAGCATGTTTTTTGTTTGACTGCAGATGAGAAATATGAATGTATTTGTTTCTGTTTGCACCCTTTTCCAGCTGAAAACCTCTCTTTTTCGCCGTCAACAATGTCACTTCCACATTTTCATGTGATGGGTTTCTACTGCTGCTTATTTTGAAACAGAGGTGATAATTAATCTTCCCACATTCAAGCACTGCAAACATATTTCAATTTCAAATGAGATAAGACCCGAGCTGAAACGCCTACACTTGTGTTTTAGATAGCTTTGTACCATGCATTGTAACTGGCCTGGATTTTCTCTGTGGCAGTCACATCATCGATGATGAGTGTACAAATCTTATTTCTAACGGACAGCATCTACAGAATAGGGAGCAGACACATTAGCAAAAGTTGGAAGGAAGAAAGGAAATGGGAATCAGGTTAATGTTAGTCATTTTGCTGACCCTATACCTTTCTCTGATTCATGTACTTGTCTTTAAGTAGAAGCCTAATTTTGAAACGTACCTGTAGCATCCGGTAAATACATCTCTTCCTGTATTCAATGTCACTGATTTTGAAGTTGGGTCTGGTCAGTATAGAATCAGAACTGTAAGAGATTTGTCAGTCATATAGTTTATATTTACCTGTATGTGTTTGGAAACTGATTTCTGGACTAGGATTTTAGTAAACATTGGTTACAGGGGACTTCATACCACTAGTTATTATACATTCATCCCAAGCCGTAAGAGTAGAGAATAAAATTTTTAAAGGGTTACATTCTAATAACTTCTGTTTATGTATGTTATACATGGTACAGTTTTTTCATGGAGTTTCTCTTGAAGAAATCACAAATCCCATCTAGAACCCTATATAACATGACTGTAATTATAGGTACGTATTCCTAAAGAGGCCAGCGCAGGGTCTTACATGCATCACACACAGTTCTTAGCAGGCACACATTCTGGGTTCTCATATTTCACAGGCAACCATGAAAAATCTATACCTCTTTTTCTCACTTCCTTTTGTTTCCTCTGATCTTTTATGTGCTTCCTGGCTGGAAGCGCCTTCCGGGATATCTGCGGCCACTCATGAGTCATGCAGGCTGCTTTGATGATGGTTGGGGTCCCAGCAACTTCATAGCACCTGTACCAGGAAGTGTACCATTTTCTCACTCTGAAAGTTATTATTACCAGAAATTCTTGAGATTTCCTGGTAAATACATTTTTCTTCATTTTATAGATATGTACACATATGTATGTAGATTTATAAATATTGATTTACAAAAACAAAGATGTTCATTCACCTTAGCAACCATAACTGAGTGAAACAAAACAGAAATATTAAGCAAAGGAAAAGGGGGAAAAAAAGGCGAAATAAAAGTTGTGTACTGCCTTTCCTTACTTGACCTATAACCCAATATTTCATTTGTCACATCCTGCTTCTAGATCGACTTTTAAGATATTCATTTTAGTATAAAACATTATTAATAATTATCTATTTAGGTATTAGGTTTTAAATTTTATTTAAAAATAAATGAGGCAATTCTGAAGAAAAAAACCCCCATTTAGGATTGTTTTTCTTGGCATATTCTGACTTAGACTTCTTTTCCCTGTATGTAGAGAACAGTATAAGAAAGGAACGATATGATGGTCCAGGAAAAAAGAAAGGAGTAATTTGGAGAAGAATAAATAGTGAAGTTTGGTAATTTGAGGTACTGGTTTTGATCTAGGAAGACATTCTCAACATAAATTAGGAAATATGAAGATAAATCTTAGAACAGAATTGAGAACTTGAAATGTTAATTTAAAAATCTGTAATCTACAAGAGGTGACATTTAAGGACTAATAATAATGGCTAACACACATTTTGTATGCCAGGGATTGTCCTAAATGCTTTGCATAAATTAACTCATTTAATCCACACAACCCTGGAAGGTAGATATTATTATTGTGCTTATTTAACAGACAAGGGAAGGGAGGAACAAAAGGTTAAGGAAATTCCACAAAATCACTTAGCTGGGAAGTGTCAGAGTCAGGGTTTCAAACCCATGCAATCTAGTCACAAAGCTTAAATTTCAGCCAGTACAGAGGATGGTAGAGAAAGAAGAGAGGTGGATCACAGAATATTATGAGATAATTTGCACTGATGGGCCAAATGAAGTCAGGGAATTGGTGAAGAAGAGAGCAAAAGAGAGCATGCCCTGGAGAGTCATTAGGAAAATCTGAATTGTGTAGTTTCTCAATATCCAAGATAGAAAAGCATTTCATAAAGGTGAGATCTACAGTGATGGGGATATCAAGGAGAATGAAGACCTAGTGAGGTTTGTTAGTTCAGGTGATTAGGAGTACGGTCTCCTCAGGAGAGCTACTTCTGGAGCACCTTGGACCGAAGAAAGGTGGTCTCCTCTATGGTCACACTGTCAATGATACAAAGTCTGCATTAGTTTCATAGAACTGAAGATTCTAATGGTTGTAAGCAATCAAAAAATAGCCTGGTTTGCTGGGCAAGTGTTGAAAAAGAAATTAGAAGATAATTACATGGCCCACTTCTTCACTTCTTTCAGTTTTCACTTAAATGTTACTGAGGCCATCCCTGAAGACACTGAAGAAAATAACTTTCCCCTACCTCCTTATCTCCCTCTTCCCTATCTGCCACTTTATTTTTCTTCACTGCACTAATCACTCTCATATATACTATATATTTACTTGTGTGTTTGTCGCTTTTCCCCGCTCAAAGCAAGCCCAGTCAGAGAAAGATGTTGTTTTGTTTATTACTTTATCTCCAGAACCTAGAATAATGCCTGGCGTAAAGCAGAAACATAATACATATTCACTAACTGAATGGGCCATATAATGATTAGGCCCTGACTTACTGGTGTGGCTCATTGATTTGGGTTCTGTTTTTTCACAATCTATAAGATAAGGGGGATGCCTGAGATCATTTTTAAGTCTCTTCACTCAATATATTCACAATTCTAAAATTTCCACCCCCTTCACACCACCCCATTTTATTTCAGAAATGAGAGGTTGTATCCTGTTTCAGAAAAATTCGAGAGCCTGAAGGCTAAATTTGGATCTCCTCAAGATGTCAAGATGCCTGGATGTGATCTCATGCACCTGTTGGTCCTGAGTCAGCTATGAATAGTTCTGCACAATAGGAAGAGCCATCTTCTGCCGCTGTGTCTCAGGCATATTGTTTCAGCACGGTTTAGTCAAGCTCAATTCTTTGAAGCTGGAGTTGTGATTCCTCCTCAGAAACTATTCATCACTATTGTTCAAAGTCATATTTGTAGAGTATAATTTTATTTTTGAAGCAGAATTTTCATTATCGGGCGACAAATCCACTAACTCAAAGTAGCTGGGTACTTCTAAGCTCCCAAGTTTGACAACCTGAGTCAGCAAACTTCATAAACTGCACAAGATTAAGGTGCTTTATTTTCTGGGACGTGTGCACTGGGTGCCAAAGAAGCCACTTTTTGTTTTTACAGTATTACAGGTAATTATATCATGAATGCTTTCCATCTTTCTGAAACAAATATACCCTCTGGGGGACTTCCCTGGTGGCGCAGTGGTTAAGAATACACCTGCCGATACAGGGGACACGGGTTTGAGCCCTGGTCTGGGAAGATCCGACACACCGTGGAGCAACTAAGCCCATGTGCCACAACTACTGAGCCTGTGCCCTAGAGCCCACGAGCCACAACTACTGAAGCCTGCGCGCCTAGAGCCAGTGCTCCGCAACAAGAGAAGCCACTGTAATGAGAAGCCGGCGCACTTCAATGAAGAGCAGGCCCTGCTCGCCGCAACTAGAAGCAAGCCTGAGCACAGCTACGAAGACTCAACACAGCCAAAAATAAATTAGTTAATTAAATAAATTTAGAAAATATATATACCCTCTGAAGAAACCAAGTTTCTATTTCCAGGACTTTCTGGATACTGTCTGGATATCCTTTTTCTCTATTTATGTGAGTGAACTTTAAGCAGTTGATTTTGCTTTTCAGGAAAGGAGTAAAAAAAAAAGAGGGAGGTACCAGGGAACTGTTTTCTGGAAAACGTATGTAATGCACCTAAAATTATTTTTCTGCATAGGAGAGGCAAAGAGGGACGATGAGTGTGGTATCGCCAGGTGCTTTTATGTTCTTGTGAAGAACAGGGGAAAGTGGGTTATAGTCTAGGTCTTCTGGGTCTGGAATAAGTGTATTCATCTTCCTCAATCCATTGGCATGATGTATCATGGTTTCTACAGGGTATTTTTAAAACATTTTATTGGTTACTTAAGGACAAAGTAGAAAATTGTGGACTGGGAGTTGAGGCAATTAGGAAGCTCTGCTGCAAGCTAAAAAATTTCACCTCAAGAATGTTTTTTAATAAATTAAATCACTCATATTCAAAAGCAGGGTATAAACAAATGAAGAAAGGATTCATGTCATCCTAGAGGCTTTCAGTACTGCATTCTTTAAACTATTTTTAAAAACTTTATTTTTGTACTTAATAAAGACTTAGAGAACTATATTGTAATTATCTCCCCCTCTAGATGGACAGTTGTTCAATAGATGAGGCTGTTCCTTCTTCACACTGAAATGCCTGGTACTTAATACAAATGATTTTCACTAGACTACCCATATGGACAGTCTGTAAAGAATGTGGAGCTCATCCTTCAACAGCAACCAGTTTTAAGAGGGACACCTGGCTATTATCCATGACATTAGGAGCATCTTCACAGTCAATATACGTCTTCATAAACTCCCAGCAATTTCTGACACGTTATCTGTGTCAATATGAGAATATGAGGGAAATACAGCAAAGAAGAGAGACAAAGAAAAAGAATGGGCAATTCAATTTATGACTTCAATTCTTATGAGAATACTGGGGAAAATGACTATGTCTATTTGTAAAAGTCAGAAAAACAATATGATTCACTACCTTAACCTTTTTCACTAAAATAGAATGTTTTCTCCCTGTATTTGTGTTCAACTTTAACTAGAGAAAATTAATCTGAATGTCAGATTGGGAGAACACTCTTTGACATAAATCACAGCAAGATCTTTTTTGATCCACCTCCTAGAGTAATGGAAATAAAAACAAAAATAAACAAATTGGAACTAATGAAACTTCAAAGCTTTTGCACAGCAAAGGGAACCATAAACAAGACAAAAAGACAACCCTCAGAATGGGAGAAAATATTTGCAAAAGAATCAACGGACAGGGCTTTCCTGGTGGCCCAGTGGTTGAGAGTCCGCCTGCCGATGCAGGGGACATGGGTTTGTGCCCCGGTCCGGGAAGATCCCACATGCCGTGGAGTGGCTGGGCCCATGAGCCATGGCCGCTGAGCCTGTGCATCCGGAGCCTGTGCTCCACAACGGGAGAGGCCACAACAGTGAGAGGCCCGTGTACCACAAAAAAAAAAAAAAAAAAAGAATCAAAGGACAAAGGATTAATATCCAAAATATATAAACAGCTCATGCAGCTCAAATATTAAAGAAACAAACAACTCAATCCAAAAATGGGCAGAAGACCTAAATAGATATTTCTCCAAAGAAGACATACAGATGGCCAAGAAGCGCATGAAAAGCTGCTCAACATCACTAATTATTAGAGAAATGCAAATCAAAACAACAGTGAGTTATCACCTCACACCAGTTAGAATGGGCATCATCAGAAAATCCACAAACAAGAAATGCTGGAGAGGGTGCGGAGAAAAGGGAACCCTCTTGCACTGTTGGTGGGAATGTAAATTGATCCAGCCACTATGGAGAACAGTATGGAGGTTCCTTAAAAAACTAAAAATAGATTTACGATATGATCCAGCAATCCCACTACTGGGCATATACCCAGAGAAAACCATAATTCAAAAAGACACATGCACCCCAATGTTCACTGCAGCACTATTTACAATAGCCAGGTCATGGAAGCAACCTAAATGTCCATTGACAGATGAATGGATAAAGAAGATGTGGTACATATATACAATGGAATATTACTCAGCCATAAAAAGGAACGAAATTGAGTCATTTGTTGAGACGTGGATAGATCTAGAGACTGTCATACAGAGTGAAGTAAGTCAGAAAGAGAAAAACAAATATTGTATATTAACGCATGTACGTGGAACCTAGAAAAATGGTACAGATGAGCCGGTTTGCAGGGCAGAAGTTGAGACACAGATGTAGAGAACAGACGTATGGACACCAAGGGGGGAAAACTGCAGTGGGGTGGGGATGGTGGTGTGTTGAATTGGGTGATTGGGATTGACATGTATACACTGATGTGTATAAAATTGATGACTAATAAGAACCTGCAGTATAAACAAACAAACAAACAAAACAACTAATATTAAACATTCTTTGGGTTATTTGTATGGAAATATGTTAATATAAATGTTTCAGACATTACATGAAATTTCTAAAAACCTTATATGTTCTGGTATAATGTTATAAGCCATAATTCTAGTTATTACTTTAAAATGTATATCTCAGAAATAACTAAATTTCCTTGTCAATTGCATTATTATGAACTTTCATCAAATCTTTAACCGTGGTCATTTTTAAGTCTTTTGTCATTTACAGACAGTTCTGGGTGTACTCTGATGCTTTTGCAAATGTGTTCCTATAGAAGGGTTTCATCTTCAAGGAATTCATGGAAAAGACTCTGACAAGTACAGGTTTCTGGTAACTGACTATACTGATGAACTGAATGAATAAGAATTTTCAGAACTCTAATGGAAAACTGATGAACTCATAAAAGTGCTAACAAAAGATCAAGATGAAAAAAGAAATTAATTACATGGGACTGAGTGAACTGATGAGGATGATTATAATTTTTGTGACTTTCTGTTTGAATAAAAAAAAAATCCCCCCCAAAAGAAAATAACTGCAAAAAACAAAATAGTCAGACAACAATGGGAAGTGAGTGGCTGGAAGCAAAGATGAAACAGGATTGGTAGAATGTTAATAATAGTTGAAGCTGGTGATAGTCACATTGAGCTCATTATACAGTTTTGTTTACTTTGTATATACTTAAAATTTTTCATAATAAAAATTTTAAAAATTAAAAAAATACAATTAAATGTCTTGTAGTAAAATAAAATTGCTTATCAATAACATATCTTCAAAGGTGTGCTCTAAAAGGTGTTTTATTTCCACTTCGTACCCCTTAGAAACATTTTCTGGTGATCAGACAACTAACTCATTTGGACCTTTTCTCCGCCCTTCTATAAACAAAATTGGCAAATGAGAGAACAGAATGAGAAGGCAGACTGCTATGAGAATAAGGGGAAATAGCATTAGGCAAAGTAGAAGGGAACAGTGTAAATCAATTAGTGGAGGGATATAGATGATTTATACTTTCAGAATATACCTCCTTGATTTGCATGAGAGTCCCGTTTGAACTCTATTACAACCAGTAAATAATTTCTTGCCTTAGATGCTTGTAATATATGGCCAAAGCAGCTAGAAACTATGAATACATAGTTACTCATGTGCTACCACTTTCTCCAATAAAGTCCTCAGGGTAGCAACTGTAAGCTTCCAAATATCACAGCCCTTCCTCAGAAAGAACCCACGAAGAATATAAATTACATTTTTAGACTTTTAAATGGAAATAAGTGAATAATTCAATTCACTTTTAGATGACTGTGGATTTGAGCTACCTAAGATTTTCTGGGTAGATACAAGCAGCAATATTGCTATATATCATGAGAAATAATAATATTTTTGGTAGTGTTAATTATAAAGCACACAGGACTTACAAAAATTATACCTGGAAAAAAAAGAGGCTGCTGCTTTTGCTTTTCTGGAGCTTTTCAATAATCAGTTTTGGATCAATTCTGAAACCTTCTCAAAACATTAAATACAGGAAAGAAAAAGACTGGTAAGATGGAAATGCATATCACAGTTTCTTTAATTTGAGGGTTCATATATTAATTTGCTACTAGATTTCCTAAAGGTCGTTCTGAAACTCTTAATTTATAGTGTTTGTTTACAAATACATAGGAAAACAATAAATGTCTCAAATACCATCTGCCTGTATCTTCCCTGAAGGGCTTTGCATATTTTCAGCAAGAAACAAGTCGAAGTATCTTGTAATTTTCACCAAAATGTTTCATAATTTCACAGCAGTCCTGCTAATGAAGTACAGTATGAGCCCTTATAATAAGCTAAAATGATTCCAAATTGCAGACAGTGCTTCCTAATATTGTGAAAACAGTGAGAACTGCTGGGGAGTAGGAGAATTGTTTCCTGCTTTGGGCAGAGAAGAAGGCTGAAAGGAAATTTCATTTTGAAAGGGGAATGAGAAAGACTGATATGTGTATCCACCTTAGATGAAGTTCAAGGAACTCAGAAACTTGGAGAAATGAGTCTGAGAAGACTCAATATTAGCTGTGAGCACTGAGATCTAGCAACAATTTTGGGGATAGATACCAGATCATTTCCTCATATGTGGTATATGAACATTGATGTAAAAAATCAACATTTAGATACCTGAAGAAAGGAATATTGGAGTTGCAAAATTGAATCTGAAATTAATTTCCTGGTTTGCCACAGTCATAAATCCAGGCTTTCAACACAGAGGGGAGATAGGACAGCACATGGAAGCTTATTAAGTAAGGTTGGATTCATGGCATCAATATTAAAAAGTTACTCTGACAAAGTGGAAATACAAACACAAGGACACTAATAGTTATAGCAGCTAGTGGCTCTAATTTATTGAGTACTTACTATGTGCCTAACACTGAGGTAGTCCCTTATACGGTGTCAAATTCTCATTACTCTCCTTCAGGGTAAGCATTACCATCTTCACTTTGCAGTGAAATCTGAAGTTCAGAGAATGTGAGTCATTTGCTCAATGACTTAAAGCTAGTATATGACAGAAGTAAGAGAAAGATCTCTGCCACATCTCATGTTCATTGTACACACCTGCCTCTGGGATCATCAAGCCACATGGGCATTTAGTGTTAATTACTCTGAATGTGGAATGGATATGTGTACTGAGAGTGAATGAGGAGGATATTTTTAGATGACATTGGCTTCAAATTATATTATAGTTATGTATTTACTTTAATATGTATTATAAAAATGTCAATAGCATACCATAATTCATATCCAGCTATATCATTTTTTAGGACCAAGTAGAAAATAAGGTAGGGGCATTCTAATCCAGTTTACATAGAACACACGAATTACTGGTGTGGTACTGAGGGTGACCATAAATGTTCCAAGTGTTAATTAAATAAAGTTTAGCTGAAAGTCTTCTGAGAAAGGTGATTTAGATCTATCTATCTATCTGTCTATCTACCCATTCATCCACCCACCAATCCATCTATCATTTATATATCTATCCATTGTCTATCTAATATGGGTTTTCACTTTCTGAATTTCCAAGCCCTTCACTGTGTCCTTTTCAGCAGTGCATTAAAATTATCTTTAGTGCTAGTCAAATATAGCAAAATTCATGAAAGAGTGAGGGACCGATGTTTGAGCAAAACTAATCTAATCCAGTGTTATTCCAAACTCTGTTGATGTACCAATCAATAAAATTAAATTATTATAAATCTATATATTATATGTAATGTAAGACATACAAAAATAGACAACTTAATAGAATGTAATAATAAAAAATAAATGTGACCAATTGAACCTCTTTTCACCCTCCTTCCACCAAAGGTATGCATATACTACTTTCAATGCCACTGACTCTTATCTCTTCTATAATTGAGGATAGAAGATACTAATATGTCTTAGTAATTTGTATGTGTCAAGTAACATCACATACTTTATCTTTTAAAAATACAAAAATTTATGATCCAGTCTTTTTCTCTGTCACAAATAAAGTCACAATTAAAGAAAAGTTTTCTAAGTACCTCATTAGTGTTGAATATTCTAAGTTCTCATAGGTGGTGGGTTACAGGTGATAATTATTCTCTAAACTGAACAAAGGAAGACATTACAGTTGAAGCTGGAAATAAACATACTGAGCATGAGATGTTATAGTCTGGATTACTAAAGAAGGAAGCATAAAGTAATAAGGGTAAGATATTTGGAATGTGTAAGAACTATATACATCTCTATAATGAAATCATGAAAACGGAACAGCTTGAAATAGCAAGTAAAGCATTTAAACTGAACTTCCAAAAGGTGAAACATCTGTCCAAATTGTGCCCAAACCTGCCAATTCCATATTGGTTGGATTAGTAATTTAATAACAAATAAAACAATCTTAGAAAAATATTACCATCATCTTCAAGTAACTATTGATCATCATCTCTATATAAGGATGTATATGTGCTTCCAAAACTAGGAAAACTCAATTAGCAGTTTCAAACATGTGAACATGTGAACTAACTGATATTCCATATATATTGTTATCAAATCAGAATAACTTTAAAATTCAAAGTGATTTTGTAATGTGCAAAAATTTTCTTAGGCTTTTAAATGCAAAATTCTCAGGGCTAAATGATTTACTCTTTCATGGGAAAAGTTGGTGAAATATTCTGCCTTAGTCTGTGGTAGAAATTTTGCCCATGCCATTCTCCAAAATCATTGCAAATTCTAATAAAAGATTAAGTACATGCCAGCTGCAGACTGAAGTGGTGAAAGAATCAAAAGCCCAAACAAAGGGAAAAGTTTTGGTTTGAAATGTATATACAAAACAATCACTACCATAAATAAAAGAGACAGTAGACAGCATGAGGTAGAGTTCAATTGTAATTATGTTAAATTAAATTAAATCTCTTCTATCTTTTACCAATGCAAACTTCACTTCCCACATTCTTGAACCTAGTTCACTATTAAATTATGGTGATGAAAAGAAGGTATTGTATGTTGGAAATGAAATTAAATGAATAATGGTGTCTAAAAGAATAAATCTTGTCCTACTGTTGATGAAAATGAACATAAAATACAGTCTAAGGAAGGATTTTTTAATCGTTCTGAAATAACATATGAACTCCTGAGTTCCGATTTGATTTGTACCTCCCTTTTCTCATACACCCTGTGCATATATCCCTTTATGTTCACAGTACTTATGGAATCAGTAGTATAAGTTTACGTGTCCGTATCCTGCATCAGAACACGACTCCTTGCTAGAGCTATTTTGTCATCTTTGTATGTGTAATACACAGCATAGAGACAAATACACAGGAGAGTGATAAATACTGCATCAGTGTTGGGGAAAAAAGTCAACAACCTTTTGTTGCCAAAGCTTCAACATATATTATATGTTCAATGCATTAGATGGATTTCCCCAAATATATTTTGAAGAACTGATCACTTAAAGGAAGGGGCTGGTATCAAACAGTCTGGAAACAACTTTTGTACCAAATCATTTAAAGCCTATAAATACAATTTTTTAAATTTCACTCTAGAGGAAAAGAGACTGACTTGAACATCTATAATCAAACAAGGTGTCCTTGAACTAGACTAGTGTTTTTGGTGGTTTAATACAGTTAGGTTGTTTCTATTCTCCAAAGGCACTCACAGACAACTGAGAAGAGATAGACTAAATGAAGATTTACAAAAGTCACTCAAAGTTCATATCAAATAAGTCTGGTCCATCAAAGCAAGGGTATGAAAAAATAAACAAGAAACAGAATTTCTTGTCTTAAATATCAAAACTCACAGTTTAGATGACAAGAAGCAGGTTGAAGGGTTTAAGTGGAGTTGAGCTGCAGTGTCTCAGACTGAGAAACCAGCCAAAGATCACAACTTCCTTCTGAATCAAGTAAGATAGAGCTAAAGCCAGTTATAAAGGGTAAAAGTACTACCTATAAATTAGGTCTATTGTGGCAATACCAAAAAAAAAAAAAAAAAAGAAAACCCTAGCTCTACTGAAACAAAACATAAGCTATCATGAAAATGAAATCTAATTGTCAGACTCCAGTAAGTATAGAATTGTGACATGCTAAGTGCTATATGACAGCGGTCCCCAACTTTTTGGCACCAGGGACCAGTTTCGTGGAAGACAATTTTTCCATGAACCGGGGCGGGGGGTGGTTTCAGGATGATTCAAGTGTGTTATGTTTATTGTGCACTTTATTTTTATTATTATTACATTGTAATATATAATGAAATAATTATACAACTCACCATAATGCAGACTCAGTGTGAGCCCTGAGCTTGTTTTCCTGCAACTAGATGGTCTCATCTGGAGGTGATGTGAGACAGTGACACCCCAAGTGTGCTGCTTATGTCCACTCTACTCCATAAGATACAGCTTAATTGTCACTTGCCACTCACTGATAGGGTTTTGATATGAGTCTTCAAGCAACTGGTTTATTATGGTGTCTGTGCAGTCAAACCTCTCTGCTAATAATAATCTGTATTTGCAGCCGCTCCCCAGAGCTAGCATCACCACCTCAGCTCCACCTCAGATCATCAGGCATTAGATTCTCATAAGGAGCGTGCAACCTAGATCCCTCGCACGTGCAGTTCACAGTAGGGTTCGAGCTCCTATGAGAATATAATGCTGCCACTGATCTGACAGGAGGAGGAGCTCAGGCAGTAATGCGAGTGATGGGGAGTGGCTGTAAATACAGATGAAGCTTCGCTAGCTCACCCCTCGCCTGCCGCTCACCTCCTGCTGTGCAACCTGATTCCTAACAGGCCACAGACCAGTACTGGTCCATGGCCCAGGGATTGGGGACTCCTGCTATACCAAAAAAAAAAAAAAAAGGTAAAGGGGCTTATTTAGATTTTAGATATTCACAATGGGCCTGGGTGCTATACCATAAGTCTTCTCAAAGTATTTTCAATGTAAAGAATTAAAGTCTTTATATAATGTATTATAGAAAAATTTTAATACGGTAATTATATAAAAATGGTTAATGTTAATTACCAATATTTCTGTTTACAAAAGTAATGCATACTCTTTTAAAAAAAATGTTGAAATGTATAAAGAATAATATATACCCACTATGATTCTATTAACCATGGAAAATTCCATTAACATTTTGTTCACATTTATATTATCTTTCAGGAATAAATAAAAAGTAAGTACACATATATAATATTATATAATTTTAAAATCCTGCTGCATATTTTATGTCTGACATTTTTTATTCAATATAAAATGGTTAACAATTTCTCATGTTATTAAAATGTTTAAATATTATTTTTAATTACAGCAAAATATACTATCTGTATGATGATTTATCTATTCATTCTCTACTGGGGGAAATAACTTCTTTTTTCAAATTTTTGCATAATAACAGCACTGAAATAAATTTCCTGATACAGTAAGTCCCCTACATATGAACGAGCTCCATTCTGAGAGCACCTTTGTATATCTAATTTGTTTGTAAGTCCAACAAACTAAGCCTAGGTACCCAACTAACACAATCAGCTATATAGTACTGTACTGTAATAGGTTTATAATACTTTTTACACAAATAATACATAAAAATCAAACACAATAAATAAAGAAAACATTTTTAATCTTACAGTACAGTACCTTGAAAAGTACAGTAGTACAGTACAACAGCTGGCATACAGGGGCTGGCATCTAGTGAACAGGCAAGAAGAGTTACTGAGTGGAGGAGGGAGAGGAGGTGGGAGATGGTAGAGCTGAAGGATCGTCAGCAATAGGAGATGGAGGGCAAGCTGCAATTGCACTCACGCCTGACGTTGATGGCACAGGTTCTTGTTCCTTGCTGTATTCAATTCTGTCTATTCTCTTGAAAAAATGATCCAGTGATGTCTGGGTAATAGCTCTTTCTTTTCTCATCATAGATGAGATGGTAGCACTGGATTGCATTCCAAAAGGCTGCTGCACTTTTGTGTACTGTTGTACATGTGGGTCCTGTACCTCAAAAACTAACAGTGCCTCCTCAAATGAAGAAAATCTCCATGCCATTTCCTGCATCGTGAATCTCTTAGGTTCTTCAGCTACTTCTTCTTCTTCTTGTCTCTTTTCATCCTTTCTCTGGGCCTCCAATTCCATCTTTACACCTCGCTCCACTCTCTCAATTATTTTCACTTTTGTTTCCAACATTATCGCTTGGCGCTTCTTAGCAGTACCAGCTATATCACCGCTGCTTTTATGCTTGCTTCCAGACATCCTGGGCTTGAAATAAAGATACTGTACTATTGAGAAGAGCACGCAGCGGGCTGACGCCTGGGAGCCAGCCGGAAACATTCGCCTTTAGTCAATTAAAATGGAGAAATTAAATAATCCATAGGAGGGATCTTCAAGATGGTGGAAGAGTAAGACGTGGAGATCACCTTCCTCCCCACAAATACATCAGAAATACATCTACATGTGGAACAACTCCTACAGAACACCTACTGAATGCCGGCAGAAGACCTCAGACCTCCCAAAAGGCAAGAAACTCCCCCACATAACTGGGTAGGGCAAAAGATAAAAGAAAAAACACAGACAAACGAATAGGGACAGGACCTGCACCAGTGGGAGGGAGCTGTGAAGGAGGAAAGGTTTCCACACACTAGGAAGCTCCTTTGCGGGCAGAGACTGCGGGTGGCGGGGAGGAGGGGGAAGCTTCAGAGCCACGGAGGAGAGCACAGCAACAGGGGTGCGGAGGGCAAAGCAGAGAGATTCTCGCAGAGGATCGGTGCCGACTAGTACTCACCAGCCCGAGAGGCTTGTCTGCTCACCCGCTGGGACGGGCGGGGGCTGGGAGCTGAGGCTCAGGCTTCTGTTGGATCCCAGGGAGAGGACTGGGGTTGGCTGCATGAACACAGCCTGAAGGGGGCTAGTGCGCCACAGCTAGCCGGGAGGGAGTCTGGGAAAAGTTATGGAACTGCCGAAGAGGCAAGAGGCTTTTTCTTGCCTCTTTGTTTCCTGGTGTACGAGGAGAGGGGATTAAGAGTGCCACTTAAAGGAGCTCCAGAGACGGGCGCGAGCCGCGGCTAACAGCGCGGACCCCAGAGACGGTCATGAGACGCTAAGGCTGCTGCTGCAGCCACTAAGAAGCCTGTGTGCAAGCACAGGTCATTATCCACACCTCCCCTGCCGGGAGCCTGTGGAGCCCGCCACTGTCAGGGTCCCGTGATCCAGGGACAACTACCCCGGGAGAACACACGGTGCGCCTGAGGCTGGTGCAAGGTCACGTTGGTCTCTGCCGCCGCAGGCTTGCCCCAAACTCCATACCCCTTCCTCTCCACTGCCTGAGTGAGCCAGAGCCCACGAATCAGCTGCTCCTTTAACCCTGTCCTGTCTGAGTGAAGAACAGACGCTCTCAGGCGACCTACACGCAGAGGCAGGTCCAAATCCAAAGCTGAACCCCAGGAGCCCTGCGAACAAAGAAGAGAAAGGGAAGTCTCTCCCAGCAGCCTCAGGAGCAGTGGATTAAATCTCCACAATCAACTTGATGTACCCTGCACCTATGGAATACCTGAACAGACAACAAATCATCCCAAACTGAGGAGTTGGATTTTGGCAGCAACGATATATACATTTTTCCCCCTTTTCCTCTTTTTATAAGTGTGTATGTGTAAGCTTCTGTGTGATTTTGTCTGTATAGCTTTGCTTTTACCATTTATCCTAGGGTTCTGTCTGTCCATTTTTTTTTTTTTTTCCTGTTTTTCTTTTTTCTTAAGTATAGTTTTTAGCACTTGTTATCATTCGCTGATTTCTTTTTTGGTTTGGTTGCTCTCTTCTTTCTTTTTTAATATTTTTATTACTTAAAAATTTTTGCAAATAATTATTTTTAATTTTAATAACTTTATTTTATTTTATCTTCTTCTTTCCTTCTTTGTTTTTTCTTCTCCTTTTTATTCTGAGCCGTGTGGATGACAGGCTCTTGGTGCTCCAGCCAGGCTTCAGGGCTGTGCCTCTGAGGTGGGAGAGCCAAGTTCAGGACACTGGTCCACAAGAGACCTCCCAGCTACATGTAATATCAAACAGTGAAAATCTCCCAGAGATCTCTATCTCAATGCCAAGACCCAGCTCCACTCAACCCCATACAGTGCTGGACACCTTATGCCAAACAACTAGCAAGACAGGAAAACAACCCCATCCTTTAGCAGAGAGGCTGCCTAAAATCATAATAAGGCCACATACACCCCAAAACACACCACGAGACATGGATGTGCCCACCAGAAAGACAAGGTCCAGCCACATCCACCAGAACCCAGGCACTAGTCCCCCCAACCAGGAAGCCTACACAACCCACTGAACCAACCTTAGCCACTGGGGACAGACACCAAAAACAATGGGAACTATGAACCTGCAGCCTGCGAAAAGGAGACCCCAAACACAGTAAGATAAGCAATACGAGAAGACAGAGAAAAACACAGAAGATGAAGGAGCAAGGGAAAACCCCACCAGAACAAAAAAATGAAGAGAAAATAGGCAGCCTACCTAAAAAAGAATTCAGAATAAAGATAGTAAAGATGATCCAAAATCTTGGATATAGAATGGAGAAAATACAACAAACATTTAACAAGGACCTAGAAGAACTAAAGAGCAAACAAACAGTGATGAACACAATAAATGAAATTAAAAATTCTCTAGAAGGAATCAATAGCAGAATAACTGAGGCAGAACAACGGATAAGTGACCGGGAAGATAAAGTAGTGGAAATAACTACTGCAGACCAGAATAAAGAAAAAAGAATGAAAAGAATTGAGGACAGTCTCAGAGACACCTGGGACAACATTAAACACACCAACATTCGAATTATAGGGGTCCCAGAAGAAGAAGAGAAAAAGAAAGGGACTGAGAAAATATTTGAAGAGATTATAGTGGAAAACATCCCTAATATGGGAAAGGAAATAGTTGATCAAATCCAGGAAGCACAGAGAATCCCATAAGGATAAATGCAAGGAGAAACATGCCAAGACACATATTAATCAAACTATCAAAAATTAAAAACAAAGAAAAAATATTAAAAGCAACAAGGGAAAAACAACAAATGACACACAAGGGAACCCCCATAAGGTTAACAGCTGATCTTTCAGCAGAAACTCTGCAAGCCAGAAGGGACTGGCAAGACATATTTTAAGTGATGAAGGAGAAAAACCTGCAGCCAAGATTACTCTACCCAGCAAGAATCTCATTCACATTTGATGGAGAAATTAAAATCTTTACAGACAAGCAAAAGCTAAGAAAATGCAGCACCATCAAACCAGCTTTACAACAAATGCTAAAGGAACTTCTCCAGGCAGGAAACACAAAAGAAGGAAAAGACCTACAATAACAAACCCAAAACAATTAAGAAAATGGTAACAGGAACATACATATCGATAATTACCTTAAATGTAAATGGATTAAATGCTCCAACCAAAAGACATAGACTGGCTGAATGGGTACAAAAAGAAGACCCATATATATGCTGTCTACAAGAGACCCACCTCAGACCTAGGGACACATACAGACTGAAAGTGAGGGGATGGAAAAAGATATTCTATGCGAATGGAAATCAAAAGAAAGCTGGAGTAGCAATTCTCATATCAGACAAAATAGACTTTAAAACAAAGACGATTACAAGAGACAATGAAGGACACTACATAATGATCAAGGGATCGATCCAAGAAGAAGATATAACAATTGTAAATATTTATGCACCCAACATAGGAGCACCTCAATACATAAGGCAAATACTAACAGCCATAAAAGGGGAAATCGACAGTAACACAATCATAGTAGGGGACATTAATACTCCACTTTCACCAATGGACAGATCATCCAAAATGAAAATAATTAGGAAACACAAGCTTTAAATGATACATTAAACAAGATGGACTTAACTGATATTTATAGGACATTCCATCCAAAAACAACAGAATACACATTTTTCTCAAGTGCTAATGGAACATTCTCCATGATAGGTCATACCTTGGGACACAAATGAAGCCTTGGGGGGCTTCCCTGGTGGCACAGTGGTTGAGAGTCTGCCTGCCGATGCAGGGGACATGGGTTCGTGCCCCGGTCTGGGAGGATCCCACATGCCGCGGAGTGGCTGGGCCCGTGAGCCATGGCCCCTGAGCCTGTGAGTCCAAAGCCTGTGCTCCGCAACGGGAGAGACCACAACAATGAGAGGCCCAAGTACCACACACACACAAAAAAATATCAAGCCTTGGTAATTTTAAGAAAATTGAAATCCTATCAACTATCTTTTCCGACCACAGCACTATGAGACTAGATCTCAATTAGAGAAAAAAATCTGTAAAATATACAAACACATGGAGGTTAAACAATACACTACTTAATAACCAAGAAATCACTGAAGAAATCAAAGAGGAATTAAAAAAATACCTAGAAACAAATGACAATGAAAACACGACAACCCAAAACCTATGGGGTGCAGGAAAAGCAGTTCTAAGAGGGAAGTTTATAGCAATACAATCCTACCTTAAGAACCAAGAAACATCTGAAATAAACAAACTAACCATACACCTAAAGCAATTAGAGAAAGAAGAACAAAAAACCCCCAGGGTTAGCAGAAGGAAAGAAATCATAAATTTCAGATTAGAAATAAATGAAAAAGAAATTAAGGAAATGATAGCAAATATCAATAAAACTAAAAGCTGGTTCTCTGAGAAGATAAAAAAAGTTGATAAACCATTAGCCAGACTCATCAAGAAAAAAAGGGATATGACAAACCCACAGCCAACATTGTCCACAACGGTGAAAAACTGAACGCATTTACACTAAGATCAGGAACAAGACAAGGTTGCCCACTCTCACCACTCTTATTCAACATAGTTTTGGAAGTTTTAGCCACAGCAATCAGAGAAGAAAAGGAAATAAAAGGAATCCAAATCGGAAAAGAAGAAGTAAAGCTGTCACTGTTTGCAGATGACGTGATACTATACATAGAGACTCCTAAAGATGCTGCCAGAAAACTACTAGAGCTAATCAATGAATTTGGTAAAGTATAAGGATACAAAATTAATGCACAGAAATCTCTGGCATTCTTATACACTAATGACGAAAAATCTGAAAGTGAAATCAAGAAAACACTCCCATTTACCACTGCAACAAAAGAATAAAATACCTAGGAATAAACTTACCTAAGGAGACAAAAGACCTGTATGCATAAAATTATAAGACACTTATGAAAGAAATTAAAGATGATACAAATAGATGGAGAAATATACCATGTTCTTGGATTGGAAGAATCAACATTGTGAAAATGACTGTACTACCCAAAGCAATCTACAGATTCAATGCAATCCCTATCAAACTACCATTGGCATTTTTCACAGAACTAGAACAAAAAAGTTCACATTTGTATGGAAACCCAAAAGACCCCGAAGGGCCAAAGCAATCTTGAGAATGAAAAACGGAGCTGGAGGAATCAGGCTCCCTGACTTCAGACTACACTACAAAGCTACAGTAATCAAGACAGTATGGTACTGGCACAAAAACAGAAATATAGATCAATGGAACAGTATAGAAAGCCCAGAGAGAAACCCACGGACATATGGTCTCCTTATTTTTGATAAAGGAGGCAAGAATATACAGTGGAGAAAAGACAGCCTCTTCAATAAGTGGTGCTGGGAAAACTGGACAGCTACCTGCAAAAGAATGAAACTAGAACATCATAGAGAAAAATAAACTCAAAATGGATGAAAGACCTAAATGTAAGGCCAGACACTATCAAACTCTTAGAGGAAAACATAGGCAGAACACTCTATGACATAAATCACAGCAAGATCGTTTCTGACCCACCTCCTAGAGAAATGGAAATAAAAACAAAAATAAACAAATGGGACCTAATGAAACTTCAAAGCTTTTGCACAGCAAAGGAAACCATAAACAAGACCAAAAGACAACCCTCAGAATGGGAGAAAATATTTGCAAATGAAGCAACTGACAAAGGATTAATCTCCAAAATTTACAAGCAGCTCATGCAGCTCAATATCAAAAAAACAAACAACCCAATCCAAAAATGGGCAGAAGACCTAAACAGACATTTCTCCAAAGAAGATATACAGATTGCCAACAAACACATGAAAGAAGGCTCAACATCATTAATCATTAGAGAAATGCAAATCAAAACTACAATGAGATATCATCTCACACCAGTCAGAATGGCCACCATCAAAAAATCTACAAACAATAAATGCTGGAGAGGGAGTGGAGAAAAGGGTACCCTCTTGCACTGTTGGTGGGAATGTAAATTTATACAGCCACTATGGAGAACAGTATGGAGGTTCCTAAAAATAGAACTACCGTAAGACCCAGCAATCTCACTACTGGGCATATACCCTGAAAAAACCATACCTGAAAAAGAGTCATGTACCACTATGTTCATTGCAGCTCTATTTCCAATAGCCAGGACATGGAAGCAACCTAAATGTCCATCAACAGATGAATGGATAAAGAAGATGTGGCACATATATACAAGGGAATATTACTCAGCCATAAAAAGAAACGAAATTGAGTTATTTGTAGTGAGGTGGATGGACCTAGAGTCTGTCATACAGAGTGAAGTAAGTCAGAAAAAGCAAAACAAATACCGTATGCTAACACATATATATGGAATCTAAAAAAAAAAAAAAATTTGGTCATGAAGAACCTAAGGGCAAGACAGGAATAAAGATGCAGACCTACTAGAGAATGGACTTGAGGATATGGGGAGGGGGAAGGGGAAGCTGAGACGAAGTGAGAGAGTGGCATGGGCATATATACACTACCAAATGTAAAATAGATAGCTAGTGGGAAGCAGCCACATAGCACAGGGAGATCAGTTCAGTGCTGTATGACTACCCAGACGGGTGGGATAGGGAGAGTGGGAGGGAGATGCAAGAGGGAGGAGATATGGGGATATATGTAAAAGTATAGCTGATTCACTTTGTTATAAAGCAGAAACTAACACACCATTGTAAATCAATTATACTGCAATAAAGATGTTAAAAATAAAAAGATCTATAGATGTAACATCAAAGCCACAGTCTAATAGAGATCTCCTAGCCTTCAACAACGCTTAGAAGTAGGTGCTCAATGCATTTTTTCCACTATAATACTCGTAAAATCAGATATTATACCCAGAGAGTAACACTAAATTCCTCAATATTTTATGGTAAACATGGTAAATTATAAAATTCAGAATAATAATAAACAGATGCTATTCAATTTATAGTTTTAAAACATCATATTACTGGTTTAAATAAAAGAAATGAAGAAATATTCCAACATAAAATAATCTACAATTCAAATGATTAGTGATAATCATTAGATTTCTATAAAACCAAGGTAAATAAGTGATTCAAAAATAATTTATCCCTCTTTACAGTCTTTTTGTATTCTATTAAATAAGTATACTGTATTGAGTGCATCATCTTTTAATATAAGTCAATTGGGACACAGTAACAGCCTAAGCAGACTTGCTTCTTAGACCCACTCAGTGGAAAATTTACAGAAAATGAAGAAAATATACATCAAGAATATGTAAGTGAATAATATCCCCGTATGAGTATACTGGAGTAGCCAGAGTAGAGTATCATGGAAAAAAATGCCAATAAAATTTTATTACATTTATGGAGGGTAATTTTAGGATTACCCAGGGTTTTAATTCCTATTGTCTAGTTCTAGGAAGATATTCTTCTTAGAATGCAATTTAAAAAGTATGGATTTTGAAGTCAAATAGACATGATTTCAAATTTGACTCTGCTCCGTCTACTAGTTATTTTATTTGTAGAAATTTGTTCAGTTATCCTGAGCCACATTTTACCCATTGCATAAAATTTATTAATATGCTTTGATTATTAGATTCCTATTAGAATTAAAAGCACTAATGTGTGTAAAGAGCCTAGTAGAATAACTGATTTTTAGTAAATCTTTATCGTTAGCTCCCTTCTCTTTGTTACTGAAGGCAAGAATTCTAGCAGAAGAAAACATACCATGTTCTACTTATTCCACCTAATTTATTTCATCCATGGAAGTAAAATGATTTCATGCTAAATATTACATGTTTTAAGAATTACCTATCAAAACATCAGGGGAGCAGGATTTTATCAAGAAAGGTTGGATTTCCAATGATAGAGGTAACTGTAATACATCAAATTCAATAAGCCTCAATATTCTATGCAAATAATCATAATTCTCCAAACTCCATGTAAGTCACACTATGCCCTTTAAGTCATGAGTTGCTAAAGATCAGGGCTCATATTATCTTTTGCTGTATCACTAAGTGGCACCTAGAATATGGATATTATTATATTATATTCATTATATATATATTATATATATATATTATATTATATTATATTCATTATCTTGGATAGATAATGAAACACAATATACAATATTATTCTCCTTTCTCTCTCATTTTATATATATATATATATATATATATATATGCAGCTAGATATACAAATCATTGATTACATTGAACTTTCCCCATATATTCCAGCAATGTGTCAATTCATTTTAATAATAACCTAAAAGAAAGAGAGAAAAATTACTTTACTTGTAGTTTTATAGTAACTAATTAGCAAATCAGACACCTGAACTCAGACTCATTGTGTCTGTACTATAACATGCTGGTAGAGCCTAGCCGCAGGGCTGGAAACTTTGCCTAAAAGAAAGTGTAGATATTCCAGATTTGTTACTCCAGGCTTGGTGTCTTGCCAGGAAAACCTTTAAGCAGTTCAGATAGTTTAGGAAAAGGGCAGTCAGCTGAAACAATGCTGACAGAATAGGCCACTAAGTCCAAAATATTAAACACTGGGGTAAGGGTGAGTTAAAAGCCAGGCAAGTAGGGGAGGACAAATGTAGGCAAGAATCTGAATGGAGGACATTCATAGATACTAAACATCCAGTGGACGGCATGCGGAGTGCACGTTAAATAATGATTATGCAGATCCTGGTACAGAGGAAACATGTTATCTCAACCAGGAGGATTCCTGCTGGGACAGGAAAAAGTGTCTGGGCAAGCTGACAATTTCCTTCTATAGGAGGGGGCTTTGTGGTGTACGTATCTTGTTAGGGAAGCCAAATGTTCAGACACAACTGGGATGCTTTGAGCTGAGCATCTAGCATCAGGAACAAAGCAATTATGAAACCCACCTAAGTTCTCTTATCTTTATTTTCTGAGCCAGAAGTGCTTGGGCTGAAAAGATTCTCTGCAAGATTAGTTCCATTTCTAGGATCTTGAGGACTTACCTCTAGTTTCTTTATTTTCTTTGTTAAAGGTGGTTTACTTGACTAAAATCTCCTTGATGGCATAGACAAACTTCTCATTTTCACTTTTTACTGTGAGTGTCTTGTATGATGATACCTAGTGTAGTCATTGCTGAAAACATATTATTAAATAGAATAATTATTTTTGACTAGGAAAATGTCCTCTTATCTCTTGTATTTTATGCATCTAAATAGAGGTCTTTGATTGGCTTGAGGGAGTTCAAAATAGCTTTTTTGAGTATGTTTAGGTTATTATAAGATAAAAAAATCCCTGCATTCATTTTTTATGTAGCATAAGTGCAAATGCTTTTTGGCATATGAAAACTAAACACTGGTACTCTGACACATAGGAAGAGCCAGGTCATTTATATCCTACTTAGTAACAATATAAATAATGAGATGCTAAATATTCACACACACAAAAGATAAAAACCTTAAAAGAGAAATTTGAAAAGAAGTCTTAAAGGATTTCTATTCTGCCTCTCTTAGAGAAAAGTGCTGTTTATTATGTTTGTGAATTGTTTTGGTGATGAAAATAGAGTTGGAAAAAAGATAGGGCAATGTACAACATAGTGTCATCTCTTTATGTGATTTATTTTCTTATAGGGGCAGGGGGAAACAGGAGGGCAAATCATACAAATATTTTAGTAATAATAAAAATATGAGTTATTTCAATCTCTTTTTAAAATGCCACTCTGCTTCAATCAGAGAGTGAGATGGTCACACAAACAAATTCGGAACTAGATGATACAACTTTTCAAAAAGAAATGATTGCTACAGGCTAAATAAATGCACACATTCATAACACAAGTTGTCTTGTGTTTTCTCTAGCTATGCATATAGAAATTTATGGTGAAATATTATAATATAATATTTATAAGGCCAGACACTCAAACAGAATTGCTGAAATCACAGGACACTGCAACCTGCACTGTTGCCTTTCATTTAGGCCAACATTTGGGGGCTTAAGATGTTTAATTTTATATGTCAACTTGGCTAGGCCATGGTTCCCAGATATGTGGTCACACAGGAGTCTAGATATTTCTGTGAAGGTATTTTTTAGATAAGCTTAACATTTATTCAGCCAACTTTGAGTAAAGCAGATTACCTTCCATAATGCTGGTGGGCCTCATTCGATCTGTTAAAGACCTTAAGAGAAGAAGACTAAGGTTCCCAGAGGAAGGAAAAATTCTGCCTACAGACTGCCTTTGGACTCCAGCTACAACATGAATTCTTTCATTAGTCTCCAGTCTGCTGGACTGCTCTGAACCTTTGGGACCTGCCAGCATGTTTCAGAATGGAATGACACATTTGAAAGTCACTTACACATTTTTCTGTTAACATTGGTTCTTGGATATGAATCCTCCCATTCGTTAAATTGACTCATTATCATTCAGAACTCCTTTCCTTTAGTGCTTTTGGAAATTTTGACTATGAGCTCATCTGCAGCAGGAGTTATTTTTTTGGTGGGGATTCCTTACACCTTGTAATTTCAAATTCAAAGTACCCTTACAAGCCATTTTCCAAGTTTTCCCTTCAGAACCTAAGTGTTTTTACTGGTTCCAGATCAGTTTTTATATTAACCTTTATTCTGGGATGAATAGTATCAACTGAGACTTCAAAGTGAGGCATAGCCTTGGCATTTTGATGTTTCTCAGTTGACCCTATTTCCATCTCTGTATGTGTAGGATTTAGCCAATTTCTCTCACAAAACTTGCATTCAAAATGGTGCACAGGGCTTCCCTGGTGGCGCAGTGGTTGAGAGTCCACCTGCCGATGCAGGGGACGCGGGTTCGTGCCCCGGTCCGGGAGGATCCCACATGCCGCGGAGCGGCTGGGCCCGTAAGCCATGGCCGCTGAGCCTGCGCGTCCGGAGCCTGTGCTCCGCAATGGGAGAGGCCACAACAGTGAGAGGCCCACGTACCGCAAAAAAAAAAAAAAAAGGTGCACAAATATTAAGGGGACACACAACTCTATAGATTTCTTTTTGATAAGGGACATTTGAGAAGAATGGAGAAACCTACCACGCAGACACCTGGGTTAAGAGCTCTAAGGCAGAGGGCACTACAAGTGCGTGAAGTGTTGGAGGAACAGCAAGGAGACAAGTGTGGCTAGAACATAGTGAGAATGAGTGTGAGATGGATGAGACGATGTCAGAAAGGCGGTAGGAGCCAGTTCATGTAAGGTCTTGTAGGCCATCCTTGTATGCAAGGATGAGAGCAGAGAGAGAAGATGGTGGCTTGGAGGAGGGTGATAACAGTAGAAATGGTGAGAAGTTTTCAGATACTGGATATAGTTTAAAGTTATAATTTGCTGTTGGGATGATTATGAGTTTTTAAAGAAAAGAAAGGATTTAATTTTAGGAGTTTTATAGCTATGTGACCTTGGGCTACTAACTTTAACTTTTGTATGTATATTTTCTCATATATAAAATCCATTTTACAGTAGCCATTAGCTACATATAAATATGGCTATTTACATTAAAATTAAAACTAATTAAATAAAATTAAAATTCAGTTCATGAGTAGTATTAGGCACATTTCAAGTGCTCAGTAGCCACATGCATAGGATGTTTCCATCATTGCACCAAACTTTATTGGAATGCGCTGGACTAGAATATTTTTAAAGGCCTTTCTACTCAAAATCTAATAATTAAATAATCCTAGTGTTAACACAGTGGACATATATTGTTGCTATTTGTCAGTTAACTTATTTTGGCCAATAAGCAGTCTTGTTTAGGTCGTCAATAAGTGCTTACTGAATTCAATTGAGCCGAGACCAGTACAGAAAACCGTAAGTGATACCTCTGACCTGAACAGAAGGCTAGCAGCTGCAATAGAAAAAACCAAAAAACCCCCCAAAACGGGTGGGGGGATGTGAGACATCAAAAAGAAGAATGGTCAGCTCTTGAAAACTGATTAGTTAGGAAGCTGAGAAAGAAGTAGAGGACAACTGGACATTTAAAACAGCTGTGGAAAGGAGAAAATGGGTCAGAAGAAAGAGCAGTAGTGGGTCAGATGAGAAGTTGTAGCCCTTACAGTGCAAGCAGGTACTCTGGTGTGCATAATAAGATACTTGGAGAAAGAGATTAATCTGGAAACAAATTTTGGTGTTTATGTATTTTTCTCCTTTACATTCCTGTGTATTTAGTAACTTCTCTACCCCTTAAAACACATAAGAAAATATATACATTGTATAAATAATTGCTGAACTAAATTGAAAATGGATTGATTGAATGCAACTATTTTTGCACTTTTTCCTCAAATGTACACAGAGTTGTGTGTGGCAATATTTTAGTCTAACAAACAAGGAAAGACCCTGGAATCCTTAAACTAGCTTATGCATATTAGCAATAAATTATGCATTTCCAGTTGGCATCTGTTTATTAAATAATTCACTTAGTTTAAATTTTGTCTAAATATCTTTCCCCAATAATTTACAAAATCTCCTGTCAATGAAATGAAATAAACCAAATTCATTTTTTCTCCCTCCTTCCCTCCCTCTCTTCCTACTTCTCTCTCCTTTACTTCTACTCACCTCTCTGCCCTCCAAGATGATAATAGGAGGGGTCTGAGATATACCAAAGATGTTATTAATTTATTCTGTGTTATATAACAGTGTCAGAATTGAAAGAACATTTTAGATGAGTGAAATACATGATTTATATGTTTAAGAGCCCTGGGAAGTTTTTAACAGCACTCTAATTAAAAAAAAAAAAGACTATTAACCTGCTTTCCTTTCTTTTTCTGCCATCCGCTCCCCAGTTCCTTCTACTGATATTGCTGCAAAAATTGAGGAAAACACTTTCTCACTGAGATCAAGCAGGGCTCTCTTGTAGTCCACTTTTATTGTCTTGATAACACAATTCTAGAATATATCATGTGCTTTTGGTCTTCAGTTACTTTGAGGGGAGGCACACTTGGTGAATTCGCTGTCAAGTGGTTTTCAAAGGAGCCACTGCTTGTGCCTGATAGAGACCAGAGTGCAGGACCCAAATGGTAAATATTTAACAACGGGGAATTCTTCTTCCCTTGCTTGTACTCTAGCACAGATTTGTAATACTAATAATCAGCTTTAATTAATAGGTGGCTGTGCCTGAAGTCACAAGTCTCCCAACAACAAATTACATACACATCTTATTAAACCTTTTATTGCTGATGCCTCTTTTGCTGCAATAATGCACTCATCCTTCGATATGAACATCAAAAGCATTGCCTGATCCATCATAGATGCTAAAAAAAATTGTTGATTGAACAAATGTATAAATAAATGAAGGCTGAACCCTGCTATATCTTTCTGAGTGACTGTGTTCCATTGTTTATGTAATAATATTGCCAGGTTTGATGAGGATGATAATGATAATAACAAGCAAATCCCCTGCATTTTAGATTGTATTGCAATTTGCAAAATCTTTTCACATACATTGAGTCAACCAATTTTCATAGAGAAAGGAGAGTTGAATTCACTTATTTCTTACAGGTCATTAGTATTGGTAACTCCCATCCGGGTAAGTCCCTTTGTCATTGATTCTGGACTTCTTTAATTATACTGAACTGTGACCATAATGATTTATCTTGAACTGAAAAGTATTGAGGAGCAAGGAGGTTTCATGATGTTAAACATGTAAGGTTTTATCTAAAGGAGGCATCAGGAGAAAAGAGAATATTGTCATCAAAATATTAACAGTCTACTTCTATGATGCTGTGTAAACACTATGCCAAAGAAATATATTCCTTAAACAACTTATATTCTACGACCAGGATTATACAACCGGGGGCAGACACAGAAGAATGAAAGAAAAGTTACTTGTGAAAGCAATAATTGTATCCTTCAGTGTTCTATCTCTGGCAGTTTAATTAATATTTGGCTTGAGAGATAACTTGTCTGCTCTCAGAAGTTTAAAGCATCATTTCCTAAAGTGTATTATGCAGGATGGAAATCGGTGTAACTAAATGTGATCAACATGGAGATAGGCTCTCTTCAGGGAAGGACTTGTGTCTGGGCTACAGGAAGTTGTGGAGGGCAGACAGCGGTCATCAGACTCTCTCCAGTTCTCAGCTCCTTCAGGGCAGGCCTCAGCTGCAGAGAACTGCGTTCTTGGTCTCCCTCATCTGGTGACTGAGGTAGGACATTTCCCCTGGCACCCCGGAGCTCCATCTCAATGTCTACATCGGGGAGCACAATCCAGGACACCAGAAAAATGGCTCCCTACACTAAATGTTTGGGAAATCATCCAGGTTTTTACTTCTGAATTCTTAGAGCCTATAAATGCCCTTAATGCATCAAGAATCTCTGAGACCAGACTCTGCTGTACAGCATTTCCCAAACTTGATAGTCACTTTTTTCCCCCAGGAACATTTCACCAGACTATTATTCTGCAGAAAATGGGTCAGAGAACTGGCATAGCAATTCTTCTGGTCCACTGTAGGTTGATTTCTCAGCCATGAACACAGATAAATATTTTTGAACATATTACATTTTGCTGTACCACCTGTTGGGGAATAATGAGTTTTCTTTCTGCCCATTAAAAAAATTATATCTGATTTTTTTCCTATATCTATCTTTTGTAAGTCACAAGGGGACCTTCTTCATCTTATACCTCTCTTATTTCCCCAGGATGAATTCTGATTCTCCTTAGGTGCTTCTTTGTACTTCAAGCACCCTCTAACTCCCTTCCTCACTCCTCGGTTGCAGCACTGCTGAACTATAGCTATATTTACATTGTCTTTACTACTATCATAACTTTAGTTTTTATTTGTAAGCTTTAATTTCAAACTTACAGAAAAGTTACAAGAATAGTATCAAAAAATCCATATACCCTTTTCCCAGATTCACCTATTGCTAATCTATTGCCCCACTTGCTTTCCACATGCCCACTCTCTCTTTCTCCATTATTAAATATGTATGTATATGTGTGTGTATAGGTGTACATATATGTGTGTGTATAATTTTTTCTGAACCATTTGAGAGTAAATTGTTTACATTATGATACTGTACCTTAAATATTTGAGTGTGTATTTCCTAAGAGTAAGCATTTTCTCACATACCCACAGTGTAGTTCCCAACTTCAGTAAATTTATCATTGATCTAGTAACTTTCTCTTATTTGCTATCTGTATTCCAATTTTGTCAGTTGATCCAGTAATGTCCCTTAGAGCATGTTTTCTCAGTGAGAAGGCCCTTCCTGAACATGGAAAAATGAGCAGAGACAGGGATAATAATTTCATTGTGTATTTTTTTTTAATATTGGATCTGAAGTGAAATCAACACCAACTAATACTCCTGAACAGTTGGCATGTACTAGGCACTTTTACATAGATAATCTTGTTTAATCCTCTCAATAAGGCTATAAAGTAGCAGTATCCCCATTCAGCAAATGGTAGAACTGGAACTTAGGGAGTTTAACTGACTAGGCTAGAAGAGCAAATAAGAGATGGCTAATCCATTAAGCTAGCCCTCGGGGACTTTGTCTCTTCATCTTTGAATATGACACAGGCTCTACAGGCATAAAAAAATTCAATATTATTTTATTATTTGTTAAATCAACTGACTGAATGGACAGCTGGATGAAGAGACAGTACCAAGGTGAGACAATGGATTCTTGGAGTACAAATTCAGCAATGACATGCAGTTAGAGGAGGCCTGTATGCCATTTTCTGTGTGTGTTGCAGTGTTCTGGGATATAATGATGATACTTTGCTGGGAAAAATTATGTTAATCCTTGAGAATTCTCTACCAAATTTTGTTTCTTGATATGCCTTATATTTTATGAAGAATTACATTTCCTGGCCACTGGATTAATTTAATGTAATTGTCATGTTCTTTTAGGACATGCTCCAGCCCAGTGGATAATGAAAGCTCACTAAATAGAAAACAATAAAATAAAATAAATTGGAATAGGGTTTAAGAAGGAACAAATTAAGGAGACTCTTACAAGGGGTACAACTCCTCGGAATGGAGAGCCTTTTATTTTTGTAAGGAGGCATCATTAATTATTCTAATCATGTGTACTCAAAGAAGAATATTCAAGAACCTTTTAAAGGAGGGTTCAAGCAAGTTTATATCTTATTTTTTTCCACAGAATCTAGAAATTCCACAAATCAGTAGCTGAAAAATGTGTGTGTGTGTGTGTGTGTGTTAAGGTAGTTGGCACAAAGCTCCATCATTATTGAGGAGGTGACGATGTTAGATGTGTCTCAACAAGGGATTAGTTTATCAATTGGAGCTATCTGAATTTCCAGAAATTCCCCTTCTGCTCCTGGATCCAATCTGGCTGTATATTTCCTTAAATGAGTCAGAACCTTTGCATCCTTTTCTTCCTGTTCTAACCTAGAGCTTTGTATGAGCGTGGAACTACAGTCTTTCTCTTCAACTGTTCTGAATATGAGTAAATTGAATTAACCCCCCCCCCCACCACTGTTGTACGGTCTCTGTAGCCTTGCCCCTTAGAAACAGCACTCAGGAGCTCTTGTTTTTGAGACTGTTCTTCCAGCATTCAGATTTAGGTACAGCAGGGGATGGAAGAAGAAATTTTCAGATTCCATGGTGGGCTGGATTAAATTACTCCACAGGCCATATGTCTCACAGACCTACTAGAGTGGATTAAGTGTTTTGCTTCCTCTTTGAATTTGAATATTTTCTAATAAGAGAAAGAAAATGTTAATGCAGACCTAGTAGGGGAGAGACAGACAAAAAAACAAATTCAGTTAGCAAAGAAGCATCCTGGATACTTCCTGTTGGTGCAGGTCAGCAAGGACCAGATGGATTTGAAGATGAAAAGGTTGAAGCAGGCCATTCTAGTTGGAATTCATTAACAATTAATACATGTTCCATCAAGGACCAAGAGTAACCACAGGTTTGGGTTTCTTAAAATATTTGTTTGCTTTAAACTCCTTTCTATAGTTTTATGACCTAGACTATTAGAACTTAAAAATAAAAAAACCTAATACACCTATAATTGCATATGAAGGAAAAACATAGGCAGGTATACGGAGTTAAAAAGACTTGGGCTGTGATTCAACAACCATATGAACTCTGACATGGTATTTAATACTTTGAGTCTTTATTTTTCGATAGTAAATTGGAAATAACAATAACTGTCATAATTAACCTTTGCAGATATTACTAATAGAAAATTTGAATCCTGTTTTTTTAACTGTTGAACACAGGTTCTCAACTACAATCCTATATTTCCACTTCTGCAGAGAATGAAAATAAAGGCTTAGAACCTATGATGTTAGCTTCCTTTTCTTTTTTTTTAACATATTCATTGGAGTATAATTGCTTTACAATGGTGTATTAGTTTCTGCTGTATAACAAAGTGAATCAGCTATACATATACATACATCTTCATATCTCCTCCCTCATCCATCTCCCTCCCACCCTCCCTATCCCACACCTCTAGGTGTACACAAAACACCGAGCTGATCTCCTTGTGCTATGTGGCTGCTTCCCACTGGCTATCTATTTTACATTTGGTAGTGTATATATGTCCATGCCACTCTCTCACTTTGTCACAGCTTACCCTTCCCCCTCCCCATGTCCTCAAGTCCATTCTCTACGTCTGCATCTTATTCCTGTCCTGCCCCTAGGTTCTTCAGAACCTTTTTTTTTTTTACATTCCATATATGTGTGTTAGCATATGGTATTCATTTTTCTCTTTCTGACTTACTTCACTCTGCATGACAGTCTCTAGGTCCATCCACCTCACTACAAATAACTCAATTTCGTTTCATTTTATGGCTGAGTAATATTCCATTGCATATATGTGCCACATCTTCTTTATCCATTCATCTGTTGATAGACACTTAGCTTGCTTCTGTGTCCTGGCTATTGTAAATAGAGCTGCAATGAACATTGTGGTACATGTCTCTTTTTCAATTATGGTTTTCTCAGGGTATATGCCCAGTAGTGGGTTTGCTGGGTCGTATGGTAGTTCTATTTTTAGTTTTTTAAGGAAACTTCACACTGTTCTCCATAGTGGCTGTATCAATTTACATTCCCACCAGCAGTGCAAGAGGGTTCCCTTTTCTCCACACCCTCTCCAGCATTTATTGTTTGTAGATTTTTTGATGGTGGCCATTCTGACTGGTGGGAGGTAATACCTCATTGTAGTTTTGATTTGCATTTTTCTAATGCTTAGTGATGTTGAGCATCCTTTCATGTGTTTGTTGGCAATCTGTATATCTTCTTTGGAGAAATGCCTATATAGGTCTTCTGCCCATTTTTGGACTGGGTTGTTTTTTTTATTAAGCTGCATGAGCTGCTTGTATATTTTGGAGATAAATCCTTTGTCAATTGCTTCATTTGCAAATATTTTCTCCCATTCTAAGGGTTGTCTTTTGGTCTTGTTTATGGTTTCCTTTGCTGCACAAAAGTTTTTAAGTTTCATTAGGTCCCATTTGTTTATTTTTGTTTTTATTTCCATTTCTCTAGGAGGTGGGTCAAAAACGATCTTGCTGTGATTTATGTCATGGAGTGTTCTGCCTATGTTTTCCTCTAAGAGTTTTATAGTGTCTGGCCTTACATTTAGGTCTTTCATCCGTTTTGAGTTTATTTCTGTGTATGGTGTTAGGGAGTGTTCTAATTTCATTCTTTTAGTTGTAGCTGTCCAGTTTTCCCAGCACCACTTATTGAAGAGGCTGTCTTTTCTCCACTGTATATTCTTGCCTCCTTTATCAAAGACAGGGTGACCATATGTGCGTGGGTTTATCTCTGGGCTCTCTATCCTGTTCCATTGATCTATATTTCTGTTTTTGTGCCAGTACCATACTGCCTTAATTACAGTAGCTTTGTAGTACAGTCTGAAGTCAGGGAGCCTGATTCCTTCAGCTCCATTTTTTGTTCTCTAGATTCCTTTGGCTATTTGGGGTCTTCTTTGTTTCCATACAACTGTGAAATTTTTTGTTCTAGTTCTGTGAAAAATGCCATTGGTAGTTTGATAGGGATTGCATTGAATCTGTAGATTGCTTTGGGTTGTATAGTCAATTTCACAATGTTGATTCTTCCAATCCAAGAACATGGTATATCTCTCCATCTATTTGTATCATCTTTAATTTCTTTCATCAATGTCTTATAGTTTTCTGCATGCAAGTCTTTTGTCTCCTTAGGTAGGTTTATTCCTAGGTATTTTATTCTTTTTGTTGCAGTGGTAAATGGGAGTGTTTCCTTAATTTCTCTTTCAGATTTTTCATCATTAGTGTATAGGAATGCAAGAGATTTCTGTGCATTAATTTTATTTCCTGCTACTTTACCAAATTCATTGATTAGCTCTAGTAGTTTTCTGGTAGCATCTTTAGGATTCTCTATGTATAGTATCGTGTCATCGGCAAACAGTGACAGCTTTACCTCTTCTTTTCTGATTTGGATTCCTTTTATTTCGTTGTGTTCTCTGATTGTGTGGCTAAAACTTCCAAAACTATGTTCAATAATAGTGGTGAGAGTGGACAACCTTGTCTTGCTCCTGATCTTAGTGGAAATGGTTTCAGTTTTTCACCATCATGAATGATGTTGGCTGTGGGTTTGTCATATATGGCCTTTATTATGTTGAGGTAATTTCTATGCCTATTTCTGGAAGGTTTTTTTTTTTTATCATAAATGGGTGTTGAATTTTGTCAAAAGCTTTTTCTGCGTCTATTGAGATGATCATATGGTATTTCTCCATCTATTTGTTAATATGGTGCATCACATTGATTGATTTGCGTATACTGAAGAATCCTTGCATTTCTGGGATAAACCCCAATTGATTGTGGTGTATCATTGTTTTAATGTGCTGTTGGATTTTTTTTGCTAGTATTTTGTTGAGGATTTGTGCATCTATGTTCATCAGTGATATTGGCCTGTAGTTTTTTTACTTTGTGGCATCTGTCTGGTTTTGGTATCAGGGTGATGGTGGCCTGATAGACTAAGTTTGGGTGTGTTCCTCCCTCTGCTATATTTTGGAAGAGTTTGAGAAGGATAGGTGTTAACTCTTCTCTAAATGTTTGATAGAATTCACCTGTGAAGCCATCTGGTCCTGGGCTTTTGTTTGTTGGAAGATTTTTAATCACAGTTTCAATTTCAGTGCTTGTGATTTGTCTGATTATATTTTCTATTTCTTCCTGGTTCAGTCTTAGAAGGTTGTGCTTTTCTAAGAATTTGTCTAATTCTTCCAGGTTGTGCATTTTATTGGCATATAGTTGCTTGTAGTAATCTCTCATGTTCCTTTGTATTTCTGCAGTGTCAGTTGTTACTTCTCCTTTTTCATTTCTAATTCTATTGACTTGAGTCTTCTCCCTTTCTTTCTTGATGAGTTTGGCTAATGGTTTAACAATTTTGTGTATCTTCTCAAAGAACCAGCTTAAGATTTATTGATATTTGCTATCTCTTCCTTCATTTCTTTCTCATTCATTTCTGATCTGATCTTTATGATTTCTTTCCTTCTACTATTTTTGGGGCTTTTTTGTTCTTCTTTCTCTAATTGCTTTAGGTATAAGGTTAGGTTGTTTATTTGAGATGTTTCATGTTTCTTGAGGTAGGATTGTATTGCTATAAACTTCCCCCTGAGAACTGCTTTTGCTGCATCCCATAGGTTTTGGGTCATAATGTTTTCATTGTCATTTGTTTCCAGGTATTTTTTGATTTCCTCTTTGATTTCTTCAGTGATCTCTTGGTTATTTAGTAGTGTATTGTTTAGCCTCCTTGTGTTTGTAATTTTTTACAGATTTTTTCCTGTAATTGATATCCAGTGTCATACCGTTGTGTTCAGAAAAGATACTTGATACGATTTCAGTTTTCCTAAATTTACCAAGGCTTGAATTGTGATCCAAGATATGATCTATCCTGGAAAATGTTCCATGAGCACTTGAGAAGAAAGTGTATTCTGTTGTTTTTGGATGGAATGTCCTATGAATATCAATTAAGTCCATCTTGTTTAATGTGTCACTTAAAGTTTGTGTTTCCTTATTTATTTTCATTTTGGATGATCTGTCCATTGGTGAAAGTGGGGTATTAAAGTCCCCTACTATGATTGTGTTACTGTTGATTTCCCCTTTTATGGCTGTTAGCATTTGCCTTATGTATTGAGGTGCTCCTATGTTGGGTGCATAAATATTTACAATTGTTATAGCTCCTTCTTGAATTGATCCCTTGATCATTATGTAGTGTCCTCCATTGTCTCTTGCAATAGTCTTTATTTTAATGTCTATTTTGTCTGATATGAGAATTGTTACTCCAGCTCTCTTTGGATTTCCATTTGAATGGAATATCTTTTTCCATCCCCTTCTTTCAGTTGGTATGTGTCCCTAGGTCTGAAGTGGGTCTCTTGTAAACAGCGTATGTACAGGTCTTCTTTGTGTATCCATTCAGCCAGTCTATGTCTTTTGGTTGGAGCATTTAATCCATTTACATTTAAGGTAATTATCGATATGTATGTTCCTTTTACCATTTTCTTAATTGTTTTGGGTATGTTATTTTAGGTCTTTTCCTTCTCTTGTGTTTCCTGCCTAGAGAAGTTCCTTTAGCATTTGTTGCAGAGCTGGTTTGGTGGTGCTGAATTCTCTTAGCTTTTGCTTATCTGTAAACGTTTTAATTCTCCGTTGAATCTGAATGAGATCTTTGCTGGGTAGAGTAATCTTGGTTGTAGGTTTTTCCCTTTCATCACTTTAAATATGTCCTGCCACTCCCTTCTGGCTTGCAGAGTTTCTGCTGAAAGATCAGCTGTTAACTTTATGGGGATTCCCTTGTATGTTATTTGTTGCTTTTCCATTGCTGCTTTTAATATATATTTTTTCTATTTAATTTTTGATAGTTTGATTAGTATGTGTCTTGGCATGTTTCTCCTTGCATTTATCCTATATAGGACTCTCCACGCTTCCTGGACCTGATTGACTATATTCTTTCCCATATTAGGGAAGTTTTCAACTATAATCTCTTCAAATATTTTCTCAGTCCCTTTCTTTTTCTCTTCTTCTTCTGGGACCCCTATAATTTGAATGTTGGTGCCTTTAATGTTTTCCCAGAGGTCTCTGACACTGTCCTAAATTCTTTTCGTTCTTTTTTCTTTATTCTGGTCTGCAGTAGTTATTTCCACTATTTGATCCTCCCGGTCACTTATCCGTTGTTCTGCCTCAGTTATTCTGCTACTGACTCCTTCTAGAGAATTTTTAATTTCATTTATTGTGCTGTTCATCATTGTTTGTTTGCTCTTTAGTTCTTTTAGGTCCTTTTTAAACGTTTCTTGTATTTTCTCCATTCTACTTCCAAGATTTTGGATCATCTTTATTATCATTACTCTGAATTCTTTTTCAGGTAGACTGCCTATTTTCTCTTCATTTGTTTGGTCTGGTGGGTTTTTACCTTGCTCTTTCATCTGCTGTGTATTTCTCTGTCTTCTCATTTTCCTTACTGTTTTTGGGGTCTCCATTTCCTAGGCTGCAGGTTCGTAGTTCCTGAAATTTTTGGTGTCTGCCCCCAGTGGCTAATCTTGTTTCAGTGGGTTGTACAGGCTTCCTGGTGGAGGGGACTGGTGTCTGTGTTCTGGTGCATGAGGCCTTATCTTGTCTTTCTGGTGGGCAGGACCACATCCAGTTGTGTGATTTGGGGTGTATATGAACTTATTATGATTTTTGGCAGCCTCTCTGCTATTGGGTGGGTTTGTGTTCCTGCCTTGCTAGTCGTTTGGCCTAGGGTGTCCAGCACTGTAGCTTGCTGGTCGTTGAGTGTAGCTGGATCTTAGCGTTGAAATAGAGATCTCTGGGAGATCTTTTGCCATTTGATAGTATGTGGGGCCGGGAGGTCTCTGGTGGACCAATGTCCTGAACTCGGCTCTCCCACATCAGAGGCTCAGGCGTGACACCCGGCTAGAGCACCAAGACCCTGTCTGCCTCACGGCTCAAACATGGGAGAGGCCCCCTTGCTTGGAAACGTGCAGCTGGGGAGCTTGGTGTGAAACTTTGCCATATACGAGCAGTGAGGCAGGGGGTCTCCCGAGGCACCGGATCTGTGCTTTCCCTGCGTGAGAGCCCAAGCAGTGAGGTCTCACCCACGGCTTCCTTTCTTTTATCAAATTTAAAATGGTAGGATGCTGTGGGAGTGGGAGAAGGAAAGAAAGTGAATAAAACTGAGGAAGATTTTGAAATTTCTGGATGTTTCTGTTATTCTTTTTCTTTTAAAACCCAGGAAAAGACAGTAAATGTGAGTTCATCATTACAAAGAAATAAATCTGAAATCACAACAAAGCATTTTCCCTGTGGCCCTCATGGCTTTCCAAGGTAATTGAGTCTAAAGAAGAAAACAGAAGCATATTATAAATAGAAACTAATAGACTAAATAGAAATTGAATTTGGATTTTTTTTTTAAGAAAAACTCATATTGATGATATAATCTATTGTGTTAATGAGTGCTTATATACATAGAGAAAGTCAACCAACCCATTAAAGGACTCTCCAGTGTGGGCTCCTCCAATATTAGCCCTGTGTTTAATACATTATATTTCAAAAATGAACCTGATGATGTCATTTAGACATACCCTATCTGTGACGACCAGACATCCTTTGGTGGGGCAAATATTAAGTCTACTTTTTGGATCAAGAGAATGAGAGGTCTTCCTAGGATTATATAAATAGAGAAGGATATTTGCATCACCTGAATACTGTGTCTGGGGCTTTACTTTTGTCTCCCATGCTAGCTCTCAGAGAGCATTATGTCAAAAAAAGCAGTATTTCTCTTCTGGTTCATCTGAAGAGATTTGTAAGGTCAAATACACACACCTAATTAGTGGAAAGTGAAATAAACACTCTTCAAGGTCTCGTAGCCCTATGATGGGGTAAGCTGCCAGCCAGAGCGGTGTTTGACTGACGACACAGCTAAGCAGAGCGTTTAGACAACTGTATGTACTAGGTTTTGCTTAGCAGCAAAAGAAGTACTAAATAAATTGAATTCTAAGTCATCTGCAAATTAGACCATTAGTCACAGAGGCAGTTAAGTGGGCAGACACACGGACTGTGCATATATAATGATTTTTACTTTACTACCAAATATCCCAAATCTTCTTCCTTTGCTTTAAATTCTCACAATTGGGCTGAATCTAGAGGATGGCAAAACGCTATTTGGTTAACCCATTGCTTCCCAGTCTTTTTAATATTATAGCAAATACAGATATTGCATATTAAAAACAGCACATATGGGCTTTCCTGGTGGCACAGTGGTTAAGAATCCACCTGCCAATGCAGGGGACACGGGTTGGAGCCCTGGTCCGGGAAGATCCCACATGCCATGGGGCAACTAAGCCCATGCACCACAAATACTGAGCCTGAGTGCCACAACTACCAAAGCCCGCGCACATAGAGCCCATGCTCCACACAAGAGAAGCCACCGTAATGAGAAGCCCGTGCACTGCAACGAAGAGTAGCCCCTGCTTGCCGCAACTAGAGAAAGGCTGCATGCAGCAACAAAGACCCGACACAGCCAAAAATAAATAAAATAAATACATTTACTTTAAAAAAAAGCGCATATTGTTCCAGATATCACTCATGAAGCAAGTTTGAATGCCACTGAAAGGTGTCATCAGTTGCAAAATGAAGTGCATATTTTAAATGTGAAGATTTACGCTTGAAACAGTGCATGCTAAGAGCCCTGCCTGGACTCTTACTGTCCCTTACACCTGAACCCAACTACGCATACCTCAGGTTGAGCACAGCGCTCCTTAGACTGGAACACAACTTCCTTTAGCAAAGTCTTGACTGCCTTGTTTGAGCGAAGATGGTTCACCTTCAGCACTGAGGTGCTGCGGTAGAGTCACACTGTGTACACCCCTAAGGAACAGCGAGTGCAGAACCCAGCTTTACAATGCCTGCTGCCTGTGAGGACAGCAGGGTGCTGTTGGTCCACTATCCAAGAATTCCTTGATGAGTCTGTTTGTAACCAACCTAGGGTTTCTGTGTACCTCAGGCCCTACCCAGAAGTTCCAAAGATGCACTGACTCAATATCATGTACCATCCCTTTAAAGCATTTGCAGAGCACCAACAAGAGCATGGATCCCTTTCATGAAGCATCTGCTTTGTATCTTTCTAATTGCCACCTTAAAGACAGAGTAACAATGTCAAGAATTAGCAAGTAAAATCAGCTCTCCACTATCTGGTCTACTCCATAAAGGATCTCTTGTACTAAACATTCGGTGTGGAACAAGAACAATGGCAGCTGAAAAGCCACAGAACTTGAAACTGGTTCAGGTGAAGGAATATTTTATGAATTGCTTCTATTATATTATAGTAGGCAGTATGTCACCAGAACCTGACAAGGTTAGGAATAATCTCATAATTTACACTCTAGGAGAACTCACAAAAGCATTTTGAGGTTAAGAATTCATTGGAAGAGAGAAATAGTTTCACTTACAGTGATGTGAGTTAGAGGGCTATAAATCACCAGAGAAGTTAGCAGATTATTTTCCAGAGTATGTCAATTCACTTAGATAATATTTATTAATAATATTTTCCTAATTATAGGAAATTGTGTAAATAGAAATTTAAGGTAATTAGATATTACTCATAATTCAACCACCCAGAAGCAACTACCATAAATATATTGGAGTACATCTTTCTAGTCATTTTTCTATGAATATATAAATATGTATACAAAATATTAAGATATATTTTTTGTACGTAAAAGTTCTAGGGCTTCCCTGGTGGCGCAGTGGTTGAAGGTCCGCCTGCCAATACAGGGGACACGGGTTCGTGCCCCGGTCCGGGAGGATCCCACATGCCACGGAGTGGCTGGGCCCGTGAGCCATGGCTACTGGGCCTGCGCGTCCGGAGCCTGTGCTCCGCAATGGGAGAGGCCACAACAGTGAGAGGCCTGCGTACCGCCAAAAAAAAAAAAAAAAAGTTCTAGCCACCAATTCCAGTGTGTGGGGGGAGGGTTTCCACAACACCAAGCAATTCTGTGACATCAGCTGGGTGTCCTACAGTTCAACTCAATTGAGTTGACAGTAACCACTGAGAGAAAGCATCAAATTCCACAAGGTTAAGGGTTCAGTCCCATAAGACTGCCCCCACCCGTGCTTCAGATGCCAGTCACAAGGTCAGGTAATCACCACCTCTGCTTCTAACTGACCAGCTGTAGATTGGAAATTCCAATGACCCCTTTCTTGGTTTCAATTAATGTGCTAGAGAGGTTTGCAGAACTCAGAGAAACATTTTACTTACTAGACTACTGGTTTATTATAAAAGGATACAACTCAGGAACAGTCAGATGGAAGAGATGCAGAGGGCAAGATATGGGGAAAGGGCACAGAGCTTCCATTGTGAAGGAGAGTGGGGCTCCTCTCCAGTGCCCCATTCGCCTCAGATATGCATGTGTTTACCAACCTGGAAGCTCTCCAAACACCATCTTGTTGTTTTTTTATGGCGGCTTCATCATATAGGCATGATTGATGAAATCATTGGCCATTGGCGATTGAACTCAATCTCTAGCCCCTCTTCCCTCTCGCAATGTTGGGGGGTGGGACTGAAAGTTCCAACCCTCCAATCACATGGTTGGTTCTCTAGCAACCAGCCCCCCATCCTTAGGTTACCCAGGAGCTTTATAAAAGTCATCTGATTAACATGACAAAAGAAGCCTTAGGAAATTCCAGAGGTTTTAAGAGCTCTGTGCCACAAACAGTGGACGAAGACCAAATATGTATTTCTTATTATAAATCACAATATCACAGTAAGCTGTTGCTTTTAACTAGTACACGTTGCAGATATCTCCCCTCCTCATTACTTTTATAATAGTGCTATGGACTGAATTGTGTCCTCTCCGACAAATTCAACATGTTGAAACCATAACCCACAATGTGTCTGGAGCTAGATAGGTCTTTAGGAGGTAGTTAGCATTAAATTAAGTCATAAAACTGTGGCCTTGTAAGAAGAAGAAAAGAACAACAGATTCTCTCTTTCTCTCTCTCTTTCTCTCTCTCTCTCTGCCATGTGAGGATGCAGTGAGGTGGCTGTCTGCAAGTCAGGAAGATAGCTCTTACCAGAACCAGACCATGCTGGCCCCATGATCCAGACTTGCAGCTTCCAGGACTGTGAGAAAATACATTTTTGTTGTTTAAGCCACTCAGTTTGTGGTATTTTGTTATGGCAGCCCAAGCAGAGTAAGACATAGACAGACTTCATTTGTATATAGTTTCTAGTTATCTTTGGTCATCACTTTCCTTTTCTAGTTCCTTTTCTTCCCTTCATACCTGACTGTTGCACACTGTTGTGATACTCAGGAACTGTATATGTTCTTTTTTTCAAAGAAAGAACCTTCCCAAACAGCATGAGGTGTTGAAAGGGATATCTTGGAACTTCCTTGAAAATGAATTGTGAGCATCTTCTAGATGAGAGTTATGATACAGCACCTAAAACATGAGAATGAGTCTCCTAAATCATAGATTGTTAGTGCTTTTCGCTTTTAGCAGCATACTTGACAGATAAAAGGAAGGTGTTTATACGTCAACTTTAAGCATATTTGTTAGCTGAAGTATGGAGAAATTACAAAAAATATTATGGAACATGTGAGAAAAGAAATCAGAGTGACTTCTGATGGGAAATCACACATTTGTAGGACACAAACTGTAGTTCCTTGTAAAACTTTCAATAGTGCTTGTAAATGGTGGGCTACAGAGCCAAGAGTAACCCTTAACTATTTTATTTATTTATGATTTGCTTATTAACAGACTATTTTCCTATTTATATTTCAAGTAGTAAAATGAATTTGCTTTCCTCAGTTTACATCAAATGGTATGGAAGGGAAGCAATTTCCAGAATGTGCTGAGAGAATGGGCAAAGGGAAATCATGCCAAGATTTTAAAACACTCCAGAACAAGGTACAAAGTAAAATTTCTCCTTAGGATAGCAGATGCATTAGCAGTAGGCACATTAAAAGTCTGTTCCTAGTGACAGGGTCTGTTTCTCAGGTATACATCATGAGAAACAGGGAAGAGAATGAACGTTGAAGGAAGTATGGAGAGAAGAACTAACTGTCTATAGGTCATAGCTTATGAGGAGTCCTTACTCAGGAACTGAGGATCCTGAGGGAGATATGAGGCCATAGTCTGCAGTTCTCAAAAGTTAAAATGGGGGAAACAGAATACCAGTTGCTAAACAACTTTTCCAAGGTCACTCAACTAGCAACGAATCCAGAACCAGTATTAAATGCTTCAGATGCTTCAGATGCTTGAGTTTAATTTTCTTTCCACTCCACACAATGACAACCATAATATTCCATATCTGCAAGTATGACAGTTTTCATTTGTAAGATTTCGAGTCTACATTTACTGTATACACCTAATCCTTAAATCAAAATAGGAAGATAACCTAAAAATAAAACTGACATTATTTCTTATTTCCAATCTCTCTTCCTTCTTTTGCTTTTTGGTCCCTAATTTTTATGCTAAAGACATTTATAGAGAATGTTACATTCTAGGGAAAAATATAATACCTCCAAATCCCTTAGTGAATATTCTTCATCAATTAATTTGGTTTCATAAGCACTCCAGAAGGAATACAAATAGCACCTGTATTTAGAACTGATTTTTTTCCTGCAGTGCCTTGGCAGGAGGGGGAAGTTGAAAGAGTGGGGTTACTTGGTAAAACTCTTTGCCCTTTTCTTTTTGTAAATGTTGTCTTTTTTTGTAAATGTCAAGTCCAAATTATAGGTGAGTATTGGCAGAGTTGCACAGACTATCTGAGACCCATTACAGCCTCTGGCATTTGTGCTGCTAAATTTGTAATGAGTTGCAGGTGTTTGTGATTGAATTTTGTGTTGCCTTTGTGATTGGCTCACTGCTTCACAGTCCATAAAGGCTACACTTTTTTTTCCTTTTTTTTTTCTTTTTGGTGATGTTAAAATTGTGGTGATACAAAAACTCCAGTTAAAAACTAAGGTAGATAGTAATCGTTTTAACAGAGAGAAAGGTCTGTATGTTTTAAAACATGTCGATTTTCATAATAATCCATGGGGGCAGTCACCAGTTCAAGAATATATCTCAAATATAATGATAATAGTTTGACATATTTCATTGAGGATTGAGGTTGGAAGATATCATTTAGGCCATCTTCTACTCGAGCAGTTCTCAATGTGGATAAGAATTCAATGTGGATAAGAATTCAAATAAGCTTCAACGTGGATAAGAATTACCGGGAAGAGATCCTTCTTTAAAAAAGAGTTCTGTTGCCTCCTTTTCTTTCTCTAAGATTTAGACTCAACAAATGTGGGCATAGAGGCCAGCAATCTGTATATTAAAAACCAAGATCTTAGGTCATTCCTAAGCACGTGTTTCATATATGACTCTTTCAGAAGCACTATATCTAGCTCATTTCCTTTGCTTTATAGGTGAGGGATGAAGACCAGAGATTATAGAAAAAAAGATCTATTTGTGTTTCCTGAAGATTTCATGGAAGAGGCAAGTTTAGTAAGATAGCGTCATTCCGACTTCAGAATTATTGTTGTTTTTTCTATTAGTTTAGATTATCCACAGACTTCATTGGGGCTTGTAGAACTTAGTAATTATCCTGGATTAGTACAGAGGTAGCATATACTATATTTGGTCTATCAAGCCCCTATATATAATCTGAAATATATATTTATATATTTTATAGGTATGGGTGTGTGTAGAGTTGACAAGGCAAATAAGATGATAATATAGAGTAGTTCGTAGAATGCCTGATACAGAAAGGATGTCAAGTGTCATATGCTGTTGCAAATATGTAGACTACAACTTTTAGATGTATGAATATCTTTCAGGATCTTACCCAGTTTCAGGATTATCACTAATAACACAATACTAGTAAGTATTTTATGAACACTCACCATGCTCTTTTGATGAGCATTTAGTATGTATTATTCCAGTTTACTATCACAATAGCCTTACGAAGCTGGTACAATTATTTATTTAACCTTTTTTCGACAGGTGAGAAAATTGAGATTTGGAAAGTTTAAGTAACTTATCCAAGGTCAAAGAGCTAGTAAGGTGTGAAGCTTGGATTTGAACCTAAGAACTCTGATTCCAGAGTCAGAGCCCTTGAGAACCAATGCCCCAATGCCACCCTGTCTTGGATATGTAGAAACATCACTACAGTATGGAGCTACAGATAGCTGATTACCAGGGAGTGCTGCTTGATGAAACAAAAACTAAATACGCACTATTGTATTTGCCTCATCTGATTCAGTACTGCATTTGTAGATCATGCCAGTGAATGCATAGCTGCCATATATATATATATATATATATATATATATATATATATACACACACACACACACACACACTCATACCTGCAGTTTGATAAGCTGCAGCTATGAATAAGATCAAGTATAAATAAACCTATTTATGTATGTGGGTATATGTGTATGTATCTATTTTCTATTTCCAGGATACGTGTATAAAATTAACAGAAACACTAACAGAAACACACAAGAACACAAATCATTTGCTGCATGATTCTCTTAACCCGTATTTTAATTTGGTGGTGCTTTATTTTGAATTTTGATTTTGTCTAAAGCTTGCTATCTTGTTTAATTAAAATATTTACATAGGACTCATGTATATATGTCAGATACAAGTAGTGTTGATTGGGTGCTTAGTGCCTGATATACAGTAGGCACTCAATATTTGAAGAAATAAAGCATGTGTTAGGAAGCATAGAAAATGCTCATATACAATATCTGTGTTAGTCATGGTCCTGGCAGGAAACAAATGCTCACCTAAGGGTTTAGCTAAAGCTACCCAAGAAAAGGACTATTTACAAAGGTTTGGGCAGTGAGGTATTCAGCAGGAAGACATTACTACCTGTGAAAGGGCAAGAGGAAGAAATGAAGTTACCAGTGCCTGATAAAAGCTGGGCTAAGAAAAGAAGAGAGCTGCCAGGCAGAAGCTGTTACCATGATCAGCTAGTGAAGAAACCATAGCCACACAGGGAAAAGGATGGGGACCCGACAGGAAGAGGAAGTTCCTCTCATTGTTGAATCTCAAAGAGAAGCTTAAGGGAAAATGAATCTAGGTTATACATATTATGGAAGTCAGGCATGGCCAAGAGTAGAGTGGAGAGGGGTACAAAATAGATCTGGGGTATAAGCTTTATATCATTTCATGTCATCTTTTCAACAATAATGTATCTTAGTAATTATCTCCATCACAAATAAAATTTTTATGTATTTTATATTATCAAAAATATGTATTATGTCACCCAATATCTAGATGTTGGGGAAAAATTCACTTAACGGGAAAGTCAAAGTCCATGCTCTTGCTGAGATTATCTTTTAGAAAATAAGAAGACAGAAAATAAGACAAATGATGGAAAAACGTCATTTCAGATAGTGGTAAGTGCTGTAAAGACAATGCAATATGGTTTTCCAATGATAGTTACTGGGAGAGGAGTAACTGGGAAAGAGATGACTTTAGACTGGGTGAGAAGGAAAGGACTCTCTGATGAGGTACTATTTAAGCAGAGACCTGTAGGATATGAAGAGTCTATGGAGAGGACAGCCTTTTAAAATGTGACAGAGAAGTGCTCCAAGAAAAGGGAACAGAAAGCACAAATGCATAAGAGAGGAACAAGCTTGGTGGGTTATGTGAAGAACAGCCTAACAATGGCAGAGAGCCACATGTTTGGTGAATATGGAGGAGAGTAACACAGGAGGTGGTGGGCAAGATAACACAGGGCCTTGGGATGAGTTTGGATTGCATTTACAGGACAATATAATCCCCTTGGAGGATTCTGAGCAGGGAAAAGACGCTATCTGATTTATGTTTTTAAAAAGATCCCTCAGGTTGCTGCACTGAGAATAGATTATAAAAAAAAAAAAGGCAAGAGAACAGGCATGGAGACTTACTAGGATCGTTAGCATTGAATATGGTAAGGAGTCGATAGAAATGAGTTTGTTTTTTTTTTTTTAGCGTCAACATTCTTATGCGAATAGTGAAGAAAAAGGGGGGTGGGGAGCAAAATAATCACTACGGCTTTGGTTTGAGTAACTAGGTGAACGACAGTGTCACTTACTGAGAGGGGGAGACTGAGATGGTCGTGGGTGGGAAAATGAAAAGAATTGGTGCATTTTATGTTTGAGATGCTTATGAAATATCCATGTGGAGTTTAAAGCCATGGAGCTGGATTGGATTATCTAGAGAGAGAGTGTGTAGACAGAAATGAGAAAGTTGAGCATACAACTGACTCAAAATTAACTTTTAATATATGGCATTCTTTTGGATACCTGAACTCAAATTGATGGCTAAGAAAGATTTTATTTTTCGCTAGAATGTATTCAGCCTATAAATCAGTGGTTTTCAAATTTATTTATTTCTTTTAGCATCAGAAATACTTTGCAAGCCAAATCTTGTGAAGGAAAACACTACATAAACATATTGAAATGTTGATTATATAAAGCTGAGTATGTATGGGGGGCTATTATAATGTTCTCACTACTCTTGAATGTGTTTAAAACTCTCCATAAAAAAAAAAAAGCATGAAAGAAACTGAGTGGAACTGTCCTATTTAAAGCAAGGGATGAGAATCTCAGGCCCATTTCCTCATCTCCTTAGATGCTCTTCTATGGAATCCTTATAATTCCTCAGAATAAACTTTAAAGTTCCTGTCATTGATGAATACTTTTGAAATCTCTATGATAAATAAATTAATTATGAGTTGGAAATACTGCACAGTCAATTACTATGGAAAACACTTTACAACTGTTATCTTATTAATGTTTAAGACCATCTTATATAATGGGTACTATTAGCGTCCCCCTTTTGCAAATGGAACAATTGTGGCTTAGAGAGGTCATGTAATTGGCTCAAGTTCAAGTAGCTGGTAATTGGAGGAGCTGTGATCCAAGCTCATGCTGCCTGACTTCACATTAATTACTACATTAATTACAGCAGTTGATGCTCAAATTAACTTCAACAAAAAAATAACCACAAATTTAATCAGTCCTTTATTTAGGATGAGAATTTTCCAGTTAAGAATAGTAAAAATGTTAAATCCTGTCTGTGCATTTCTTCATGAGCTTTCTCTGCATTGTGTTTCTCAGAGTCGCAAGTTTTTACTCTTTTCTCTTTCTATTTACCAAATATTAAGCATGGAAAATGAATATCAAATAAAGTAACAGTGACTGGCATTTACTCCTAACTTAGTGACAGCAGAATATGGAAGTTCAAAAAAAATGATTAATTAACTCAGTAAAGCACCAACCATGTATGGTAACACCAATTCGAAGGCATTTTTACCAGGTTGCTTTTTCTTGACTAGACTATTATCACTTTATTTTAGCTGAGATTTATGTCCAAATCAGGGAAAACTTTGATCCTGATATTTTTTTGGAGATCAAAGTTTCACAAGTAACACTGAGCTTTACAAGGTCTCAATGCAATGCATACTGTTGTAAAGTATTAAACTAATGCAAAAGAATAATTTGCATTGGTGCTGGGAAATGTACCTTAGATATATGCAGGTACTCCAGTGTTCTATTGTAAACAATAATCAAGTTGAAATATGGAAAGAAAAGTGAATCTTGTATGACAACACACCTCAATCCACTCTTTTTCTTTTTCTCTGAGCATTTTGCTCCTAGATTTTAAAAGACCAGTTTGCCTGTTTGTGTAAGTAAATTTGTTTGTGCATTTTATTGTTTTTTCTTAGTATTTGTTGGGGAAAAGGGAAATGTAAAAGTTATTTTCTTGGTCTTTCTTGTTCTTTTGATTGCTGAATGATGCAGAATATATATTACTATTTTTTTAAACATAGGCTCAATTCATGTGTAAGACATCCAAGCAGATGCTATAAACATTATGTCACTTCCAACCTCATAGTTTCAGCCAGCGGAATGACTTTTAAAATCATGGTGATCACAGCAGAACTTTGATTCTTCAGTTGTGAAAGGAGGTAGAGAAGCCCTTCCCATCTAAAGTAATTATAACTCTATCTGAACACTGATTTTGAAATAAACATAGGAAATGATACCTTTCTAATTAAAATGATTCTGTGACCCTGCCCCTCTCTCTCCCTCTCTTTCTCCCTTTCTCTCTCTCTCTCCCCCTCCATTTTCTTCACTCTGTTCCTTTCCCTTCCTTGTCCTCCTTCTATTTCTCTCACTCTATATCTTTCCATCTTTTCCCCTTTTTCTATCTTTCTTCTCTCCATTGTGGTATAAAGTATTGGAGCTTTGACAATTACAATATTAAGTCTTTCATCAATGTGGTATATGTCTTCATTTATTTAGTTCTTTAATTTTATCAAATGCTTTATAGCTTTCTACATTTATATCTTATACTCTTCTGGTAGATTTATTCTCAGGTATTTGATAAATTTCATGCTATAGTAAAAAGTATCTGTTATAAAATTTTATTTGCTAACTTTTTGTTAGTGGTATATAAAATAAATTGTGTTGAGCAAACTTGTTAAGTTCAATAATTCATTTTAATACTGTGCTTGTGGATTTTTTTTTGATTTTCTATACCCACTCATATCTTCTGCAAATAATGAGAGTTTTATTTTTTCCCTCTCTAATCCTTATACCATATGTCAGTTTGCTTGCTTGTTTGTCTTTCTTTACAGCATTACTGGGACCTGAAGTTGAGTATTGAAAAGGAATGGTGGTCCTGGGCACCTTGTTTTTTTTCCCTAATTGAAAGAGAAAGTATTCAATATATCCAGTTAAATATATGTTATGGATTTTTGGTGTAGATTTTGTAATATGTGATACAAAATTTTTTTGTAGATTTTTAACCCATATCCAGGAAATTCCTTTCTACTCTTAATTTTGTATGCATTCTCATGTTCAGAAAAATATACCGAATTTTATCAGATGTTTTATCAAGCATCAGAATTGGACTCAGCCTGGAAATTTAAAACCTGATAGAAATTCTTACAGTAGCCATCTGTGCCTCAACTCTTTTTGTGTGTAAATATTCTAAATTAAAGGAACAATTTCTTTAATAGTTGTAAGATTATCCAGATTTACCCTATCTTCTAATTTCAATTTTGTTTATTTTCACTCTTAGGAATATTTTTAAAATTTATTACCATTAAGTTATGTATAATGTCATATTATGCTAGTTTTAGTAACTATAGTATTTTTAGTAATGTCCTTTAAAAAGTCTCAATATCAGTCATTTGTATGTATCATCTCTTTATTTTTCAATGATCAGTATTTTGGGAGCATATCCATTTTATTACTCTTTACAAATATCCAACATTTGTATTTGTTGATTTTTCATTATATACTTTTTTAAATCAGTATTTTCATCTCTATTTCCTTCTTTCTAATTTCTTTGTATTTGATTTGTTTTATAATTCTAACTTCTTGAGTTGGATGCTTAGCTATTTTTTTCTGCTCTTTCTCTTTTTTAATATATGGATTTAAGGCTACAATTTCCTTCTAAATGTAGATTTATATGCACCTTATCACTTAATTAAAATATTTTCTAATTTTCATTTTAATTATCAATATTACAATTTAGAAATGTAGTTTTCAATTTCTGACATATGGGCATCTTCTGGTTATATGTTTACATTGATTTTAACTTAACATATTTGGGTCAAAGAAAGTTTTCTGCATGATTTCAATTCACTGGAATTTTTCACTGGAATCTTTGACAGCATATTTTAATACTTGGAAATATTTCATATGTACTTGAAAATGATATGTATAACTAGATCAACTTTGTTAATTGCAATGATCTAACAATCAAAATCTAAAAGAAGAAATTTGAAAGGTCTATGACCTTTACTCTTATCATTAGGAACATATGAAGATTTGGCCCTTGGTGTAATCTTGCTTGTAATACTAAGTCAAAGTTATAGGAGTATATTGGACCCAAGATAAATCCTACATACTAACTGAGCACCTCAAACTCATTTATTGAGTAATTTGTAATTGATAAGTAGGAAGTAGTTAATGTGAGATAGCTGACCCTGAGGAGTTTACACGAAATTAGTTTTTATTTTGCTAAAGTATATCCAATAGTAATTCTTTATGAAAGTCTCCATAAAGAATAAACCATCTCCCAGAGGCACTGCCTTGCTTTTTAGGTAAAATTGCCCATACTTACAGGTAAATGCTTCTGCTGCCCACTCCTTGAGAGACCAAACCTCTAGGATGTTCTAAGTGCTATTTCTTACATCGTCAACCTGTACATTTCCCCAGGGATTCTGATTATATCTATTATCTATTACTTCTGAGTTTAGAATATTTATGGAAAAGTTCCCACCTCTCCAGAGCTATTCTTGTATGTTTTTGGCTATAGGTATTTTCATAAATCTGATCCATATCTTTCTATATGTTAAGAACTTCTAATGTTCTAGGCCCACAAACAGTATTCTCTATTTCTCAGCACTAAGTATTTATTAATTTTAAATAAGTATTCTTAATGTTAAGAATTTTGGATACAAAGGTAGGCCTGTGTACTCAGACATCCATCTTAATTGATTCCTTAGCTTTTTCTTCTTCTGAGTCTTTCCCAGTCTCTTTTGATGAGAACTGAAGAATTTTCCATTTATAAAGACTAACTGTCCAAGGTGAAGTGCAGCATGGATGTGCTATCATAGTTATTCAAAGTGGTAAAGGGGATCATAATATGCCACCCCCCAAAATACCACTTTTCCTGTATTATTTTGAGCTTAAGGCCATTGAAAATCAACAGATGCAGAAAGAAGCCTTCTCAGGGCTTCCCTTATCTGTCTGATAGCAGAAACCTCTGAGACATGAGGACTAACATAAATCCCCTCTCCCAGTGGAGTTTTATTGCTATGAAAAAATGAAAATTCAGCACTGAGATGGGCCTTCACAAACAAACTTGACTAAATAACCCTTACCTTCCATTGGTTTCCCCCACATAATTGCTTTCCCACAATTTACTGACCCTAGAAACTCAAAATCATTTTCCTTTCTCTTGTCATTTCTCCATAGATTTATTGTCCTTTGTTGAAATGGTATATAAACCTCCAGGTCTGATTGCCTCTTTGGAGTTTTTCATTTCATTTCTGTTAGCCCCATATACATATGAAATAACCATGTTCCCCCTGTTAATCTGTATTTTGTCCATTCAATTTGCAGAGCCTCTGTTACTGAACCTAAGAGGATAGAGGAAAAAGGTGTTTTCCTCCCTGTCAGTGATGTATCTATAGTATGTGAAAAGATAGGTAGCCCCTGCTTTCTGAAAGTTCACTTTAAGCCACTTTGCTTTTAGGATACACCTATATTAGTACCTGTTTTCACTAACCAAAAGAAAACTGAGTAGAGTTTCTGCTTTTACAAACATGTCAAAAAGCAAAAATAGTGTTCAGTGTTTGTTTTGCAGTGAGCCATTATAGAGGAAGCATGCCCTGAGCAGTGAGAGTGGCATCACCAAGCTCCTTCCAGGGAACTACACTCAGCATCTCAGAATCAAGTCACCATTGCTTTGAACTGTGTTTGTGAGCATCTGTGCTTATCTTGATTTATTTTGTGTATCTGTTAGCAAGATGGGTCCTAAGGTAATTGTATCTTTGCTTTACACCATTTTGGCTTTCAGATAGTGGGGGGAAACTTTATAGGTGTGCTAAGTACTTACAGCCTCACAGAGTAGATGGCATAGTTATATTTCCAAATAGGGGCGTTGGGGCAAGAAATATGGATAATTTTAGGCGAGGAAAATGAGGGAGGCAATGGAAATAAGATAGGAAATTAAATGACATATATAAGAGGTAGTGGAACCCATGACGTTTCTCACAGAACTAGAACAAATAATCCTAAAATTCACATGGAACCACAAAAGACCTCAAATAGCAAAAGCAATCTTGAGAAAAAAGAACAAAGCTGAAGGTATAACCCTCTCAGACATTAGACTATGCTACAAAGCTACAGTAATCAAAACAGTATGGTATTGGCACAAAAAAAGACACATAGAAATAGAACATATTAGAGAGCCCAGAAATAAACGAATAGTCAACTAGTCTACAACAAACGAGGCAAGAATATACAATGGAGAAAAGACAGTCTCTTCAACAAGTGGTGCTGGGAAAACTGGACAGCCACATGTAAAAAACTGAGATTAGAACACTTCCTCACACCATATACAAAAATAAACTCAAAATGGTTTAAAGACCTAAATGTAAGACCTGAAACCATAAAATTCCTAGAAGAGAACATAGACATAACATACTTTGACATAAATCATAGCAGTATTTTCTTAGATCAGTCTCCTAGGGCAAAAGAAATAAAAGAAAAAACAAATAAATGAGACCTAATTAAACTTAAAAGCTCTTACACAGCAAAGGAAACATTGACAAAATGAAAAGACAATCTACTGAGTGGGAGAAAATATTTGCAAATGATGTAACTTACAAGGGTTAATATCCAAAATATACAAACAGCTCATACAGCTCAATGTCAAAAAAACAAATAACCCAATCAAAAAATGGACAGACGATCTAAATAGCCACTTCTCCAAAGAAGACATACAGATGGCCAACAGGCACATGAAAAGATGCTCAACATCATTAATATTTAGAGAAATGCAAATCAAATCAATGAGATATCACCTCACACCTATCAGAATGGCTATCATCAAAAAGGACACAAATAACAAATGTTGGCGAGGATTTGGAGAAAAGGGAACCCTGTATACTGTTGGTGAGAATGTAAAGTGGTGCACCCACTATGGAAAACTGTATGGAGGTTCCTCAAAAAAAGGAAAAATAGAACCACCATATGACTCAGCATTTTTACTCCTGGGTATATATCTGGAAAAAATGAAAACACTAATTAGAACATATGCATACACCCCAATATTCACAGCACTATTTACAATAGTCAAGACATGGAAGCAACCCAAATGCCCATCAGCAGATGACTGGATTAAGAAGATGTGGTATATGTATACAATGGAATATTACTCAGCTATAAAAATAATGAAATAATACCATTTGTAGCAACATGGATGGACCTAGAGAATATTATACTTAGTGAAATAAGTCATACAGAGATAGACAAATGCTATGTGATATCACATTTATGTGGAATCTAAAAAATAATACAAATGAATGCAAAACAGAAACAGACTCACAGACATAGAAAACAAATTTTGGGGGGGAGGGACAAATTAGAGGTATGGGATTAACAGATACAAACTACTAGATATAAAATAGATAAGCAACAAGGATATACTGTGTAGCACAGGGAATTATACCCATTATCTTGTAATAACCTATAATGAAATATTACCTGCAAAAATACTGAATCACTATGCTGTACACCTGAAACGAATGTAATATTGTAAACCAACTATACTTCAATTAAAATAAAAAGAGGTAGTGGGTAGGTCAGTTTGGCTAGAACCAAGATTCAAGGAATAAGGGAGTGGAAGCTGAGGCTAGTAAATTGGGACCAAGCTGTGTAAACTGTGTCACTCCCTTGCACAGCATAAAATAGCATAAAACACTTTGCTTCATATAAGCAACAAAAGCCTTAACCTGTCCTTGCAATGATCTGAATAACCTGGTCTTTGGCAACTGCGCAAAGCTGAACTCCCGATTTTCACTCTGTTTATTATATGGGCTCTAGCTCACAGGCCTTGTTTAGGTTCCTCAAACATGCTTTTCCTCAAAATATCTTCATGACTTTGTATATGCTGTTCCCTTGGCCAAACCTTACTTCTAACTTTTTTTTTTTAAATCAAAGCTAATTATTCAGATCTCAGCTAAATTTTTCTTTCTAAAAAACAGTTTTTGATTCCTCCCTTCAATAACTTCAGGAAACCCTACTACACTCTCTGATAATACTCTGTAACTCTATTTCATAGTACTTAACAAACAGTAATTGAATAATTGCTTCTGTAATAGTTCTTTTAGTTGTTTCTCCCCAACAGAGGAACAGAAGCTTTGCCAGGGCAGGAACTGTGGCTGTTATAGTCAGTGAATGGAGATTATAGAGAAGAATTTGAATTCCAATTGAAAGGAATTTTTGAAGCATCAAACTCAAACCAAAGACATACTGATGACTAAGATAATAAAAGTAAACATAAAGATTTGAAAAATCAACCTCCTATTTATACATTTATCTCCCATATAACATTTTAAGTTAATTGATAGAGGTGATTCTTGTTTCATTTTCAATTATAAGCCTGAAAATCTATATAATTTATTTTTACAAATATGCTGTAGATTTGTGTACTAAAAGACACTGAATTAGAAATTAGAACATCTGTATTCTAATTCCTATCATTAGCTGGATGATTACGTTACCTCTTTCATACACCCGTGTCATTGTCAGAATGTGAGGTTTGAATAAAACCATGTATATCACTTGTTTTGACATTTAAAATATTTTATACTTTAGCTGTTATTGTTATCTCAACATTCTGAAGTATTTAAGAAATTGTAATCATTGTATTAAAAGTTGGAGCTTTGTTATCAGAAATTTCCTCTAACATTTGTGATTTGAACATACCCTCTGGAGGCTAATAAATTAATGGACTTTTATATTATTATTTTTAGTATATTCTTGATTCTTACTTAAAAGTGTCTTCTCCCACCTTGATACTTTCCAAAGAATGCTACCATGTTGCTATTTTTGATTGCTTGGGGCTATTTTTGAAGACTTGGGTATATATTTCTTGGTTGGATCATGGCATACTTAGCTGTGAATGTAATGAGATCAATCCTAGGCATCCTCATATCAGGGTCCTCTTTTACAGCACCAGGTGTATTGGGATATCTACTCTACATCCAGACCATACTTCTGGTAACACACTGGCTTTTGATAAATGGATGTTGATAATGGTGAGTGTTGACCTGGGCCAAGAATATTATTTTCAGCTAATTTTTTTCAGCTGTTTGAACAAGATAAGGAGTGTGTCGCCACACATCAACAATAGCCAGAAGGAAAAAGATATGTTCTGTTTCTCACTACAGTCACTTCAATGAGATGTCAATCAAAGTATGTTAGTCTAGTTGTCAGTACCCACATTAATACTGAAAGAAGCATTAAGCTTTACAAGACAATAAAGACAAGCTGGAGAGGTACCAGCAAGTCATTGGTTTTAATCTTAGTCAGATTAAATATTCATTTTGGCAAACTAAAAAAAAATACATCTTAAAAAAAATAACAGAAAAGCTGTTGATTTTCAGGTCATTTCTCTAAAGGATCAAGGGAGGAGGGACTGGCAACTATTCTCCTTAAATGCTACCTTAGTGTTCGTAGTTTGCAAATATGGAGCATTTATTGTTTGATTTTTGTGCCTTCCTTACAACCTAAGTTTGGCAGAAACCCTACAGCATATTCTCAGGGAAAAAGAAAAAAAAATTAGACATTTCAACCATCTGCCAGATATACCTATCAAATTATTCATTTCTCAGGCTGCTTAAGGTTATTTAAATTCATAGCTTTTCAAACTACTGACAAGGTTTGCACACTGTGAAGAAAATGAATATTGTTAAGGGTTAAATGGACAGCTTCACACTTTAAATGCATTATATATTCACCCCAGGCACTCTTCTACTGATTTTTCTCTTTATTGTTTTATTTTACTATCAGGGACTCTTCATAATTGTGGACCATGCTGACAATTTCCATGACAATGGAAAGATTCAAACAAAACTGACCCAGGTATAGGACAACAGTTGCATTATACCTAAGGAAACAAGATTTCACATAAATTTTAGATATACAAACAGTGTTTTGATAAAGAAAGGTACACAAAGTTGAATCCACATTCTGCCTTGCTGGGCATATATACCCTACTCTATGCAATTTGCATGACTTGACATGTAGACAGGCAAGATCACCTTTAGAAGTGGTCGTCATTAAAATGCAGGCTGTCTATCAAGAGAAATGGTCTCCCAGAAATCAATACCTTAAAAACCCTTGTGGCTAACTGTTCTGCCAGGCACTTTCAAATTTTTATAACACTGAAAATAGTGTAGAGTAAGTAGAGGTTTCATTTCTTTGATTTCTTTTTATCACATTCTGTCAGTCCTCGATCAAATTTCATAACTCAAAGACATACACTTACCACCAGGGGTAGTTCAAAGGGATGTTGACCTTTGATTTACAAAACCCCTTAGATTTACTCTGTGCTTTTCCTGAGAGGTTCTCCCTTTCCACATACCACCAGAATTTCTTATACAAATAAGAAAAAGCCTGCTGAGTTCAGGACATGGCTAATGGCTGAGCTGGACCTTACTCCCCCTGGTGGCCAAGGGGTCATACTTCATGATCCTGCTTTTTGTTGATTGGTTTGCAAAATTGGTTTGGGGACAGATTGCAAAGTATTGTAATAAACTTTGATGCAAAGGGGCAATCATGCTGTGAGTGTCTGACAAGTATTGCATGTTTGTAAATAATTACACTTGGACCACAAGATTTGGATTAGGATGCCCTTATCATATAAAACCTTGCTCTTTCCTGTTAGACACACTTGGCAAAAGACATTCTAATCCTCCTTTAGAACTAAATAAATCAGCTTAGGCCAGTTACTTAACTTTTCTGAGCCTTGATTTTTCTTACCTGTAAAATAGGGCTAATAATTCTCTCCAGGTCATAGAATTCCTGGGTACAATAAATGAGAAAATATATTACAAGCACCTGGATCCATGATTTTGTAGACTGTTGAAAATGAGAGCTGTGATATGATCGTTGATATGATGATATCATTTTTCAAAATAATTGCTATAAGGATAACTGATAGTTGTAAGGATAGTTCTCACCAGTTTCATGTAAAATAGAGTTACATTCTTAATTTATGAATTATGAATATTGTTCATTTATTAGAAGTCCTCAAGTTCAGATATATAGAAAGTGGAAATTGTTTTTATTTTTCCTTCTGTCCATAGAAACAAGATCACAATTATGAAGAGCCAAGTCTAGGCAAGCTCACACAAGTCTGAAACTAAAACACTGTCCCTTTGCACTGAAAACAATATAAAACTGTGTGCTTATGATAGCACTCATTAAACCAAAATACTCAAATTTTACATAAAATATGCAGTGTTATATTAGATATTGTTGTTTCAGTAAAATTTGCATTACTTAGAGGATAATAAATAAACAAAAATGAGATTTCTACAAAGATTGTTGACATTTGGTTGCTTGTATAGAACTTGAAGTTCAGAGGCAGTAGAGCATACATGGGTTCCGGTGTCAGATGTTCAGAGTTTGGATTCTGGCTCCATCACTTGAAGGTGATTGTGACCAGGAAAAGATTCCTAAATATTTGTTTCCACATCTGCAATAGGGGGATAACAATAGCTTCCATCTTATAAGGTTTTTTAGAGGATTACATAAATTCAAATGTATAAGTGTATGAAAGGTAACTGACAGCCAATAATAATAATACTAGCTAACCCTGTATGTTCTTCCTCCACATGCATTGCCTGATGGATGTTTGATGACATTTTTAAAACTAAAGAATATATCAGTTGAATATTCTTAAAATGCTTAGGCCTGGGATTATGGTTACTGATTGATCATCTTCAAGATAATGAGGAAAGAACAAATAGATGTTCTCTTCCACCCTTGAGCCTTAACAATAATCTTGATATAAGGCAATAAGCCTTCTGTTAGATACAAATAGGATTTCCTAAACCTGGAATACCTCATACACTGAAATGGATTATTGAAGGAAGTAGTAAAATGTATTTCTTTGAAGAACTTAAAAAATGAGTTTGTTAAAGGTGAGAAGAATGCTTTAGAAGTTGATTATACCTGCAGGCCAGCAGATGAAAGATTAGACTATCTTACTTTGCTTTTTACAAGTCATCTTCAGCAACTTGGAGCAGACTGAGAAGACTTAGACCCTAGACTATTCTCCCCCATATCCTAGGGCAGATACTGTGGACACAGACCTATGTGTAGATTCTGAAAACCAGCATTCAGAGGAGAATGTATGGAGTGGGGAGCTTTCTCCCTGATGTAACTGGCATTACATGATTGCAGGCTGGAATGGGAAGCAGTGTTTCTATAGTACTTATCCATTTTATCCCTCCTTTATCTTCTCCAAAACTATAAATAGCTTATAAAAATACACTCAATTCAGCAAGATAAAAGCAAACTAAAAATAATTATGTGAGCCTTTCTGGACTTTATGGACTCTCTCTACCAAGTTCATCAACTTGGTAGAGAGAGTCAGGGATGAGATTACTGCAAACAAATATTGGCTGTGAGGTCCTGCATAATTGATCGAAGTGGATGCTAAATTTTTCTAAAGGCTATCAAAAGGTAGAAAACACAGTCAGTTACATAATTCAGGTATACAAAAAATACAAACAAACAAGCCGATAAACAAAACATAATGAATTTCAAGTAAAATATAATGATTCCTCTTTCTAGGTTCAAACAGCAGCCTTCTATTGCTCACAGAAATGGATTTCACAGAGTTGGCTGATTCTTGTAATGCCCTTCAGTGTTGGCTAATGGTGGACAAAACAAGTGCAACATAAGCTACCAGGCAAGGGTTGGTCTGTCAGTGAGTACCAGGGCTCCAGTATGTGTCTGGGATCCAGAGGCCACACTCTCTTCCCTGGTTAGGGGACTATGATGAACAAAGCAAAGGTGCAGACCTAATGGCATTAGGGAATTTCTCAGGTGAAAAAATAGAGACTAAGGTAAAGGAAAGAAGACAGAAATCCAGTTATCCAAACTGGGGCACAAAATGAAGATGCTGTCTGAGGAACAATGCCTAATTCCAGTTATAGACCTGAGAGACAAGGTCAGAGTCAAATCAGAAGTCAGAGATTCAGGATGTGTAGTTCCCAAACAGTTGGTTGTGAAGGATTTATTAAGTCCATTCTGATTCAAGTGAGAGTAGTGCTAGAATAAACTTAGAGGTTGAGGTACAGCAACCCTAGCTGGAAGGCATGACAGAGTATTATTGTAAGATATTATGAGAGTACTTGTTCTGCCTTTCTTTCAAAACAAATCTAAAATCTCAGCAGACTCAAGTAGAGAATATTGTAAATGGACATGAACACATTAAAATTTTTCAGAAGGCAATTTGAAGTTATTCCTTTGTCATTAAGCTTGTTTTGACTACTTGTTTTGAGGCTCAGTAACTCTGATACAACTCCAAGATGTGCCACTATTTCAGAAACCCTATAACTTCTTCATATTTACACTTCTATTATGATTTCAATTTGCCTTCTAAAGCCCTTTAGTCTTTCTTTTTGCTATTTCATTGCTTCCCTTCCCTACTACTTATTCTATAAAGTATTGCTTTTTCACACTTTGACCATACTATTCTTGCTGACAGTATAGGACAATAAAATTTATTATTTAACCCAGGTGAAAATATTACTTCATCTGTTTTCTACCACATTCTATATAGTTATACTCAATATTTTAATTATCCTCCGTTGCTTTAGTGTATTGTGGCAGGCTGTGCAGAAATTAAGTAACACAGCCCAATAGGTACAGCGATAAAGAAATATAAGTTTATCTAACGTATTGAAAAAATATTTATCTCTTCTGAGGACTGATCTAACGAAAACAAAAAGGAAAACTCAAATATATATTTTTAAATTGCTGTCATCACATAAGTGGCACTGGTAGCAAGGGAAATCATTTTGTGCTTTAGAAAACAATGGTCTGCTGCTACTTTTTCTTTCTTGGGTAAGAAAATTCCCCTGAAGGTATACATATGAGGGTGAAGTTCAATAACATTTGGAGTTGCCTGACTTGGTGTCAGTTTGAAACTTCAGATTTCTAAATAAAATTGACAAAGTCATGTATAGAAACTTCACATTTTTATCCTTGGGACTAATAGCAGCAGGGAATAGAAGCATCTAACCAGCAAGATAGAAAGAAAGGTCCTATGATGCTTTGTGATTTTTAAATGAAAATAATAGAAGATGAAAGCAAATCTTTATTTTGTCTTGTTTGTGATGCCTAATAATTATGCTTGAGGGGATAAAAATACTCATTTAAAAAAGGAACATTTAAAAACTTGATAGGCTAAGCTATGACGATTCAGGCTTGCCTACAATTCTTTGTTAATCCTTTTAGAAAAGGACCTTCTCTCAGACATCTCCCTGAAAATGGCTTGAGGCTGAGTTATTTTTATTTTCTGGTAATTCGTTTATTCAATATTGAGCAACATTTTACAATTACTATTACTATATTCAAGGAAAGCAGTGGAAGATACAAGAAAAAGATATGGTGTCTAATTTGTCTGTAAATGAGAAAATATATTCTTATCTTTGTAATCTAAGTACTTAGCATGCTATTTATAAAGTAGGCACCCAAATTTTTCTGCATTTTAATGAAGAATCTCAGTCTGGTAAGAAAAAGGAATAGTTGCAATATGCTAAGAAAAATCTGTAATAGCATGCATGAAACACAATGGATGCACAGAGAAAGAAGTTCACGCTCCTACTCAGAGAAGTCAGCCCAGGTAAGAGGATAGTTGAGCTGAGTTTTACAGGAGATGTAGGTGTTTATCCATGAGTTAAGGGAAGGGAAGAACAAGCCATGATATGCAAGATGCTTGTATTGTAAATCCATCTTGTGTTGTTTATATCATTGACTTTTAAAATTTAGAAGGTTATCTTCTAGAATAAAGTGAAAACAAATGATAACTTATCATATTTGGAAAAAGATGAAAGATGTTTAGAAAAAGTAAATGTGCTTAACAAGAAATACAATATTCAAGGCAGCAGGAAAAACACAAATCAAAACAAATGAGATGGCATTTGCAAGTACTGACAAGACTTTTAAAATCATAAATCCAAGATTGGTTGAAAAAACCAATAAAATGGAAAACATTTCTGGAAGACATTTTGTCAAGCTAACTCACGACACACCTTAAACATATTTGACCCAGGAATTCTACTTCTAGGGATTTATATAACCCAGGTATGTACCAATATTTATATAACAACAGCATCATTAAATATTTATGTATAAAAAAGTAAAAACACACCAAATATCTAATAGTAACAATGGTCAAGAAACTTGAATACATCACCTAAAGAAATACTACCCAGAACTTGAATATTATGTCTTTTAAAACATTTGATGTCAGAGAAGGTTGCTGAAAATATAATATTAAGTAAATAAAAAGGATACACAACAGCATATATGTAATGACATTGATGTATTCAAGCAAATGTATCTATTGCAATATCCACTCTATTCAGCCAACAGCGATGGTCTTGATTTTGGATTCATGAGTAAAGATTCGGTTCTCCCAGCAGCAAGATTACCTTGTGTTAAGAAAGGACATAAAACAGGCAACGCAATAAACCCTGTATACCTAGAGACCAACGATTCTCCCTTCATTCCACAAGTTATCTCCCTCCCTCTATGTACATACCATTTCTCCAATCAAGAGGTGGAGATATATCCTTTCTCCTTGAATTGGGCTGAACCTTTAACTGCTTTCTGGTATTTTGAGTCTAAGCATCATGAAAGCTTGGCAGTTTATGCTTCTTCCTTACTGTGACGTGACTGCGAAGAAGCTACATGGATAGCTTCATGTCATGAATCAAGGTGACAAGATCATAGCCCCAGCTGAGTTTCTGGGGAATATTAGCATCAGCCATGTGAATGTCAATACTCCAGCCCCAGTTGAGCTGTCCAGGCTGATGCTACAAGGAGCAAAGTTGGGCTTTCCTCCTGCCCTGTCCAGATGGCAAATAAATGGTGCTGATTTAAACCACTAAGTTTTGATACACAGCAGTAGAAAAACAAGAGACAACTCCATAGTGGAGTTGGGATCTAAATTCCCTTCCATGAGACTTTTGAATGTCCCATCCACTTCAACCACTTCGCATTTGGGATCCGCATGGGTACAAAATTCTAGACTGTTTGGGTATCAACCACCTCAGTTCAGGGATGCTAACAGATCTGTGGTGCCTTCAGCTTTTGTGCCTTATAGTTATGTAGTCTCTTGAGGAATACATAATTAACTTCCATTTACTAGTACAACCACATTTCATAAATACCATTACTCAATAAACAATCTGGGCAACAAGTTTCAGGTGTTTGGAGATCCTGTACATGCTACTTTGGACAGCTTCTCATTTTTCTGGGATCTTAGTATATTCCAAAAAGTTCCTTGAATTATCATTAAAAGGAGTATTCAATCAAAGGACAAATCCTCAAGTGTCACGAGGTAAAGGAGGTAACTGCCGTTTATCCTTTCTTTCCATCTATCTAACTGTATTTATATTAGGCTCCTTCAGGCTTTCACTGAGTGACCTCTCTATGACAGAAAGCCAGATTTATTTTTTCAGGAGGCAGTCACTTCTTTTTTTGACAACTTGTGTTTCTACACATTACCACGCAACAGTAAAACCCTCTTGGGTTGGTGCCCGGGCTGTTCCTCCTACCTATAAATGGTGAATGGGTTACCAGATTGGTAGGTTAGGGAAACATGTCAGGGATGCTTCACACAGCCTTTCTGCCCCATTTCTCTAAAGAGCTGGGAGGACAGCAGGAAGCATTCTGCTCTGCTCCGCCTTGACGGCATTTGTCAGAATAAGCCACGCTACCTGGGAAGGCCTGTGGTGATACATTACTGCCTGTGACTGTATAGACATGTCTGTTTAATTATGGGGTTTCTTATTTGGAAGTCAAATATTGTCCCATATCTAGTCAACATTCTTCAATATAAAATTTATGGGGGTGACCAGATATGTTGTTGTCTGTACTCAGAGACTTTTGAGAATGAGCGATGGTACCAAATAGAATAAACAAGTGTTATTGTTTAGGCAATACCAACTTTAGCACCAATAAAGCTGATATATATATTCTGTCTGATTTGTTCTTGTGGTTTATCACTTAATTGAGTCAGGCCTTATGATGGGAAGCATAGTGCTATTTTTTGGATCCCTTAAAATCCTAAAATTGATAATTTCTTAAAATTTTCTAGCTTTCAGAGCAATGCCTTCCAAAAGTGAATTACTTAAAGTAGTCAGTGTGAAAAAAAATATGGAAAATTATACTGTCAATATTGCTTTTCTTCAAAGGGTAAGATTTTAGGCTAATTTCAATATGTATTAACTATATATATTGAAATTATATATATAAAAATATGTATATATATGGAGAGAGATATTCTGTGTTTGAATTTTTACAAGTATTTCTTTTTTACAAGTATTTCTTTGACAATCAGGAAAAAGAAATTAAAGAAAAATGTCTCATGATAAGCAATGAGTATGCTTATTATGTAACAAGCCTTACATTATCTCACTTAATCCTATTAAGAACATATGAAGAAGATCTCATTTCCCTGTCTTATTAATAAGGACACTGAAGTTCAAAGATATTGTGCCCAGGTAATGATGAAACCAGAATTTGAATTTAGGCCTATTTGGGCCCACAGTCCACGTGGTTAATTGTGGTGTTATGCTGCCTTACTCTTCAGCTCATAATGGCTGATAATTGAGCTGGGAATTGATAGCTCATTTCTCATTTCACTCTATGTTATATGGTTGGTTCCTGTGTGAAGATAAGTGCACCTGAGCTCAGGTCTCAGATCAGCAGTGAGCATTCATTTCTAATTACCAAGAATATCTAGTATCATATTTTCATAGTCATAGAACAATCCCTTCACATCTAACATACACACTCCAATCTCAGTGGAAATTTTACTATGTCTTGCTTTCTATTTAGTCCTCATAGGATTGATTTACATGTCTTGGATATAGCATTTTACATATTTAGCTGTTTCTCAATTTTGTAATATTCAGCACATTGTCTGTTGGTTTTGTTTTGCTTCATAACTTACTGTAGAATCAACAAATGTGTGGATGCACATGAGTACAAGATTGATTAAGCACAACGTACTACATTCAATCATGTGTGCTGACAACTGGAATTAAATTTCACACCAAATCTTGTTTTCCATGTAATAGCTCACTTATCTTTTTAAGGGAAAATTTACTTATGCTGAAAGATCAGCTGTGAATTAATTAGATTTAGAGAGGCCAGAATGAAGGCCTACGGAAATAACTGTGTGATCTTTTACCTATATTACAGATGTTATTCATTCAACTCTAAACATATTCTTCTTAAAAATATATGAGTTTTATTGAAAAGAAAATGAAACTACACTAGGAAAATATGTATTGATTTTTAAATATTAGTGTTTTAATTGGCATTGGAATACTCTTTGCTTTGGACTCAAAATAGGAAACTGATCTTACTCTGAAGAGTTGTTTTGTAGTGATTAGCTCTGAAAGAAAGTGGTGAAAATCAAGAAAAGCTGCTAGGAGGAATGAGGTTGAATGAACACAATATCAATAACATGAATGCTGCCCATTGGAAGGAGGGCATTTGGGGTGCCTTTCTAGTTTACCTACTGAAATTCTTACTTAGTCATTCTACACCTTGATTTTATCCATTATGAAGTAAAGATGATAATAAGGAATGCATTCCGTAGGAAAACTTTAAAGAAAACAGAACTGTTTTGAAAGTTCTTATGACCATATATAGCACAAATATTCATAAATATATTGATATTAATTTTTGAAACAGAAATAATATGGTAATAGCCATCCAAAGATTAAGTCCCTTTAACTAATTTGTCTACTAAGTTTAAGTATGGCCAGTTGTTAGATATTTTAAAAGTTCACATAAATTTCCACTAAAGATTATGACTTGCATACTTTGAAATATTATTTTTCTTTAAGTGACAACTTATTTCTCTATTTAGTAAACAGATATTCAATGCATAGAGTACAGATAAAGAGAGCTACTTCTTACCCATAGGAGTTCATTATCTTGTCGCGGGGTATAAGCATCACCCTGTCAGGAAAAAAATGGATTCTTTATGAATGAAAATTGCTTAGGTTCTCGAGGTTGAAGCAAAATGAAATGCTTTTTTTCTAGAATAATTAGGCAACTTGTGAAAAACTGATAAAAGGTTTTTCTCTTGTGCAATTCCTATTTTTAAAAAACTCTAAGTTGCCTATGTTCAATACAAAACATCATATATTAAAGTAGTAAAAGTTCTTCTAGTGCCAAACACTTAGAGGTTTACAAATATTTTGGCACAAAGAGTTAGGGAGTAGAGGGTTCACAGCAAGGGGTCAATGCTTTTCCCCCTTTGACTCGAATTGAGTTGGTGTTTATTGTTTAATGTAGAATGTTTTAAAAAATATAATGAAAAAATGAAAGCATTCTCTTTTCCAGAGCATTTTACTTTAGTCTTAGATCTCAACTTCAAAAAAAAACCTTGACATAAAAATTGTATTAATAATTCATGGACTACATTAATGGCTGAGTTAAAACTTTAACAAGTTGGTATTACAAAACTGTCAAAAACGTAACAGCCCTGCCTTCTTTAATTTCAACTGCTTCTGATGAAGCGTAGGGAAATGCCTTATTGGTGTGCAGTGTTACCAATTATCTGACAGAGCCAGAGTGTATTTCCAGCTAATCAGAAATAAGAGTGCAGAATTAAATCTCCCGTGTGAAACTCATCATTTACATATTTATGATTCAGAAATGATAATAAGGCTAATGAGAAACTCACATACTGCCTTTAAAAGTCAAGTCAATCTACAGTTAATTTTCAACAGATAAAGCTCCTCATACATGGTTGCAGAAAGATGATGTCTGTTGATAACAATTTATTTTAATTAAACATTACAAGTTGTATAGACATATCCATACATCATATAAGGGGGTTTGTTTTTTAAACTGCCACCTTTGGGCTAAGACTGAGATACAAGGTTAATGAAAATGGGTGTAACACAAGGAGTTTATACAAATAAAATGCTTTGGGGAAAATGGTGATAAAATATGCCTGCATGCACACACCTAACCCCAGCACTGTTTTATATGTGTCTGCGAGGATCAGAGAGGAGGTGACCAGTTATAGTTTGTGAGGGCTCTTTAAAGCTGTTGAAAGCTTGGAGCTGTGTGTTGCATACACATTTCTGAGTTGAGGCAATATGTCGTATGCTATGATTATGCTCATTAAGTGACACTATCTTCAGAGCCAAGGCATTTGAATATGCTCACTGCTGCAACATCATTAACTAAAGAGATGACATGCTCCCACCCTTACATCCACTCTCACTAAGAAATTCCTTATACAAGTCATTAATTTGCTGATGTTGGCAGATGACCCTTTCGGTATATAATACGGGTTTTAGTTCTCTGTGGGTGTTCTTATTTGTGCAAGTATTTGGGGCACTTTAGCAGACCTTATTTTCAAAGCATACTTTTTTCCTCTGAGGTGGCTTTAAAATAAACTTGAATTGAAAAGTTCTGGTACCATAAAATGTGCTTATTTCTATTTTACTTTCCTTTTAAGCTCATATCCTAAGAATTTTTGCATTGAATAACATTGCCCTGTGAGAAAGAATAGAGACTTAGTGTTTTTCAGCTCTGTTACAGTGCTGTGTAACACCTACTGTTTTCAACATCATTATTATGATAATAACGTAACAATAACAATAAATAATAACAAAAGCAATAACAATAACATATAGTCATGGGAACAATAGAGGACAAATATAGCTCTAGAAAAGGAAAATGTCATCATATCCACATTGCTGTATTCATTTTCTATCGCTGCATAAGAAATTACAACAAATAGTGGCTTAAACAATACACATTTATTATTTCAGTTTCTTTGGGTAAGAAGTCTGAGCACAGGCTAACTTGGTTCCTTGCTCAGGGTCTAACAGGCTGCAATCAAGGTGTCTACTGGACATCTCTGAGGCTCATTGTCTCTTCCAAGATAAAATAGTTATTGGCAGAATTGAGTTCCTTTTAGTTGTAGGACTGAGGCTGTAATCTCCTAGAGGTTATCTACAGTTCCCTTCTATGTGGTCTTGCTCCATAGATGGTTCATATCATATCAGCTTGCTTATTTGAAGTCAACAGAGGAGTCTACTGCTCCAGTCCACTAAGACAGTGTCTTATGTAATGCAACATCATCATAGGAGAGACATCCCATCATCTTTGCCATATTCTATTGGTTAGAAGCAAGTCATAAGTCTTGCTCTCACTCAAGAGGACAAGTTTGTGAATCATTGTGGGTGACCTTACAATGTGTCCACTTGTTCATCACAGTCACTGAAAGGCAGCATAGAACACTAGTTAAGAATATAGACCCTAGCTTACACATGCTCAAATATCAGCTCTATCATTTACTAGCTACGTGACATTTGCAAGGTACTAAACCATTGTGTGCCTCATTTTTTTCATGCTTAAAAGAAGGCTAATGATGAGATCTGTACCTAATCTTGTTGTGAGGATTAAGTGCATTAATTCATTTTAGACACTTAGAACACTGCCTGGTATATAGTAAGTTCTCGATAAATATTACTGTTGCTGACTATTATGGTGGAGTAAACAATTCTCATTTCCATATTCTTTAGGGAAGACATAACACTACATACATATATATATGTATGTGGAAACCTTCCAGTGAAATGACAAAAGTCATACTTTACCACTACATTATTTCCCTTGTGCCTACCAAGATATCTATGATTTTAATCATTGAGTTTATTATTTGTGCTATGCCCTTGTATCTTGACTTTTGGAGGTTATCCCATGAATAAAGTTTATGCCCTGAAACCTCATTTGCTCCAAACATAGCAATGTTAAATAAAATTAAAAACAGACAAACAAACAAAAAACCAACAACAAAAACAAAAATGATCCAAGTGGAGTAAAAAAAAAAAAAAAAATTCATGCCTAAGATAAAAGACCTGGAAAATGTTAAGCAGCTGTCAAGGAAGAAATGACTCTATAACTAGAAGAAGGAAGAGATACCTAGAGTATGGCTATATGGACCAAAGGTTACTGAAAACATTCTACGTAAAACAGGGCTGAAGCTAGGCTAGGGTCTTGAAACTAGGGACTGAGTTTGGACTTCTCCTGCCAACCTTAACTATGATGGCAGGTGAGGAAAAACAAATCTATTTTTTATATGAGAAATGAACTAAAACATACACAGACACACACATACAAGCTAGACAGGCAAAAGGAAATATGGAGAGAGCCCTTCCATCAGAATCTAAAAAAAACTGGCTTGATGTCTCTGTGCTTGAATCTGCAACCTTCTCAATAACCCACAAGGCAGTAGAAAACCTCAACTGGAATTATAAGGTCTGGTTATGGAAAGGGGGACTGGAAGAACTGTGGAAACAAATGCAGAATCACCTGGCCATTTGGAATAAGCACAGAGGGAAAGAGAGAGAAAAAATTATAAATAAAAACAAAGGCAAATAGCCTCCACCTAAAATGAATTTACAAAAAAAATGTTAAAATACACTTAGAAATATAATACCAAAAAAGATAAGCAGAACATGAACTTACTGCAGTGAAAATTAATTTCACACAAACATTTTAAAATAGTATAAAATAAGCATTTTATTGTGGCCAGGGAAATAAAAGTAAGACATGACTTCCATAAAAAATACAAAAATTTGAAAAAAAATACAGATAGAAATTAGACTAGAAAAGATGAATAGAATATGAGTTAATTTAAAATATTTGAAAATAGGGTTTCCCTGGTGGCGCAGTGGTTGAGAGTCCACCTGCCGATGCAGGGGACACGGGTTTGTGCCCCAGTCCGGGAAGATCCCACATGCCGCGGAGCAGCTGGGCCTGTGAGCCATGGCCGCTGAGCCTGCGCATCCAGAGCCTGTGCTCCACAACAGGAGAGGCCACAACAGTGAGAGGCCCGCGTACCACAAAAAAATATAAAAATTTAAAATATTTGAAAATAAAATTCTTTATTTAAATAAAAAATAAAAAGGATAAAATTTAGAGTTAACACAGTAACAAGAAATGAGTGAACTGGAAAGTATACTAAGGCCTTTTAAAGAAAAAATATAAAGAGATTTTTAAAAAAGCAAAGAAAGTTTTTTTTTAAATACAAAAGAACATTTAAGAGACATGAAGGATAGACTGAGAAACACCAAAATTTGTCTAACAGGAGATTTGGAAATAATGAATGGCAGAAATAATGACCGCATATATTTGAAGAAATAATTATTGGACTTAAAAGGAAACATGAATTTCCAGTTTAAAAGTTCATTTCAATTGCAGCTCTATTTACAATAGCCAGGACATGGAAGCAACCTAAGTGTCCATCAACAGATGAATGGATAAAGAAGATGTGGCACATATGTGCAATGGAATATTACTCAGCCATAAAAAGAAACGAAATTGAGTTATTTGTAGTGAGGTGGATGGACCTACAGTCTGTCATACAGAGTGAAGTAAGTCAGAAAGAGAAAAACAAATACCGTACGCAAACACATATATATGGAATCTAAAAAAAAAAAAATGGTCATGAAGAACCTAGGGGCAAGATGAGAATAAAGATGCAGACCTACTAGAGAATGGACTTGAGGATACAGGGAGGGGGAAGGGTAAGCTGTGACAAAGTGAAAGAGTGGCATGGACATATATATACTACCAAATGTAAAATAGATAGCTAGTGGGAAGCAGTCGCATAGCACAGGGAGATCAGCTTGGTGCTTTGTGACCACCTAGAGGGGTGGGATAGGGAGGGAGGGTGGGAGGGAGGGAGATGAAAGAGGGAAGAGATATGGGGACATATGTATATATATAACTTGATTCACTTTGTTATAAAGCAGAAACTAACACACCACTGTAAAGCAATTATACTCCAATAAAGATGCTAAAAAAAAAAGTTCAAGTACCAAGCTGCATTTTTTAAGGTAAAAGTAAGTCCATACCAAGGAACACTGTAATAAAATTATATAAAGTCAAAAACAAAACAAACAATCTTGAAGCTGAATGGAAAGGAAAAAAACAAGAGATAACTGTGAACAAATGGGTATCATTAGCAACAGTAATTTCTAGAAGAAAATGATGTATTTGCTTTAAATAATCAGTTAACTGTTTCTTTGGATTTAGTCTGTGTTCTAATTAATCTGTATATATTTTGATATGGCTACTATTATTATTCCCATTTTACAAATGAGGGAATTGAGGCCCTGAGAAGTTAAGAGACTTTCCTAAACTTATATAGCAGTTAAAAGGTAAAAGATATTTATTTTATGTTTTTATAACCAGCTTAATTATTATTTGACAGTAAGGACTAAATCAGTATTTTCCAAGATCATATAACAGAAAGAATTTAGCACCCTAAGTCACTCAAATAACTCTTGGAAATTGCACTTAATTAAGAAGATGAGTGAACCCAGAGAGAATGCACAGGATGTAAGTAAGAACAGAAGCATAGAGCTTGACAGATGATGTCAGTAAATTTGCTTAACTGTAAATTTGATTTACATTAAATTTTACTGACTGTAAAAATAATAACTTTTCTGAATTTAAAAAGGTAAAATAAAAACTCTGAAATATTAAGATGTGTTAATTGGGATGACAGTTGTAATGGAGAGTTAAAGCATAGCAAGTTTTACTGCCATTTTGAGAGGAAGACAAAAATACTGAATAACAGTTGACTTTATTAGATAAATATGCCAAGAATATATATTAAAACTATATTCTAAAAAATATATATATTATAACTTACATATATTATGTATCATAAATTCCTGGTAGTATATGGATAAAAGAAGATTATGGGTTGTAGAAAACAGTACTAATAGTGGCAGAGAAGGAAAAAAAGAAGGGTAAACCCAAAATGCACAATAAAATGGTGGGAAAAGTTAAACAATATCAACACAATAAATGTAAATGGATTATATACACCTACTAAAGTACAAAAAAACTTTTTAATAGGAAAAAAATTATCTAGCTATTACCTGCTTTAAAAAAATCACAACACAAATAAAACCACATTGAAATGTTCCTAACAAAAAAATGGCAAAGGATATATTGAACAAAAACTGTTCAGAAGAATGCTATTTGCCAATAAAATAATAGGCAAAATTAAAATTAAGGCAAAATACTAACATAGATTAAAAAGTATATGGCATAATAATCAAAATAAAATTTACATAGAAGGCATAAAAATTATAAAATTTTACGTACATAATTAAGAAATCAATAAAGTGAAAAATTTATCAGACACCGATAAACCAAGCAGTTAAAGAAAGAAATCCTTAAGCTTAACATATTTTTATACAAAACTGACTACAATTTTAAAGAAATGATTATTCACAAAACACATTTTTAACTGTAAGGCAATTAAAATAGAAACCAACGCTTAAAAGATGGATTTAAAAAATAATTTATGCTTCAAAATTTTAAAAGCTTTCAGAAATAACTTAAAGTTTCTTTGAAACTTCACTTCCTTGAATGCTTTTTATAAATCTACATGTAGTATTTTATATTCTTTTTCTTTTTTCAGTTTCATCTTGTTAAACACTTGGTCCTTTTGTTTCAACCTGACAAAATCATCTTAGATATTAACTCACTCTATAACCAGTGTAAATTTTATTCCTCCATGATTGGTGTCAGTTTCTATATTAATAAAAATCTCTTCCATACACTCCTTTGAATCATTTATAAAAATGATAAATCAAAAATGAAAAATGTTAACAGGAAGGACAGAGACTTAAACTAATGTATCTAATTAGTGACAGAATAATGCATTAACCCTTTCAGATTATAAAGATTTGTATATTAATTATCCCTTTTTTATTCTCTGATACTGCATAAGATAGGAGTAATATAGCTTCCCTTTTAAGACTGTGCCCAATTATGGCCCTAAACTTTTTTTACTTATCCATAACATGACCAAGAAAACATTGATTAAAAAGGAAAAAGAGGGGGCTTCCCTGGTGGCGCAGTGGTTGAGAGTCCGCCTGCCGATGCAGGGGGCATGGGTTCGTGCCCCGGTCTGGGAAGATCCCACGTGCTGCGGAGCGGCTGGGCCCGTGACCCATGGCCGCTGAGCCTGCGTGTCCGGAGCCTGTGCTCCGCAACGGGAGAGGCCACAGCAGTGAGAGGCCCGTGTACCACCAAAAAAAAAAAAAAAAAAAAAAAAACAAAGGAAAAAGATTTTGTTAAAGGATTAAGGTAAGGGAGCAAAGAAGAAATAGACAATAATACATGCATCTTCTGACATGCAGATATAACTTGTTTTTTGAGGCATACAGATTTTTCTTTGTTGACTTAGGATATAACAAAAAAAAAAAAAAAAAAAAAGGAGAGAGAGAGAGAAAACTTTCCAGAGTACTGACTTTCCAGTTCCTTATTTCCTTACTTGTAGGATAAATACTAATCATAAATTTCACCTCTAAGGAGTATCCTCAGACATTTAGATCCATTAGTAAAGGTCAAGAAAGAGAGCAATTTTATCCCCCTACAATTTTGTGACTGATCTCTCTAACTTTGTATACCTCATCAAGATAGCTATATCTTAAGAGATCAAAATAACAATAATATTCCAAAAGAGTTCCACTCATATGGTCATGGAGAAAATTATTCCAGAAATACAGTGCATTATTTAGGTGTTAAGGAGCTTAGGTACCAATCCTCACTGGAGTCAAGCACTGCAGTGTGAGTCAGAGCAAGAGCAAGATTTTCCCCTCTCTGGGCCTAAGTTTTCTCATCTCAAAATCATGGGGTTGGGCTAATTTAGGTATAAGGCTTCTTCTTATTCTAATCTTTTGCTGGGCTATGATCTTCCCCACTGCACCCCATCTGTTCAAAGCTTGGCTCCCCATAAAACTCAGAAAAACATTCTCTCTCTTTATCTCAGCTATCTAGAAAATTGTCTTCTTCTTCTTCTTCTTTCTTCTTCTTTCCTCCTCCTCCTCCTCCTCCCCCTCCCCCTCCTCCTCCTCCTCCTTCTTCTTCTTGTAAATACCTCTTGGCAGGAATATCTCAATTTTTTTCTGATTTAAGCTCATGGTCTTCTTCCTTTAGTGGCTTAGGTCTCCCTTTTCATGGGTGTCCCAATTGTGTATCTGGTTTCTCTGCAGCTATGTTTAGTTGGTTGGCTTTTTTACTTTCTTGATAGAGAATTAATTCCTCTCTGGCCTCTCAGTCTTTGTGAGGCAAATAAAGATTTCCTTTTATTGCTTGAATTTTCATGTAGGATGGTTTCTGCTATTTCCCTAAGCCTCTTGAAGGTAGGTTTTTAGCCAAATGCAATTATTCCCCAGTGCAATAGGCTACATGACCTCAATCTTCTCCAAGCATATCCTTAGCCTACAGTGCTCTGCTGACCCTGCAAAGCTTTTATAATCCCTTCTCTTAAATATGCACTTCCAGAGGTAAGTCATTAACTTTCCATTCAAATTGCTGTATCAACAACTTTTGTTCACAGACATTAAAGGACACCAACTACCTGACATAAGCGTGCAAGTCCTTGTTGCAGTAAGGTGATATCCTATGACATCTGTGGAATTTTACTGCCTGGTCATCTCCCTCTTCAGTATGCTATGAATTGGTGGGAAACATAACTAAATCTAAGAAAGTCAACTGTCATTTGGAAGATTTGTATAATAGATTCTAAGTTAATATATTAATAAGTAGCAGCTATTTTTTATTTCCTAGTGAAATACATACCTTGTCTTAGAGGGGTAGTGACATTTTAACTTGTCAATTAAGAGTAATTACACAGTAGAGGGAGAAAAGAATGACAGGATATAGTATGAAAGTAAGAATAAATATGTTGTGCTTAGAATGTGTAGAGAAGTATTACATGATGAGGTTAAAATGACAGGCTGGTAAATATTATCAAATATATAATCTTAAAGAGTTATAGTGAAAGGCAAGCTTTTCCTTTGAGGAGAGTAACATAATCAGGTTTGTGTTCTAGTATGATCATGAAGAGGATAAACTGGAGGGAAAGAGACTGGAGGTGAGATAAAGTTAGGAAATGTGAACTGAGGTAGTAACAGAGGAGAGGAGAAAAAGATGCTTTAGGAGTTGATAATCACCAGATATGGAGATGACAAAGAGATACCTAGAGGAATTGAGAGGGTGAGGCCATGTCTTACTGTTTTTTTTGTTTTTTGATTTGAGGTTTCTATTTTATTTTTTAATTGGGGTATAGTTGCTTTACAATGTTGGGTTAGTTTCTGCTGTACAGTGAAGTGAATCAGCTATATGTATACATGTATCCCCTCTTTTTTAGATTTCCTTCCCATTTAGGTCACCAGAGAGAACTGAGTAGAGTTCCTTGTGCTATACAGCACGTTCTCATTAGTTATCTGTTTTATACCTAGTTGTGTATATATGTCAATCCAAATCTCCCAGTTCATCCCACCACCACCACCCCACCACCCCACTTTCCCCCCTTGGTGTCCATACGTTTGTTCTCTACATGTGTGTCTCTATTTCTGCTTTGCAAATACATTCATCTGTACCATTTTTCTAGATTCCACATATATGCATTAACATATGATATTTGTTTTTCTCTTTCTGACTTACTTCACTCCGTATGACAGCCTGTAGGTCCATCCACATCTCTGCAAATGACCCAATTTTGTTCTTTTTAATGGCTGAGTAATATTCCATTGTATATATGAACCACAACTTCTTTATACATTCATCTGTCGATGGACATTTAGGTTGGCACATGAAAAGATGCTCAATATTATTAATTATTAGAGAAATGCAAATCAAAACTACAATGAGGTATCATCTCACACCAGTCAGAATGGCCATAATCAAAAAATCTACAAACAATAAATGCTGGAGAGGGTGTGGAGAAAAATGAACCCTCTTGCACTGTTGGTGGAAATGTAAATTGATGTAGCCACTGTGGAGGTTACTTAAAAAACTGAAAACAGAACTACCATATGACCCAGCAATCCCACTCCTGGGCATGTACCCTGAGGAAACCATAATTCAAAAAGACACATGTACCAAAATGTTCATTGCAGCACTATTTACATGTCTTATTGTTTAGTAAATGAGTAGATGGTGAAGTTATTAGCATAATTAGAAAATTGAAAAGAGGTGCAAGCTTATGGGAACCAAGGGAAGACATGATTTCAACTTTAGCAGTGTTGAATTTAAAACTGCAAATAAAAATGTGAATATTAGGAGAAGGCTGAGATGTAGAGGTATGGATTTGAAAGGTGGTTGAAAAACAAAGATACTCTACGTTAATAATTGTGTTTATAAAATGAATGACAGTCTTTATGGATACAGAGTTTAGATGTCACTATTATTAGCAAAGTCACTTACATTTACTTCTTAAAACCAAAGACAACTAAGTCTGTAAATGCAGTAATTGTATGTTCATTTGACTCCAAGAATGTAAACTTTTTCTTTAAGATCCGTATTATTAAAGTGTCCTCAGCATGCTCCAATAACACATTCGCATGCTTTAAACACATTGCTTAAAATAACTTAATAAATGTAGTACGTGAGGACAAATTACACATTAAAACTATTAGACAACATATAAGACCAAAATACTCTTAATTGCTTATTGTTTTTCAACCAAGAAATTCTGTCTTTAGAAATTTTGATTAAATTTGACTGAAATGTCTTAAGTGAAAAATGTAGTGTTTCTTCCAATATATGATTTATTTATCTATTTTTAGAGTGGCAGGGAGTTTCTGTTTCTGCAGGGCACATCTGTGCTTCAAATCCCTACACTCAGCCTTGATGATTTCTTTGAACCTCTGCCTATTCAATTTTTCCACACTTCTTCATTCTATTAGATCTGAATTTTTTGCCTTTTATAAGGAGTAGTAGCATAAGACTTGGTGTAAGGTAACTATCTACTGATTTTTTTGACATAACAGAAATAAAATTACTAGACATGTAGCATATTAATATTACTAATATCATTAATTCACACTCTTAAAAATTCCTTTGCAATTCCTTTCCTCAGAAGATTTACAGCACTCATTCTTTCATATAGAATCCTGGTACCACACATTTTTGGTTCATCTTCTATTATCCCAAGCTTGATAAACCATAACCACTCACCCAAAATCATATTCATCATATGTTTATATTGGCCAGAAAAGTATATATTTTTAGCTACCTTTTTTTGTTTCACCTGAGTCTTTCACGATATACTCAGAGGGCCTCAAGTTCACACCAAATAAGCCCATTAAAATATGTCCAAAAAAGACAAATTTCCTCCTTGAGAAAAATTCTGGGAGTGGCCTCTTAAAAATAACATTTTCTCTCCTAGTTCTAACATTACAAATTATTTACCAGTCTCATCGTGTGGCAAATTATAGTGAATAAAAATTTTCTCAATCTATGAAATTCTATTAGGTGGTTTTTCCCCTTAAATATGCTCCAAAACTAAAAAATAAAACATGGGTCACTTAAATGATTCATTTTGTGGGAATGAGATATATTGCAAGAAATTCTCTAAGCAATTGATAACAAAAATATAAAAGTGGTTATTTCCTTTCAAGAACAAATTCTATGTTCCTTAAAATTGTGATAAAAGATAAAATATTTTGGAGTTGTGACAGAGAAGTTTATTTAAGGAATAACACAGAAACAGAAACTGTCTATTAGAAAGTGTAGAGTCCAGGAATAGAGCAGATGTGAGAAATGGTGAAGAAGAGTGCACTGAAGACGGAACAATCCTGACTAAAATCAGTGGTGCTATTGTACACGGAAAGTTATTTTGACTTTGTGCTGTCCCAACCACTTGAAGTATTTTGTGGTAGAAGGAATCAGGATTATACCCTGGCATGAGTACTATTTCCTCTAGGAAGGATGGGGACATCACGGATGAGTTTTCTCAGTATAAGAGGGTTCTGCACCTTGGAGAATCTTGTCAATCTATCAAAGAAAAACTACTAAAGAAGACAAATTTAATGAAGACCAAAACCTCTACGGAGAAATATAATTTCCCAAATCCATAGGAACAATCTAAAAATAAGAGAGAGCCCATTCTCAAAGAAATGATAGCAGCAAGGAATAACCCTGGAGCCTCAAAGATGAAAGCTCAGATAGAAATGGAGTGTCAAAAAAACATTTTCTCACAAGGAGTTATCCATGGTACTGACCACCCCATAGCAAAATCCCTTAGGATTAGAGATCTTAACTTTCCCAGGAAAACTGTCTATTCTAATGCTCATTCTGCTTGGACTTGACTAACTCTAAAACCATCTAGTTTACTTAAAACTTATTTTAATAATATATTCATGTGTTGAGCTCCTATTTTATCTCAGGTATGTATGACTTATTTTTAATTGTCATAATCTTATAAAACTAAGATTATCAATAACAAAATTAAGATTTAGTTTATAAAACTTGCCAAATATTACACAAATACTGACTGTATGCACTGAGATTTGAATCTTGGACTTAATCTATCTGGACTTAATCACGTAGTCTTTCTTATATGGTACAGCTTGCTTTGCCTTGAGAGAATAGAAAGCTGGGATATAAAAGGAAGGAAAAATGCATTAAGCTAGTCATAAATTTTAAGGTCAATTAAGACTTTCTGTTATGTAATATTTACATTTTCTGCCATATAAGGACTGGAGAATTCCTTCACTCTTAAGAGACTGAGACCATGGATAACTATCACAGAGTGAGATACTCTGGGCAGTAATTTATGCATATGTTTAGAGTCACACTGAGCTCTTGTTTTATCCAGCATTTAAGTCTAGAAGAGACAGTCCACTGAAAAATGGAGAAAGTGAGACACTTTGGGGAGTGAGGGGCAAGCTCAAATGTACATGAGAATGAAACCCTACAGATTCGATGTTATCAGCAGTACCAGACACTTTTGAAGGGGAAAAGTAATGGTTTGCTTAGTTGTTTAAGACATGCTTGTTCTCATCTGAGGACATTTTTAATAGAACTTCAACTATTCCCAAAGTTGAAACCTACAGTGGCTAAAGTAACGATTAGTTGTCAAGGTATCTCTAGTATACAAGATTTACCCAGAAATCTTCATATGTAATTCCAATGAGAACTTTTGCATTTTATGATTACAATACACATCATGATCAAAATCAGTATATAACCTGTAACAGTTTATTAAATTAAATATCAAATTATGAAGAGCAAAGCTTGAGTTATATGCATTTTATTGCATTAACATTTCTTAAGGTATATGAATGGTAACAACCTGTGTGTTATCTTAAATACTATATATAGCAGGATAGAAGAATTTGTAAAATTTTGAAAAATGTGTTTCTAAGCAGTTGAGAGATACTCAAATCAATAAGTTCAAAGCATGTTTTGACTTTATAGTTTACATGCATATTCAATCACTCCACATCTAAAAAATTCTTTAAAAATTCTTTACAAAAAGATATATTTTCTTATCCTCAACCCTATAGATAGGTGGCCTATTCTTCCTAGTTTGGAAAGTGAAATCATTCTAGGCTGTAATGTATGTTTGTGAGTTTTGAATACTTGTTGAAAATAAGGTATGTCTAAAATTCTTAAGATAAGGACATAAAGTTTGGTCTATATTAGAGATTTTTATAATAATTTGATGCTGTATTTCAACACCTAGTACTGTGCTGATTAGCACTCTTTATAGATATTTAACATAATGGGGTGAAGCTAACTATTTTAGAGTAACAATGATTCTTTTATCTTACTGCTATTCTTTTTTAAGTTCAATCTGTGTGCTGTGGTAAAGTGGAAAAGATATTTTCACTCCTCTAGAAATAAGTACCATATTCCATGGTACCATTTGGCGAATTAGTTCAAAATATTATTTTTCTCTATAAGCTTTAATGCTATGCTAATAAGCAACCAAATGTCTCGAGTGAGCCATTAAAGTTATTACCCGTTTTATTCATTCACCATGTATAGGCTAGGCAAAGAAGGAGGTCCAGAAATCTGCATAGGTTTCATTGAATCTTTGCCTGGATACAAGTCTGTACACTGTTGTAAAACCCAACACTGTTGAGTAAGAATAACTTATGAGGAAAGAATACTTAGTAGGATTGCTGTATGGAAAACAATTCCCAGAGCAAACACAGAGCAGGTAATCATTTATGTTCCTCCCAAGCCAGAGTGGAGAAACATCACTGACTTTACAGAACAGAAGGCCACATGAAGAAGTGGGGATGAATTAGCCTAAGATGAAGACTAAATTTGATCTCCCCAAAACAAAACATTTCAAAATTTGTGAAACATAGCTAAAGAAGTATTTAGAGGGAAATCTATAGCATTTAAAGCTTAAATTATAAAAGAATCATCTTAAGACGGCTGATTTAAAATTTCACCTTAGGAAACTACTAAGTAAGGGTATTTTAACTACAAAGAAATCAAAGAAATCGAAAACAATTCAATAGGAAAAAAAAAATCCATGACATCAAAAGTTGATTCCTAGAAAAGATCAATAAAGCTGATAAATCTCCAGTCAAACTAATTTGGAGGGAATTTTTTTTAAATCCACAAATTTTAAAAATTAGAAATGGAAGAAGAGACATAGTTATAGACTCTACAGACAGTTTTTAAAAAGTAACAGAGGGAGGAATTAAAAAGGGGCATAAAGAAACTTCTGGGGCTGATGCATATGTTCTTTTAAAAATTTTTTTATTGGAGTATAGTTGATTTACAATGCTGTTTGTTTCTACTGTACAGCAAAGTGAATCAGCTATAAGTATACATATATCCCCTCTTTTTCAGATTCCCTTCCCATTTAGATCACCACAGAGCATTAAGTAGAGTCCCCTGTGCTATACAGTAGGTTCTCATTAGTTATCTATTTTATACATAGTATCAATAGTGTATATATGTCAATCCCCATCTCCCAATTCATCCCACCCCTCTCGTTTCCCCCCTTGGTGTCCATATGTTTGTTCTTCTGATAACACAGGTATATATGTGCTAAAAAACATCAAACTGTAAACATAGATATGCACTGCTTATTGTATGTTAATTACTTCTCAATACAGATGTTAATAATTTGTTATTCCTATACATAAAAATATTACTGGACACATGTTGTGGCATTTGTGTATATGCATGCACATGTGTATGTGAGTGTTGTGAATGTCAGTAAATATACATTGCAGTTTTACTAAGAATTACTTGTAGCATTTACTTCTGAATGATCTTTTCCTATCATTACCAAGAATACATGCTATCTCCTTAGTTATCTTTATCTTATATTACAAGGTAGTGACATAGCTTGGATTTCTAGTTTTCTGACCTGAAAATTATCAACATAATTAATACTGCAGCATATATATGATTAAAACATTAAATTTTTCTTCAGTAAATAGAAATTTCATAACTGCATATAGCTGTTCCAGGGAATAATTTATATTTATTTTGCACTGACACAAACAATGTTAATTTAATCAATGCAACACCCTTTGAGGTAGTTAGAAAAGTGAAGTAATTGTATGAGCAATTACACATAGCTTATAAATGTTAGCAACTAAGTCTGGTTGACTGAGGGTCTGCATCTTTATTTATCTACCAGCCTATACTACCGTTACTGCCATGGAGGATGCCTGTAGTTGGGTATTTTAGCTCAGGTTGCAACATGTGGAAAGAAATTAAAATCATGGAGTATTAATGGAAATTGATCACATTCAAGAAACATTTACAGAATTCCATATATTGCGCTAGACCAGAGAACCTAGAAATACTTTTTCATCTGGTTAGGCACAGAATGAGTGATAAAATGTTCAATACACATATACACAAAATCTTTGTTATTATTTTATTTGTAAACAGAAATAGAAGTCAATGTTTGGACTCAGCATGAGGAAGTTTGACATAACTTTTCCTGGTTCCTGGATTTTTTGTTGCCCATTTTCACTGCATGTGTTTTATTTAATTAGTTGATATAAATGTACTTGTATTAAAAATTGCTTCATTTCTTTTCTTTATTGTTAATCTCACCCTCTTGGTACTTCTAAATTCCATACTAGTTGTGACTGTCATTTAGTTATGAATGTAGTTTCTACAGTGTCCTCTGATTCCTGCTGGTTCTTGTCATTCATACAGAAAGCTCACCAAAATCAGAGGTAAAAGAATTCTTGAATATGTGAGTCAAAGGAAGCATATTTCAAAGTCAGTTTCTGAAGCACCTGTATTAAGGTCTCAGGGTGAACACTAAAATGCAGATTCCTGGGTAACCTCAAATTGACTGAATCAGAATCTCTGTTTTCAATGGCCAAGGAACCTGGATTTTATCAACCTCCCCAGGTAATACTATAATCAGTGAGGTCTAGGTCAGAGAAGTTGGCCTCAGGAACCAAAACCTACTGACCTCAAAATACAGTTATCAAAAACTCCCTTATTTCTAAAAGCTACTTCTACGATGCTACCTTTTCAGATCTTGTTTCTAGAGACGTCTTCTCGCTTTCTCTTTTAATATTTATGTCATCTAGATGCAACCCACTCACTCTGCAGAATGCTAACCCAGTCTAATGGCTTTTGTCACTTTTCAGAAATCAAAAACATTGCCATTAAGTTACAGGTTATTTTTAAAGGCCAGGAGAAAACAAACAGGTTAATTCTCTGAAATCAGGCACTCGAATATCCCTTCATCACTGATCCTCCCCTGTGAAAGGACTTTTCTTCGTGAAATTTCACAACCGTGACAGAGAGCCATGAGATCTCAGATTTGCTTTGAACAAGAAAGTTTTCCTACAGCTCCTAATTAAAAGGAAGTTTCAAACCTACAAATTAACAGTTTTAATATGCTGTTCCTGGAGATTAACTGCTTCATTTTAACAGGAATTCACTGTTAACACTGCAACTGTTTATTTTAACGGCTTGATTTTTAAATTCCAAGAGAAGTAAAACTAGTTCAAAATGACTCCTGTAATTTTTACCATTGGCCTAACAATCTTTATGTAGAAAATTATCTTGAATAACATTATTCTCCTTTCAAAAATTTTATCTCCTTTACCTAGAATAGAATAGACTTAGAAGCAATCTCTCTTTTTTTTTTCCTTTTCTTTTTTTGGACTATACTTTAAAACTACCTTTGCATGTTACTACACCTCTGACAATTGGGTGAGGAGAAAAGTTTTAATGAAAATCTTCTTTTTAAGTCAAACATTTACATATGTATTTTTTAGACAACATATTGCAGTTTTTAGAAATAAACTTTAAAAATTGAGCCACAATATAACCAATTTATAACAGTAGATATAAAAATGTGATAAATCACTCAAAAAATCTAAAATAAATACATAAGACCAGCTTTATAAAAGCTGACTTCTGACTTACAGAGTTTTGCTTATTCAATCGTATCCTGAGAGGACACAGAGTTCCTAATTATCAAGGATGATATCAAATTCACAGATAATCCAAAAAATTCCTCATAGTCTCTAGTTTTAAAGATTTCCTTAAAGAAACCTTTCTTCAAAGCTGCTAATCAGCAGCCAGAGTGACTGACTTAAAATGCATCTCAGATAATTATATCTTACATATTTATACCAAATGTCATTTTCTACTATCCATTCTTTCCCATTTAAATGTCTCTGTCATTTTTAACCTATTTCCACCCACATCCTACAGGAAACCAGTCTCATTCATTTCTAGTTTATTCTTTCTGTTTGTTTCTGTTTACTCTTTCTGTTCATTTCTTTATATAAAAATAAACAAATATATATTTACATATTTTATACATATATGTATATGTAATATACATATATGTATGTTTATATAATTATACATATATTATACATATGTTTTATGTTGTATATGTATATATTTTCTAATTTCTTTCTAATAAAAAATGTAATGCCATAGATAGTCTTTTGCTGTTTTCCCCTAAGAATACGTATCTTGAAAACTTCATATTAAATAAACTTATGGTTATGGGGGGTTAAGAGGGGGGGAGGGATAAATTGGAAGAGTGGGATTGACACATACACACTACTATATATAAAATAGATAACTAATAAGGATCTACTGTATAGCATGGAGAACTCTACTCAATATTCTGTAATGGTCTATATGGGAAAAGATTCTAAAAAAGAGTGGATATGTGTATGTATAACAGATTCACTTTGCTGTCCACCTGAAACTAACACAACATTGTAAATCAACTATATCCCAATAAAAGTTTTAAAAAAATAAAGTGTATGTTGATATTAAAAAAAAACTCCTTCATATCAGTTCACAGACCTATACTGTATACTTTTATATAAATAGTTGCACTGTACTTTGTAATGTGTACTATAGTTGATTCAACCACTTTTCTATGTATGGCCATTCATTTTATTTTCAATCTTTTGCAATTACATACAATGCTGTAATTAATAACCTTGTGCATATATATGTCTCCATATTGTTGGAAGTATATCTTCATGGTAAATTAAAAAGGTGGAAATGTAGGGTCAAAAAGGAAATGTATGAGAGAGTCCTCCCTACAACTATTCTAACAAAAAGTTACTAATTTTTAGTGATTTTATCAGCAATTTACATTTTAATTTTTGCCAATGTGAGGTCTTAGAAATATCTCATTATAGTTTTTATTTATATATCCAAGTATGACTGAGGTTAAACATCTTTTCATATGTTTATGAGATATATATATAGTAAATTGTTTGTTCATGTCTTTGCCCATTTTTTTTTCTGTTGGGTAGGTCTGTTTTTACCTCACTGTGTAAATGTTCTTCATATAGTAATGATATTAGCTCTTTATATCTGTTATATTGTGCTAAAAATTTCTCCTAGTCTTTCTACTTCCTTTTGCCTTTCTTGACTGTGTGTTTTGCTATGGAAAGTTTTTTTAAAAAATATTTTATATAGTCAAATATGTCAATCTGTTCATTCATTGAATCTGGATTTTAAATCATAGTTAGAAAATTATCTTCTACACCTATGTCATCAAATAATTCATCTGTGCTTTCTTTTAGTACTTGCATAGTTTCCTTATTAATATTATACTACATTTAGATCCCTGATTTATTTAAAGTTTATTCTTGTGTATTATGTGAGGTATGGATCTAATTTCATCTTGTTTCAATGGCTAATCATTTGCCATGATTCTAGCTGTGTTTTTGTTTGTTTTTTAAGTCCATCTCTATATCAGTGGCATGAGATGTCAACATCATTATATATTAAATATTTATATGTACTTGAGTTTATTTATGGACTTTTTATTCAATTCCACTCTTTTCTTTGTCTATTCATGTACAAATAACATACTGTTTGGTTTTATTGCATGCTTTCTTGTTTAGGAGGCTACCATACCATCACAGCTTTTTGTTTCTAGTGTTTACATGGTTATTCTTGAATGTTAGTTTTTCTATGTCAATTTTAGTATCAAATACTCTAGTTTGAATCAAACTTGTTAGTATTTTTATTTGGATTGAATTCAACTTATAATTAACATAAGGATGACTTTGCATGTGTTATCTCCATGTCTTTCAATCAAGTTTTTCATAAAATTTTTGCACTCTTAGTGTTAAGTTTATATTGAATTATTTTTTTTTTTTTTTTTTTTTTTTTTTTTTTGCGGTAGGCGGGCCTCTCACTGTTGTGGCCTCTCCCCCTGCGGAGCACAGGCTCCGGAGCACAGGCTCAGCGGCCATGGCTCACGGGCCCAGCCGCTCCGCGGCATGTGGGATCTTCCCAGACCGGGGCACGAACCCGTGTCCCCTGCATCGGCAGGCGGACTCCCAACCACTGCGCCACCAGGGAAGCCCTATATTGAATTATTTAATGCTTGTGTGCTGCTCTTATAAACTTATGACTTGCCTCTGAAGTGGAGGATGGTTTTGTGGGACTGAGCCCCTAACCTTTGGGGTCTGCACTAATTCCATATAATTATTGTCAGAATTAATTAAATTGCAGGGCACCCAGCTGGCATCCACAAAGAAATGAAGAATTGTTTGGTGTGATAGTCCCACATATTTGGTGTCAGAAGTGTTGTGAGGATAGACAAACACAGATTTTCTTTTACTTATATATATGGAAAGTCTAGAGAGCTTTATAGTGCTTCATTTTTAAGTATGAATACAAAGCACAGACCAAAATTCACTTTTAAAAAGCATCACAGGGCTTCCCTGGTGGCGCAGTGGTTGAGAGTCCGCCTGCCAATGCAGGGGACGCGGGTTCGTGCCCCGGTCTGGGAGGATCCCACATGCCGCGGAGCGGCTGGGCCCGTGAGCCGTGGCCGCTGAGCCTGCGCGTCCGGAGCCTGTGCTCCGCAACGGGAGAGGCCACAACAGTGAGAGGCCCACATACCGCAAAAAAAAAAAAAAAAAAGCATCACATAAAAATGACAATAACATAAATAAATGGAGATAAAACAATGGTAGGGATAGAAGAATATCGCAAATAATTATAATTAATATCCTCATAGAGACAGGAAGATATTGTATCCATGCAATAACAACAGAAGTTATTGCAATGGAACAATCAGAGAGTAAAACATAGCCCTGGAAAATTAAAGTATGTAGGCAGAAATATAAAAATTTAATGAACAGTTCAAACTATATGGCTGAGAAATAATCCTAAAATGGAACCAGAAAGGCAAAGGCTGCAAAATAGGGCAGAAAAGTGAAAATCAAACAGTCAATGTAGGAAGCACAATATCTGATTAATTGGAGCTAGAAGAAGGAGAAAACAATGCACCTGTTAGGAGGTAAATTATCTGAGGAAGTAAATTTCCATACTTAAACACTCTGGGTTTTCAGAATAGAGAAATTCTATTCTATTCACTATGATGAATGAAATTTTAGGACACCGGAGATAAAGGTATCTTTAAAAGTTTCAGAGAGGGATTGGATTCATTGCTTTTGGTTGTTTTGTTTTGTTTGAGTAAAGGGAAATGAGATTATCATACAACTTTGGTACTCTGATGACTGCTCTGTCTATATATGTTTCCAATTTCAGGTAGTTCTTACTGTTTGCAGTCCCATGAAGATCCATCCCCCAAATACCTAATATTGCTATGTCCTTTGTCACTTTTGCTCCTAGAATAAGAATTTGAGGCTGTGTGTGTGTCCTGAGTAAAATTACCATGTACATATTATGCTTCCCAAACACAATAGCAAATGTATGGGGACATATGGTATTGTGATAGAGTGCAGGCTTAGATTTGAATTTCTGCCTCAATTCTTGCTGAGCCAATTACTTCCATGAATCTCAGAATAATACTACTTTCCTTGCCTTAACTCACAAAGCTTTCAAATGAACTGATGACCATAAAAGCATTTTAAAAGAATTCTGTATAAATATTCTGTTATTCAAATAATATAGCATATGTTAATTTATTTTAAAAATATTTTCACCTTAAAAGATCAATCCATAATAGATAAGATAGAGGACTGCCCTTCCCAAATCACCCTAATCCCAAATTAGACGTTTATATTTATACATATGCTGCTTTATCAGCCTGAGTTGTTAGGACATTGTTTTAGTCACCACAGTGATTTTTTTTTTCCTTTTTCCATTTCTTTCTGTTCTGTTAACCATTTTTGTAAAATTCGGCTATGCTGGTACTTCCTTATTGATGCTATATATCCTACACTGAGAGGATTTTACCTCATTGTCCCTGACAAACAGCTAATAGTATGCTTTCTCTTCCTTTTCCCAAATTCTGACCCATTAAAAACAATGATAAAAGGGCAACACTATAACATTTTGTTAAGATGAGTCAATTCTAATATTGGAAATGATTTTGTGTGAGATAACAGAAAAACTATATATTGGTCTCTGCCTGCTGGCACAAGCTCCTGAAACCCTTATAAATTCCTACAGGATAAGAGCACCAGGAGCATCTTTTGTTCTATTAAAGTGACTCTGGATGGGCTCCTGCATGGCTCCTGCATGGGAGCAGCTCACCAGAAAGACCAAGCCATGATTAGAAGCATGGAATTTTCTGCCCCACTCCCCTATCCTCCAGAGACGGGAGAGGAGCTGGAAATGGAGTCAATAACTGACCACTCCTAGTTGAGGCAGCCTCCATAAAACCCAAAAAGCATGGGGTTCGGAGAGCTTCCAGGTTGGTGGATGCATTCACCCCAGCAAAATGATGCACCCCAACTCCATGGGGACAGAAGCTCCTGCACTCAGGACTCTCCCAGACCTTGCCCTATGCATCTCTTGCTCTAACTGTCCATCTATATCCTTTATCATATCCTTTAATAAACTGGTAAATGTAACTAAGTGTTCCATTGAGTTATGTGAGCCTCTCTAACAAATTAATCGAACCCAAGGGTGGGGTTGTTGGAACCTTGTTGGAAGTGCTGAACTACAGCTTCTTGGTCAGAAGTACAGACAATGACCTGGACTTTTGACTGGCATCTGAAGGGGTTGGTTGCGGACGAGGGAAGGTTGTGGTGGGGATACATTTGTGGGACAGAGCCCTTAACCTGTGAAATCTAATGCCATCTCCAGGTAGAAAGTGTCATAATTGAGTTAAAGTCTCAAACACCCTATTGGTGTCACAGAGTTGTTTGCTGTGGGGAAAAACCTCCACAGGTTTGGAGACCAGAAGTATCAGAAATGAAGTGTTTTGTGTGAGTAGTAAAGGAGACACACAGAGAAGAAACACACAGTGGGGAAGAACTAGGTTTTTCCCTACATAGGAAGGAAAAAGACTGGGTTGTTTTTCTATTACATTTTGTTTGTAGTCTATCCAGAAGCCAAACATATCCTGACATTTTTATAAAAGATTCAGTATAATACAGCTTTAATTTCCAGAAGATTTCAACATTGTCACTGGTTTTTACATTGGTTTGTAAAGTAGACTTTGGCAGCTTGGGTGTTTGTTTTCTTTTCCTCCCTATGGAACAGTTTTCTAGGTATTTCTGCATAGTTTCTGTTTTTGATAGTTACATTTACTTAGTCAATAATTATCAGTGTTATTCTTTTTTTTTTTTTTTTTTTCGGTATGCAGGCCTCTCACTGTTGTGGCCTCTCCTGCTGCGGAGCACAGGCTCCGGACGCGCAGGCTCAGCGGCCATGGCTCACGGGCCCAGCCGCTCCGCGGCATGTGGGATCTTTCCAGACCGGGGCACGAACCCGTGTCCCCTGCATCGGCAGGTGGACTCTCAACCACTGTGCCACCAGGGAAGCCCATCAGTGTTATTCTTGAAAGTGAATGTCTCATATAATGTATTGGCATTGTTTCTACATAGCTATGTTGACATATATCTGATCTAGTAAATTAGCATAAGCATATAGCAGGAATATTTGTCAATAAAATGAATTCATATTCTAATGTATGGACTGACATAATTTTTGTAGAAAATATCAGACAATATATTTTTATATTCAAAACATTAAGCCCCAATATCTCCTTTTCTTATAGTAAAATCCTGATTTATGTTAGAAATTGCCATTCAATGGGGGAGAAGGAAAGAGTCACAGGAAAATGAAAGGAATGGAACATGAATATCTTTATGATGAGTATGGTAATCTTATATTTTTGACCCAGTTTGGTACAGAAAATTATTACTCAAGTTAAGTTCAAATGATATTTGTTCTCCCTTCTATGAAAATTGAAGTCCATTCTTCCAGAGTAAGCCCTCCAAAAACTACTTAAATGATCAAAGCATCAAACATAAAGAAAATCTTTGTTTTATGTTTAAATTTTTTTATATAAACAAAATCTTTTATGTTTATATATCAGCCCTATAAAAATATAAAAACATAATGAACATTAATATTATTACAGATTTACTATTAGATATAGGACAGTTGGGGCTAGATTAAAGGACATAATTTAAAGTTGACTCAGAACTCTCCTTCCTGAGGAAGTAGGTCAATATTCCTATCAGAAAGTAAGTACTCAAGAGCAGGGATTTTGGTCTATTTGGTCCAGGGCCCAAAACTTTACATAAAACATAGCAATCACTCAATTAACAATTATTGATTTACTAAATCACGAAATCAATGAAACACTGGGATGAATAAATAAAATTCATGGATTACAGGTCAAAACATTAGCAGAACTTACCAATTATCCTGTAATTTGGAGGATCAATACTGGAGTTCTGATTCAGTTAATGTGAGGGCCTTTTCATTTGGACCCCCTTTTCAGAGGGGGTTAACAACACTTGGTGGGATCTGCACCTGTGGTTGAAAGCCAAGAATAACTCTATTGAGCCTAAAGTCCTTGAGTTGCAGCATTTCCTTTTACATGAAGCTTTTCCACTCTGAATGGCCACATTTTGATTTTTCCCAATTGAGCATAGTCTTCTCTTAATGGAGCAGGCATTCTCCAGTTAAAGAGGCAACAGCATGAGGGAGAATGCCAGTTTCAGATATGGAGAGACCCAACATAGATCCCAGGTCACACTGACTCAGCAATTTAGACTATCATACAAATAATATGAATCACAAGTACATTTTAATAGCACCAGATTTTCACTATCAGGGAAATGGATGACAACATAGACAGTAAGACCTGAAAGATTAAATAATGAGCCAGTATACCAATATGAAAAGGGAGCTATTAGATTTACAGACATATATATTTGTATGAATTTTGTTATGTACGTATGCGGAGTTCTTAAAATCCCTTTCCTTCTTCCTTATATTTGCAAATATCTGATTAAGTATTCCCCCCCCAGTCCTCAATGGTTTATCGATAAATTTCTGTACTGAAAATTGTTTAAAAACAAAGCTATAGCTTGTTCTTGGTATCTTGGAATCTGTGTCTGAGTGAAAGCAATTTAAAATTAAGAGTCTAGCAAATCACTTTTGGGAATTCACTAGAGAACATGACTTCATATGCCTGATAAAATACGATGAAACAAGTAATTCTAAAGCATAAGTATTGCATTGACAAGGTAACATTGAGTCAGGTTCTTAAATCTAACAGTAAATCAGGGATCCATCATTTAAGTATGTGCCCTTCAAATTATGAGCCATTTAGTATGTAAGCATATTAGTGCAAATGGGACTAAATGGCAAGGGGCTTTGGAAGTGTAAAATCTGTTGGAAAGAAATTTATTTTATATGATGTAGGTGAACTATTGTTAATGTGACAAATTTGCCTGGCATGGAAATATAGCTTTTTCTGTGGACATGAATGTAAAATTGGAGGTGCTGTGAAGTTTACCAATAAGAATCTGTAACTATATTCTGAAACTTTCCAAATATTTCCCACGTCAATTTTTATATTCTTTCCTTTATTGTCCAAATTCATCACTCTGACAAGTGTCAAATAACTTTCTTTATCACTGTCTTTCCAATCTCAAGCAATATATGCATCTGGAAAAGTCAGTCATTCTCACCGATCTATATTCTCTACAAAAAATTTTTCACAATGAGGTTGATATTCCCAATACAGATTTTGTAACTACTGTGTAGTCTCTGTGACTTTTCACTGTGAATACCAAAAAATGTTCATTTATAAGCAATCTTTAAGATTAACAAACAAGAGTTGGATTAAATAAGTTACATAAATCTTTATGGGAAAGCAGTGGATTCTTTTGAGAGCTTGACCTGAAAGTGAAAGTAATTTAACTATGTGCACGCATTTCCTTCTACATGGCTGTATTTTTATATATGGCTACACACAAACATTCTCTTTTAAATATATTCTCAGAAATGACCAAGGCCTTCTATTTAAACAATTCAATACATCCATGACAATTCAGGAAATGATAGCCATTTGAGTATTATTTCTTTAAAAAGATTTTTAACTAAATGACCCTTAAGGAGTCTTGATAAACTGCAAAATAAATCAATGAGAAAATATGGGTAAAACTAATTGAAATTGTATAGGCACTAAAATACAAGACGGCTTATTCTATGAAGAAACTATGACTAGATTTTGTTTTGCGTTTTTTTTTTTTTTCCTCTGTGACAACTGTCCAGCACTCTTGTGAAACAATACAAGTACTCCGTATTCAAAGTCAAGAAAAAGGCTCAAGGAAGCTATAACCATGTAGGCCAGATTCAAGGTAACATCTACAACTAACTTTGAAGCATTGTAAAACTGATTCATAGTAAAAGAAGAGCAAGATAACTGGAGTTGGTATGATTCATTCACTAGTTTAATTCCTTTTGTAAAAACTATTCCTTTCCATTATCACGCTTTATTTTAATTGTAAATACAAACCATTTTAAATTCAACAAGTATTTATTGTGTTTACCATTTATCAGGCACTATTCTTTGCACTGGTGATACTTTAGTGAAACAAACAGATAAAAGATCTCAGCCCTTGTGAAATTTTGTATTTTCACAAAAGGAGGCAAACAATAAAATACAATGAAGAACCTAGGGGCAGGACAGGAATAACGACTCAGACGTAGAGACTGGACTTGAGGACATGGGGAGGGGGAAAGGTAAGCTGGGATGAAGTGAAAGAGTGGCATGGACTTATATATACTACCAAATGTAAAATAGATAGCTAGTGGGAAGCAGCTGCATACCACAGGGAGATCACCTCAGTGCTTTGTGTCCACCTAGAGGTGTGGGATGGGGGGTTGGGAGGGAGACGCAAGAGGGAGGAGATATGGGGATATAGTAAATGTATAGCTGATTATAAAGCAGAAACTAACACACCATTGTAAAGAAATTATACTCCAATAAAGATGTTAAAAAAAATGAGTATGGTAAGTGAGATTAGAGTGCCAATGGCTTGGTCATGCATTGAATCCACTTTTAAACAGAAAGGTACAGGTAGTCTACTACTACATTGCTAAATTCACTTATTAGTTTTAGTAGAAAATTTTTTTTGGATTTGTTAGGATTTTCTACATAAACAATGCTGTTATATGTGAATGAAGATAATTTTACTTCTTCCTCCTTAATATTCATAACTTCTATTTCATTTTCATGCTTATTGCACTGGCTAGAGCCTCCATTATGATGCTGATTAGAAATGATGACAGTGGATATCCTTGTTTTGTTCCTGTAAGGAATAAAGATTCAATATTTCACCATTAAGTTGTTGACTCTATGTTTTCTGAAGAAGTTACTTTCTATATTTGGAAAACAATCTTGTTATGCATCTATAATGTTAAATTTTGAGGTTAAACTAACTGTTAAACTAACCTTGCATTCCTAGGGTAAATATACTTGGTCATTATGTTTTATATTTTTATGTGTTTCTGGGTTCCATTTGCTAATACACTGTTTAACATTTTTATATCCATGTACAAGAGGGATGGTGGTCTCTGATTTTCTTATCTTGTAATATTTTTGCCACATTTTAGTGTCATGTTTGTGTTGGATTCATAAAAACAGGTTGAAAAATATTTCCTTATTTTGTATTTTTGTAAGAGATTTTGTGAGACTGGCACTATCTCTTAGATGTTTGATAGAATTCACCAATGAAATCATATGGCTTTGTAATATTTTTTATCAAAGTTTTTATAATGAATTCAATTTTTAAAAGATACAGGAATATATATATTTTTACTGCTTTTTATTTCTCTTCCCCTCTAAGGTTTAGCCTTTAGCTAAATTTCCAAAGTCCTCAGTTGCACTGTCTGAGAGAAAAGAGAAAGGAAAAGAAAGAAGAGAGAAATAGAAATCATTTTTTTGGTCAGGAGCACAATCTGTGGTAACCTTGACCTTGAATCTCTATTGCCCACCAGCAACTGGAAATAATTTCTTGGAGAACTAGTTCTAAAGTCCAAGGACATGTGTTTAATCAGTCTAGCATGGCTCTACAAGTGGCATTCTAGACTTTCTTTATTCAAGACATAAAGAAGATTAGCTAATATGTTTGCCCTCTGTATAGAAGCGGCACAAGGGAGCTACCAGAGATAAGACAGACTCTCACAGATATTTTAATGTTTGTGTAGGACTTATCTTTAAAAGAACTCAGCATATTTAAAATAATGAACCAAAGAAAACAAGCAACCTAAATGGAGATTTAGGTCACAATAGCTGAGGAACTTCATTGAAAATAATCAAACAAGGCTGATCCACATCATGTGCTTTGTGCCTGACTCTTGGGTCTTACTCAAAGCTGGCAGTGCAATTTTTCTCTTCCAAGCTTGACCCACTTGTGCATGGTGCTGATAATTATTTCAGTCTAAATTCCGTATTTTAAAAAGCTTCCCAAATTTTGCATAGTGCTGCATAAGACAATCATTAAAAGAGATACAAGTTTAAGTGTAAATTTTTATGGGAAATCAAATAACTTATATGATAAAATATCTGTGTTTGAAGTTTGTACTTAAGATGGTCTGGGGCATCCATCAGTTGAAGTGTATGGTCCTTTATTTTCTCAGATTAGCTACTAAGCCAGGAAAAAGTTATGTACAATATTGATTTTTCCTGTAAAACTAGCAAAAATTATTTCTTATAGAGGGTCATTTATTTTTAAATGGGGCATAACAGTTGTTGCAAAAGGCAAAAGTTGACTTTGAAAAACTAAGTGAAAGGAAAAGAAAACTTCCAAAAGCACAGAACTTAAACTACAATTGGGAAACTAAGTTTTCCCAGTTAGTAATTAAAAAGTTATCTACACAGCCCTATATAGTATTTTAAAATCAATATGCTCCCTAATTCAACAGATTAATAAGAATATTGAAAAACGCTTAAGTTATTCAAAATTATTTTGGCTGTAACTCAGTAATTATAAACATTACACAAGAATATAGAGCTGTAGCAATAAAATCCAGTGAGAAAAGACATGATATCCATTAGTGAGGTAGCAACATAGTGAGTCATGTAATGTATATTAAAACTGATCATTGGTTATTGGCCAAAAGTTCAACAGTTTCATTCATTTTAATTCTTTGCTATTAAGAAAAACTATGCTAAATATTCCAAAATATTCCAAATTACCAAAGGGTCATTAACTCAAAAGTTATCCATATGATGATTACTAAGAAAAAACTTACTTAATGAATACAGAGACATCTTAATTAAATCCTTTGAAAAATAGAAATGAGGGATATAAATAATTTAATAGTAGGTAGATGAACTAAGGTAAAGTCAGTGAAAGAAAAAAATGAAATTGGTTATTAAGAGTTGTGTCCTTGACTGACAGGAAGAGTCAGCACTAAAAGCTGATTAGTGTTCTTAAGATTAATAAAATATATTCCTTAGCAAAACTAAAAGGGAAATATGAATGCATGCTATATTGTTCATCATTCCATAAAGTTATTATTTTGGGAAAAAGTAACAATTATGTATAAGTGTTTTATATATATATGAACATATGTAGATGCAGGATACATAAAATAAAAAATTGATTCTAATTTGAAAAAGTTAAGATATACGCCAAGTAAGAATAAAAATCTCTACTAGCCTACAAAAGTTCTTTGAAATATTTTATAGGATAATAATAACTAATAAATTATTACTTAAGTAATAGTTATAAAGTTTAATAATTTTAGAAGTGAAGGCCCTAAGACTTTCATGAAACCCATAATTCCTCTGACATACGTATTATACCAGACAGTAATAGATGAACATTTTCCTCAAATTAGTAAAATTGTGAAATTAAATATAGGTAAAATTGTACAAATTTGCAAATAAAGAATTACCATTCTCATGGTTTTCATTTTATAAACATATCTTAATGTAAGAATAAGCTAAATAAAATCAGCAATAAATTAAATTTATAGTGAACCATGACCAAAGAAGTTTATTAAACTTTTGAAAAATAATTTTTATTAAGAAAGACAGTAATGTAATTTATATATCTACACTTCATGAGAGAAATAATGATCTTTATAGAGCCTGAACAAACTTCCTGATTAAAAAACAAAACAAATTAAATAAATTGTATTGAACCAGGGATGGAAAGATCTTAAACAAAATGAAGAATATCCTCAAAAGATCCAACTTTGTACTTAATAATGAATGAAAAGATATCTTCCCACTGAAACCAGGATCTAGAAAACATTAAAACCCATATCATGATGACTATGGAGGAAATAATAAAAAGAGAGATTTTATATACAATAGGGAAAAAATACAGCATTATCAATACACAGATAAGTGTTTACTTAGAAAACTCAAGAGGATCAACTGAAAACAAGCTTGAGATATGACAGAATTAAGTAAGATACATAATACAACGAGGTGAAAATAGCAAAAAATAAAATGCTGAAAAAGAATATTTTATGTATGGATATTCATTATTTTATATAGCCATAATAATTTAAGGAATAGATTATCAGTGTAAGGATAGAACTATAGATAATTGCAATAGCAAAGAACATCCTCCCCAAATGCCTAATATATTAAAAGATAGTAAATATTAAAGATATTACTTCAAATAAGTGAATAAGTCTAGACTATATTTTCAATCAATGGTTGAGAAAATGAATTAATTATTAGGTAAAATAAAGTGATATTCTTATTCACACCATACAATGCATTTTCTGGGTTTACTAATTATTTTTTAATGTAGACATATAAAAAATTAATCCAGGGGCTTCCCTGGTGGCGCAGTGGTTGAGAATCTGCCTGCCAATGCAGGGGACACGGGTTTGAGCCCTGGTCTGGAAGATCCCACATGCCGTGGAGCAACTAGCCCCGTGAGCCACAAATACTGAGCCTGCGCGTCTGGAGCCTGTGCTCCGCAACGAGAGGCCGCGATAGTGAGAGGCCCGCGCACCGCGATGAGGAGTGGCCCCCACTTGCCGCAACTAGAGAAAGCCCTCACACAGAAACGAAGAGCCAACACAGTCATAAATAAAATGAATAATAAAAAAAAGTTAATCCACAAAATATGTAGAAGAAACATAGTTTTTATTCATTTACTATCAAAGTAGTTACAGACTTTCTGACATAAAACGAAAGAAACTACAAATAAAATATTTTATAGATTTGAAGACACACAATTTAAAAAATTGTGTCCAAAATACCAAAATCAATCAGATGGCAGTGAAAAGTGGGTATTTTTTTCACATGTTAATGGATAATGGCCTTAGAAAATAATGCTAAGGCTATGTTTGCCAGTTTGCAAAATAAATTTAAAAAGAGCCAATTATTTGCTAAAAAAAGAAACATTAAAATATGCTGGCATTGTTCAACTATTAACTTGCAAAGGTAAAAAGCAATAAAAGCCAATGTTTTCAAGGTAGGTGAAACCAGTACTCTCATATTCTTTTTTATCAAAGACAATGATGGTTAAATTATACATTTATCTTATATAATCCTCCCATAAAGCCTACCTCTAAAATAGTAATATCTTCATTTTAGGTGAAGGGAAGCAGTTTGGTAGAGTTTAAATTTAAATGATCTACTCATGGTCACGCAGCAAGATGCAGAACAACATTAGGACCCATGCCTAACTCCATAGTCCTTACTTTTCTATATGTTTTCCTCTGACCCGCATATTTGTTCTCTTACTTAAAGCACAGGGAGGCAACAATAAAGTGGTAGGGGTTTCTGATTTGAACTGCTAACTGTAAACCCTTCTACTTCTTCTTTATTCTAAAATATTCTTTAGAACAATCAAAATAACAAATAAAATGAGGGAGCAAATTCATAATGTGGAAAAACCATGAAGAATGCCATAGCTGGTCAGAACCATGAGGAATTCCTGGAACCTATGACAGTTAATTAGATTTATTCAGAATCCTATGGAACTGAGGAGGCTCCAACATGATAGAAATAAAATGGGAATTAAAATAAATACAATAAAGTAAAATAATGAGTACTCTCAGAAGAAAAACAGGATATCTTCAGGATTAAAGGTAGCAGGGCATGGGAGAGGAAACAGAGTCATCAGTTGAAGAATTAAAGGGCTATGCATCTAAAACAGATTTCTCCTATGTGTATCTAGATGTTAAAACATCAAGCACAGCCAGCTTTTCAAATGGAAGAGGAAATCCTGACCCTGATTACTTTCTGAGGATGTGCTGAGTAGAGAAATGTTAGGTAGAGAGTTAAATAGCAGCCAATACAAAAGACTGAGAGTTTCTTCACTCCCCACACCAGCTAATCTGACACCCTCAAGACTTTTCCTTTGGCCACATACTATGCACTTGCCCCCCAACTTTGCAACCACTAGAATGGGGACCAGGATATCTATTACAGATGTAGCCCTCACTAAGACTGAACCAGGGAATTTCATGTGAGCTTGGGGAAATATCCTCAAACTACCAATATTGATCAATACAGATCTTTACTTTTAAACATGACACTACAACAAAGAATCACCAAGTTTTTGAGGAAATCAGCATCATGAAAAGGAGAGATAACCAATCACAGAAAAGAGAAAAATTAATATATGGAATGAGTGTATATTAAGGAAATAAAATATATATGTATGCAATTCAAATCCATTGAGATTATTGAAAGGTTGTCATATTGACAAAATTAAAAGTTACTATTATACAAAAAAATAATTAGAACATTGAAAATTAAAAACATAATAGGTGAGATTTTAAAAGTAAATAGACAAAAAACAAAAAATTTGAACAACTGTAGAAAAAGTGAATAAAGGAAATGGAGAAGAGGGAATAAAAAAAAATAATTTCCTGAGCTGAAAAAACCCTCAAGCATGGATGTTAGTGGTGGTGCTGAAAGAGATCTACAGACCTAGTGCAGACATTTAAGAATTCCAAAGTTAAAAAGCTTCATAGTAGCTTCTTATGAAGAAAGCAGGCAAACAAAAGGTGACTATTGTCAAAGGGATTAGAATTAGACTAGCATCAGATTTTTGTTTTGTAACTCAGGATGTTTGAAAAAAATGGAGAAATATTTTTAAATTCCAAAAGAAAATTGTAAATGTAAAACTTTATAGACTTCAAAAATATCATTCACTTTTGGGAGGAAGAAAATAATGTATTCCAACTTGGAGGTTTTAATTGAGGTCAAGAACTACTGAACTCATAAAACACAAAAACACAGTGTTGAGCAAAGAAGCCAGAAAAAATTAGAGTTGAATATACATAATGGTTAAGATTGTGAGAGTAAACCTTACGACAATCAATAAAATTTACATCTTTAAAAGTAGAAGCATATTGAAAATATAATAAAGACCAGAAATTAAAACTCCAGAAGAATTCAACAAAATATGGGATATTGGAAGGAAACAGAGAAAGTGACAGCTTGCAAAAAGTATTTTTATTTGGAAGGAAATGTTATAGTTGCTGATTAGTTCACCATGTTGATAGAGAAATATGTTTAAATATTAAACAAATGTTTAATATAAATGTTACATAAATAATGGTGGAGTCACCATATTAGCACTCGATTACTGACCTCAAGATTTTTTTAACATGAGAAAAAATAAGCTCTGTCTTTTAAAATTACTTATTCTTACATGCAGTGGAACCTCATTCTGACCAATATATTTTCTATTTGGGTGAAAAAAATAAGCTCATCATGGGTTGTTTTTTTTTTTAGCATTTGAGATTTTAGCTTCAAACTTCTATTTATTTTTTATGATTACCTTAAGATGTAATAGGAGGTCATTTTTTCCCCGCTCATTGTTTATTGTATTCCATTTTCCACTAGATATATATTTCTTGCTAAAATGCATCCTTTAATAATATTTAAATATCCATTTTCTTTGCATTTCTGAAAAAGACCTGTATTTTCTCCCTCACTATTAATGATAGTTTAGTTACCATTATTTCTATAAATGTATAAAATTTTAAGTTAAATTTTTTATGACAGTAATTTGAAGACAATGTCTTCTTAAATTCAATGTAACAAATAGGAAAGTTAAGGTCAATATGATTTCTGTTATTTAAATAGTCTGCTACTTCTCATTAGGAAGCTTTCATAATTTTTCTCTTTTACTACAGGGTTCTAAAATTTTGCTATGATATGTATAAGAGTGGTTTTTGTTTATCTGGCTTGGGACTGGTTGTGCCCTTTCCAATTGAGGATTATGCCTTTTAAACAACACATTCTTTTTTTTTTTTTAATATATCTTTTATTTTTGGTAAGGACAATTTAAGTTCTACTCTCTTAACAAATTTCAATTTTATAATACAGTGTTATCAATTATAACTGATAACTGTAAACTATATTTTTATAAGATTTATGTTGGAAGAGGGATAACCAATAGGCTTAATTCTTCTTGAACTGGAAGTGCATCACCTATACTTTCAATAAGTGGATATGTGCGCTCAAACTTCCATCTGAAAAATGCTACGGTTTGACTTTGTCCCCAAGTAACCTGAGCTGATGTGGCAAGTAGCCCAACTGTACAAACACAGAAATTCTGAATAATACAACAGTTTTCAAAATAAATAACTTCCTTAAAATAAAGTGAAATTCCAAGTGCTGGAAACAAAGAGCAAAATCAAAACCAGTTCAGAAAGTGAGCAGGTAATGCCAATGGCCCTCAGGGGTTTTGGGCTTAGCTATAGACCCTAGATCCCTAGAAAGAAAAACACCAGAAAGGAATCCCTAAGATAAAACTTGCAGCTCCAAAGAGCTGGAGCACCTGTGAATAGGGACTGGAAATCTTGTTCCCTTTCTTGGGAATCAACACAAATTCTTATATCTTTGAGCCACAAAAATCATCTCTGAGGAATCAAGTAGAACCTATTAATATGTAGAAGGAATTGTAAGGTTAAAAAGTAAAATGTAAGTGAAGTCGGGGTCACTGACTCCTTCAGAGTCAAGACAAACAAAGGAAGTGCACTTTTTATTTCTGGGCAACATACACTTGTATTAAAAGAAAAATAAAGATGACCTCACAATAACAATATTAAAGTTTAAACAGGAAAAGCAATCAACAGCTGAAAGTTTCAGTAAATACAACAAACAAAAAATTAGTATCCCAGGAATGGAATATCAGAATGTTCTGAAAAAAAAATCTAAAAAATCAAAGTGATCTTGATGGCTAATGATCTAAAGCATCAGTGTTTTATATTGTTTAGTGTTCAATAATTATAGATCTTCTCCTGTGACAAAATTAAATTTTGTTTTGATCTATAAAAATAAAATAAAATTTCACAATTATTACTTCTTAGAATAGTATAAAAATAACATAAAAATATTGTTAAAATGGCCATACTACCCAAAGAAATCTACAGATTTAATGCAATCCCTATCATATTACTGACATTTCTCACAGAACTAGAACAAATAATCCTGAAACTTATATAGAACCACAGAAGACAAAGAATTTTCAAAGCAATCCTGAGGAAAAAAAAAAAGCTGGAGGCATAACCCTCCCAGACTGCAGACAATACCACAAAGCTACAGCAATAAAAACAGCATAGTATTGGCACAAAAACAGACATATAGATCAATGGAACAGAATAGAAAGCCCAGAAATAAACCCATGAATCTATGATCAATTAATCTTCAACAAAGGAGGCAAGAATATACAATGGGGAAAAGAGAGGATCTTCAGCAAGTGGTATGCGGAAAGCTGGAGAGCCTCATGTAAATCAATGAAATTAGAACACTCCCTCACACCATATACAAAAATAAACTCAAAATGGTTTAAAGACCTAAATATAAAACATGACACAGTAAAACTCCTAAAAGAGAACATAGGCAGAGCACTCTTTAACATAAATTGTAGCAACATTTTCTTGGATCAGGCTCCTAAGTCAAAAGAAATAAAAGCAAAAATAAACAAATGGGACCTAATTAAACTTAAAAGCTTTTGCACAGCAAAGGAAACCATAAACAAAACAAAAAGACAACCTACAGAATGAGAAAAAATATGTGCAAATGATGTGACCAACTGGGGCTTAATTTCCAAAATATACTGTACAGCTAATACAACTCAATATTGAAAAAACAAACAATCCATTCAAAAAATGGGCAGAAGACCTAAATAGGCATTTCTCCAAAGAAGACATACAGACGGCCAATAGGCACACAAAAAGATGCTTAACATGGCTAATTATTAAAGAAATGCAAAACTGCAATGAGGTATCACCTCACACTGGCAAGAACGGCCATCATCAAAGAGTCTAAAGATAATAAATGCTGGAGAGGGTGTGGAGAAAAGGGAACCCTCCTACACTCTTGGTAGGAATGTAAATTGGGGCAGCCACTATGTAGAACAGTAAGGAGGTTCCTTAAAAAAATAAAATTGGGTTATCATATGATGCAGCAACCCCACTCCTGGGCATATATCTGGGAAAGACAAAAACACTAATTCGAAAAGATACATGCACCCCAATGTTCTTAGCAGCACTATTTACAATAGCCAAGACATGGAAGCAACCTAAGTATCAACAGATGAATGAGTAAAGAAGATGTGGTGTACACACACACACACACACACACACACATGCACAATGGATTATTACTCAGTCATATACAAGAATGAAATATTGCCATTTGTAGCAACATGGATGGACCTAGAGAATATTATACTAAGTGAAGTAAGTCAGACAGAGAAAGACAAATACATATCACTCATATGTGGAATCTAAAAAATAATACAAATGAATGTATTTACAAAACAGACCCACAGGCACAGAAAACAAACTTATGGTTACCAAAGGGGAAGGGGGGCAGGAGGGATAAATTAGGAGTGTGGGATTAATAGATACATACTATTATATATAAAATAGATAAGCAACAAGGATTTATAATAACCTATAATAGAAAATAATATGAAAAATAATATATATATATAAATAACTATATCACTCTGCTCTACACCTGGAACTAATTCAATATTGTAAATCAACTATGCTTCAATACAAAATTAAAATTAAAAATATATTTAAAAATCAATGTGAAGGTGTGGCTCAAGTATTTGTAACAAATATTCTTAGGCAAAGTAAAATAGAAAATTACAAAAGATTATCTTCATGCTTTTTGTTCCAAGGAAATGAAAACAATTTTTTTCCTGAAAAGCTTAACATAGTATTCCCACCATCCCCTTTACTAATATATACAAGTAGCTAGATTAAATTATCTGACCATGAATAGTAACTAAAAAATTGCTCTTGAGTCTGAGAATTGGTCACATTTTATGAAACTCCATCAGGTTTTTTACAAAGCAAGGATTTTTCTCAAAGATTTAATCACTTTCTGTTTTTCTATTTGGTATGTCATATTTTTGTATATATATGTATAAGATATTTAATGATAAAGCAAATTAACAGAGGAGCAGAGTGGCTTGTATAACATTAGAAGGTACTTAATAAATGGGAAGTCAATCAGGTAATACATTCAAATCAAATTTTATTTTCTGCCAATAAATTAGTTAAAATATAGATTTCTAAACAAGGTATTTCTGTATTTTTCATAAAATAAATGAGGCAAGAATGAATTTGGTTGATTGAAACAGCTAGAATATTCAAATCAGAACTGGTCATATTTGGAGGGTAGCGGGTTGAGTGCCTCCTTTTTTCTAAAATCAAGATATACAGTAAAGGCATGTTTAATCATGATCCAGAACACACACCAACAAACGCACGTACATGAATTGGAAACTAATTTTCATAACACTTTATTTATCCTTATATATATGATACCCCAAAAAATCTTTCTTCTATTCTATTTCATTTTATTATAAATCCTTACATGCTGTTTGTAACCACCTGATTGATTTTATGATCTACTAATAGGCCTTAAGAATCTGTTTTAAAAACCACTAATCTAAAGTAAGCTATTCATTTTACAGATAGAAGAGTAAAATCTTTGACAAATAAACTCACTGTTTTGAGAACTCATACCAGAATTCAGTAAAATCCAGTTTTTATTGTTATTTCCTTTATCTTTCTCATAATGTATTATTCTGCTCTGTTTGAAAGCGTAACCGTAATATATGTAAGTTAATTTGATCATTATGTGGAAAAATTTCATAACACATTTCTGAAATATAAGGGGCTGACCTCTTGCAGATTAATAGTGTAAAACTGCATTTTGTGGAAAAGTTAAGTCTTTTGCATTTGCCAGTCATTTTGGAACAGAGTTGAAGTCACTGAAGGTTACATTCCAGGAAGGCTACAACATCAGAGGTCAAGCCATTTGCTTTTTGCAGTTTAAGATTGTATGTCTTAAAGGATTAATCTCAAAAATATACAGGCAACTCATGCAGCTCAATATCAAAAAAGCAAACAACCCAGTACAAAAAAATGGGCAGAGGACCTAAATAGACATTTCTCCAAAGAAGATATACAGATTGCCAAGAAACACATGAAAGGATGCTCAACATCACTAATCATTAGAGAAATGCAAATCAAAACTACAGTGAGGTATCACCTCACACCAGTCAGAATGGCCATCATCAAAAAAATCTACAAACAATAAATGCTGGAGAGGGTGGGGAGAAAAGGGAATCCTCTTGCACTGTTGGTGGGAATGTAAATTGATACAGCCACTAAGGAGAACAGTATGGAGGTTCCTCAGAAAACTAAAAACAGAACTACCATAGCAATCTCACTACTGGGCATATACCCTGAGAAAACCATAATTCAAAGAGTCATGTACCACAATGTTCATTGCAGCTCTATTTGCAATAGCCAGGACATGGAAGTAACCTAAGTGTCCATCGACAGATGAATGGATAAAGAAGATGTGGCACATATATACAATGGAATATTACTCAGCCATAAAAAGAAACTAAATTGAGTTATTTGTAGCAAGGTGGATGGACCTAGAGAAGGTCATGCAGAGTGAAGTAAGTCAGAAAGAAAATGCATCCAATATGCCTCAGGGCATGGACAATCCCCATTACTACTCCTGTTTCATAATGGTTTTTATACCTGACAATAACAAAGAAGGATGACAAAAGAATTTATAAGAAATAGATAAAATTAGCAATGGGGATATTACTGAAGATAAAATATTGAGCCTGTCAAATAATGAATAAAATAAAATGACAAAATAAAACCAGTACACATAAGAATATCATGTTACAGATACAGTAGGAAATCTAAATTGAGAAAGAAGATAAAATAATAAAAAATGACAGAAATGAACCTATAAATAGGTTGATATCACCTAAGACAAAGAACAATATAAAAAGAAATGAACAAAAAGAAAAAATGGAATGCGAAAAATTGTTAAAAAGTTATATAACCAAACCTGCTAAGTGAGCAAATTAAAAGATGAAGGACAGGAGGACAAATACAGAAGCATAGGAAGACCCTAGGTGTTTACAAAGTTAAGGATCAATAGCAGTTGTGTAATTGTCTTCCAAAACTGGTGACTCATGACAAGTTTTCTCTAAGGAGAATTTAACAAAGGAAATTCAACTCATTTAATTCATTTAACTTTTTCCTTTTCTTTTTTAAGAATAAACTATTTCAAAGAGAAATAAAAGTTTGTTTTCTTCATAAATATAATGCATTCCAAATGTAAAAATGTTAAATAACAGTAAGCACAATTTTTTCTACTGATATACCAAAAATTACTATCATCCATATTTGCTTCAGATCAGTATTTTAAAATGATATAAAACATTAGAGCTAAGGCTAGAGGTCTGCCTAAAAGATCTCATTTGCCTGGCTCAAACTCTAGAAATAACCAATATTTTACAGTGGTTATATATTTCATTACAACATTTGCTTTCAATTTTACTATAGTGACAGAGGCTTAATAACATGTAATATTGGAATTTGTTGTGATAGCTTTTTGAAAATGTATATAAATGTAACTATATGCTATGCATTATTTTGTAACTTGAACATTGTTTTAAAATGTATACACTGTTTACTTATTTATCTAGGACATTCACTTCAACTAGAGTTTTCTATCTTAATATCTGAACATGTTATTTTATTTACCAATTTCCCTAATTAAATCATTTACATTATGTATATAAGATACATACATATATACACATATATTTGTACATATATACATATACATATATACCAAAAAATGCAATTAAACTTTCCTTTTTTGCATTTTCTCTTTCTCATTAACAAGAAATTATTTTGATGAACAAATACCTACGGAATCGCAGGTTCATAAAGAACTTGCCTCTTCCTTTTACTAGATATCACCAAACAGTTATATAAAATTCTCACCAATTTACACACTCCTACTAACAGTCCCCAGAACTGAATGTTCCCAGTACCTCACATTTTCATTGATATTTAATATTACCAGTGTTTTACATTTATGGCAATCTGCTAGATCTGACAATGTAAATTATTTTCTTAACTTGAAATTTGCTAATTATTAGCAAGGTTGAGCATCTTTTCATGTTTATGATCATTTAGAGTTCCTTCTCTGTGAATTGAGTGTTCAAACGTTTTACCCATTTTAAAAATTGGGTTGCTTGCTTTTTCTTACTGATTTGAACACATTTCTTATATAGTCTAAATAATAATCTGTTGTTAATGAAAGGCATTATACTTATATATCTTCTGCTACTATGTGGCCAGTCTTTTACATTTTTGTAAATATATATATTTTGATATACACGATCTTATAATTAAATATTTATAATATATTTTAAATGTTATTGTTATAAAATAATTCTATCATATTTTTATAATAGTTTTAAAGTTTCAGTTTTAATATTTATATCTTATTACATATGGAATTGATTTTTATGTAGGTGCAGACAAGAAATGTAATTTTACTGTGCTATTTTAATTTTTCTTGTGTCTTTAGGTTTGTTCATTTTTCTTTTCTTCCTTATTGATTTGAATATTTAGATCACTTTCCCCAATATTTCTTATTTTCTGATAAATGATAAGAAGAAGAAAAAGAATTATTTCTGTCTTACTTCAGCTACTGTATTTTGGAGTTTCTTTTTACAGGAGTATATTATGAATGCTAGATAACATTACTATTATTGGTAAACTTCCTTGTGTGTTCTAGCCTGATCATTTCCAGTGTTTCTCAGTTGAGAGATGAATGCTCAAGATAGTATATCTTGACATTTTTCTTTATTATTTCCACGCTTTTAAACTGTAAACTATACTTTTTGTGTGTGTGAGCACCTGACCAATCTATGAAATCAAGTGGAAGAAGATATGTTAAGTACTTTATTATTTTATTATATTTATATGGGAAACTTCATTATCCCTTTGGTACTTTGAAAGGACAGAGTGTGTTGTCTATTTGACCCATGACTGTCTCTCATAGTCTGTGCCTGTGATTTCAGCCAGCCTATAATTACTGATGGAAATGACTGAACTATCATCATCTGAAGTCTAGGAGAAAAGTCAACTCTAATTGTAATTGGGTCGTAAGTAAGGACTGTATTTATGACACCATTATTAAATATATGTACTTTTATTATGACAGTGAAATTCACTTTTCCCTCACTTAGTGGTGGAGCAGCCCAAAATGCTAGGTACCTTGAATTTCCTAACTGACAGTCTCTGATGTCAATTTAGTTAGACTGCCATTCTAGGTATTAAGCTGGTGCAATCATAAGGCTTACTTTGCTTCTTTCTCTTTCCTTAAGGATCACAATACTCATTGTTTAATTGCCAAATCTGGAAATAAATTTTTTTGGATATTTTAGTTGTTTCATATGTTTTAGTTGTTTAGTTGCTTCATGTGTTCTGTTTAAGATGTGTCCTGCTTAAGAATCTTTTATTAAACAATAGTCATGGAGATCATCTCTTATGTTTTCTTTCAGGTGCTTCATTGTTTCATACTTTTCATTTGTATCTACAATTCACTGTGAATAAATTTTTGTGTATTGTGTGAGGTGATTTTTTTCCAAATAAATATCCAACTAATCTAACATCATTTATTGAAAATTTCATGTTTATCCACTGAACTGCAGTAACACCTTTGCCATAACCAGGTGACTGAATATATGATCCTGGGAGCACTGGTCCATTTGTCTATCCTTGCACCAGAAAGAGATTATTTTAAATATGTTAAGTATTTAATCTGATAATGTGAGCCCTCGAACTTTATTCTTCTTTCAAAAATTGTATTACCTATCCAAGATTACTTTTTTTTTTTTTTGGTTTTTTTTTTAAATTAGTTTCTGCTTTATAACAAAGTGAATCAGTCATACATATACATCCGTTCCCACATCCCTTCCCTCATGCATCTCCCTCCCTCCCACCCTCCCCATCCCACCCCTCCAGGCGGTCACAAAGCACCGAGCTGATCTCGCCGTGCTCTGCGGCTGCTTCCCACTATCTATCTACCTCACATTTGGTAGTGTATACATGTCCATGCCTCTCTTTCGCTTTGTCACAGCTTACACTTCCCCCTCCCCATATCCTCAAGTCCATTCTCAAGTAGGTCTGTGTCTTTACTCCCGTTTTACCCCTAGGATCTTCGTGACATTTTTTTTTTAATTCCATATATATGTGTTAGCATACAGTATTTGTCTTTCTCTTTCTGACTTACTTCACTCTGTATGACAGACTCTAGGTCTATCCACCTCATTACAAATAGCTCAGTTTCGTTTCTTTTTATGGCTGAGTAATATTCCATTGTATATATGTGCCACATCTTCTTTATCCATTCATCCGATGATGGACACTTAGGTTGTTTCCAGCTCCGGGCTATTGTGAATAGAGCTGCAATGAACATTTTGGTACATGTCTCTTTTTGAATTATGGTTTTCTCAGGGTATATGCCTAGTACTGGGATTGCTGGGTCATATGGTAGTTCTATTTTTAGTTTTTTAAGGAACCTCCATACTGTTCTCCATAGTGGCTGTACCAATTCACATTCCCACCAGCAGTGCAAGAGTGTTCCCTTTTCTCCACACCCTCTCCAGCATTTATTGTTTCTAGATTTCTTGATGATGGCCATTCTGACTGGTGTGAGATGATATCTCATTGTAGTTTTGATTTGCATTTCTCTAATGATTAATGATGTTGAGCATTCTTTCATGTGTTTGTTGGCAGTCTGTATATCTTCTTTGGAGAAATGCCTATTTAAGTCTTCTGCCCATTTTTGGATTGGGTTGTTTGTTTTTTTGCTATTGAGCTGCATGAGCTGTTTATAAATTTTGGAGATTAATCCTTTGTCAGTTGCTTCATTTGCAAATATTTTCTCCCATTCTGAGGGTTCTCTTTTGGTCTTGTTTATGGTTTCCTTTGCTGTGCAAAAGCTTTGAAGTTTCATTAGGTCCCATTTGTTTATCTTTGTTTTTAGTTCCATTTCTCTAGGACGTGGGTCCAAAAGGATCTTGCTGTGATTTATGTCATAGAGTGTTCTGCCTATGTTTTCCTCTAAGAGTTTGATAGTTTCTGGCCTTACATTTAGGTCTTTAATCCATTTTGAGCTTATTTTTGTGTATGGTGTTAGGGAATCATCTAATTTCATACTTTTACATGTCCCTGTCCAGTTTTCCCAGCACCACTTATTGAAGAGGCTGTCCTTTCTCCACTGTACATTCCTGCCTCCTTTATCAAAGATAAGTTGACCATATGTGCGTGGGTTTATCTCTGGGCTTTCTATCCTGATCCACTGATCTATCTTTCTGTTTTTATGCCAGTACCACACTGTCTTGATTACTGTAGCTTTGTAGTATAGTCTGAAGTCAGGGAGCCTGATTCCTCCAGCTCCGTTTTTCGTTCTCAAGATTGCTTTGGCTATTCGGGGTCTTTTGTTTTTCCAAACAAATTTTGAAATTTTTTGTTCTAGTTCTGTGAAAAATGCCAGTGGTAGTTTGATAGGGATTGCATTGAAGCTGTAGATTGCTTTGGGTAGTAGAGTCATTTTCACAATATTGATTCTTCCAATCCAGGAGCAAGGTATATCTCTCCATCTATTTGTATCATCTTTAATTTCTTTCATCAGTGTCTTATAATTTTCTGCATACAGGTCTTTTGTCTCCTTAGGTAGGTTTATTCCTAGATATTTTATTCTTTTTGTTGCAATGGTAAATGGGAGTGTTTTCTTGATTTCATTTTCAGATTTTTCATCATTAGTGTACAGGAATGCCAGAGATTTCTGTGCATTAATTTTGTATCCTGCTACTTTACCAAATTCATTGATTAGCTCTAGTAGTTTTCTGGTAGCATCTTTAGGATTCTCTATGTATAGTATCATGTCATCTGCAAACAGTGACAGCTTTACTTCTTCTTTTCCAATTTGGATTCCTTTTATTTCCTTTTCTTCTCTGATTGCTGTGGCTAGAACTTCCAAAACTAGGTTGAATAAGAGTGGTGAGAGTGGGCAGCCTTGTCTTGTTCCTGATCTTAGTGGAAATGGTTTCCGTTTTTCACCATTGAGGACGATGTTGGCTGTGGGTTTGTCATATATGGCCTTTATTATGTTGAGGAAAGTTCCCTCTATGCCTACTTTCTGCAGGGTTTTTATCATAAATGGGTCTTGAATTTTATCGAAATCATAAAAATCGAAAGCTTTCTCTGCATCTATTGAGATGATCATATGGTTTTTCTTCTTCAACTTGTTAATATGGTGTATCACATTGATTGATTTGCGTATATTGAAGAATCCTTGCATTCCTGGAATAAACCCCACTTGATCATGGTGTATGATCCTTTTAATGTGCTGTTGGATTCTGTTTGCTAGTATTCTCTTGAGGATTTTTGCATCTATGTTCATCAGTGATATTGGCCTGTAGTTTTCTTTCTTTGTGACATCCTTGCCTGGTTTTGGTATCAAGGTGATGGTGGCCTCGTAGAATGAGTTTGGGAGTGTTCCTTCCTCTGATATTGTTTGGAAGAGTTTGAGAAGGATGGGTGTTAGCTCTTCTCTAAATGTTTGATAGAATTCGCCTGAGAAGCCATCTGGTCCTGGGCTTTTGTTTGTTGGAAGATTTTTAATCACAGTTTCAATTTCAGTGCTTGTGATTGGTCTATTCATATTTTCTATTTCTTCCTGATTCAGTCTTGGCAGGTTCTGCATTTCTAAGAATTTGTCCATTTCTTCCAGGTTGTCCATTTTATTGGCATAGAGTTGCTTGTAGTAATCTCTCATGATCTTTTGTATTTCTGCAGTGTCAGTTGTTACTTCTCCTTTTTCATTTCTAATTCTATTGATTTGAGTCTTCTCCTTTTTTTTCTTGATGAGTCTGGCTAATGGTTTGTCAATTTTGTTTATCTTCTCAAAGAACCAGCTTTTAGTTTGGTTGATCTTTGCTATCGTTTCCTTCATTTCTTTTCCATTTATTTCTGATCTGATATTTATGATTTCTTTCCTTCTGCTAACTTTGGGGGTTTTTTGTTCTTCTTTCTCTAATTGCTTTAGGTGCAGGGTCAGGTTGTTTACTCGAGATGTTTCCTGTTTCTTAAGGTGGGATTGTATTGCTGTAAACTTCCACCTTAGAACTGCTTTTGCTGCGTCCCATAGGTTTTGGGTCGTCGTGTCTCCATTGTCATTTGTTTCTAGGTATTTTTTAATTTCCTCTTTGATTTCTTCAGTGATCACTTCGTTATTAAGTAGTGTATTGTTTAGCCTCCATGTGTTTGTATTTTTTACAGATCTTTTCCTGTAATTGATGTCTAGTCTCATAGCATTGTGGTCGGAAAAGATACTTGATACAACTTCAATTTTCTTAAATTTACCAAGGCTTGATTTGTGACCCAAGATATGATCTATCCGGAGAATGTTCCATGAGCACTTGAGAAAAATGTGTATTCTGTTGTTTTTGGATGGAATGTCCTATAAATATCAACTAAGTCCATCTTGTTTAATGTATCATTTAAAGCTTGTGTTTCCTTATTTATTTTCATTTTGGATGATCTGTCCATTGGTGAAAGTGGGGTGTTATAGTCTCCTACTATGATTGTATTACTGTCGATTTCCCCTTTTATGGCTGTTAGTATTTGCCTTATGTATTGGGGTGCTCCTATGTTGGGTGCATAAATATTTACAATTGTTATATCTTCTTCTTGGATCGATCCCTTTATCGTTATGTAGTGTCCTTCTTTGTCTCTTCTAATAGTCTTTATTTTAAAGTCTATTTTGTCTGACATAAGAATTGCTACTCCAGCTTTCTTTTGATTTCCATTTGCATGGAATATCTTTTTCCATCCCCTTACTTTCAATCTGTATGTGTCTCTAGGTCTGAAGTGGGTCTCTTGTAGACAGCATATATATGGGTCTTGTTTTTCTATCCATTCAGCCACTCTGTGTCTTTTGGTGGGAGCATTTAGTCCATTTACATTTAAGGTAATTATTGATATGTATGTTCCTATTCCCATTTCCTTAATTGCTTTGGGTTCGTTATTGTAGGTATATTCCTTCTGTTGTGTTTCTTGCCTAGAGAAGTTCCTTTAGCATTTGTTGTAAAGCTGGTTTGGTGGTGCTGAACTCTCTTAGCTCTTGCTTATCTGTAAAGGTTTTAATTTCTCCATCAAATCTGAATGAGATCCTTGCTGGGTAGAGTAATCTTGGTTGCAGGTTTCTCTCCATCACTTTAATTATGTCCTGCCAGTCCCTTCTGGCTTGTAGAGTTTCTGCTGAGAGATCAGCTGTTAACCTGATGGGGATTCCCTTGTGTGTTATTTGTTGTTTTTCCCTTGCTGCTTTTAATATGATTTCTTTGTGTTTAATTTTTGACAGTTTGATTAATATGTGTCTTGGCGTATTTCTCCTTGGATTTATTCTGTATGCGACTCTCTGTGCCTCCTGGACTTGATTAACTATTTCCTTTCCCATATTAGGGAAGTTTTCAACTATAATCTCTTCAAATATTTTCTCAGTCCCTTTCTTTTTCTCTTCTTCTTCTGGAACCCCTATAATTCGAATGTTGGTGCGTTTAATGTTGTCCCAGAGGTCTCTGAGACTGTCCTCTGTTCTTTTCATTCTTTTTTCTTTATTCTGCTCTGCAGCAGTTATTTCCACTATTTTATCTTCCACCTCACTTATCCGTTCTTCTGCCTCAGTTATTCTGCTATTGATCCCATCTAGAGTATTTTTCATTTCATTTATTGTGTTTTTAATCGATGCTTGATTCATCTTTAGTTCTTCTAGGTCCTTGTTAACTGTTTCTTGCATTTTGTCTATTCTATTTCCAAGATTTTGGATCTGGGAAATAGAATCTTGGATCAGCTTTACTATCATTATTCTGAATTCTTTTTCAGGTAGACTGCCTATTACCTCTTCATTTGTTAGGTCTGGTAGGTTTTTATCTTGCTCCTTCACCTGCTCTGTGTTTTTCTGCTTTCTCATTTTGCTTATGTTACTGTGTTTGGGGTCTCCTTTTTGCAGGCTGCAGGTTCGTAGTTCCCGTTGTTTTTGGTGTCTGTCCCCCGTGGCTAAGGTTGTTTCAGTAGGTTGTGTAGGCTTCCTGGTGGGGGGGACTAATGCCTGTGTTCTGGTGGTTGAGGCTCGATCTTGTCTTTCTGGTGGACAGGTGCACGTCTGGTGGTGTGTTTTGGGGTGCCTGTGGCCTTATTATGTTTTTAGGTAGCCTCTCTGCTAATGGGTGGGGTTGTGTTTCTGCCTTGCTAGTTGCTTGGCATAGGGTGACCAGCACTGTAGCTTGCTGGTCGTTGACTGAAGCTGGGTGCTGGTGTTGAGATGGAGATCCCTGGGAGATTTTCGCTGCTTGATATTATGTGGAGCTGGGAGGTCTCTTGTGGACCCGTGTCCTGAAGTTGGCTCTCCCACTTCAGAGGCACAGCTCTGACTCCTGGCTGCGGCACCAAGAGCCTTTCATCCACCGGCTCAGAATAACAAGGAGAAAAAGTAGAAAGAAGGAATTAGTAGAAGAAAGAAAGAGAGAGGGAAAGAAAGGAAGAAGGGAAGAAAGGAAGGAAGGAAGGAAGAAAGAAAGGAGGCAGGGAGGGAGGAAGGATGGAAAGAAAGAAAGAAAGAAAGGAGGGAGGGAGGGAGGAATGAAAGCAAAAGGAAGAGTGAATGGAAGAAGGGAGGGAGGAAGGAAGGAAAGAAAGAAAGACAGGAGGGAGGGAGGGAGGAAGGAAAGAAAAAGAAAGTGGAAAGAAGAAGGGTGGGAGGGAGGGAGGGAGGAAAGAAAAAGAAAGAAGGAAAGGAAGAGCGGAGGGAGCGAGGGAGGAAGGGAAGGTAGGAAAAAAAGAAAGAGCAGGTAAAGTAAAATAGAATAAAGTATGAAATATAGTAGCGTTATTAAAATTAAAAAGTAATTATTGAAAAAAAAACGGACAGATAGAACCCTGGGACATATGGTGGAAGCAAAGCTATACAGAGAGAATCTTACACAGAAGATTACACATACACATTCACAAAAAGAGAGCAGGGGGAAAAATCAAAAATCTTGCTCTCCAAGTCCACCTCCTCAATTTGGGATAATTTGTTGTAAAAAGAGGAAAAGGGCGAGAAGTCTGAAATCTTGCTCTCTAAGTCCACCTCCTTAATTTGGGATAATTCGTTGTAAAAAGAGGAAAACGGGGGAAAGTCTTAAATCTTGTCCTCAAAGTCCACTTCCTCAATTTGGGATGATTCGCTGTCCATTTATGCACTCCACAGACGCAGGGCACATCAAATGGGCCGTGGAGCTTTAATCCGCTGCCTCCGAGGCTGCACAGAGAGATTTCCCTGTCTCTGCTCTCACAGCTCCAGGGTCTCAGCCTTGGACCTGGCCCCGCCTCTGCGTGTAGGTCGCTGGAGGGCGTCAGTTCTTCGCTCAGACAGGACGGGTTTAAAGGAGCCGCTGATTCGGGGGCTCTGGCTCACTCAGGCAGAGGGGAGGGAGGGGCGCGTAGTGTGGGGCGGGCCTGCGGCGGCAGAGGCCGGCGTGACGTTGCAGCAGCCCGAGGCGCTCCGTGCGCTTTCCCGGGAAAGCCGTCCCCGGGTCCCGGGACCCCGGCAGTGGCGGGGTGCACAGGCCCCCCGGAAGGCAGGGCGGACAGTGACCCGCGCTCGCACACAGGCCCCGCGGCGGCGGCGGCAGCAGCAGCCCCAGCGTCCCACGCCCGTCTCCGAGGTCCGCGCCTGTCTCCGGCGCTTCCCCAAGCAGCCCTCTTAATGCCCTCTCCTCGCGCACCCGGAAACAAAAGGGAAAAAAGTCTCTTGCCTCTTCGGCAGCTCCAGACCCTTTCCCCGGACTCCCTCCGGGCTAGCCGTGGTGCACTAACCCCTTCAGGCTCTCTTCCTGCCGCCAGCCCCAGTCCTCTCCCTGCGCTCCGACTGAAAGCCGATACCCGAGCCCAAGATTTCTTAATTTACAAATTCATGTTAGAATCAGCTTGTCAATTTATACACACAAACCTGCAATGAATCTATAGGTAAATTTGCAGAGATTGACATTTTAACAATATTGATTCTATCAATACATAAACCTGGTCTACTTGTCTATTTATTTATTTCTTCTAATTTAGCTTACAGTATGTTTTTTAATTACTTGCTCCCTCCCTTGCATTTTTACAAACTGGTAGCTTTATCTAAAAGCTTGATTATCTTCAATTTAAATTTCACTACCTTAATTTTAAGAACAATTTTTTTAATAAAAACTTGTGGAAGTAATTTACATTTGCTCTGATCTATTGAGTATGAGGAAAATAAAAGGTTTTGCAGGAAACTCACTCTTGTTGCAGAAAAACAACATTTATCCATTTATCATAACGTACAAATCTTTGGTGTCCTTTCTCATACAAATTTAGACTACTATATAGTCAATCTCTGTTGTGCTTTTTTATACGAATAGCATCATGTTAATCACGTTACTATTGAATTTGCTTTTGTTGCCGAAAAATAAAACATGAGTATTTCTGCAGTCAAGAGATTAGAGCTATGGCATTTTTTCTTGTATATGTGCAAAATTCTCTTTCATAAAAAAGTTGTACAATATAATGAAACATTTTCCTACTATCACTTCTCAGCATTTTGGCTAAGATCAACTGAAACTTTTTCCTGCTTATGAACGTTATGCTTGTTTACAGTTCAAACATAATGTGCATATCAGGATGATTCTTTCTACGTCACTATTTTGTGTTTGCTGTGACATCAATGGCCTACAATTCCATACTGTTTACAGAGTTGATTTTCATAGTTTCTGCCTATATATGGTTACATATTTCTTTTATTTCAGTAAATGGAATCCTGAAACACCACTAAAAGTTCAACTATTTTATTTCACTGCTTGGTTGCATTTTGTATTTCTTTGTTTCTCTGAAGACATTTTAATATATTTCCATTTGGCTGTGAGACAGCTTAATGCCTCCATCCACACCCTTACATCATTATTTTCTCTAATTTGAATAAACAAGAGTCTTCGCTCCACTGCACATGTCACTAAGGTTGTAGCTACGTTTTTCATCAATCTCTTTATAATCTGATTGAATTCTGTATTTTCTCCATGTTCTTCCTTCTTGTAAAATATGTATATATTCCAGCTGAATATGTTTTGTGAATTTAAGGTCACAAAAATAGTTTTACTTGGAGCCTACTCAAATGAAACATTTGCTACTTCACTCCGTGCAAGGAGGAAGAAGTCTAGCCTCAAAGGTTTGTCTTAATTACTCTGAAATCAACAAATCTAGAAAACATTTATTGTTCTCAAGATTTAAAATTCTTACTCATGAACAATTTAAAAAATAACAGAAATAAAAAACAAATATTTTAATATTTGTGAACTAGAATGTTTAGCTTTTGAACGAGAAAAGGCATTTGCAAAGATTTAATGAAGTGTTTGTTATTTAATAAAACATATTGATATAACTCATCCAATTTTGTAATAAAATAAAAATTCACGCTATAAGTTTGGCTTTATATAATAGTAAACTTTAGATTTTTCTTTTTGCTGCATAAGTAGGCATGATAATTATAATAACTATTGTTTTCATACATACCTCCAAATAGTTTATTATATCTATTTATACTAGGCATACAATGGGTATTGAGCTATGTAAATTTGTTTACAATGCAGATGTATCAAACAGAAAGTTCATGAAAATAGTGAACTATAATATTCTCTTTAACTACTATTTTAAAATAGCTTTTGGGTTTCAAGTCGTGTTATATGTGTCTCACTTAGATTCCATTCTTTCAGTGGTATATGGAAGATAAAAATTTAGGGTATGGGGATATAAAGCTCTCTTAAAGTAAAAACTAGGGTATTAAACCTTGTATTCATAATTCTTAGCTGAAAAACAGTATGCACCACCTCTTTGACTTCTATAATGATGGTAGATCTAAATTTGAGAATTTCTCAAGATTCTCCAGAAACTGATGGTGTCACAGAGACAGCTTTCCAAAAAACTTTGGATCAGTCAGCAACTACTAGATATGTACCAAAATGACAGTGACATCCTTCCTTGTCTCTTTCTCTTTCTTTTTGTGATTATATTTTTGTCACTCTATTGGTTTAAGGTTTGTACTGAAAACTTCTTTTGGGGAGCAGGAATCAGGGGCAATTGATATAGATCTATTTGGTACCTGTCATTTAACAAACTGGGATCATGTAAAGATGCAGATTCTGATTCAGTATGTCTGGGGTCATACCTGAGATTCTGTGTTTTAACAAGCTTCTAGGGTGTACAGATACTACTGGTCCATGATTACTTTGCAGAGCAAGAATCTAGAAAGAGCCTTGCATTTGGTATTGTAAGCGTTAGTGGCAAAAACAGTGAAAGTTAGAGTTAGTATAGCTTGAAGTTCCTATATTAAATTTTACTCTCCTATGCTAATACTATTCAGGCAAAATATAGCAAATATAAAAAGGAAACTAAAAAGCTAGACATGAAAGTATTCCTTTAACTAACTAGAATTATATCATGATTCCACATAACAAGAGTTACTCTTATACCAGAGAATCTTGCCCTTGACATGTTCTTCCTAATTATTGTATTAATCAAGAGTGACTAACTTCTTGCCAGAAAATATTGCTTCTTTATGAAGCCCTTTTAAGGTAATTATCTTGCAATGCAGTAAACTCTGTCTTTCAATAGGCGATAGAATATTAATGATCAAAAAGGAAATAGCTCCAAAATTTAATTACATTTCAGAATTCTCTGACTGTTGATTCTGTTTAGGTTTGCAAAACAGATGCAAAATATCATTAAACAAATTGTACAAGAACCAAAAAAAAAAAAAATCAGAGAATGAATCCAATACAAAGTCATGAAGTTAATTATAGTATTATGTGGCTAAGCATTACATCTTATGGAGCTATAGATATCTCTGATCTGTTTGGTTATGTCCTAGAAAGTTAGCCATTCAGCATATGCCATAATTGAGTCCACAAGAACAGCTAAAGAATGAAATAAGGAAAATAGTAGGCAAATTCATAAATTTTCTATTTATATTTCCAACCACAGGCACATTCTTTGTTTAACTAACAGGTTGTGTATGTATAGGTCATTAGTGATCATTAATCTATGAAACAGTTCTTGAATTTCACAAGTAGGTTTGAATTTCATGAGTTGCATTTCACATCAGGGAGTCAAGATTATTCACCACTTTCATATGCTAACACCTGTGATCAAGGCATGAAGGCTGATAAACTAGCATTTAGCTCTTTGTATAACCACTTAAGCAGAAGGATAAGTCACGAATTTGCCAATTGCTCTCCCCTACTGAAAATATTAGCTGATATTCATAACATATGCACATGAAGGCTTGAAAAATTTTGTATCCTCCCTCATCGCAAAACTTAGAGTATTAAAATGCTGGTGCCCATAATCAAATCCAAAAGAAGAAACTGGACTCAGTATTTAGGATAGCATCATTTCTTCACTGCTCTTTATTATGTATGGTAGAGTAGAGGCTCTGAGGAAACCAGGCATTGAAGTTTGGCAAGTTAACTCTATACTTTTTCTGAATTAAAGGAGACAACACTCATTTTTTTTTCCTAAAATTTTTAAATAGGTGAAATATGCATAAACATTGCAGGTATGGTGTCTGTTCCTTCATTTCATGGAAAATGTGGATTTGTTTGTTTTTACCAAAATTGGTATCCTTATATCTCCATTGCTTGTTTCATGTTTTATATAAGACTCTATGTAGAACAACATCACTGCTTTTATTAAGACAAGATGGTGGAGTAGGAGGACCTTGGGCTCACCTTCTCTCACGGGCACACCAAAATCACAACTAACTCTGAGCAACCATTGATAAAAAAGACTGGAATCTACCAAAAAAAAAGATATTCTACATCCAAACACATAAAGAAGAAACCAGGAGATGGTAGGAGGAGCACACTCCCAATATCATTAAATCCCATAACACCAGGGTGGGTGACCCACAAACTGGAGAATAATTATGTTGCAGAAGTTCTCCCACAGGAGTGAGAGCTCTAAGCCCCATGCCAGGCCTCCCAGCCTAGGGGTCCAGCATCAGGAGGAGGAGCCCCTAGAGCATTAGGTTTTCAAGGCCACTAGGGCTTAATTACAGGAGTTCCACAGGTCTGGGGGAAACAGAGGCTCCAATCTTGGAGGGTGCACACAAGGTCCTGTGCACACCAGGTCCCAGGGCAAAAGCAGTGACTCCATTGGGGCCTGGGCCAATGGACCTACCTGCTGGTTTTGGTGGGTCTCCTGGGGAGGCAGTGGGCAGCTGTGGCTCTCTGGGGTCATAAAATATGGTGTTGAACATTGCAGGGACCTATGTGAACTCTGGCTGGGGGCAGACATTTTAGGTCCTTGGCGCTGAGACCTGGTCCCACCCAACAGCTTGTAAGCTCCAGTGCTGGGATGCCTCAGAGCAAACAACCGACAGGGTGGGAACACAGGTGCACCCATCAGTATGCAGGCTACTTAAAGACATCTTGAGCCCAAAGTCACCTCTAGACACACCCCTGACACAGCCCTGCCCATCAGAGGGTCAAAGCCCAGCCCCACCCACCAGTGGGCAGGCACCAGCCCCTCCCTCCAGGAAGCCTGCACAAACCTCTAGACCAGCTTCACCAGTCAGGGGGCAGACACCAGAAGCAAGGAGACTAAGATCCTGCAGCCTGCAGAACTGAGTCCAAAAACACAGGTCAGAACCTACCCTGGGAGCAGGTGGTCCCTGGTCTTGGGGTTATGAGAAGGGAGTGTACTGCTGGGGCACATAAGATATCCCACACAGAGGGTCACTTCTCCAAGGTTGAGAAACATAACTAATCTACCACATGCATAAAAATACAAATAGGAACTTAGACAAAATGAGACAGCAAAGGAATGTGTTCCAGACTAAGGAATAAGATAAAACCCTGAAAGAACAATTAAGTGAAGTGGAGATAAAGAACAACCAAACAAAGTTGAAGACTACAATAACTGAAATTAAAAATACAGTAGAAGGAGTCAATAGCAGAACAAATGAGGCAGAAGAACAAATCAGTGAGCTGGAAGACAGAGTGGTGTAAATCATTGCTGCAGAAAAAAAAAAAAAAAACAATGAAAAGAAATGAGGACAGTTTAAGACACCTCTGGGACAATGTCAAATGCACCAACATTCATATTATAGGGGCCCCAGAAGGAGAAAGGAGAGAGAAAGTGCCTAAGAGAATATTTAAGACATAATAGCTGAAAAATTCTCTAACATGGGAAAGCACAGAGAGCCCCATATAAGATAAACCCCAGGAGGAACATGCCGAGACACACAGTAATCAAACTGACAAAAATTAAAGACAAAGAGAAATTATTAAAAGGAATGATGGAAAAGCAACAAATAATGAACAAGGGAATCCCCACAGACTAGCAGTTTATTTTTCAGCAGAAACTCTAAAGGCCAGAAGGGAGTGGCATGATATATTTAAAGTGATGAAAGGGAAAAACCTACCAAGAACACTCTACCCAGCAAGGCTCTCATTCAAATTTGACAGAGAAATCAAAAGCCTTACAGACAAGCAAAGGCTAAAAAAAATTCACACCACCAAAGCAGCTTTACAACAAATGCTAAAGGAACTTTTTAAGAGGAAAAGGAAAGTCCACAACTAGAAACAAGAAAATTTTGAAATAGGAAAGCTCACTGGTACAGGCAACTATATAGTGAAGGTAGGAAATCATCCACACAAAATTATGGTATCAAAACCAGTAACTGTAAGAGGAGGAGAGAACAAATGCAGTATATTTGAAATGCATTTGATATTAAGAGATCAGTAACTTTAAACAATCATGTATTTATATAGACTGCTATATCAAAAACTCACCGTAACCACAAATGAAAAATCTATAATAGATATTCACACAAAAATGAAAAAGGAATCCAAACACGACACTAAAGATAGTCATCAAATCACAAGAGAAGAGAACAAAAGAGGAAAGGAAGAAAAAAGACCTACAAAAACAAATCCAAAACAACTAACAAAATGGCAATAAGAACATGCATATTGATAGCTATGTTAAATGTAAATGGATTAAGTGCTCCAACCAAAAGACACAGACTGGCTAAATGGATATAAAAACAAGACCCATATATATATTGTCTACAAGAGACCCACTTTAGATCTAGAGACAGATACAAACTGAAAGTGAGGGGATGAAAAAGCTATTCCATGCAAATGGAAATCAAAAGAAATCCAAGTAGCAATACTCATATCAAACAAAATAGACTTTAAAATAAGACTGTTACAAGAGGCAAAGAAGGACACTACATAATGATCAAAGGATTAATCCAAAAAGAAGATGTAACAATTGTAAATATATATGTCCCAAAACAGGAGCACCTCAATATACAAGGCAAATGTTAACAGGCATAAAAAGAGAAATTGACAGTAACACAGTAATAGTGGGGAACTTTAACACCCCACTTACATCAATGGACAGATCATCCAGACAGAAAATCAATAAAGAAACACAGGCCTTAAATGACACATTATAGATTTAATTGATATTTATAGAACATTCCATCCCAAAGCAGCAGTATACACTTTTTTTCCAAGTGCACACAGGACATTCTCAGGATAGGTCACATGCTGGGCCACAATGCAAGTCTCAGAAAACTGAAATTATATCACATATCTTTTCAGTATGAGATTAGAAATCAACTAAAAGAAAAAAACTGGAAAAAACACAAACACATGGAGGCTAAACAATATGCCACTAAACAACCAATGGATCACTGAAGAAATCAAAGAGCAAATAAAAAAAAATCTAGAGGCAAATAAAAATGAAAACACAATGATCCAAAACATATGGGACGCAGCAAAAGCATTTCTAAGAGGGAAGACTATAGCCATACAAGCTTACCTTAGGAAACAAGTAAAATCTCAAATAAACAACCTAAGCTTATTCAACAAAAGAAAGAAGAACAAACAAAACCCAAAGTTGGGAGAAGGAAATAAATCATAAAGATCAGAGCAGAAATAAATGAAAGAGAGACTAATAAAAAAATAGAAAAGGTCAATTAAACTAAAAGCTGGTTCTTTGCAAAGTTAAACAAAATTGATAAACCTCTAGCCAGACTCATCAAGAAAAAAGGGAGAGGGCCAAAATCAATACATTTAGAAAGGAAAAAGGAGAAGTCACAACCAACATCACAGAAATACAAAGGACCATAAGAAACTACTACAAGCAACTATATATATGCCAATAAAATGGATGACCTAGAAGAAATGGACACATTCTTAAAATGTTACAATCTCCCACAACTGAACCAGGAAGAAAGAGAAAATACAAACAGACCAGTTACAAGTACTGAAATTGAATCTGTGATTAAAAAACTTCCAACAAACAAAAGTCCAGGACCAGATGGCCTCACAGGCAAATTCTACCAAACATCTAGAGAAGAGTTAACACCTATACTCCTGAAACTATTCCATAAAATTGTCGAGGAAGAAACACTTCGTAACTCTTTCTATGGGCCCACCACCACCCTGATACCAAAACCAGACAAAGATACCACAAAGAAGAAAATTATAGGCCAATATGATTGATGAACCTAGATGCAAAAATCGTCAACAAAATACTAGCAAACTGAATTCGACAATACATTAAAATGATCATAAACCACGATCAAGTGGGATTTATCCCAGGGATGCAAGGATTCTTCAATATCTGCAAATAGTGTGATATACCACATTAACAAATTGAATAATAAAAACCATATGATCATCTCAATAGATGCAGAAAAAGCTTTTGATAAAATTTAATATCCATTTCTGATAAAAACTCTCCAGAAACTGGGCATAGAGGGAACATACCTCAACATAATAAAGGCCATATATGACAAACCCACAGCTACCATCATAACATCATACAAGACAATGATGCCTACTCTCACCACTTTTATTCAACCTAGTTTTGGAAGTCCTAGCCACAGCAATAAGAGAAGAAAAAGAAATAAAAGGAATCCAAATTGAAAAGAGGAAGTAAAACTGTCATTGTTTGCAGATGACATGACAGTACACACAGAAAATCTTAAAGACACTACCAGAAAACTACTAGAGCTCATCAATGATTTCAGTAAAGTTGCAGGATACAAAGTTAATATACAGAAACCTGTTGTATTTCTATACATTAATAAAGATCAGAAAGAGAAATTAAGGAAACAATTCTATTTTACCATCATATCAAAAAGAATAAAATACCTAGGGACAAACCTACCTAAGGAGGCAAAAACCTGCACTCTGAAAACTGTAAGATGGTGATGAAAAAAAATCAAAGATGACACAAACAAAAAGAAAGATATACCGTGTTCTTAGAATGGACAAATCAATATTGTCAAAATGACTAACTACCCAAGGCAATCTACAGATTCAATGCGATCCCTATAAAATTACTAATGCATTTTTCACAGAACTAGAAAAAATTTTTTTTAAATTTGTATGGAAATACAAAAGATCCGAAATAGCAATCCTGAGAAAGAAAAGTGAAGCTGGAGGAATCAGGCTCCCTGACTTTAGACCATACTACAAAGCTACAGTCATTGAAACAGTATGGTACTGGCACAAACACAGAAATGTAGATCAGTGGAACAGGATAGAAAGCCCAGAAATAAACCCATGTGCCTATGGTCAATTAATCTATGACAAAGGAGGCAAGAATATACAATGGAGGAAAGACAGTCTCTTCAATAATTGCTGGTGGGGAAACTGGACAGCTACATGTAAAAGAATAAAATTAGAACATTCTCTAAAGCCATGCACAAAAATAAACTCGAAATGGATTAAAGGCCTAAATGTAAGACTGGACACTATAAAACTCCTAGAGGACAACATAGGCAGGACACTCTTTTACATAAATAGCAGCAATATCTTTTTGGATCTGTCACTTAGAGTAATAGAAATAAGAACACAAATAAACAAATGGGACCTAATTAAACTTAAAATCTTTTTCACAGCAAAGGAAACCACAAAAAAACAAAAAGACAACCTATAGGATAGGAGAAAATATTTGCAAATGATGCAACTGACAAGGGATTAATCTCCAAAATATACAAACAGCTCATGTAGCTCAATATCAAAAAAACAAAAAACCCAATCAAAAAGTAGGCAGAAGACCTACATGTCTTCCAAAGAAGACATACAGATAGCCAACAAGCACCTGAAAAGATGCTCCAAATTGCTAATTATTAGAGAAATGCAAATCAAAACTACAATGAGGTATATCACCTCATTACCAGTCAGAATGGCTATCATTCAAAAGTCTACAAATAATAAATGTTGCAGAGGATTTGGAGAAAAAGGAACCCTCCTACACTGTTGGTGGGAATGTAAATTGGTGCAGCCACTATGGAGAACAGTATGGAGGTTTCTTAAAAAAACTAAAAATAGAGTACCATATAATCCAGCAATCCCACTCCTGGACATATATCCAGAGAAAACCATAATTCAAAAAGATACATGCACCCCAATATTTGTTGCAGCACTATTTACAATAGCCAGGACGTGGAAACAACCTAAATGTCCATCAACAGATGAATGGATACGGAAGATGTGGTATATATACACAGTAGAGTTACTCAGCCATAAGACAGAATGAAATAATGCCATCTGGAGCAACATGGATGGACTTAGAGATTATCATCTAAGTGAAGTAAGCCAGACAGAAAAAGACAAGTATCATATGACATCATTCATATGTGAAATCTAAAAAATGATACAAATGAACTTATTTACAAAACAGAAACATATTCACAGACATAAAAAACAAACTTACAGTTATCAAAAGGGAAAGAAGGGTGGGGGGGAGGAATAAATTAGGAATTTGGGATTAACATATGCACACCACTATATATAAAATAGATAACCAACAAGGACCTACTGTATAGCACAGGGACCACACTCAATATTTTGTAATAACCTATAAGGAAAAAGAATCTATCTATCTATCTGTCTATTTATCATCTATCTATCTATCTATCTATATATATATATATATAACTGAATCACTGTGCTGTATACCTGAAACTAACATGATATTGAAAATCAACTATACTTCAATAAAAATAAATAAATAAAAAGAAAAACAACAGCAACATAGGATGCATCCTATTAATAAATGTGGGACTCTTCAATAATGGATATAGAGTTATTTTGTGGAACAGATCAAGTAAAAGCTATATTTGCTTGATTGCAAAATTTAAACTCTTTAGTTCTATAAATCCCTAGCTATTTATAAACAGAATAATTAAATCAATTTATAAATGGTTCATTTAAAATTATATATTGTTTATATTTTTACTTACATTTATTGCTTACATTATGTTATAATGCTTATATTACTGGGATGACTTGAATATATTTTATACAAATTTAACCAGTTATTTTGGTATACATTTCTCTGATTCGAATAGTTATGACTGGATATCCATATGCAAAAGAGTTAAGTTGAACTCTTATCTTACAACATATACAAAAATTAACTCAAACTGGATTAAAGACTGAAAGTAAGACTGAAACTATAAATTCCTTGAAGACAACATAGAGGAAAAGCTTCATGTTAATGGATTTGGTAACTATTCTTGGATGTGACACTAATAGCACAGGCAACAAAAGCAAAAACAGACAAATGGGACTACATCATACTTAATTTCTGTACAACAAGGGAAACAACCAATAGAGTGAAAGGCAGCCTACAAAATGAGAGAAAAGATTTGCAAACCATATCTCTGACAGGGTGTTAATATTGAGAATTTATAAAGAACTTCTACAACTCAACAACAAAAAAACAAATAATCCAATTTAAAAATGGGCAAAATACTTGAATAGACATTTCTCCAAAGAATATATACAAATGGCTGACAAGTATATGAAAAGATGCTCAACATCACTAATCACCTGGAAATGCAAATCAAAACCACAAAGGGATATCAACTCACACTCATTATGATGGCCACTATCAAAAAAGGCAAAATATCAAGTGTTGGCATGAATGTGGATAAACTGGAACGCTTGTGCGCAACTGGTGAGAATGCAAATTGTCCAGCCATTATGGAAAACAATATGGAAGTTCTTCAAAGAATGAAAATTAGAATTATCATATGATCCAGCAATTCCATTTCTGTTATATAGTCATAAGAAAGGAAACAAGATCTGGAAGCAATATTTTTACACTCATGTTCATTGAAATATTTGTAATTAATATATTCACTGAGCAACAAACATCCACTGAGATGAACGGATAAAGAAAATGCAGGATATACATACAATTGAGTACTATTCATCCTTAAATGATGGATATACTGTGGTATGTTACAATTTGGATGAATCTTGAGGACATTATGCTAAGTAAAATAAGCCAGTCACAAAAAGAGAAAGAGTGCATGATTCCATTTATGTGAATTATCTAAAGTAGCCAAATTCTTAGAAACAGAAAGTAGAATGGTAGTTGCTAGTGGCTAAGGGAACGTGAAAAGGGGAGTTGTTCAATGGGTATAGAGTTTCAGTTTTGCAAGATGAAAAAATGTTCTAGAGATCTATTGTAAAATAAGATGTATATATTGTAATTTACTGTGCTGTATGTTTAAAAATGGTAACGATGGTAAATTTCATGCTACAACTTTTTTTTTTTTTTCTTTTTGCGGTACGCGGGCCTCTCACTGCTGTGGCCTCTCCCGTTGCAGAGCACAGGCTCCGGACACACAGGCTCAGTGGCCATGGCTCACGGGCCCAGCCGCTCCATGGCATGTGGGATCTTCCCGAACCGGGGCACGAACCTGTGTCCCCTGCATCGGCAGGCGGACTCTCAACCACTGCGCCACCAGGGAAGCCCTAAAACTTTTGTTTTTAATAACAAAAGAAAATAGGAAAATTCTTTCACTGTAATCAGATGGATTTACTTGGGGAAACTGAAGGCAATAAATATTAACCTCTAAAAAGTAGACTATTGTTCCCAACAGAGAAAAGAGAGTGAAACTTCTACTGATACACCTATATCCTTTAATTAAGGAACTAATAATGGAAAATAACAAATGTTATATAAAACAATGAGCGAGGTAGGACTTCATAGAAATCCAAATGAAACATTATACAATTTAAAAATATTAAATATTGGACATATTATACATCTGTGCATGCTGAATAATTAAGGTGATACTGGAGTTTTATAACTCTGAAGAAATTTGAATACAATATTTTTTATGGTGCTCTAAATTCCTGTGTAAGCAAAGAGATTCGTGGCAGTTATTTAGAAAATACAAGCTTTTCCTCTTTGATGATTTTTCACTTAGTTTAGCTCAAAATGGATAAAGAAATTGAATTATTCATTTTCTCCTAAAATGCTGTGAGAATACAGAGAGACTTTAAGTAAGTGATTTAAACAAAGAATATAGAAAAATTAATAGATTTAAATTTATAGCATACAATTATAGAATGGCATATGTGAATTTTAAGTAATAGGGTACACATTCATTAAAATTATTTGACTCCAGTAATATTCAATTAATGGGTCTTTAATGCTCCATTTCATCAGGACTAGGAAGATAGGAAGAGATAGGAAATAAAGGATAAATTTTACTGTTTTAATTCTTGTTTCATTTGACTTCTGCTTTTTCTCTGTCAAAATTTTATTCCTTTAATCAGTAGAAACCTGAGTTTATAATGACTACCATTATAAATTAATATGTAAGGGTGTATACTTTTTCTTTGGAATAAAAACCAAAATTGCTTTGATATTACAACATTTCAAAATTAATTTTTATGCATAGTGAAAGAGACGATTAAACACTGTTATTTCCCCAAACTGCTAAATGCACTTAATTGGATATACTGTATAATAATAATAGTTGAATGTATCTATCTTTTGACATTAAGAAATCCTAATTTATGATAATTGTTTACCTTTTGCCTCTGCTTACATTTTCCTCTCTTACATGGAGGGAGAAGATTAAAGAAACTTACATTGTAGCTTAAGTCCTTATTTTTCTTTATAGAATTAAACGTTTTATGACTTTTTAAAAAGATTTACGCCACAGGTAAATGTGTCTGGGTCTTGTTTTTTATTTTAATGAAGGAACTGGGGAAGTGGATCTACTTGCCATCCATGAAGTCATATTCTTTCTAAGGTAAACCTGCTTTTGTTACTTTCTGTGGTCTTGTCAGAAGGGATGGATATATAAAGAGGTCAGCCCCCTTCTTCACACTTTATCATTTTCCTATCGCTCTGTCCCAACTTCCTTCGTTTAAGGGAACAGGAGTTCGTATTTTGGGTGATATTTCCCCCTTTCTGGTGGGAATGACAAGTAGTTGAAGAATTCTCAGTCCCGGAGGTTAAGATCTAGGGTGTTTGTAAGATAAACATGATAGTAATGGTTATGATTAAATATTTCAGGGCTATCTGGTCAAATTAATGGTAATTATAGATGCTGGACTACTAACAAGGATAGAAACTATACATTTAACTTCATTATTAATTACTAAAACTTCTTAACTTTATATAATGTATTCATTATAATAATAATTATGCACTCAACTATATGTATCACATAAACATTACATTTAAAAATTATCATAGTATATAAATTCTATAACCCTAGTGTCAATTTTTAGATTTTTTCAGCTCCTGTGGAATGGTTGTTATTTATTATTAGTGGTAGTATTAGAAGCAATATTGTTATCAGTATCACCTACTATTATTAGCACCCATCTCCACTCTGAGCTCTGGCTTTGTCATTATGTACGTCCTTAAATAGGTTCATTTAAATACCAGATTAAAATGACTCTTGGACCATTTACCATGGTTCTTCTTTAGTGCTGGCATCTCACATTCCTTTTTTCACTTTTTTTCAGCATCTTCTGATATATCTGCAGGTAAATTCTTGACCATGTGACTGGTCTTTGTACCTGTCACTTTGTTCCTTGGTACATGCATCCTTTGGTTCTTGTTTGTTTCACAGACTTTTTGACCTGCTGCATTAACCTAACCTTGTTTTTGATATATTCCTTGATTCTGACTTCCCTACCTGATTCTGATTCAAAGATATTTTTTTTTCAGAAATCAAATCTTCATTTCTTGGGGATTTCTCAATTCTTCGTTTCCCGGAAGCTTACCCTGCAGTCATCACTGATAAAGCGAACTACATTGATTAAGTGCCTACTGTGTGCCCAGTAGTGAGATAAATGATATATACATACAAATAAAAAATTTACAGTATTCTGCTGCCACCCTCAGCATACAAGACTCCCTGATTCTAATAAGCTATGTGTTTGGTAATAGATTTCATCGTTTCAATAGTTGCCAAGCGTCTTATGCTTCTACCTACCAACAAACCGTTTTTCTTTACTATATGCTAGCAATAATTGTCTTCAGTGTCAATCACTCTGTCCTTAATCACTAACTACATGGTATTGTTATTACCATAATTATTGCTATTATTGCCATTGTATGTCATTTCTGAATGCAGAGGGGAATTCTGAAGAAGGAATATTTTGAAAAGAATGGTACTGACACTTTCACTAAAAGGAAATGAATTATGCTAAATGTAAGTCAGAAATTTTGAGTCAAAAAAAGGACAAATTGTTTGTGTGCCTTGTTAGAATTTTTCTTGCTGGTAATTATAGTATCATTCCTTTTCTGAGCTGCCTCAGAATTAATAAGATGAACCTGTTAGAACCCCGTGGCTATATAGTCCTCTCCCTGTTGCTGGCCAGGTAAACTGAAGAGATCAGGGTATATAGCAGTCTGCACAAACCAGACCCTAGACCCTTAAATTTCCAGAGTCCACTCAGAGCTAAAATAGCTGAAAAGAACTCATTTCAGGTTGTAATATTTTGCCATTTGACAAGATGCACACTCTCTAGGAACATGATTTTCAATTAAGACCTTCGTACTAGATGATATGAAGATGACAGCAAGAGTGAGAGAGGGAGATAGAGAAAGCATATTAACTTCTAGGTGTTTTTAGGAACATTTATGGCTCACACAGTACTAATTATAATATGATTTCAAATGTGTTAAGTTAACATTTCATGAAGTCCTTTTCATATGCCAGCCTTAGCAGGTCTTATTTTTGCTTCCTGCATATTTTCAGGCACCGAGATAAGTAGTTCATATTGCTTCTTTTCCTTTTATAACTTTTTAAATATGTGTGCTCTCAAACATTATTTTTTAACTGGATCTGTATCGCTCCCTTTCCCTCTTTAAGCTCAGATATTTTAATTGTACCATTTCCAATATATTCATAATACAAATAGCATATGAAATGTGTCAGTCTTCACATTGAATTTATAAATAAGTCTGGTCACAGTCAAATAATTTCACACATTGCCCAGCATAAACGTCAATTTAAAATATGAAGCTCACAAATAAAATGAAAACTGTTACCCCGTGCATCTAAAAACAGTTATTATGTCAGAGTTAATCTTTACATCAGCTTATGGTCTTCCTACACACTGCTTTAAATGTGAGCCCCTAAATACCAAGGGTCCTTCCTGCATAATAAATCTTACTATGTTAACTCATGTGCAAATTTAAATTGGGAAAACATCATCATTTACCTGAATGGAACTTAACCTGTGGAAAAGAAGATAACTGTATTTTTGTAAAGGATGAAAAAACAACATGAGATGATGCATTTTCATTGAAAAATAAGCAAGGCTGTCTGTCATGAAGTATTCTAGAGTGCTCCACAAAAATCATGGAAGCCTAACCACAGTCTGCTGACTCTTTTCAAGGATTGGGAAGCAGATCTGGTAGGTCCCAGACTTTGAACCAAACCACTGACACCTGACACTCACTGTACAAAGTATGTAAAACACATTTGGAAAACAGAACTATACCAACAGATGTTCAATTTATAAAGGGATCTGCAGGGTAGGTACATATTTTCAAGGGAAAAGCACAACTCTATATTTTCCCAAGGAAAAGTAGAAATAAATAGTCTTTATTGCCACCATGGAGTTTGCATTCCCTATGCAGGAACAAATGGGGTAATTTTTAAATGTGCTGATGGGGAGTTGCCTATGTGACAACCCTGAGTGGCCTCATATAATGAATGTCTATATAATTATTTTTACCCCAAAATTTTTTTTTTAGTCTCTTTTGTTTATTTCTATAATAAGAGCTACATTTTATAAATAATATCAACAGTGAATTTTTTACCTGGGGTTGTTCCAGTGATGTTTGCAGAAGGTCTGTATTTTGTAATTGTTTGGAAGTGCATGGATGTCTCTCTTAGCTTTTCAAATGATTATAGCTTGATTAGTTGTAACAATTTTTGTTATGCAAATTTCCAAAGCCACTTTGATTTTTAACAGCTATGAAACTGTTTTGTTGTTGTTGTTGTTTTAGTGGTGGTTGTATTTTTTTTCTCCTATTTAGATGCTTAAATAACTATTATTTTCATGAATTGTAGAATTTCACCAGATTTTCCGCTAAAGGTTATAAATTATTAATTTTGCCTAGAACATTATAATCCCCCTCCAAAATATCCCATTATGGTTCTTTTTCTAAATTCTGATTACTTCTGTGTCTCAATATCCTCATCTGAAAATGACATAGCACTTACTTCATGGTTTTTGTGTGTGTGTGTGAGTTAATATACATAAAGAATTTAGAATGGTAAGTAATTTAACTGTTGTTTTAAAACTGTTTCTTCTGACTTCTCTTTTAGGAGTTTACTCTAAATGCACAGTTAATATTAATGTTCTCTCAGTGTTTGTCATCTTCTGTCATTTATCGAGATTTCTATCCACCAGATACTTAGGCAGTTTGCATAGTTTTTTATCTGCATTTTCCCAATGGTCATATCAAATAGGTATAATTTCCATTTACTGAGAAGGAAATTTTAAGTCATGGAGACATTAAATAAGTTGCCTGAGGATAAATGGTTAGTAAGTGTCAGAGCTACAACTCAAACCAGGTTTGAGCTGATCTCAGAGCCTGGGTTCTAGATTCTAAGTGCGTATTTTATCATCACTTTGTCCTTCTTTAGTCAGTGTGTGTGTGTGTGTGTGTGTGTGTGTGTGTATTATCTGTTTCACGACCTAGATTTCTTCAGGATTGTTTTTACTATACAGTGTTTCTACTGATGATCACATTTATTCCATAGGTGAAAAAAACTCTGTTTTTATCTGTTTGTATTTCATGGAAACAAGGATTTTCCCTTTCCTGGAGAATAGATGATGACTATTTTCTAAAATCTTGCTTTCCACAATTATTACTAAAAAGATGTCACTCATTTTTCTACTGTCTTTGCATTTTCATATAGTTAAAATTGTTCATGATTGGTGCTAGATTTTGTTTCTTCTGCTCACTCAAGCTTCCTTGGAAAACAGGCTCTGAGGGACATGGCTCTACAGTCCTGCTTATGATTTATATTTCATGAGAGTACAAGCTCTCAGTGCTAAGGCTGGGTGAAAGGGTTAGGTCTACTGGAGGTATTTTTGAAAGTACAATTTAAATTTAATTCTATTGTTGGTGGGAAAGGTTGGAGACAGGAGGAGAGTCACAATGAATTCGCCTCCACATAATGACCTAAAGCTCAAATCCAGTCAACCAGGCAAGGATCATCAACAGCATTTTGCCTGGATTTGGGATTGAGGGGTATGACAAGTGATCCAGAGCATTTAGTGTCTTGGATTTCAGACACTTGATTTTCAAGAAGATTTTCTTCTAAGATTTCAGATGAGAGCTGAGTGGTCTTCTAGAATCACTGTGTTCGAATTCATATGGATTGTGTGAATAATACTTGATTGATTCTATTGTATACCATCAATTCTAAAAATGGTAGGGATTCTTAAAGCAATAATTCTCAAATTCTTGACCTTAAAGCCCTGGCCTTAGAATCATCTGAGGAGATACTTCTACTGAATCAGAATTTCTTGGGTTGAGCTAAAAAATCTTTTGAAGTTACCCCAAATAATTAATTAATTTATTACCTCAAGTAATTCTATGGCACACTGAAGTCTGAGAAAGAAAAATATTCTTTAAGAACATGGAGTATACTCAATTATTTTCTCTCTAGAGATATTATAAAATTTTTTTTCCAAATGTTTACGGGTTTTACAAAAAAATGATTACAGAAATTCTTACTCTTATATTTTCCAGGAAATCTCAACAGGAAAATTTTTTAGTAAAATGCTGTGAAGTATGAGAAAATAGTGTTCAGCACCTAAAATGGAATCTCCTCACTTGTCAACAATAATCACTTGTAGAAATAAACCAAGTTCTCTGACCTCTCTCAAACGAATTAATTTCTCTTAATGTTTTCTTCAGTCAGCCAGGTAGACAAGAGAAAATCAGGAGAATTAAAAGAGTTATTAATCTTTTTGCCATATTCATTTATGATTCAAACAATAAAAAGCAATTAAGATTTTCAGTCTAAAAACAATTGACCTATTAGAATCTTAAGAGCACTTCAAGTAGGTGCCTTTTTTATGTGGAAATGAAATTACATTGTGTCTCAAAACATCTTTGTTTTAAAATACCTTTCTCTGATAAATTATATGAATTCTATAAAACTCTATTATAGAATGTTTTCCACATTTTGTAAGGTAGGTATGTATTTCTGTAGCTATTGTGTTAACTAATAATTTATTAGAAACCAAAGGGCTTTTTTAAACACTCCTGATCTTAGTAAATATATATATATATATATATACATGTATACGTATACACATACATATATATACACATATATGTTACACATTATATAATAATATGAGAATAATTTATAATATTAGCAGAATGATATAATACAGGACAATGAAAGCAAAATTAAATATATTTTGTTTCTGAATTTAGGTTTTAATTAAAGGACAGAAATTTGACCTATTTGATAATGATTCAAGGCTTTATATAGTTTTTTATATGATTTTTAACACAAATTTTAAACGTGGCTGTTCAGTAAAAGATAGTGTACAGTTTTAGGATGAGCACTATGTTAGAAGTCAGAAAAGCATGAGTCCTTGTCTCGCTGCATCACCCAGGCAAATCACTTTAGGCAAGTCACTTTAAATGTTCAAATTTAATGTTAACCAAAATTAAAGAACTTTTAATTAATGACTTCTAAGGCTCATGCCAGTTTAAAACTGAAGAGCCTTTCATTCTAATTCTGATTTCCAGTTGTGAGAGACAGGGTGACAGTTTTAGCATAGTGAAGAAATACATGTTTTATGAGAACAAAGAATTGCTCAACATATAAGGAAAATAATAACAGATATCATACCCTATTAAGAGTATTCATTTAAATCTTTAAAGCATTATTGATGGTTCTTTTTACTACCACGTTTATATATTTGTCTAATGCCTTAAACTAACAAACTAAATAAAGCAAAAATATTCTAGCTGTGTTAGGTCTAGGTCATGGTGAACATTTATTTTTACGTAATACAGAGTGCTTCAATTGTTTTTTTTATAACATCTTTCCCCAAAGTGTGTTATTAAAAATTTCAAATATTCACAAAGTAAGAGAAGTATAAAGTAAATATTTGTATACCTACTACCTAGATTCTATAATTAATTTTCACAATATTTATTTTATTCTATAGCTTTCCATTTATTCATCTCTCTAGGCATCTCTCTGTCATTATTTGTCTTGTAGTTTTGATGGCTATGTCAAATATGCAGTCATCCATACACTGGTGGGGTTCAGGGCATGGTACCCCCAGTACAGCACCTTGGCATACTGAATATCTTAAGTTAAAGGAGTTTAAGAAAATGGCAGAAGCAGGAAGGTCACTTTGACCTTCCCCTTCCTCTCCCTTCTTCTCTGAAAGAAGGAGATAATTGTCCCACGTGAGATGCACCCTCTCTGTATTAGGAGGAAAGAGATACCCTTATCATCAGAGACAGAGAATTTAGGGCTGCAAAGGTTCTATAAACAAACCTTGTTACTTTTCCACTATATCCTACCCATGGCCCAAACCTCTTTGTCTTGACAATTCTTTACATATTTTTTGTTTCTTTGTCTAAAAGGTATAAAGCTCTTGCTACTTCTTGGGGGTCTTCATTCTCCTGTGAATGTTCCCATGTACATGTAAAAATTCACTAAACTTATATGCTCTTCTCCTGTTAATCTGTCTTATGTCAGTTTAATTCTTAGGCCTGGCCAGAGTCCCAAAGAGGGTAGAGGAGAATTTTTCCTCCCCTATATCACCATCACTTTACCCTTAAACACTTCAGCATCCATAGCATTAACTAGATTTCAATATTTGTTTACTGATCATTTCTTTTCTTTTGAGATGGGGGAAAAATATATGTATGTGTATTTTTGTGAGTATTTATTTCCCTGATTGTATTTTAAAGTGCTTATTCAATATAACTCTTAACATGTTCGCTTGTAAACAAAACAGCTAATAATTTTTTTTTTTTTTTTTTTTTTTTTTTTTTTTTTTTTTTTTTTTTTTTTTTTTTTTTTTGCGGTACGCGGGCCTCTCACTGTTGTGGTCTCTCCCGTTGCGGAGCACAGGCTCCGGACACGCAGGCTCAGCGGCCATGGCTCACAGGCCCAGCCGCTCCGCGGCATGTGGGATCTTCCCGGACCGGGGCACGAACCCGTGTCCCCTGCATCGGCAGGCGGACTCTCAACCACTGCGCCACCAGGGAAGCCCAAAAACAGCTAATAATTATCATGTTTTTTTTTGCTTTTGTTTTGAAAAACCTGGGTGACTATTGGTTTTCTTCTCTCCTTCCTAGGACTTTACAGTAGAACTTTCCAATGCAAATTGCATCCAGACTATCCCAGGTTTGAAAACTGTGAAAATTCTGTAGTGTAGATAGCTGAAATGAGGAAGAGAAAGAGGAGTATTGGAGGAAAACACTGAACCACAGGCATTGTTGACATAAAGAGGGAGAAGGAAGATCAGTTAGAAATGAATAAAAATTTGTACCCCTCATTCATGAATAGGAAATCAGGAAGTTCTCTACATGGTTTGTGATAAATACAGTATGAGCCTTGTTTTATTCAGAGACCTTAGCTGCAACCAGAAGACCCTCTCCAGCTTATAAAAACATAAAATGAACTTATTAGAGGGTTTTAAATGTTTCACAGCTTCTCTGGGAACGTGGCACCAGAGATTCGCCACCCAAGGTTATACAACAAAGAAGAGTACATAAATATTACACTGCCTGACAACTTTCAGATACAATGGCACTGCCCCTGAATACTGGCACTGCAGCTTACATAGTGGACATTGAGCACAAAAAGCAAAATATGGCACAATTTATAGCACAATCTCTGCCGTTGCTGGTTTTGAAAGCTTAAGTTTATTGCCCATTCTCTGCCTCCCATATAACGCAATGGATTTTTCACATTGATGTCTTTCAAACCAATGTTTATGTCAGGTGTATCTGATTGACCAAATCTAGGTCACATTCTATGCTCCAAGGGTAAGAATGGCTGGGACAAAGAGTTACCTAGCTTCTACATTGGTAACGTAGAACTTATAATATGGGAAATTGCCACAATGTGAAAAGTCTCTTCAAAAAACATGGGTCAAATGTTCATTAGAATCATCATCATGATACCACTTTGTCCAGAAGTGTTTTCTTGAAGGAATTCCTATTTGTTTTCTGAAATCAATGTATGTTATGCTAGTGTCTTTCTGCTAACTTGTCAATTTGGTAATCCTTTTATAATGTTGCATGCCTCTGTCCTCTCACAAAATCCTGTGTTCCTCACTTTTCTTTTGGAAGTTATGTTTGAGATCTGTTTATTGAAATCAGATATAATTATACTTTCTCCTAAAATTCTCAATTCCCAGTTTATTTCACTAATTTATATAATTACAAGAAATAGATCAGTTTCTTACAGTGTTTCTGTAATTGTTTTCTTCCCTCCCTCCTTCCCACCCTCCCTCCCTCTCTTCCTTCCTTCCTTGTCCCAATAGCTTTGGGGTTTATCACATAATTATAATGTTAGAGGGATAAACCAAATATTTATGAATGTCACTAAACAAAAGAGGTGATACAGTCCTTGGAATTAGTCATATTTATTTTATCTCCATGAATAAATGTGGTAAAATGAGATAATTTGAAATATCTGAACACTGAAACAAAGCTCTAGGGTTATTATGAAATAATAGCTCAAAAATCTTGATGTTTCAATTTTATTCAGAGTTTATGAGCTGTAACGAATGACTGAAATGCTTCCAACTAGGGTGCAGAGGATTATCTTCATGGAGTATGGTAAGATGTCTCATTTTTATAAGAAGGAAGATCTAGTCACTCGATAAAAGAGGGGATTTATTTACATTTGTGAGGTTTTGAATAATGCACCATGTTTACAAAGGTTTGATATTTGAAACAAATCCCAAATAACAGAAGTGCTACTATAAACATTTTATATTTTGGAAACATAAATAAGTACACTAGAGCCAAGAAGCAAAATATCAAAATTAATTGCTCAAAGGATTGGATGAAAAGGCATGTACTTTTTTTTCATGGAGTTGCTGGGTCGATGATTGGTCCATTTTCCTTTTGTTTACAGAATTTAAAAAGGAGAACAGATGATAGTTACTAATCTCACTGAAAGTGAGTAGTTCAAAGATTATGAAAGAGTAGAGGAGACATCAATTTTAAAAGAAGACTATTAAAGGTATTTGTCATGGAGTCAAACAAACTCAGATCATGTAACAAGATCTTAAAGATACTGATCAATGGAAAATCAAGCTAAAGTCTTCTTGATATGGAAAAAAAGTTAATGTTGAGAATTGAGACTTAAAAGATGGCTAGGGTGCTTGACTCTCAACAGATATCTGTTAAACGAACACTATTATCTTGAAGCATAATTTTTATCTATTGAAATTATTTATTTTAGAACATAAGGGATGACACTACCTGTATCTTTTGTGTATATTTATTCCTTTTTCATAGTTCAATGATATGCTTATGATCAAAGGAGAAAGCTATTGATTTATGGAAAATGGGAAATATTAATTATATTTTCTTAAGTAATCAGAATTTTCTGTTTCCTACTCTATAAAATTATTAAAATTGGGCAATATATTTTAATAGCCACTAATTTTTTAAAATAATTCATTTCAGTAACAGCTAAGAAATCAATGTGAACATATGGTATTAGATTTAACACTTGTGTGTACATTTCTTAGGAATTTAGATATTTTGTTTGTGTTCATTAAAAGAAGTCTCTGCACATCAACCTCAAAATGTCTCTAATTTTTTTTTTTTACTAGAATGTCAACCATGTTAAAAGACTGATATGTCAACTTATGTTGACCTAGGATACACTGGAAAGTTATATCCTGCTTTAAGAAGCATTTACCTATTGGTCCTTCATGTAATTAAAGAGAGACACAGACTAATCTGGTGAGCAGTCACTTCAGATATCTGATCATCCTTAAGCTACCAAAAAGTCACAGAGGAGACAGGTTTTATGGCAACTGAAGAAACACCATCCACTAACATCTCCTAATGTCATCCCATTATATTTATTAGTTCTGTTAACTTAGAGAGTGGAAAGGAAGTTAGCATGACCTTTATTGGTGCTGCTTTTCTTTTCTTTCCTTCTTTTTTTGTGAGAGGGTAATTCCCACATTGTCGGAAAGAAATTTTAAATAAATTAACATTTATAAATTAACATAATAAATTAACATTTCAAAATAAATTATTTTGATATTGCAATCATTGTCTGTTGTTTTGTAAAGGTTTCTCCATAGTACTTGATATTACAGACCTTTGGCTATTGGAATTTGACCAACACCCACCCATGTTCTACATGGACCTTCTTTTCCTGGATCCTCTATGGAAAAAATGAAAAACATTCTAGGACATTGAAAGTGGAGGTTCTGACTGACTCTGTTGGTCAAATAAGGAATCATTCAAAACATTAAAATAGCTTAATATAGACATAATACTGGAGCAGAAAAGACTTCAGACACCAATTCTTCAGTGGGTAATTGTGACTACTTCTCTAATTTCCTCCAAATCCTCAGAGGCATAGCTATGTTCTATCTGCTAATTCTTAGAAAATATAAAGTGAAACAAATTGACTATATATAGTAGCTGAAATCTAAATTATATTAGTTTTGAATGGGGTGTCCTGTTTATATCTCCACTAAAACTGTAATCATTAGGAATGAGGAATTTCTCATCCCTGGTCAGGAAGTCATGTGTTCTGGGTTCTGTTAATAATAAGCTTTTTTTTTTTTTTTTTAAGTTTTTTTTTTTTTGATGTGTGCCATTATTATTATTATTATTTTTTGCATTACGTGGGCCTCTCACTGTTGTGGCCTCTCCCGTTGCGGAGCACAGGCTCCGGACGCGCAGGCTCAGTGGCCATGGATCACGGGCCCAGCCGCTCTGCGGCATTTGGGATCCTCCCAGACCGAGGCACGAACCCGTGTCCCCTGAATCGGTAGGCGGACTCTCAACCACTGCGCCACCAGGGAAGCCCCGATGTGTACCAATTTTTAAATTCTTAATTGAATTTGTTACAATATTGCTTCTGTTTTATGTTTTGGTTTTAAAACAAGCTGTAAGACGTTGTAACATTCTACTTGGGACTTCAAAATCTAATCTGTCAAAAAAGGGTTAATTCGGACCCTTAGATCTCTAAGTTTCTTTCTTAATTAAACACTCTCTGTTTATTTGCTCCAACAGAACCATTAATTCATTGAATATTTACTGAGCATCTACTATACACCAAGTACTCTTCTAGAGTCTAGGGATACAACCGTGAATAAAAGAGATACTTCTATTTTAAAGAAGCATAGATTGTATCTGGGAAAAACTATCCTACTTAGTTTTTATAGTTATCAATGATATTCATTTTAAAAAACATCGCATTAAGCTCCATTTGTGTAAATGAAAGTTGTTTTCCATTTTTATTTGCAAAGTATCTACAATTTTTATCATTGTAACTATGATAATAAAAATTTGAGATACAGCAATATGTCTCAAAACCTCAGCATAGTCTGTATCCTCTTCTTTTCCCTGCCCCACACATGAAATTGATACCGCCTTCTAAATTATGTCATCCTAACACTGAAGTGTTTCTTCATCCTGAAACCGGTTACAGCATTTCAGTCTTGTGCCATCACTGTTTATAACTTCAAACCTTCCTTTTCCTTCTTGCTATTTTTGACCTTTACAAATCTAACATCCCAGTTGGTCTCCTTGGCAGTTCACTGCACACACTATAACCTGAAGAACATTCTTAATGCTTAACCCTAATTATGTTGTTTTCTAATGTAGAAAGCATTAAGCTTTCTTAATTTCCTTCAAGATATAGTTCAAAATTCTTAGGTTGGTGAAGAAAATTCATCCTGCCTGGAAGTCACTGTGCTATTAGCATTTCACATTATCTCTGTTGGAAGGCTGCAGTTTGGCTTTATGAATAAAAGAAAGAACAAAATTATATATTTATTTGCTGAATCATATGTAGGAACTTGTGTAGAAGTGTTATTTCTTTTGGGGAATATTCTAGGGACGTGGTTCTAAAATTTTGTCATAATGCCTTTAGATTTTTTAAAAGTTATTGAGAGCTTTGGATTATGTTGTTTATATTTATCTGTATTTAAAGTATTAGAAATTAAAACCTAGATATATTGAAAATATTGTTATTAATTCTCTTAAAAATAATAATAAATCCATTACATATTAATGTAAATAACATTTTTAAATGAAATTAACTATATTTTCCCAAACCAGAAAGTAAAAAGAAGAATGAAATTGTTTTACTTTTTTTTTCAGAGCTCTAAAATGTTTGGCTTAATAAGCTAAATTGTCATGTCTGTTTCTGCATTCAATCTGTTGTGATATGTTGTTTTGGTGGAAGATTATTAAGAAAATAATAATCTATTATATATATAATAGATTATATATATAGTTGGAAAAGGTAGGAGTATTCTAAGCTTTTTCAGATAATCAAGAATATTCCTTTTTAATACCGCATTAAAACTCAATTATTAGTAGGTTCCTATAGGTTAATGATAATATGGAATCTGAAACCATACCAATAACCTTTTTGTATAAAAGTGAGAGTTTCACAAAGAATATCAATATTACTATGAAAATAATTTTTACCTGATGAACTGCCTGAAAGAGCCTTGAGAACGACTATATAGGAAATAAGAAATAAACTGATGTATCCGTCAGATTGACTGAGACTATAGTTTTCAATTTCAGAAAAAGTCCTAATTCCTCCACTTATATGCTACATGACCTAGAGTGGCTTATGATGCCTCTCTAGGCAAGACTTCTGCCCTCTAAAACAGGGATGATAATAATGATATTAATTGAAAAATATTTTATGATATTTAAATGATGAGGTCATGCATATAAAATGTGTGGCAAAGTCACTGGTCAATTGTAAATTCTCAGTAAATGCAATCTATTATTGTTTTAAGAAATAAAAAAATCAGTAAACTATTGAAAATTAAACAAGAATGTAAGTTAAACAATCTTATGTATTTGATCTATATTTTGGAAGAAGTTTCAGCCTTCTTGGCTAAGAACTCTGAGCTCCAGGGCATCTTTGGGATAAATAAAGCTTCCAGAGAATCCATATGGCCCAGAGTAGGACTGAATTATCACAATAAAAAAGGCTCCGTGAAACAGAAGTCTTAGGATGCCTGCAAAGATTTTGCCTCAAGTAGTAACAAAACAAAGCAAAATATGTTTATGCAGTTATAAGAGGAACTAACCAAGAGAATGAAAAAAAAATTCAACCAAACCAATCACAATGGAACTGAGTTGGACAGTGTTTGCCTTGTTTGAGAAAAACATTTTTCCATCCTTTCATTACCACATGCAGTGTATAGTCCCATGTGATTAACAAAATCATCTTGAAACACTGGCATGCCTTGGCCACAGATGAAAAATTAAATGGCAAATTGAAATTCCCGCCCCTCATCTCATTTAAGAGAGAATGTTGTTGCACTTGGATTCGGGTCTGTCTAATCAGGCGGCACATTTCCTATCACGTCTAACACCTGGCTGACTCCTGTGTGCCAACTGTGCCCAGTGCAATGATATGTCTGGAAGTAATTATTTCTATCACCCAGGTAAGGGCAGGGGATATGAGACTCATCACATGCTTACCTTTTACACAGACTTCATTTTTCATTTAAATGTCTGTGTGAGTTGGCCCACTGTAGACTCACCTGAGTCCCTAAAAGAGAAATTTCCCCCCAAATTGCAACTGGAATGAGAAGTATCAGATAAGGAGAGTACCCTCACCAGTTACTCAGTCTTTCCTACAAAGCACATATACACATATAATTTTGATACTGACATTTTTTTCTAAGTGAACAAAGATTGTCAGCAGCTAAATTCATGCTATAATGGTTTGCCATATTCCTATGTTTTGAAATGACATTGTTCTCAGGATAAAATGTCCTGTGAACAAGAAGCCACCCATGACATTGGTTGATGCTTCTTACTAGATTTGATCTAATTTTGGTGTGTGTGTGAATTCTCTTTCTCTAGTATATACACTATAGAAAAATAATAGATAAATTGATATAGATATGATATTTTTAATCTAATTGTACAAACTTAAATCCTCCACAGTGACATTATAATCTTCAAATACTTTTCCTTCTGCTAAACTTTGTGCTACAGACATCGATTAAATCATCTTCTCTTTCAGGACCCTTGGGTATTTAGATTATGATATCTTTGGAGTCTTGTTCTGGCATTCAATCAATGCATGCAAGAGAATATGTTGTATCATATTTAGCAGACTAAGCTCTCTGAGGAAAGGATTAGTGAATAGTTACTGAGTACATTTTAAAAGCAGATTTTCTCTGTAATATCTATGTCTATTCTTGGAACATATAACCAGATATGTTCAAAATACAGATGCAAAAAGGAGAGATATCCTAAATAAAGTATATTCATCTGATCTGCATATTTTGAAAGACCCGATTCTTCCCTGCTTTCACATTTTATTTTTATATTTTAATTGGAGCTTTGCATAATTTAAAAGTGAGATGGATAATCAATACAAAGATCAATTCAGCATGAAGTCTATGCATAAGATCACTAAGGTTTTCTTGGCTAAATGCTGTAAAAACTTGTTCAGTGTCTCCAATTAACATAATGTATTAAAATATATTTTAATAATAATATATAAGTATAAATACATGATATAGAAGGAAAATCAGAGGAAGAACACCACAATCTTATGTGAAACTAAAAAGTGATAATTTTACATAGTAATATTCAATTATATGTATACTGATAAATTGGAATTCCAGTAAAGAAAATACCAGACCCTTGTAGCCTCCTACCACATCCCCTTTCTCATCTGGTGTTCTCTGAATCCTTCAGCTACAGAGCCACTCATCCAAAAGCGCTCTCACCTTAATTCATTTTTAAAGAGAGAAAGTGGTCTCCTGTTTGAGGCAGACATATAATAGGGGCATTCTGCTGTTAACCACATAGGGGGAGGCCATTTTGACATTAGCTAACATCTTCTCTGACTATCAGAATTCTTATATTCACTGACAGGAGAAGGAATTCCGTGACAACAAATGGCATCAGCTGATTTTCATCTCAGGACTCATATTTCAGGAGATTTGAGTAGTGAGACTGCATTCCAATTTGAAGTAGATGCCCTTTCTTTCACACAGAAAAAAATATAAATGATGAAATTTCATTATCTGTTTATAAAATCATAGTATAGAAGGATAATTTGCTTACAAATATTCTAATATTGTTGAACTTGCATACAAAATACAAGATCGATATATCAAAAATTTTATAATAATAAAAATTAAAACATAAAGTAATGAAACTGAAAACAGACCAATAGAGAAAATAACACATGAAAAGTTGGCTCTTTGAAAACATTTACAATAAATTAAAAACCTTAAAATTATAAGCCATGGGCTTCCCTGGTGGCACAGTGGTTAGGAATCTGCCTGCCAATGCAGGGGACATGGGTTCGAGCCCTGGTCTGGAAGATCCCGCAAGCCATGGAGCAACTAAGCCCATGAGCCACCACTACTGAGCCTGCGTTCTAGACCCTGCAAGCCACAACTACTGAGCCCGTGTGCCACAACTACTAAGCCCATGTGCCTAGAGCCCGTGCTCCACAACAAGAGAAGCCACCGCAATGAGAAGCCCCTACACCGCAACGAAGAGTAGCCCCTGCTCACCGCCACTAGAGAAAGCCTGCGCACAGCAACAAAGACCCAATGCAGCCAAAAAAAAAAAAAAAAAAAAAAAATTATAAGCCATGCTAGGAAAAAACAAAAAAAGATACAAATCACCAATATCAGAAATAAATGAGTGGTCATCTCCACTGATTCCATGAATATTAAAAGGGTAAAAAGTAATATTATGAACAACTCAATGCCCACAGATTTGATAACCTAAATTAAATTGACCAACTCCTTGAAAGACACAACCAAAACTCACAGAAAGATATCTGAACAGTTCTCCACCTTTTAAAGGAATTGAATCAATTATTAAAAGTCTTCCAATCCTACCAAAGCACCAGCCCCAAATGGGCTCACTGGTGAATTCTACCAAACATTTAAGGAAGAAATAGTATCAATTTTCTATGGTCTCTTTTGGAAGACAGAATCAGAAGGAAAACTTCCTAACTCATTCTGAGGCCAGCATTACTGTGATATCAACACGAGAAAGAGACATTACAAGAAAAAAATACTACAGGCCAATAACTCTCATATACGCAGATGCAAAAATCCTTAAAAATGTTAACAAATTAAATGCAACAATGTCTAAAAATAATTATACACCATAATCTTGTGGGATTTTTCCCACATAGGCAAGGCTGGTTCGACATTTAAAAATAAATTCATGTAATCCACTAAATAAACAGGCAAAAGAAGAAAAAGCACCTGATCATATCACTAGATGCAGAAAAAGCATTTGACAAAATCCAGCACCCATTTGTGACAAAAACTATCAGTAACCTAGGAATACAGGGGAATTTTCTCAACTTGATGAAGAATATCTACAAAACGCTTAAAGCTAGCATCTTAATTAACAGTAAAAACTAAATGCTTTCCTGCTAAGATCAGGAATAAAACAAGTATAATCCCCTACACCATTTCAACAGTGGAAGTCCTAGATAATACAATAATACAAGAAAAGGAAGGAAATGGAACACAGGTGGGGAAGTAAGTAATAAAACAGTTTTTATTTGAAGATGACATCATTTCTCTGTAGAAGATCCCAAAGAATCAGCATTTAAAAATCTTCATGAAACTAACAAGTGATTATAGCAAGTTTTCAGGATACAAGATTAATTTACAAAAGACAATTGCTTTCTTATATACCAGCAATAAACAATTAGAATTTGAAATTTAAATCACAGTACAATTTAAATTAGCAACAAAATATGAAATACTTAGATATAAATCTAAGAAAATATTTATAAGTTCTATATGAGGAAAACTATGAAATTCTCATAAAAGAAATTTAAAAAGAGCAAACTAAATAGAGAGGTATTCTGTAAAGATGGGTAGGAAGACTCAGTATTGTCAAGGTATCAGTTCTTCCCAACTTTATCTATAGTTTCAGTGCATTCTTAATAGAAGTTCCAATAAGATTTTTATGGATATCAACAGTTTCTGAAGTTCATATGGAAAGGCAAACAACTCAGAACAGCCAACACGATATTGAAGGGCAAAAACAAAGTCAGAAGACTGACATCATCCAATTTCAAGACTTACTATACAGCAACAGTAAACAAAAGAGTATAGCATTGATGAAAGAATAGACAAATAGATCAATGGAACAGAATAGAAAGCCCAGAAATAGACCCACCCAAATACAGTTAACTGAGCATTAACAAAGGAGCAAAGGTCATTTGATGGAGAAGGGCAATCTTTTCAACAAATGGTACTGAAACAACTGGACTTCCATCTTCCAAAAAAACAATCTAGACATAGAATTTACACATTTCACAAAAGTTAACTGAAAATGGATCATAGACCTAAACGTGCAACATAAAACTATAAAACTCTTAGAAGACAACATAGAAGAAATCTAGGTGACTTTGAGGTGATTAGTTTTTGGATAAAACACCAAAAGCAATATTTATGAAAGAAAAAATTGTAAGTTGGACTTCATAAATATTGAAAACTTTTACTCTGTGAAACAGAATGAAAGCACAACTTACAGACTGGGAGAAAATCTTTGCCAAATACATATCTGATAAAGGACTGGTATCCAAAATATACAAAGAACTCTTAAACTCAGCAATAAGAAAACACACAATCCAATTAATAAATGGACAAAAGACCTGAACATATAACTCACCAAAACATAGAGAGATGGCAAACAAGTATAAGAAAAGGTGCCTGATATCATATGCCATTGAGCTGCAAATTAAAACACCAAATATATACCACTATACACCTACTAGATTGGCTAAAACACTGACAAGAGCAAATGCTGGTAAGGGTTTGGAGCAACAGGAACTTGTGTTCATTGCTAGTGGAAAAAGCCACTTTGGATGGCAGTTTGGCAGTTTCTTACAAAGCTAAACATACTCTCACCATATGATCCAGGAATTATGCTCCTTGGTACTTACCCAAATGAGTTGAAAGTATATGTTCACACAAGAAGCTGCACATTAGTGTCTATAAAACCTTTATTCATAATTGCCAAAACTTGGAAGTAACCAAAATATCCTTCAATACATGACTGGTTAGACAAACAATGGTACATCCATACAATGGAATATTATTCGGTGATAAAAAGAAGAAATGAGGGAGACGCAAGAGGGGAGAGATATGGGAACATATGTATATGTATAACTGATTCACCTTGTTATAAAGCAGAAACTAACACACCATTGTAAAGCAATTATACTCCAATAAAGATGTTAAAAAAAAGGAAGAAATGAGCTATCAAGCTATGAAAAACATGCAGGAACCTTAAATACATATTTCTAAGTGAAAGAAGCCATTCTGAGAAGGCCATATACCATATATTCCAACTGTATGATATTCTAAAAAATGCAAAACTATGCAGACAGAAAAAAAGTAACTGGTTATTTGTGGTTTGGGTGGAGGGAGGGATGAATAAGTGGACCAAAGGGGATTTTTAGGGCAGTGAAATTACTCTGTCTAAATTACTCTGTCACATTTAGGATGGTACTGTAATGGTGAATGCATGTCACTAAACATTTGTCAAAACCCATAGAATGTACAACACAAATTGAATCCAAATCTACACATAGACTTTAGTTAATAATAATGTGTAAATATTGCCTCATCAATGGTAACAAAGTGTACCACACTAATGCAAGATATTAATAATAGGGGAAACTGTCTGTGTGGGGGGTGGGAGGGTTTGGAAGTATCTGTGAATTCACTGTACTTTCTGATCAATTTTTCTATAAACCTAAAATGGCTCTAAAAAATAGTTTATTTATAAAAGTGTAGTAGCTTAAATGTCACATTACTTAAGAAGTTAAAGGATTATACCCCAACAAATACTTAATTATACATTCCAGAGCTCTTTATATAACATAATATGAGATCCTGAGGAAAACGGTATTTTTTCATATAACATCTTTACATGAAAAGAGTGAGCTTAACTGTAAATCAAACTACTGCCAAAAAAGTAAAGGTTTGATATTTACTATTGTCAATATAGAAGAAAAGGGCAGTTTTACAAAATACACATCATAATATTTTAAAATTATTACTATTCTTTATGGTGAAACACTTTCTCAGAAGAATATGTTTAGCTTGATAATCTAAAAAATTGGAAAAATGGAATTAAAAACATCACATATAGTGTATAGAAAAGGATTTAGAAACACATTTAGTCTCATAAAGACAGACAGACATTTATACCTCTAAATCTTTCACGCAAATGCAGGGCTCTATTTTAAAGAAGCATCAGGTAAAATGGTATAGATTCAAGTATAACACATTTTCCCACAAATTACTGAGTTTCTTTTCTACCTATTATGGGCCAAGAGAGATGCCATTTACTGAGAATTTAATTTATGCATCTCTAATGCTAAGTAATTTAATATGATTTTTTTATCTCATTAGCACAAAAATGCTGAAATATGAGTTTAGTTGTTTCCTTTAAGGAGATGAAAAAGTTCAATGAATTTGTGCATCTGAGATTTGAATTTAATTTATTTGACTTCAAGAGGTTGTATTAACCATTATTCCCTGCCTCTTCAATAATTTACTTATTTAACTAATAATGGCTAACCTTAGATGATTTATGTATAAGAAATTACATTTTTGGAACTTGCCATGGATTAATTATTTTTGTAGAAACCTCAGTCAGTGAAGCTACAAATCCAAATCAGGTTAAGAGATTCTATCAACAACCACTATTTTAAAATAAAGATAACAGGATTTACAAGAAACTTGGTTTTCACATCATTAATCTTATGAAGGATATAAAATTGGGTCTGTAATTTGACCATACACAAAAATCAACTGCAGGTGGATTAAGGAGTTGAATATTACATTTATAAATATGTCAACTTTTAGAGGAATATAAAGCAAATATATCTATTTTTTTGTACTTAGGGTAATAGCCTAGTTATCTATTGTTATACAATAAACTAAAATGTAGTGGTTTAAAACAGCAATTTATTATTACCTCTCACAGCTGGGTAACTCTCACTTGAGGTCTCTCATGTGGCTATAGTGGGTGGACAGATAGTGAATGGGTTTAAGTTTTCCGAAGGCTTGGTTTGGCTGGATACCTAAGATGGTTCACTGATCTGGACAGCAGCCACTCTGACTTTGGTAGGAAGCTCAGTAGAAGCTATCTCCCAGAGTGCCTACAGGTGGCCTCTCCTTGTGGCTTAGGCTTCCCAGAGCCTAGAGGCTGGGATTTTAAAGGACATATCCCAAGTGGGAACATTTAAGAGACTCATTCTGTGTCCTAGTCAGAGAAATCCCAGATTGTCAGTTTTGCTTAGAAAGTCACTAAAGTCAGCCTACATTAAAGGGCAGGGGAATTATATTCCACCTCTTGATATGAAAAGGATGAGATCACATTACAAGACTGTTATGTGGAATGATACTTCTTGGTGTGCTAATCTTTGGAAAATGCAGTATGCCAAAGATAGAGAAGAAGTACTTAGGTAAAATAAATGTACTAACCGTAAAATAATACATACAGCCCCATTAAAATGAAAAATTTATGTTCATTATGGTACAATCAGTTTGGAAAATAATTTGTTATTATCTTGAAAATTTGAACTTTCCAACATACCTACCCTACAACTCAGCAATTCTTTACTCAGGTATATACCTTCAAAAGATACTGCACATTAATAACTAGGAGATGTGTCCAAGAATGTAAATAGGAGCCTTGTTCATAATGGAAAAAACCTTGGGAAAAACTAAATGCCAGCTATTAAAAATGGATAAGTAATTTGTGATATATTCTTTCACACAATAAAATGCTATAGTAGTGGAATGGAGGAATATTCACATTATTATAGTATTGAAAGACATGAGGTTAGTCCCAGAAGACTACATAGTATAATCTCAATTTTATAAAGTCCAAAAACAAGCAAAACTAAGGAACATATTACTAAAAACTTGAATAATAATATTTTAATGTAAAAATTTTAAAATAAAAATCAGTGTAAAAAAGTCAATGATAAATAAAATATCAAAAATTTAAATACAAACAAAAGCAGATTATGCAGTATCATGTCTAGCCATATTGAAGCTTGAGGAAAAGGAAAATCTTTAAATTGGTAAATTAGATAGTAAATTGGTAAATCCCACCACTCCCTTTTCAAATATAATTCAGTCGTGTCAAGCAAATTTTAAACTGTGCATTAACTTTTGACACAGCAAACTTGCTCCTAGGAGTCTGTTATAAAGAAATGTTTGCATATGTACACAAAGGTAGATGTACACTGCCAGTCTTTGCAGTAAGTATTCTTCAATATAGAAGAAAATAAATCATGATACATAAAACCAATAAATTATGATATATAAAATAATATCCAAAGGTTATTAAATAATAAAGTCCAAAATATGAATTACATTGTCCTACTTATTTTTATTTATGCATATACAGAAAAATTAACTCTGAAGATCTACTTCAAACTTTTAACAGCTGTTACCCTTGGAAAAAAGATTGACAAAGAGTGGAAGAGAGAGCTATTAGTGACGAATGTTATTAGAAATTTTTACAAGGGAAAATATTATTTGATAATTAAAAAGAATAACCCTAAATTAGTATTATTAGAAATAATGTAATATAAATTGCAAAAATGATTGCAGTTAGGGATACTGAATTAGAAATAGTATTTTTCTTTTGCTGATTACTTGAGATCAAATGACATTTCATGAAAACCATATTATTTACTAAATCCATGTTTTACCAGGTTCAGTTCTATAGGAGAAAAATTCAAGATGGCTTTCGGCTAGTTGAAACTTTTAAAAGTGAACCAAAACTACTCTTGAGCGTTTGGATGTATTTAATAACTTTGACAGAGGTCTAAATTCTGGCCCAGGAGGTGGGTCCCTTCACTCTCCACCAGTATTTGCACGTCTATGCTGTTAATGAGATTAAATATAAGCATGAGAAGCCCCCACTTTTCCTATTTAAAAAAATCAAGCTTTTAGCACATTATAATTTTTCCTCCTAAATTACTTCGGCCAAGGAAGTCAGAGTCCTAAATTGGAGGAGGGAAAAATCTCAGTGATTTGAAGTATTTTCATAATATTGTTTGCTTTAGATGAATACATTTATAATTTCAATTATTCCTTAAGGCTAATAATAATAATAACAATCTCATAAATTCATATTCCAGTTAAAATTCTAGGGGTTGAATTCATACACTTTTAGTAAGATAGAGGAAAATATATATAAAGACATTAAGTGGGAGAAAATAGCATGAGAATCTCATAATAAGATAGAAATCATTTTATTCACTCAAATTTCTTTTAGGAAAGGAGCATATTTAAGCAAGTGTTGTGGAAAAGGAGATCCCAGTCTAAACGTGTGGTAGAAAGTGGGACCCCAGTTGTTTTACATATACGGGGAGAAGGAAATGTTTGTTTCTAAAGCAAGTAAGGTGCTCAAAGAGCACCAAGAAAGAAAGATATAAGTGATTTCATAGAATTACAGAATTTAAAAGATTGTGTAATGTCAGTTCACATCAAGTTAAACTAGCTCTCCAAAGGCCAGGGGATTCCCAGTCAGTACTTGAGTTATTATGCTATTAAAAATATTTATCTACTATACATATATATAATTTTCCATCTTCCTAGCACTGGAAAATTCCAAAGTTATATGTCCATATATAATTAAAATAACTACATGATTCCTGACCGTCCCCAAATATACTTAGTACACAAATATAAGTAAGTGTTAGCTGAAGTCTACAAAGTCACATGGTAAGAAATGAACCTAGATTAAATTGAGGTGATTAGAAAGAGAATGTAGTGAATGTCTATGATACGATTTGCTCTTTCCTGAGGTGTTGGTATCTTCCTCTCTGAACCTTGACTATTTCATCTGGATAACAGAATTCTACCCAAAGGACCAACACCATGCCCTGGAGTCTGGGATAAAACTGAAAAAAATGAGTTATCTTCAGGGTTCAGCACAAGTTAGCAAGTTTAGGCGATGTGCTAGAAACATTTAAGTTGTCTCAGATGGTCACAAAGTCTCCTGGAACCAAGTTGATTACTCTTAGCCTCCTCCAAAGTCTCTTACAATGTGTCCAGGTCATATTTTATGCCACATACTAGGCATTCATGTGCTATGCAATACAGTAATAACAAAAGTTTACAATTCAAGCTGCTGAGTTTGAATTACTACTTTGCCATGCACCCTCTATGTGACCATGTACATATTACTTTACTTATCTAAGTCTCAGTTTCCTCATCTGCAAAACAGGGAAAGACTACCTATCTTACAGGGATGTCATAGTAATTAAATGCAGTAATTTTATAAAACTGTTTTACACAGTGCTTAACACAATAAGCATTAACTATTATGTGTTTGGCCAACTTATGGCTGGTATACGCAGCCTATGAAGCCATCCTTTCCTATTTCTCTATATCAGAGGCAGTCTAACATTTTAGAAGTATCATACTAAAAATACATTTTATGTCATAAATCTTATTTATGTATTCACCTATCATATTTGTCTTTCTATCTATCATCATTGTCTTCACCTATCATATTCTATAATATTCTCTGTATTTTAAATTTTCTATTGTTTATCCATCCACCTATTTACCATTTACTTATTTAACTCATATAACTCAAATTTTAATCTGTACATACTCATTCTACCCTTTCCAGATTCCTAAAAGGTGACCTTGGCTGGTCTCAGGCTCATACTTCCATGTCCATCCAGCTTCATGCCAACATATGTAGAAATAAGGAAAGGAGGCCAGAGAACAAATAAAAAAGTTTAGTTTGGAAACATTTTCCTTGATCTTATTTACTGTATTTGGAGTGAAGTTTGTGTTGATCACATTTACTTCAACAGCAAAGAATGTTTTTTCTTTTTACTCCATTGTTACACTTGAATAGAAAAGGGAAAAGACTGTACCTCTTATTTTTTCCATACCATAAAGCTTGAATAAAGCCTAAACACTCATAAGTGTAGATTTGGGGTTGGCCAGCTGTTCCCTGCATGTGGATAGTTGTAATGACTCCCTGGGTTCCCTCAACCTAAAACACACTTAAAAAAAATGCTGTCATATGAACATGGCACCTGCCCTATCACATATGTCTCCAGCCATCTGGAATGCCACATAACCAAGTCCTTGACTCAATATTTTACTTACTCCAGTTTTGCTGCAAGAGTTTAAAAATAAACTCTCAAAAAAAGACTTTCCTTAAGAGTATTACATATCTTCATTTTTGTAAACTATGGGATGCCATCAAAGATGTCATGACCCATAAAAATGTATAAAATAACATTTATATCTTAATAATACTGAGTAAATAAATAATACTTGTGATGTTTTCAGAAAGAGAGTACTTTATATTTTTCAAGCGTATTCTAGGCTCTGAAATATATTTTCATTATCTCTTTGCATAATTTTTCTTTAATTTCATGAAACATCCTTCAGGTAAACTTTTTGACTTATCAAGAAAATATCAGTTTCTATCTATGAACAGTGCAGATATTGATTACTTTAGCACTTCAATGAAACAATTTTTGAGGACAGGGAGTGCTTATAAAGACAGATAGAGATAATATGCCTGAAATTTTACTAGCTCTAGCTTGTGTAATTATATTTTTATTAGTCAAGAATTCAATGGGGATATCTAGCATTTATATACAAATTAGGAAATACAAATTTGTTACATTCTTACTATTTTTGTAGCACAAAGCATACTACAGCATTTTAACATGATTTAAGGGAATTATAGTTTTACTGCTTTGAGTTTAAATAAGAAAAAAAAATCAGACAGCTAAAAATTACATTAACTTATTGGTCACATTATTATTTAAAAACCCTCAAAATTATCCTAAAATGTCCTGTATTTGTAATGTACAATTTTTCTGTTTCAAAAATAAACTCTCAAAAATGTATTTTTGATTTTGTGTTAATGAAAGTTTTCTTTTGGTTCAAAGTAAACATTGGTAGTAGCATGAACACCTGAAAGTTCAGCAGGCATTATAATGGGGCGGATGTTGCTGCTACAGTTGTAGTTAAAATGGGTGTCAGCTTCATACTAACGAATTAGCAATAAATAACATGTACTGTAACTCTAGGAGGGAATATACTATTGTCTAGTACAGATAAATACATATAATATAAACTGCGTGCCTGAGACAAAAAATATTGCAAATCACATGCACTATACAGTTTATACACTCTCTGCAACAATATTGCAACCAGAGAACAATACGTATTTTTAAAAGTAACCTTCAGTGAAACACTCCTACTTCCATCAATTTTATCTCAACCAATCACCATATTCTGTGGATGGCTGTGATGATATTAGAATCCTTTCTCTTTCTCTAGTCAAAATGTTTTATATGTTTTTTGTCATTTTATTAATTTCCTGCTTTGGGAGTAATTTTACTGTCAATTCATGAGAACTTTGAAATGTCATGAAACTTTTGGAAAGTAGAGTACTAACAATTAAAATTTAACCCAGAAATACTTCTGACAGTATCATTTGAATGTGCAATCTTTGCATATAACATAAGTGAAGGCAAGGGGAAAAAATCTGTAAAATGAATAGAGTTTTGACAGCAAATATACATACTATACAGCACATACTTATATATGTCATAGTAGTAGCTTCTGTAACATACAAATGCATTGGAAAACGAAATGCACAGAGACATGAAGCTATGAGGTAGTGCAGACTGTCATTTTTCATGTTAACAGAGTATTTTGTCAGCCTTATCCAGCAAAAACTCTGATGTACAAAACAACATTTCTAACAGATCTGTCACCCTCTGTCCTTCCTTTTTATTTTGCATCTCACAGTTCTCTAAAGGGTTTCTCTCCCCATTTAGCCCTTCATGAAATCCCTGAGCTGCCTTTTTCATCTGGAGCCTCCGTGCACAATTGTGAATACTGCATCTTTCATCTCACCTGATAGGTGAGGCTTCCCCAAATCCCGGGTACTGTTAGAGGACTTGAGGAATCCTCTGTAAGAAGGAAATCATGAGAGCAGAAGGAAGCAGCTGCTCTTAAGAGAAGTCCCTGAAGAAAAAAATCAATCGCGTGAATTGAAAAGCTTTTGATGAATAAATAATTCATATGCAATAAATTAATTAACCAATTTTCAAGTCAGGCTTAGTATAGCATTCTAGAGTTAGCTAGCATTGCATCAATCAAAATGTAATCATTTGGTTTTGCTTCATATGATTTTCAAATACAAAATGACTGTGCCAATTGAAGGCCATCATTTAAGAGACTATAATAGCCAAAACCAGGTAGTTGGGCATTTGCTTTCCAATGTACAAACCAAAGACTAAAACAAGTATTTCTTCATAAACACTATGACCACTGTATTTAATAATGTTGACATTTATATAAATGGATTGCAGTGTAGTTGTCGAACATATATTGGGATGATGCCATAATCCTGCTTTAATTAGATGGATGTTGTGAGCATAGAAAAATCACAAGCTGCACTCCCTGTGGTGATGCCATACTGGCAAGGAATCAATCACCACGGCTCTGGTTGCCATAGAAACTGATAGCTTCTGCACCACCATCTAAGTGGCAAATGATTGGTGGTATACTCATAACACAGGGAGAGCAATGAGTTTTTCTATCCTGTCCAGCAGCTGTGCCAGAGAGTTAATTAAAAGCAGAGAACATGAAACAAATCTAAATCTGTGAAGAAATGAAATGTACAGTACAAATTGAATTCCCGTGTCGAACAGAAATTAATATGCAGCGCAAACCACAGAGCTGCCTGAACAAGCAGCAGCTGGGAATGTTGGGAAATGCTGCCTCTGAGGCGGTTAGAGCTGAACTGTGGAGAGGGCACCTCCTTATCTTATTACCTAAACAAGCACTTTGTTCAGTATTTGTGTTGACTGATGCATGCAAATTGAAGCCTCAAATGTTGAGTTCCCGTTTCTAAGCAGGAAGGACAAAGCTTAACTAAGATTTAATTAACAAACGGTTAGCAACTGCAGTTTATCAGCTGTGAACACAATGTAAGTAAATGTTTCTACTTCTGTACTAGAATTCACCAGAAAACCTCTGTGAAAGTCAATGTGTTTTTATTGATAAGCCACAAATTCGGAATTCGTATTTCAAATATTGCAAGCTGAGGAGCAAGTATCTGAAATGCTTTCCTAAGAAGTAAGAGAAGCTTGACATAGAAATAAAGTTTATTTTCTTTTTTCCATAGAATGAGATACAACAGATCAGGCATGAAATATTTAACTAGAGAGAATCATGATTTCTTGGTTCAGTCCACACCCATTCTAGGATTTCAGTGGTATCATTTGGAAAAGTTAGTGTTCCAGTAACCTGTTCTCTGTGTGAAGCCAACCACTCCCACTGGGCAAGTAGAACAACCCAGAGAACCACACCATATATCTCTACAACTGCCAAGTATGTGTGTTTATAAGAATTAGAGGAAAGAATAACATCTTAGATCATGCAATTTACCCTTCTCCCCCAACTACGACAAAATCAGGAAGTGAGCGTGGCTAATTATGGAAGAGCAAAAAATGGAGAACTTCAGAGTTTATATCATTATGACACATTTATATGCACTTAATGCCTATCTAATGAACTGCTAGAGTTTTTTCTTTTATCAAGATGTATTTTCATCTAGTTAGTCCTCTATTTCTAATGGCAATTGAATTGCTTATCTAAGAAGTATTTACCCAATTCTTCCAATAACCCATTTTAAGTATATTTTCCAGGGTGATAAAACAACAAGAAAGCAAACACCATGCTTCCATATTATACTTGCTTATGATGGATACATCTGTATGAAACAGATTTTCATATATAGTTAAGAACTACTTGGTTTGAAAATATATATATGTCCATGGCATATGGAGCAAAGTTCTGAAGCAGCTTTTTCAAGAGGAGTCTTGTACACTTTGCAGACCATGAATAGGTTTCCAACAACTGGTCAAATCAATGTTATTTTAAGAGAAAGACTTCAATCTGACATAAGATGGGAGAGATGAATGAAAATGTTATTGAAATAAAGGGAGGAGGAGTTTCCAATATTATTCTAACTGTACCATTTTAAATATAGTCAAGTTAATTATACCATGCCTATTATAATCTCTGAGTAGAATCACTAATAATCATTAGTAGGAAAACCATCTGATATCTTCATGGAAGTGAGTATCTGAATACATGAAAAGAAGAATTTTTTAAAAGTACATAGTGTCCAAAAATACTGAAATACGGTGTTAGAATGTACAAAATAAAAAGTTTAAGTAGTTAATGTGTAAGGCTAGAAATTTGTATGGTAAATATATCTTTAAGTAGACATTTCAAAATGGAGTTCAAAAAATTTAATGCTGATCAAAATATTCTTTTAAATTCACAGATGTAGGAAGTTTCAAGGTAAATGTATATTTTCAAATATTCTATGTGGTTAGAACCCATTATACCTGGTGTTAGGGTCATATAATGGGATTTTATGAATCATGAAATAGTAATCTCTGTGGTTAATAACACTAAGGATAAAATTCTTGAATCCATATCCCTTTTCCCATTGTCATTTTCCTGACTTATGTCTCTATAATCTCTGATTTGAATTTTTATTAATGTCCCCTGATATCCTTGGAGCCATTTTCATCTTTACGTGGAGAGGAGGGGATTGATATGTTTCACTTGATAAACCTCTACAGGTGTTTTGAGAATTGTGTTTCATTTTACCCACCATACCCAGATGAGAACAAGGGCTCTAAAGGAGTGTAATCCAACCCGTGCATTTACCTAAATCAACTAGAAAACTTGAAAAAAGATAAGAGAGAGAGAGAGAGCTTGAGCGCTGGCTGGCAGATTCCCAGGATACTGTAAATCCTGATCTAGTGGTTCTGCATAGCACTGAGCATTCAAAATTTTAATAACTTTTACAAGTGAATCTGAAGAGCAAAATCACTTTAGAAAAAGAGATAAAAACTTAGCCCTAACCAATTCTGACATCTATTGATCTTTCAACCATTTTTATTGATGACCATTTCATTTGGGGAGAATTATGGTGAAGTCCCATAATTTGTATAAGTGATACTAATCTTGTTACCCTCTTAGTCAATTTTTTAAATCATTTTGGTGTGACTGACTTTATGAGAATAACAGTAAGCAAAGGATCTTTTCTTCATAAAAATACACATAAATTTACAAAATTTATAAGATTTTACTGACTCCCCAGAACCATCCCTGATAAAAATAATCCCTCCTTTATATACTCTAGGTTACATATATGGCCTTCTCAGAATTTCTTCTGACTTGCACTTTGCCTTATGCACTTAGTTAAATTTTAGTTGTTATCATTATCATTGTTATTTATTATATGTAAGATCCTTTATATACAGACTTTAGTTACAAATATCTTTAGATCTAAGTATCAGGAAATAAAGCTTTGTTTCTCCTGAAAAATAAATCATATGCATTTGTAAAAGAATGTTAATTAAAGTGCAACCATTTTATTCTCGGTGTCAAGTGAAGCTCTCAAAGTGATATATGCCATATACTAAATTGAAGTACAAGACCACTATGAATGACTTGCAAAATAAGTCTGTAGAAAACCTGTCCTGCAACTCTGAGCTTCCTCATCACAACAAGGATATAAATAAGTTGGGAAGTAGGATGTTAACGGGTGATTCTTTGAAGAAAGTTGGTTGTGTGTGACCCCATCCCATAAGTGGGTTTCTCCTCTCATTTTTATTCAAAATAGAAAAACTTTAAGGAGACCTTTTGGAGAAAGCATAATGTTTCCCCTGAAATGTGGAAGCAAAAGTCAAGTGATACCCTAACAAGCCTAGGAAGTCTCAAGGATAAGAGACTGGAAGGCTAATCATTCTCACAATAGAACAACAGAGAGATGGCCATGTCAGGCCAGATGTTGTCAGAGCAAATTATATATGAAAGTTTCCTGTGGACCAGATGTAGACTACATACCATAGAAAGCTGGTATGGGGCTGTCTTAGAGACTGACCCAAAATATTGCATAGAGGGGCAAGGAGCAAGGTAACAGATATTTCTTGAATGAAAGAATAAATATATTGACTCTAATACATATGTCCCTTCTCCAGCAATGCAAGGGTTCTGAAAACCCACAAAATGTCCCACAAGAAAATGAATCATTTTAAAACACCCGTGAGACTCAGAGAGCTTGACACATAATTACAGCTTTAGTCAAGTAAGAAATTCTTTGTCCTTCTCTCCTTTTGTCCAGCATCTGTAGCTCAACAGATCCTGAAGCTAGATTTACCTCTAATATTTAAGGGTTCCAAGAAACATCATATGTCTAAAGAATTATCTATGAATTAAAGGAAAAAACTCTTAGATAAAGTATGTTCTGTTATTTAAACTGACAAATATACATTCTTAAATATCTGAGGGACCAGAGTTGAATTTAGAATTCTTAATATCCTTTTAGTCCATTGTTAGAACCTGGCAGAATATAGAAAGCCCACCGTTGGTCTCCTGATGTATTGGGAAAGCATATAGCCTGTCTCTCTTCTCATCTGACCCCAGCTCCTTTCAGCACCATGAGGAATCTCACAAATACACATACAAATACCCAAGACCAAATGTCCATCTTTCATCCTCATTGCTACAGACAACTGGACCGCAGCCACCCCCAATCTAAGGCATGATCACAGCAGCAGAGCAGCCCTCTTAGGAGGGATACTCCTAGGGAAGAGCTCTGCACAGACCATGGGATCAGGCTTGGCATTATTTGGGCAAAGAATAACAGGGTCCTGCATACTTCTAGCATAGTGAGGCTAGAGAATCCTGGTTCTTAAACAGTATTCCTCCTTGCTCTGGATAATCTCTCTGTCCCATGTTGCTGGACAAGACTAGGAGATAGCCAATAATGGGACTCTGTAAAGCACAGGATCCAGAGTAAGAGCTCCCGTTCCTGGGTCTAAGGGAAAAACTGTCTGGAAGAATAAATGACCATTATTAGCATGAAGAATAGAAACAAACACACACACACACACACACACACACACACACGGCAGAGAAAGAGAGCAGAAGCCAACCATGCCCTCTTTTCCACAGTGTGGAGCTGGCCTACGGTTTGTGCAAATTAGTGAGAGGAGTAGCTTTAACTTTGGGAAAATTTGACATATTGATTCCTTTAGGCATTTCAATTGCTCGATTTGTCCTTTAAATTACTGACTGGGGGACTTTTTATGACCTGGTAGTGATTCAAAATTAATGAGACTTGTCCCAAATTTCATTCAGGGGAAGAGAAAGAAATTGCCCCACAGGGAAAAAAAAAGAAACAAAAGAAAACAACATGTTGCTTATAAGTGAACTTACAAGTCCTGCTTATTCAATATAATTATTACAACTTTGTTCCTATAAACAGTGAGAATTTTGTAGTTAATCATACATTTCTTTGTTTTGATTTTTGGGAATCTCAGTCAAGTATGTATACTAGTTATTTACTACATAGGCTCTTATGGACTATGCTTACATATTACCTTTTTATCTGGTCTTATGTTTCCATCTATATTATTCTAATTCTAAGGTTGTTAATATTTCTATTTTATTTTGTAGTGCATGTATTTTCATAACTGGCCAAAATATTTTGTTTATATATAAACATACACACACACACACACAATTTTTTTCTGATTTGGTTACAAAACAAAGCAAGATCAGATCAGAACAGACTGGACCAGGGGAACTTGAGGGCCACGAGCATTGTCTAAAGCACCATGGAAAATTCAGGTATCATTAGGAGGATGATGCTATCTAAAGAGGCCTCCTTTCACTAATTGGTTGTGTGTGGCAGGTAAAAGATAACTTGTAGTCAGCATTTTAATTTATTCACTTAGCAAATATTTGTTGAGTGCTTATTCTGTGTCAGTTATAGCATGTAGACAAAACAAACCTGGCCTCACCACCACTGAGTGAGAAGGGTAGTGGCAATGCTGCTTTATTTTTTCTGTGTACTGCACAAGACTCCACATTTGGTTTAATGTTATCCGGTTGCTGTGATGAAATCCTAACCATTTCTGAACACGGAGAATTTTCAATTTGTACTGGGCCCTGCAATTTATGTAGCTGGTCCTGGACAGTGGCTCTATGTTCTAAGTCTTTGCCAATCTACAAATTCCCCCAAACACTCCCATGTCTCATCTGGATCTGGCATTCACACTTTTTATGCCTGTAAATAGATTTAGGCTTCTTAAGATACAACGCTGGCCCATTAGTGTGTCCCTATCAGGAATAAAAAAGAATAGTTTGAAAATTTTCACAAATCCTCTCCTGTGTCAGCAAGACTCCAGAGTGACTTATTTAAATGATTATTTTGTAATATGCTTATGCTTGAGGAGAACAAGTCTCATGGGAGAAAGAATTGTGTAAATTGAAAAAAATTGTGAAGTAATCCTTAGTAATCTGCAGATATGACACCATGTATTATTCTTATTATCCTTTTGTGACTTCTGCTTGGTAGGGCTCCTTTCTAGCTATATCCTTTAGCACAGAACCTCGAAACCTTAGGGGACATTAATTTCTCCTTCACAGTTCTCTGCTATTCAGGTTTGTTTGTTGTTTACTTATTTATTTGCTATTCAGTTTTTAACACATACTGAGCACCCACAAAACCTTTAGTCTTGTCACCTGTGTACGGATTCTTCCCTTGAATGGCCTAACATTTACCTTTGCATCCTTAGTACATACTAGGGGCAGGGCCTGAAACCCAGAATTATTTACTGAGTGACTGAAATAACTTCTCATGTTCAGGACTCAGGTGAGCATTTTACATGTGCCATTTTATGGGATATAGAAATTATCCCACTCTGTAAGCTTTTATAAAATTCAGAAAGTTGTATTTGATCCCTGTAATGCACCCTTTGCAATGGGTGTTTTCTTTGTGATGCAATTCTAGTATATCAAGGCCCTTGAGGTAGTTCAGAAACTGCTCCTTCTGCATGGGGGTTCAGTCATCTACCTTAGGCTGCTGCGTCATGTTAAGATGTTCATATAAAACTTAGGTCAGTCACTGTCCCAGGCTGAGTTCTCTGGAAGCACAGCTGATATGGAGTTTCGGGTGCAAGATGTTTATAGGGGATCGAAACTGGTGAAGGGCTTGGGCAGAAGCAGGATTAGTGAGAGAAAGAAGTCAAACTGTAATATGCCTCAGCCAGCCACACAGAGAGCTTTGGAGGGAGTCTCACTTCTGGTTGAAAAAGCAGAGCCTGTATATCATCTCACTCAGTCACTGGAGGCAGGCGGCCTTGGGGTGGGCTTGCCCTTGAGCAAAGTGGTCTTTGCAGCTGAGGCAGACCCAGAAGTTGCAGAAAGCTGAAGGCTATCTCCTGACTTCTCTCTGTGTAGCTGGGCAGCAAGTTCTTCCCTGAAATGAGATCTGGGTAGTGCATCCCCATGTCTATCACAGATTTTCATGATAATACCTCCTGGTCTAACTTACTAGATTAAACAATCAGAATAATTAAATTCTGAAAAATTAAAATTCTATTGTATAGTGAAGTGAGGTGTTCAAAACACGTGCACCATCATGAAAATTAGAGCAGCAATTATATTCTGTAAAGCACTACAAAAAAGGTTTCACAATATATTTTTTCATTCTAATTATGGGTCTTTTAAACATTATGTTATCTATTTACCAAGAGCCTGAGTGAGGAAACTTTGAATAAAATATTATTATATCACTGACAAGCCATTATTCTCCTGATCCTGGGTGACTTCTGCAAGACCTTATAGACTCCAGACAATCTTTTTTTGTTTCAAAACAGAACTGTTGCTGGCTTTATCAGTCACAAGGAGATGTAATATTTTATCATCAATTTCATTAGTATTTCTATTATTCTATTATTTTTTTCTTATCCTCCAAAGGGTATTATTTATTGTGTTCTATAATTAATTTTTTAAATTGCTTGTTTGAGTAACTTTTTTATACAAAACCTCCAAACACTTTAACAGAATTAACTTTTTTTTTTCCATAGCTATATACCTAGTACATAGAAAAGTTCCCAGTACAATTTGGGAGGTAAATAAATATTTAAGTGACTAAAATAAAAATGAATGAGTTGGCAACACCCCGGGACAGTCTTAAATAAAGATGTGAAACAAGTACCTAAATGATGGTACAGTACAACACTGAACATTTAAAATGCCTTAAATTCTCCAGCTCTCTAAACAGAGAAGACACTCAATAAATGGAGTTCACTCAGTGTTAACACATATGAAAAAGGCCAATGTGTGTGTTGGGAGATGTTAACCTTATGCTAAATATGATTTATCAACACACTGTTGTTGTAAGAACTAATGCTAGCACAACCTAAGAGTTTGATAATGGTGGTGCCATGTTTCTTTTCATTAGTTTGATCATATCTGAGGTCAGTTGCTTTAGGTTTTGACAAATGTGAATCAGTTTCTAGGATAGGAAAGTTATAGGGCAACGAGAGAGATGTAAAAAGATATTTCATCTGGACTACCTTCTTCATCTTCAAAAAAAAAAAAACCCTATATGTTGGCCCTCTAATTCCAGGAGAATCCCAAAGGAAATAAAAGATGCAAAAAAATTTGGATAGATCATTGTACATAAGTTTTCATCCTAGGAATATACAATTAAAAAACTAAAACAACTTACACAGATGATGATAGGAGAGTGTTCAGTAAGCTAGGATGAGATGCAGTCACTAAAAGTAATATTTAAAAAAGTTTTACAGGCTTTAGCCAAGGCTTGTGATACATTTCAATGAAAAGTAATGTCTCAAACTGTTATTAACAATATAAGTTCAAAATATGCACCTCTCTCTTTCCATAACCAGAGGGAAATACACTAAAAATTTTAGAAATGGTATTGCTTTTCTTCCTTTTTTATTATGTTTTCCACAGTAATGATTTTTTTTTTTTGGTTTTTATAATCAGGAAAACAAAGCTTATGTATAAGTCAATTATTTGTATCTTTTGCTCCTTTCCCCTCATTGCAAAACTAAAATTTACAACTTATTTCCTGACAAAGAAAAAGAAAATATGCTTGGGGATTAAACATATGTGCTAATTCAATGTTTTTATTTTCCACTATCTGAGTTTCCTAAATAATATTATTGATTTCAACATGTCTGCTTTCAAAATTTGTTCAATTAAGCTTACTTAAATAAATTCAGTAAGAGTAAGGCCAAAATCATACCATACAGGACAAAAGGAAAAAAGCCAAGAAGTAAATAGGGTGAGGAAAATAAAAAGCCTAAAAAGAAATCTTATTAGCCAAATTCCAGCGGTTGAACCAAAATGCCAGTATAAGCTCCCTGATAGGGGCTTCCCTGGTGGTGCAGTGGTTGAGAGTCCACCTGCTGATGCAGGGGACACGGGTTCGTGCCCCGGTCCGGGAAGATCCCACATGCCACAGAGCGGCTGGGCCCGTGAGCCATGGCCACTGGGCCTGTGCGTCCGGAGCCTGCAGTGAGAGGCCCGCGTACCACACACACAAAAAAGCTTCCTGATAGCTTGCATGAAAAAGGCAACAGCACATTGTTCTAATTAATTAATCATTAGGAAAGTATTAACTTATCAGAAGGGACTGGGCATATATTTTGAATTTGTTTTTCATATTAATTCATTCATGTATTTAACAAAAGTTCATCGACTATATACCACACTGTAAGGAATTAAACTAGAGGGGAAAACAAGTATAGGCAGTACAATTGCAAGCGAAGGTGGGGTAATGGCAGATGAAGGAGAAAAGTCCAGGCCTACAATCCTCATAAACTTTGTCTCTGAGGCACTGGTCTTTGTGTGCATGTTTATAAGATTTGTGTTATGTTATAAGGTCCTTGAAAGCTGTTTGATATACACTCCTTGATACTGGAGCTATGTCAATGATATACCTAGCTATTATAAGGACTATATGTTTAATGTCTGTCTTCCCCACTTTCCAATGCTTTGCCCTCTCTCCCCACACAACCTAAACTCTATAAAGCCAGCAGTTGCATATTTGCTCAAGCTCTATCTCTAGAGCTTAGAACAGCAACTTGTTCCACAGTAAGACTCAATAAATATTCCTTTAGGTATTGATGAATTGATTTAATGAATGACTACAATCTTCTCTCTAAGGCTCAGATTTCAGCATGATTTTCTTAATTTATATTTATAACTGTCCTTTCCTTTTAATAACACTGGTTTCCTTAACCACGGTTGGCTGGATACTAACATGCAGAGGGCTTTTGGGGGTTATTTTCGACTGGCTGCTCAAATTTGAAAATTGTACAGGTCATCTTTATATTGGTTAGTGCAATTTTAAAAGGAGTGTTGCATATTTTCATAAGAAATCCTCCCTTATAACATGTCCCATTTTCATTATAATCTACAGACTGAATTCCCCTTGATCTCTATGGTCTCTAGATCTATACAAATAATATAAACGTTTTAAGATGTCAGAATAAAATGTAAAAATATTATACCTCAGTATGCATCATTAGCTTTCAAATATTTTCTGAACATAGGAGTTCTTCCATCAAAGGAAATCCAATGGAAGACTCTCATATCGAAAACTTCAAGAGCATCTCTCATTGAAAGAGTATAAGGACAAAATATGTGATCTCTTATCCCTATTCTCTTCTCTTTTTCCTCCCTTTACTCCCCTACACAGTTTGGTAGCCTTTGGTGTGTCTGTTCAGAAACCTATGGTTTCTAAGAGTTAGAAAAACATTGTAGAATGTAAGTTTTGATTGTTAATGTGAAGTATTTCTTCTGATGAGAAGGTTGCACCAACATATCTGGCATCAAAATCATGTTAAAATCTGTCCCACAAAAAGACAGCAGGTTCTAACTCAACTACTGCTGTATTTAGAGATGTGTGGAAATAACTCATTTTAGATGTTGAAGAGAAGCATTTTGGCTCAGAACATTAAGCAATTGGACGACAATTCATGAGCTCAGGTTTTTAAGTTTTCTTTTTGCTGACACGTTTGACACTGGGAGAATCACTGCTTCTCTTTACCTTGGCTTACTCATCAATAAAGTAGCACGTGATTATGCTGACTCACCTCATTCTCACAGAGTGTTTATTCACTAGCACTGATAATGCACTATTCCGCCTAAGAAACCAATGAAAAATATTCCAAGGAGCAGGTACAAGTGGTCCCATTTGTAGCTAAATAATAATTTGAAGGAAACTTACAAGAGCTTCAGGTATATAAATGAGAACAAAAACTTTGGCTAATTTAGGTAAGATTTAACAAAAAATAATTTTCAGTGAAGATGAACAAAGTAGCTTGGATTCATTTTAATTTTACTGTAAACTGAAGAGACAGTCAGAGTTAGGGTTGGGGCAGGAGGTGTGAGGAGCACTTGGGATGTGTGCTATAATACTAATAAGATAAGTACATACGGCTTTCAAGACTTTGAAAAGAAAGAGGATATTTTTGACATGTTGGAGGTTTGAAAGAAAAAGATCTTGCTAGTTCTGTGTACTGGAATGCAAAACTGATAAAAAAAAAAAGTCTATCATTGTAAATCTGACATTAGGATGTTGCTTTTGACTACTAGTAAATTCAGCCCCTTAATTCTCTGCTTGAGAATGGATAGCTATTACAGCCATAACAGAGAATATGGAAATAATAATAATAATAAACTTACTAACTAAAATGGCCTTTATCTCATATTTAAGGCAATCACAGTGTATGCCCTAAGCAACAGTTTAGCACCTAGTTCTTAGCCATGTGTACAACAATTTTAGATTAATAGCTGAATTTTCTTAGAGAAGAACTTGAACTTCATAAAAGGTCACTCTCTTTAGTTCAGAATGTTTTTCTTACATTTCAATCACTTTGCATTTTTATCAGTTCTCCCACTGAGTGGCTCAAATCATTTCACCAAATGATCTTTTCAGATGAGGTGAGTCAACCATTTTTGGGAAATTCATTAGAATGGAGGCCACTAGAGCACCATTTGCTCAGTTGAAGTACTATTCACACAGGCTCAAGGAGTTAATGTGCTTACTAAGTGCTCGCAAAATAGCTTATTCCCCCAGAAAAGTCTCTCCCCAAAACTCATCAATTCCTTTAACACGCTAGCAAAGCAAGGATTCAAAGACTTGAAGCCTAATCCACTGGATAAATTACCGATTGTTCAAGGTGACATTTTTTACTTTAAGAGCAAGGTCTGGGAAGACACTGATTAGAAGGGGAAAATACAAAATCTCGAAAGAAGTAGAGATGGATTAAAGCCTTGACTTCGGTCAACTTCAGTCATTCAGCACATGTTAACTAGTGTGTGCTAGGATGAGGATGCAAAAGTGACCAAGATAGACTCCTTGCCCTGAACTAGTCTGCAAGCAAGTGGGAAAGACACTTTAACCTTAGATAGTAGCTCAATTTCCTTCTTCTAAAAAATGGAGAAAATAGTATACATACATCACAAGTTACTACAGTACAATAATGAAGAATGTGGGTGATAGCTAGAGTCAGATAGTCCTGAACTTGAACCCAGATTCTACCCATATCTTGACTCAATATGACCATGGGCAAGTTACTTAACTCACCTAATCATGAGATTCCCTGTCTTTAAAATTTGTTGTAGCACTACTTAGCTGAAACGGTTATTGTGTAAATTTGATTTGCTAATACACAAAGTACTTAACATGGTGCCAGGCACACAGGAAGGTACCTGTGTGTTTCCTGTGTGATTGTACACACAGACAATCACACTTAGATACTCACTGATTTTATATATATTTAAATCTTTAAGTCATGATAAAATATTATTGTCCTCTTACACTTAACATATAGACAAACTATCAGTGTTAACCACATGAGCATACTTATAAAAAACACTCTGAAAGAAAAAAGTTTTATACAAAATGAAACATTCATAATACAGACAAAAAAAACCTATGATATTTAAAGGACACCAGTTACTTCGGTTATACAATTCAGTTACTTCTAAAGCCGTATGAACAGGAGGTGAAAGCAATGATCACCTGTTATTTCCCTACCATTGCTCACACACAAGCTTCAATCTTGTATAATTACAATTATTTTCCCCTATAAAACAACAGAGTCATTTGTTAATAGGTCAATAATGAGCACTCATCTGACATACACATGGAATAGAAATACTTCTTATGGCAGATAAACCCTAAGATTCCCCCAATAAGCCCCAATTTCCCAGCTCATGATATCCACACCTTTGTCTAATCCCATCCCCTTGAGTGTAGACAGGAACTGTGACTTGTTTCTACCGAAGAGAATACAGCAAATGTGAAGGAATTTTGCAGATGTGGTTAAGGTCCTACATCAATTGATTTTGAATTAATCAAAGGAACATTACCTTGGGTGGGTGTGACTTTTTTTTGTTGTTGATAGTTGCAAGTTCTCAAAAATGGGACTGGGAATTCCCTGAGGTCAGAGACTCATTCTCTGTTGCTGGGCTTGAAGAAGTAAGCTACCGTGTCGTGAGAGGGCCTATAAAGAGGGTCTTGTGACAAGGAACTGCAGGTAGCTTTTAGGAGCTGAAAGCAGCCTGGTCAACAGCCAGAAATAAAAGTGTGTTCGGGAGACTCTTAGTCCTACATCCACAAGGGGATGAATCCTGTCAAGAATTGAGGAGCAATTGGAAACATATCTTTCCCCAGTTGAGCTTCTGATGAGACTGCAACGCCAATAACACCTAGACTGCAGCCTGATAAGACACCCAAGCTAAGCTGTAGTTACTCTTCTGAGCTACAGAAACTGTGAGATAATACATATGTGTTGTTTTTAAGTTACTAAGTTTGTGGTCTCTTTTATACAGCATGGAAAACTAATATGCTCCTGTGGACAGAAAGGTTTTGAATTCAGGGCTCAGAAAGACAAGACAATCCAATAATAAGTGATGGCATTCTTTTATGTACTGAGACCATTTACTCCCTGTTGAAAGGGGGAGTCTTTCTACTTACAACAGGAGATAAACTGAGATGGGATTCAATTCTCTGTAATTTCCTGGGTAAAGAAATGATCCACTTGAGATAAGGGTCACTGGAGTAGTCCAGGGTTTTATTTGTATTGCATCCACTAATGATACCACCAGGAAAAATTGCTATTAATTTTAGAGGGAGTGTCCTATACTGACTACTTTGGTAGTGAAGGAGGAGAAATTCTTATTAATTTCTCCCTCAGAAAAAAAAGGGGGCAGAGAGAGAATTCCTAGATATCATCCAAAAAAAATATTAGGCATGTGACTATATCAGGGATGTGACTATAAAAGAAAAAATAAGATGTCTGTGTGTAGGTGCTTTGGTGTAGAAAGTGCTTTGGAAGCATCATAGTCCTTTGCAATCTGAGAGAAATGGAGTGGGGGTTGTTTGCGTGAAGAGAAAGGAAGCAAAACAATTTCATGTAGGTCCGTGGTAAGGGCCATAGGGGCATAATTGGGGTTTCAGATGAATCTAGGGGCCTAACTGGCTGGACACCACATTGGGCCACTTTTGAATCTGTAAAACACAGGGAAACACAACTGCTCTTCTTGCAGTCCATATGTGGAAAATTTAACCATTTACAGAAAATATAGACTCATGATAGATTAGAGATGAAAAGGCACTTAAGGGTCCTTGAGTCTATTTCTTTCTTTTGCTGGTGAGAAAACTAAGGACAAGGGGTGGGAAATGACTACTCTATTGTCATTCAGCAAGTTATTATTAGAGCTGGAAATGGAACAAATATATATCTATATCTATACAATAGGTATATATTTAATAGATATATATATACACAATGTATGGACTACATGAATTAAATATATATTTATATATATTTTGAATTAAGTATATACTATTTTAACTATATGTTAATTTAAATAACTTATACAAATATATTATTATTATATAACTGTATGTTAAATATATATATTTAGCCCAAAAGGTACCTTACTCATAATTTAATCCAACAGTTCCATGCTCTGGTTTTATAGATTGGAAAAACTGAGAGCCTGAAGAGTTACATGACAAAGCTGCTGTCTCCAGACATATAACACAAATAATTTTGCAAAATGAATCAGAAGCAATTCATTTAGGCTGCTGTTTCATTTCTCCATTCTACTTCATTCTACTACTTATGAGCACACAAATATTCACAGGAATTTACACATATTGAGACTCCTCTGTGGTATCCTGATTTCTCCTGTTCCATCTACAAAACTCCTGTGGTACTAGATCATCCTTTAACTCATCAGTCTTCTTTCTGTCCCCTCATAAATCAAAACTCACCTGCCCCCATCCCAGTCCTTCTGAACATTTTGTCAAGTCATTGTTTTCTAATCTGTGAGGAAGTCATTCTAAAGTGTTAAAGGATTACTATTATCTCTCCCAGAAATATATGCATTTTCAAAGCAATCAGGAACAGGCCATGCCTCAATTTCCTGAAATAACATCCAATATTAGAAATTTTACATTGTTGGAAAAGTGTTTCTGGAGAATATGTTTGAAGCTTTTGGACAACACCATAAAATGACTTAGAAATTTTGATAGAGCTAGTTGCTAGGAAGTTACTTCAAAAGATAAACTGGAAGTAAACTGGGTACATGGCAATAACATCTTAAAAAAAAATCAATGCTTTATAAGTCATAGGCACAGATACTTTCTGCACCTTTCTATTTTCAGTGTAGAACCTGAACTGAATCTAAAGTGCTTAGCCTGGCTATGGAAAATCCCAGGGTATGTGTTGTTTAAACCGTTTTGATGGTCCCCCGCTATTTTTAATGATATTTTTTCCTTACCTGAACAACCCAGAGGCTGAGCAAACGCAACCCAAGTCCTATGGTTCTTTTTAAACTCAGCTCCATTCACACCTCTCTCGCTCTGCTTCTTCCCACCCCCTACTCAGTTGCCATGTTCAACAGCACTTCAAAGGTGTGGCTGGCTTCATTTCTGGGCTTAGATTCTGTTTAAAGAAGCAGCTAAATTGGAATCAGTTTATCACCTTTGGCTAGGATTTTTAACAGAATTTAAAACCGGAGAGGAACCCCAGCCACATCTAAAATGATACCAAGTGTATCAGCTGGGTGCTTGATCTTCAAAGGAAGATATAGCCCTGGATAAAGCTCACTTGTCACTCCTAGCACTGCAGCTTGAGCCCTCAGATGCAGTTTCATGGACACCCAGGGTATTTTCAGTATTTTTATTTTTTTAAAAGGGGAGAAATTAGGCTTATTTTTACATATTTTTCTTTATATGATGATGCTTTTACTAAAATTAAAGCAAATGGAGAGAAATGAGTACTGGAAGATACACAAGCACAAAAGTTCCCAAAATTAATCTTTTCTCATTTACTTGGAATCAGGTCAGCAGTGGTAGTACTGAGAGCATAAACCCTAACCATCAAATAATCTTAGAGGGTAGAGAAAGCATAAACCACCACAGAGCTCCTTCACCTAATGGGCTGTGGTATGAGGGATGCAGTCAGTTGAAAGCAGAACCATTGTTTTGAAAACAGCGTAAGTCTTATTCCATATCTTCCTTCTGGTTTCAAGCTTTGCTTAACATATATCTTACATTTAACAAAGCTGCTATATGCCCTATAATCAGCAGCTTGAATACAGTATTTTACCCTCTGGAAGTGTCATGATACAGGTGTTCTCCATAGGGTAGGACTGGAAAACTCCAAGCAAAGACAGTAGCATAAACAAAAGTACAGTGAGATGAAATAATGGGGTATATTTGTGGAACTGCATGCATTTCAGAAATGATGATGGAGGTAAAGGTGACCTGCTAGGAAGTGAGGCTAAGGAGCAGGGAGAAGAATCTTATTACTCAGTTTAGATTGGCTGACTGAGTATGAGGAATGACTACAAGGTAGGGGCAGCATATAGAAAAGAGAGACTCAGGGATCATGAGAGCAGTTTGAGAGTGTAGTAGGCCAGAAGAAAATGCAGCTAAGAGGATAGTGGACATTAAATTCAGGAGAGACTTGAAGGTAAACCAAGTTCAAGGGATGACTGAAGAATATAATTATACAATGGACAGTGGTGTCAGTATTCAGGGATATGAGAAAGTGAGACAAAGAGAGAAGTACTGAATAGGTGAAGTCTGTTATTTTAGGAAATTAAAGCTGAAAACATGGAGACTATACCAGGGTGATCCATTTATTTAGAGTTTAACACATGGAAGATAGGAAAGCTCCTCAAATGTGCATTTGTTAGACTGCATGGTTCAGGGGAAAGCCCATGGCTTTTAAAGCTTGAAGGCCCATGTTGCTTTTCCATCTGTACCTCTATATCTGTGAGATGTTGGAATGTTGAGCATTGGTTTTCACATGTATAAAATAAATAATAATACCACTTGCCCTATAGAATATTGTGAATATTAAGTACATTTACGTAAAATACCTGGCACAATTTTTGGCACATATTGGGTGTGCAACAAATGTTAATTTTCCTTACTGTAGAAAATCTACTTGAGGTATGTTTGCATCCTGCAGAGCTTAAAAAAGGATTTTGTAGTAAAACAAGATTCAACATCATGGGCAGTAATGTATAAATACCAGAAGAGGAAAAAGAGCCAGGGACCACATTAAGGGTAAAGCCAATTGTGGCTGAGCAGGATAGAATTTAGCAATATTAAGCCTTAGTACCATCTTGAGAGAGACATGAACAGGGCTGTCTCCTTGATAATTAGGGCCTATGGTCCTTCTAGGTTGATATAAAAAAATTTTTATGAGCTTACCCTTCTATCTTTGTAATATGGTGCTATTTGAAAAAAGTATTTCCTGCTTAACCTAGTTAGGAGCAATTCAAGTAATGATTTCAGCCTTCAAAATTTTGCACCAAAATGCCTTGTAATGCATTTTGCAAGCTTAATCTGTGAAAGTAATTAGTAAAACAGCTTTATTTTAATGTCATTCAATTAAATCTTGATCTCATTATTTGTGTTCCTACTAGGTACTAAACACCATGTGGGGTGCTGTGGGTAAAAGATGCATGAGATATATCCCATTTCTGCAAAGACCTCATGTTTTAGCAGACTATTTCTACTCATGTGGATTTTTCTCGGTATCGACCCATGGGATATAGTAACTTTACATACTACCATGTGTCACACTAGGGCAAAGGTAGAGTTTATAAAACTAGACAAAATGTCCTAGTCTACATTATTTTTCAAAACCATCCAATGTCCTTTCTTACTGGAAGTTTATCTTGTCTTAAACTCTATCTGAATGTCAAAAATAAGATAGAATGAAACTTCTAGAATCAATACTTATTGTCAGTGCAAGAAATTATTTTACTAGGCTCCAAACATTCTGGTATCAAGAAGACATTGTTTCAGCAATATAATATAGTCTTCAAAGGCAGGTATTATTTCTTGCTCAACTTTCTCAAAAGCAGGGCTTTACTTTTGAAGGTATCTCACCAAACTTTGCTCAGTAACCCTTCTCCAAAGATGGTAGGTAGAGTGATAAAACTCTCTCTCTTACCTTTAAATGTGCACTTTCCCTCCTGGCAAATACCCTTAAATTCTTATTTTTAATCTCTCATTTCTCACACCCAAATTGATGTCTAATGATGCTAATTTCTAAATATTTCTTGAATCTATATGTCTTCCATCTCTACTCTCTCTAACTATGCAAGGCCCTTATTTATCATCCAAATCAATGTAATAGCCTCCTAAACCAACTTTTCCTCTCCTGTTTTGTTCTACTGGCAAAGTAATCATTCAAATAAGAAACTCTGACCATGGAATCAACTTACTAAATAGCTTCTGTGGAGCCTTATTGTCTACAAGATAAAATCCAAGTCTCTTTCTTTAGAATAAAAAATCTGCCATAAACTGACCCCTGCCTACATGTCTGGCATTTCTTCATGGCACTCCCTAATTTACTTTAGCTGCAACACTAAAAACCTTCATGCCCTGTGACATTTCACTGCTCTCTATCTGTGCTCACTGTCAAAACTCAGCTTGAAATACCCTCTCCTTTTTTTTTTTTACATCCTTATTGGACTATAATTGCTTTACAATGGTGTGTTAGTTTCTGCTTTATAACAAAGTGAATCAGCTATACATATACATATGTTCCCATCTCTCTTCCCTCTTGTGTCTCCCTCCCTCCCACCCTCCCTATCCCACCCCTCTAGGTGGTCACAAAGCACCAAGCTGATCTCCCTGTGCTATGCGGCTGCTTCCCACTAGCTATCTAGTTTACATTTGGTAGTGTATATATGTCCATGCCACTCTCTCACTTCGTCACAGCTTACCCTTCCCCCTCCCCATATCCTCAAGTCCATTCTCTAGTAGGTCTGTGTCTTTATTCCCATCTTACCCCTAGGTTCTTCATGACATTTTTTTCTTAGATTCCATATATATATGTTAGCATACGGTATTTGTCTTTCTCTTTCTGACTTACTTCACTCTGAAAATACCCTCTCCTTATCTCCTACTTGTTCACTTGACCACCTTCTACTCATATTTCAAGAATAAGTTCATGTGTCATTTCTTCCAGGAAGCATTCTCTGATAACCTTACATCAGGTAGGGTCAAATCCACTTCCTCTGAACTTGAATAGCTCTCTGTGTATCCTTTTATCATAGTACTTATTATTGAAGTTACCTGTATGGACTCTGAGCCTCTTCATGTCAAAAGCCATATGTCCTTAGTCTTTGTGTCATCTTCTACTGTGCCTGAAACATGATCATCACTCAATAAATATTTCATGAAGCGTACCAATTCTCCCTGCTTTTCCAAAATATGCACAACGTATTCATCATGGTTGCCATTTTCCTATGAACATGTCTCTCCACCCAATCCTACTTAATAAATCTGACAACTCTATCTAACCCTGAAACACATTATGTTTTGAGTGTTGGTGTTAGCTTTCCCATCTGCTCAGATTTGGTTGTTTATAACTATTTGGTGTTTTCTAGTTCTTACTTACTTTTATAATTTATTAGTGAATTTTATTCCAGGGTCATCTGGTTTCTTTGGTAGCCTGTGGAGAGAGATTCAACAAAAGCCACTTAAAATCTAAGTTAATTACAGTCTCTGTCTTAATTACAGACATGCTATGCATTTTATTAACTCCTTCAAAGAATCTTAAGTATATGAAAAAAGGAAAACTTACTTTTGTAATAATTATGCTAGTGTTATCTTGATAAATTTATCTATACTACCCAGGCCCCTAATGGCTAAAATCTTTGTTGCAAAATAATCAGTGACCAGATGCTAGGTGTTTTGCTATTGGTTTACCTTTCTTGAAATCATTGCTGAACATGAACTTAAGTACAAACACTTATGAATTAATTCACAGTATACAACTTTCTTAATTTCACCTATATATCAGCTCTCTAATTTAGCCTATACTGATTCTTTCTTACTGCTAACAAATCTTTTGTGGCGTACAGAAAGACAGATAGTACCAATAGATACTGGCTAATAGTTTTTAGTTTATGTCTACATATACTTTGATCAACTAAGTGTAACGTAAACTTCATTTGAAATGCCATACTGCATCTTCTACAAAAACTAATCAAAAATATATTAAGGTAACCAATACTCGTGGTTAGATCTCATGGGAGATTTCTTGAATTGGAGACCTAAGTAAATGTACCTTAATTTAAGAGTGAGTGTAAGAGAGGGACATCTGGAAGAACTATCCCCATACTGTTTTCTAACACATGAAATGAAAGCATGCTTAAAACTATTCTTGCTTGATAGACAAAAGCATAAACGTATTACAATATGACTCCGGTAATTAGGGATTTGGACTTTTATATTTACTACCTCCATTTCAAGTGGAATTGCCTTTTCATTTAAGATGGTCATAGACATCAGAAATGGTATTCATGCATCAATTTTTCTGGTAAAAGTAAGTTATTTCATGTAAAGCTGACCTATTTGACCTAAGCTTTCAATCCAATCTCTCCTGTGGGATAAAAAAATGTTAGGAATATACTATGAAGCAACTTAGTATTTTGCAAGTATTCTCACCCTCAAAAAAATCTCACCAAAGAGGATGCTTCTGAGTTAGTCAGTTTGAATAATAATATTTAAAACTACTGCAAGGCATGCAAAATAGAGCTGAAAGTGTAATAGGTAATTATATTCACAAGGATACAATGATTTTACTCCCAACCTCATGGCCTTCATCTATAGATCTAATTCTAATTCATGGAGGAAAAGTAATTCCCTGGCCTATCACAGTGCACATTCCAATAGTGACCTCAGTGAAGAGAGGAAGACAATAGGTAATACAAGCAAAAGATTCTAAGGGAAGAAACTTTGGGGGAAATTCTAACAAGCTGTGCATTGGAATAACAAATATTCACCCTAGAAACCAAATAGTTTATACAGAATTCTGACAGATGTAAAAAATAGAATAAATAACCCCAACACTAAGATTATGACAATGACAGTTATTAGATGGCTTGCTTAGTTGAAGCTCTGTGATTTGGGATTTGGCATGCCATGTTCCACTGCTGCATAGTTATGGGACATTAATGTTTCTTTGGGTGACATTGACAGCATGATGGGAAAACTTAGAAGATGACAGTGGCCCCTACTGTATTATTTATTATTACTTACTATACATTTCAATTAAGTAGGCTTATGCATTTGGACACAAGAAAAGAACCTGAAATCTCTAAAGGACACCTAAAACCAAATGTATAAACGCAAGTTGGAATGTGTATTAGGTTTGCTTTTATATGGATTGACACATATGAATCAACAAAAATTCAGACTAACCAACATTTCTCATGTCCATGGATTTAAGAGGTACACTTTATGCTTTTGATAATCTGTGCTAAAATATAAACTTACTAAAGAAAATTTGGTTTTTATATAAATAATCAGAAAATAATCTTCTATAATCCACTACTCAGCAATAACTGCTTTTTTTAAAGTTTTTGAAATGTAACATACATGTGAAAAAATATTGTGAAACAATTTCTCACAAGTTCTCAACCAATAACTGATGCTACGTGTAGACTGCACAGCTCCCTCATTCTTTGGTAAGGGGGCAGGAATAACTCTAAGGGTTGTGTATATACTGGTTCCTAAAGTGTTTCCAATAGAATTAATTATCACCCGAAGCTTCATAACAGATACTTTTTGGCAATTTTCCTTTCACTTTCCTACCTGCAATGGTGGTTACTTCATCTTCTAAATAAACTACTAGCATTTGAAACCTTATATCAAAGTCTGAGTGATCCAAAACTAAGACAAATGTAATATAGAAAATTGAAAATAGATACATTGGCTCTATGAGAAGATGAATAAAACTGATGCATAACTTGAAAGACTGACAAAAAAGGATACAAGATATAAAAACCAGTATCATGAATTTAAGAGGATATTTCTATAAATATTACAGATATTAAAAAGATAATTGTGCAATAATATGAGAAACTTTATGACAGAAATTTTTTCAATTTAGATGAAATGGATAATTTCCGAGAAAAATAAGCTTAATAAAATTAGCACAAGAATAAATAAGCTAAATAGTCTTGTGTCTAAGGTGATTGAATACATAAATAAAAACATTTCCCCCCCAAAAAAACTTTAGGTATGTATAGCTTCTCCAATAAAAGTTTACATATTTATATTTTAAAAATTATGTTTCAGTAAATACAAAAGTAATACCTTTCCAATAATAATATAAAAATCTGACTAGGGTATTCCCATAAAGAAAAATTACAGATGAATAACTCGAATGAATACAGTGCAAAATATCTCATGCAAAATCCAGGGATACTTAAAAAGTATATCAGGATTAAATTGGATTTTCTCCAGGAATGCAAGGTTAGCTTAATATTTAAAAACCAACCAGTGAAAGAGTCTAAGGGGAAAATCAGTTATCTTAATATAGGCAGAACAGCAATGGTTTGGTTCCAGGACATGGCATATTCACATGTGTCCTGTATAAGTCAGGGTACAAGACATATGGACCCATGTTCCAAGGATTTCTACCTCAGGAAAAAAAGAAAACAAAAACCCTGCAACATGGGTTACATAATTTTATGCTGTGTATACAACATTTGTAAACTGAACAAGTTACTTCATCTTTTTTTTTCTTAGTTCTCAACACTGTAACATTACAATCCACAAAATTTGCCACTAGCTGAACTCAAAACACATCATTTTAAGGATCCAAATTTTATAAAAGATATGTTAAGACACTTAATATACTTACATATACCTTTTTTGCTGTAATCTAATTTTTATTAAAGTCTTGATTATGATTCATAGAGATTAATGATGTGGTATACAAAATATTGTATCAGATAGTGCAATATTTTATGGAGAAGAGTAATAGCTGGAAATATAATGGTTCAGTTCTTGAGTTCTATGAGTGTGCAAGGGTTTCAACCAGAATTTAAAATTCAGCAAATAAGTACCATCTTTATTAGTGTCTTAAATTTCTTCCTTTGCCAACTAGAAGTGAGCTAGAGGAAGCCGGCTGAAAATGCATCAGTGTAAATGCCATGCATTTTACAAAGTCTGATTTTGTTCTCCTTTATGTTTGACATAATAAATCCTAGGAAAATTGCAGTGTTTTAAGAAACTTATATGTAACCCGAACAATTAGACTTCCTATAGGTACAGTTAGTCTCTTGAGAGGAAAGAATTTCAAGATTTCCTCTTTTGTTTTAAGACGTGTATAAAATAAAACTTATAAATGTAATTGACAAATCTGCAAGTATTGTTTGCAAGTCTTCTAAGTTCATAGCAATGTAGATGAGATAAGGAAGTAAGCACAATACTCTCCACCAGACACTTATTTATCTCCTTGGTTTTCACAGTGTTCTAGTCACCTGTCTATAATACCACACATGCTCTATGCTTTATTCATTTACCTACATGCCATCTCCCCTTTTAACCTAGAAATACTTCATAGATACAGTGAATTAATGTTCTTGCTCTTAACTGCTCTTGACTACCAACTCAGTGCAGAATAAATACCAACATATTTATTTTGAAAAACAAGTGAAGCAGGATTTTCTATTTTTTTAAAATATTAAACCAAGATGTTCTCTTTTTTCCAATGCAATGGAGCCAGTATTATGATCTGATTAGAATCAGGTCTTCAAATAATTATTAACTAAACTATGTTTAGTTAAAAATTACTGTGTCCTCTTTTAACAGGAAGAGCAGCAGAAGCAAAAACATGAACTCTGGAAAAACTTTGTTTTCTTTTGTTTTTGGACTGTGTACCATCAGGAAAATTTCAAGAAATTAAAAATATCAATAAACCATGTTTAAGTAAACAATCTTGCAACTTATTTAAATAATTCAAGTAATGGAATAATAAGTGTGTGAATTTGAGGTGAGTTGTTAATATTTGTTGCAAATATAAATTGAGTCTAAAAGGTAGGTGAGAACATAGACAAAACATATAGTTGGGAAAGACAATGAATATTTTGGGGATATTGAGTAGACAAATTAAGAGGAGTAGACTGAACATGTAGGAAATAGTTAAGTAATCAACTTGGAATGGTGGGTTGGGTCATTTTTGGAAGGCAGCTATGCTCACCACTATACCACCAATGCACACTAAAGGAAGTCCATACTCATTTTTGAATGCTGTTTTAGGAAGTGACAAAACCATTAAAACATTTTGAGCAGAATAATGATACACATAAAGCTGAACTTAGTAACTTTAATCCAGAGAATGTGTAGAATTTGTAGAGCACAGAGAGATTGAGAGCAGAAAAAAATCATTTTATTTAAATCGTAAGGTGGTAGTGAACTGATTTAAAATTATGGATATTACAAGAGTAATGAAGAAATACTAAATACAAGACCAAGAAAAATTGACTAGGCATAGTCAATGGGATAAAAAGAGAAGAGATGTATTATCTACTTAACTATATTAAAACAGTGGAGTAAAGCATTATAAAATACTCCTTTTATGATTTAATACATAATTAAAACAAGCTGTATATTTTGATATGATTTAGTACCTTATTCACTACTGTATATAATATGTCAGAGGATTCAGTCATTTCTGTTTTCACTTCAGAGCTTTTCAAAAAAATGTATCTTTCAATATTTTATTATTAAGTATATAGATATGTAGTGGACTTTGTATAAAGCACTGTTTGTTGTGGTAATCCATCAAAATCTTTTCATTACTTTGTTGCTATAAAGAAGAAAACTCTGGGGAAAAAGAAAAGCCTTGACAGTCTCTGGCCTTTAGAATTACTCAACCTAGGAAATTATTCCCAATGTCCCCCTATTTTGTAGCCTACTTTTGAAGTAATTCCCTAAAGACTTCTTTCCTTTTTGAGCTCTGCATATCATTTCAATTCCTGTCTTCCTATGTAATGGGAAAACATCCTTCACTTTAAGAGCTATTTAAAACTACAGTTCATCCAAAGATGATGTGTGAATTTGTAGTGTACTGCACACATAAATGGGGGAAAAATAGCCTGGAAAATCCTCATATAACAGGATCTGTTCTTCTAGTCTGCCTAACTTGTGCATTGGAACCTTATCATAAATTTCAGTTGGATCCACCATATCAGCAATTCATCCTCTCCCATTCTTATTCCTCACTATCCCATTAAAAAAAAGAAAAGAAACAGATTTTACTGCTGAACACATAATACCCAATGAGACCTGGTTATTGGAAGCCAGCCTCATGGAGGGAAGGGTGATTGCTAAGGCAGCATGAGCTCTCCCCTTGCCCACACACTGATTTTCCTTGCCTGAGGACATTTTAACGCTAACAAAAATGCTTTAGTGATTATAACTGAACCCTTGGTACAAATTTTGTAAATATGATGTATGTATTAAGAAAATGTATGTAAAACAAACTTCCAATATTGCTGAATTAATATGTTGGTGAGACCTCAACCAGATGAAAAGCCTATTCTGACCCCACTGAGACCTTCTGTCTTGTGTCATTCACCTATTTCTGTGTTGTTGCTTTAGTTTTTATGGCCCATCCTAAGGCACAATGTAACCTAATCTGTACTGTAGAACAACCATCTATGGGTATCACAGCTCTTGTAAATATTTTTGTGACTTCTCACTTTCTGGATGTAATTTAGCAATGCTTGCACTATATATACACAGTTTTCAACAAATGCATCTCCAGAAATTTAGCTATTTTTGTTGCAATTTTCCTATTGGGGAGATCTTTATAATGCTTATGGATTTCTTCAATGGCTTATCTTCCTTGGGTGGCTGTTTTTTATTGTGCCACTTGACTTGCAATTCAAAAAATTTTTTTCTGACCTCCACTGTCTTTTACACTTTTTTTTTTTTTGCAAGAGTAGTGAATTTTTAGCAACATATCTGATTTTCTCATGGTAAAATAACACTACTTAGATGACCAGTACTTTAAACATTTCTTTCAGAGGGCAGAAATAATTCACTCTGATTACTCCAATGTCATACTTTCTTTTCTAGATTATGAACTCTTTGAGAACAGGGTATTTATATTTATATATTTATATCCATGGCATTAATGCAGTGCCTAGCAAGTAATAGGTATTCAGTAAAGATTTGTTGAGTTGATGAATGAATTTATCACCAGTTAATGTCCTGTCCATGTTGTGGGTTTCACAATCACCCAGTTGGAGAAGAATGGTTGGATCAGATAACCCTCTTGGATTTCTTTTTCTCCTTGTCTAATTCCATGATACTGTGCATATCTTAATCATCAATATGCATATAAATATTCTGTTCGGCTTGATGCAAAAAGGTTCTGTCTTTCTGAATCATAAAGGTTGGTATTTTTACTTCAGAATGACCTTTTTGACAGCTATACACAGTTTTGGATATGGTCTTAATGCCTCCTACTGGCAAATCATAAGGTTTTTTTTCCCAAAATCATAATCCTAACAATATTTGCAGAATCATAAATATATTACATTTACAGTTAGAGTATGACATTTTTAATGTGAATGGACTCTAAAATAGCCACAGGTGACCAGTTTGATATTTACAGTCTGTGGCATTTCCAGAGAGACAAATCTTTGTTTACGGACTGTCTGACAGTATGACTTCTTCAGATGAGGTAAACATCATCTGTGGTTCAACAGGAAGCGCACACCATACACAGGTCCTGAGCAACTGCTATTAGATGATCGTTGATTATGCTTTTACTATTTTCAAGGTCAAGGAAAAGTCTGTCTAGGCTTATACAGAAGATAGCAAACTACATCCTCAGTAGAAAGGTCTTTGAAAGCCTTTTTAGCTTTGGCAGTGATGTACTATATGCTGCAGCCTTACCATGTCTCTTTAGCAGGTCATATATATATATTTTATGCTCAGCTAAGTAGAGCTAAGATCAAGTTTTAAATCACATTGCCATATTATCCATCTCCACAATTTGAGATTAGGTGGATAAATTGTTTGCTATTTTTATAAAAGCCTTCCAGTTATACAACTTGGGAAGGAAAAGAGGTAACCCTCTTCTTTAAACCCTGAAATGTTGGGTTATAAATTAAAATTAAATAAAATAACATGTGTAGAAACTCTACACTCTAGAGAAAAAGACCTATTTTATATTTGTAGGGGTATGTAAAAGGAAAAAGATAAATGGAATAACAATAAGGAATGCCTATTGAAAAACTAACTCTAGAAGAACAAGCAGTTTTTCTATTTTAATCCAAATACTAACATGGTATAAAACCATTTAAGGTACATATGAAATGTGGAAAATATATTAAAAGAATAGCATTTGCTTTCATTATTATTATATTTCCTAGTTAAATATTATATTTTTTGTGTAAAATGTAACCAGTAGAGTAAAGTGAGTGAAGGGTACATGGGATTTCTCTGTACTCTTTGAAACTTTCAGTGAACCTATAATTTTTTCAAAATAAGAAATTCCAAAAAGGAAAACAAGAGTCACATTTGTGGTATCAAAAGGCAAAAATATAACACTGGTTATATTATGAATTTTGCTCATCAAAATTCTGAGAAATTTCTTAGTTTGCACTTTTTACATAGGGTAAAACTAAACCTTTTTCTGGAATTCACTGAATAACATTTAGGTATTTAACATAAATTGGTAATGATGGTGATTAAACAAGTTAAAGCCATGGTTTTTTTCTTCTTAGCAACAGTGGAATAGACTGCTTAGTGGTCTACATTGAATAAAATTGTGAAAGAAAGGTTTTTCACAATTCCTAAAAATAAATGAGAAAAATAGCGTACAAATTGAATCTTGTGACTATTGGAAGGAATTAATGGGGAGGAGTTCTAAAAATCAGAAACTAGTGCATTCACTGGATGTTGGACCCAGAATTTGCTTGACAGATGGTTCAGATAAGCATGTTTAGAAAAACTACCCTTTAGATATCTTCAAATTTATTTTATAGGTTTAATGTTTAAATTATTAAACAAGAAAAATTATTATATATTAAACTCAAAGAGGCAGAAAAATATGACAACGTAAACTAAAGGAAACAAAAGAAATGAATTTATAAAGAGAAGGAAAATTAAATTCACAAATTTGAATGTAGAAACTGAGTATAATTCATAATTACAACCAATAACTTGTTCTTAAAGTAAACATGCAGTTAAACGGCTAACTTACTAAAAAACACGAACTATTTTTTAAGTAGGCATGGTAATTGTAAAGATCACTTGGAAAAATAACATGTGGAAATAGGTAGAAAAACTCTAAAAAAGAACCTTGGTCATATATTAACAAATAATAGAATGTTGTAGTAGTTCAAAAACTTGGTCTTTTTGTGTTAAAAAAAATTAATTGAACTAAATAGAAAATCCAGTGACATAGTTTGTTAAAAAGTATTTAATATATAATAAAGTTGGCTTTTCTATTAGTGATGAAAAGCTGGTTCACTAAAAAGAAAAAAATATATATATATGTATCTATATATGTTTATATCCTTGGGACAACTGGTTAGCCATGTGTGAAAACAAACACATCTTTATCACACTCTGTATGCCAAAACATATCCCAGGTGTTGCAGAAATTTAAATATAAAGTAGTGGAACTATGAAAGTAGTTTCTGTTTGCATATCCTCTCCTCAGATACTTTCCTAATTATAGCCAAAACATATCCCAGGTGTTGCAGAAATTTAAATATAAAGTAGTGGAACTATGAAAGTAGTAAAAGGAAAAAAAAGGGCCATTTAATATTCTCAGAATGAAATCCCTTAAGCCATAAACAAACAATAAAATAGTAAGACTGACTAGGTAAAAACTGAATACGTATATATAACAAAATTGTTTAAAAACAAAGGCAAAAGGCAAAAGACAAACCAGGAAAATAATGTGTAATGTATTTTTCAGATAAAAGGCTCATATTTTAAAAAGAAATATCTTTCAATATCTGATCCATAGCTTCCTTGCCAACATCAATTTCTAACACACTTGCCGTTGCTCACTCCTTTTCAGTCTCACTACTCCTTATTTTCCTTAAACATTCCAAACACCCTCCTATCTCAAGGCATTTGAATTACAGTCATGTAATGACTTGGTATCTTATATCTCCAGGGAAATGGTCTCAGGACCCACCCCTTGGATACCAAAATCCATAGTGATGCTCAAGTCCCTTATATAAAATGGCATAGTACAAAGAATACAGTTGGCCCTCCCTATCTGCTGATGCCCAACCCGTGCATACGGGGCCAACTGTAAGTGTTGCCTCCAAATAGAATGTGCTCCTTTCAGATATCCACATAGCATGTGCCCTCATATCTTTGTTTCTGTTTGCATATCCTCTCCTCCGATACTTTCCTAATTATAGCCACATTAGCACCCTTGTCGCTCTTAATTTCCCTCTGTTATTTCTTTTCACAGCACCAGTACTTCTTGACATTATTTTATTTATGTGTGTATGTATGTTTGTTTGTATGTATATGTATATGTATTGTCAATCTTCCTATTCTCAAATTTCTTGCAAATAGGAACATCATGCTTTTATTTATCATATTGGCAAAAATTAAAATTCTGGTGGCACACAGAGTTTTAGAAGATATGAGATTACACAACATTTCTTAGGGAATGATGTAGAACACTATCAAGTTGCATTCTTTTACATTTCACTGAGAAATTATAGATCGAAGAATTCATACGACTAATAGAATCATATATATATATATAAATATATGTTGAACTTAGTATTATTAGTAATAGTAAAAATAGAAACAATCAAAATGTCCATTTGGGGCCAAGTGAACAAATGGCTAAGCATCAAAAATGTTATGTCACATAGCATTTTAAAGAATGAAGTAGATTCACAATTCTGTTACAAAAAAGAACAAGTGAAGCAAGGAAAGCAATATAAAATCCAATGTGTATAATTTGGTTAAGTTTATGTAAGAAACAAAAAAATGAAGTTGATAATTACCACATTGCAGGGAGTGGAACAAGGTGTCTGAGGTAGGAGTAAAAGAACATTTTGCACTATTTATTTATCATTTTATGCATCATTGAAACAACATCAACAACCACTATGAGAGATACAGAAAGATGAGGGCAGAGTACAGGCTAAGTTTGTGCAGTGATCAGGCTGGTGAAGGGGCAGATGTTTGACAATAAAGAACCTTAGAGGTCATTATAAGATGTCTGTCTATGTGGAGGGATGGGAAACCATTGAAGGGACTAAATTTGACACAAACCTCCTAGCCAAATTTGGCAGAGCCAGGGTTTGAAACCACTTTTGTCTAACTCTTCTCTACTTCCAAAATAAGATTATTTAAAGGGGTTGAAAAATATCATTTGAAAACTCTGTAAATAAACTTAACTTACCTAACTTTACATGGGCATGCTATATTGGGTTTACCTGGTGGTATCATATGTACATTGGAGAGTAGATTTTCTGAGAAGTAAAACAAATCCTTTACATTTACATGTATAAAACACAGATTATGTGTCTAAATTAAAGATACCTTTAAAAGTTAAGTACACTTATATAAACCTTCTTCTTTCAGATGGGGAATTATATTTGTAACCTCTCCAACTTGATATATATTTATACAATATATTCATATCCATTTTTAGTTTGATATGTTTGGAATTTTGTTTAAAGTGAGTTGTAATGGGGACTGCTGGTACTAACTTGCAGGCTTTAATTTTTCTCTGTACTCTGAAAATATATAAATACAAATGGAAAAATGTATGTTATCAGAGTAAATTTTTAAAGATAAATGAATGAATGAATGAATAAACAAATAAATAAATAAATAGTTCTGTGACAGCTGCTATGGGCATTTCTAATATTTTGCTTTGGGAAACTCTAATTGTTTTCTTTATTAAAATTAAGAAAGTAGTAGGTAAGGCTTCAAAGAAAACCATTAGCTATTTTTTTTTTTTTTTTTTTTTTTGCGGTACGTGGGCCTCGCGCTGTTGTGGCCTCTCCCGTTGCGGAGCACAGGCTCCGGACGCGCAGGCTCAACGGCCATGGCTCACGGGCCCAGCCGCTCCGCGGCATGTGGGATCTTCCCGGACCGGGGCACGAACCCGTGTCCCCTGCATCGGCAGGCGGGCTCTCAACCACTGCGCCACCAGGGAAGCCCGCTATTTTGTTTTTGAAGTAATTTTATTCTATTACTACATTTCATTATGGTACACCTTTACTGACTATTGAATAAAGGTGATGCTAGAAGACATTTTTTTCCAAAATTATTTCTCCATCAAAGATAGTTTGAAATTCCTTTGATGTTCATCCTTTCCATTTCTATTTGTCATCTTCCTAAAGTTACACTTAGATTATTAAAACAGCTTTCTAATGGGTAGCCTTGCTTCTAGTCCATTCAACTCATCCAAGCCTGCTAAAGCTCTATTTTATTTCTGTGCTAAAGCATATGCTTTACCGTTCAAATGGTAGAGTCTCAAATCCTTTGTCTGGCAGAGAAAACCTTTAAGATTGTGAGTATTAATATAACTGGATTACCCTACATACAGATAATTAGAGGAAAATGGTCCCATTTTGTGGGGTCTGAGTCCTGGAACTAGATCTTGCCTTTGGGAGTGGGGCAAAAGCTGAAGGAATTGAACTGGAAGCAATGGAAGAAATTTAGACCAGAAGGCCAAACTTGTTATTCCTTCTCCTCCTAAAAAATCAACAGACAGCATGCCAGGGGTCAAAGTGGAAGCATGGAGGGAAAGGACTAGGAGTAGTTAATTAATATAAATTGTTTGTTCTGAAATGATGGTAGGGATGGTGGCAACTTCCAATACATTAATGAGATTGTTCCAGTAGGTTAGTGGAGAGTTCCAGTGGGAAATCCAGAAATCTTAGCAGATGGTCAGAAACAAAATCATTTTAGAAATAAATACTATTTTTGAGTAGCACTTCAAGATTTGTATTTTATTTGTCCTTCTCTATTTATATGTAATAAAATAGTAGCTAATATTTATGTAAAATATTTATGTAAGGTTAGTAACAATACATTAGGTGCTTTGCATGCTTTATTTCACTTCCATCCTCAAAATAATCAACCCTATGAGGTAAGAACTATTATTATTATTATCACCAGTTCATGGATTACAGAACAGAAAAAGTCAACGACATATTGAAGATAACACTGTAAGTGACACTGTTGGGATTGGAAGCCAAGCTTTGCTGACACCAGAGTATATGCTTTGGGCTCCTACACTGCTTCTCCCACCAGTAACTGTTGCATATTCCCAGTGCTATATAGCTACAAATATATTGATAGAAGAAGAGAAACCTGAAAGCCAATGTCTGTATTGATTATCTACAGAGTTGCAGTTGCCTTTCTGAATGGGAACTGAGACTAGATCTGTATTCTTCAGAAAATGACCTACTCTCTTTAAGGAACGGTTTGTTTTGTGAACTCTCCTTTACCCTCAGTCCAGCTGGTGCCCTACGTTAGACAATTTCCTCCAGGATATGCTATTTGACTGGCTAGATCATACCCACCTAGTTCATTTCTTTGTGATTGGTCTACTTAACACTTGCTAATGTTTTAACAAATGATTTATTTCTGTCACTTGAGACATTTTAGCTATCTTACAGAGCAATCTATTTTAGGTAATGAACAATAAGATGCTTACAAAGTAACTTTTCCTCTGGCTCTTAACCAAAGGAATCTGAGACAATTTTTCTTTCAGTCTGTGATGGCAGAACACTTAAAATAGAAAAAAGAAAGGCAGTTTAGTAATACTCATTTAATTTGCTCCTATTTAATATTCTAATAAGAAAGGAAATATTCTTCTACCTATAGTGTTTAGGTCTCTGTATTTTAATATTGTTTTCAGTGCTTACCTTATATATGGGGGAATATTTTAGCTATAATTTATACTCCTTACAATTACAATCTATTAAGACCCAACCTAATCATTTCATTACACTGGATTATTTGGTTTTAGTCTGCCAAGCATTAATGCAGCTTTTAATGTCATTGGTTTTCATACCCTTATAATGAGCTCATTTGTTTTACTACACAAAATTATCTTTTTATTGATGTGCTGAGGTAGATACCTACAATAGAAGATCATCAAAACAAAATGAGATTTTGTGATTCAACTCTCATGTTTTGATTTCTTCAGTGATTTTGTTATCTCAGTCTGGCTGCAGGTGTTTTTGTAGATAAACAACTGGATTAATTCAAAACCCCTAGAGCTCCTCACCCATTACACATTCACAAGTCAATAGTGTCAACAAGGTAAGAATAAACTAAATTAACCAAGAGATTCTGTTTCACAGATCAAAAAGACAATCAAATGAGAAAAGGTATGTGAGTGGGGAAATATATTAGGGACTAAGAGCTGTGTAGAATTAAACCCTCAAATGAAAAGTTTGAAATCAGTCTAATATGCCTTGAGATGCTTTGGAGAAGAAAAGGAGATTTTTGAGAGGATAAAAGAGATGACTTGAGTGACAGCACACTATTTTACATATTACCAAAACCCTCTCCCAAGGACAAAAACAAAAGTGGACTGTTAACATAAATGCTGATGCATTCCATCTATTATATTACCATATTCAGCCAAATGTATGCAGATTTGGAGGCCAGCCAGAATCACTGTCATTCCCATTCTCCAAAACAAGAATACTTGTTCCTAATCACTTTACCACACAGACTTTTTGTGTCCTTTTTCTACCTCCGTTTGGGACAGAAGACCCTGAGATTTAGAGCACATGAAGGGGAATTAGTAAAAAGATGAGTTTATAGTTTGTAGAAGGAAAAAAGCAATATGGATTATGTGTGTAGGTGGTGGTAAAGATTTAGAAGAGTGGCAAAAATTTGGGAAAGCATCTAAGCCAAGGTGATTAGAGGAGGGTGCAATCAGGCTAAGGTAAACAGATTTCCTGACTGAACCCAGGGCTCAATGAAATCTGTAATTATATCTGGTGACACTAAAATCTAGGTTTTAGTGGTTTTCCACAGCAGTGATCTGTAATGGGGAGGCAGAAAAGGTACATAAACAAAGAAATATGAGAATTAATATTATTGGATAGAATCTGGCTGAAATGATGAAACATAATTTTAGGATGAAAATGAGATAGAGAGAGAGTAAAATGGGGAGTGGAGGTGAGGAGAAGAAAGACAGTGAAATACTGGGAGAAAATACTGGGAGAAAATTTGAGAAAATCTCAAAATGAGATCTCTAAACATCCTCTATTCCATAAAAGCAACAAGAAAACTGCCCCCCCAAAAAGCCAGAACAAACTATTTCAGAACTCTAGAAATTAACCAAAGGCATGTAGTAACCAGGAGAATATTTATTCAAGAAAAATTGCTCCGTCTCAGTAAGAACTGCCAGCTTTGTGGCATTTTAGCTTCCTCTACTCTCATCACCTGCTCTCTCAACATCTGCTGTGGAAAATCAACAGAGCAGCCACTGGAGTGAGCAGAAGAGGGCTAGATCTATTTCAAAGACTCATCCTCAAAGAACTGTCATTATTTGGTTTGTCTGATGGTTCCCCAGAAGATCCCACCTGCAAAACTATTTATACTGATATGACTTGGAGCTTATCCAGTACTGAACAACTGTTTCTCTGGGGGGATGGTGTGGGAGGGTATTTGTCATAAAAAATTGCAGGTAACTGTTTAACTTCATGGTCCCTTGGGGTAGTTGGGGCAAACAATAGTATAAACAAAAAGCTTAAAAGGAAAAGCTGGAAATGAGATGTCCATAGGGCTTTGAAAAGCTCTGAAACATTACTGGGAATCTAGAAGACCACATACATGGGTAGAGCACATGCCCCAGGCAGTGTCTTTCCTTCTTAGGAGAGTCATATGAAGGCCCTGAGCGCTCATCCCTGGCTGAGCTTTTGCATCTGCACAAGCAAGAAGTGAAGGCAAAGATAGAGTCGATAAATACCTGGCTGAGTGTTGAAGGTATGCCACTTGGCAAATATGCAGTGCATTTTGCCACAAATGAGTTGTTCACATACAGTGGGGATCTACTTCTTGACTCTGTCACATTCCATTGATCTGTGAACGAAGAACAAAAAGCATTGCTCACCACCCAGTCCTACAAAGGTTTAGTCTTAACCTACTATGGTCGCTGACCAGCAGTGCACTCTGAGGGGAAATTAAGAGAGTAACCGAATGAGGCATTCTGTGCTTTGGACAAGCAGACCCCTTAGACAGTCAGATGTATAATTCAGGAAGAACTTTTAATGAACCCAGATTCTTGCATCTTCTCATTCAAAGAAAAGCACTAAAATTGTTAACTTCAGATAACTGTTCTTTGTGATTAGCAGCAATCTTTTACCAAGATGTATGCTTGCCTGTACTTATTCCTTAGCAAAATAAAATCTTATATAAACTGGCTTCTACCTTACCTCTTTGGACCATTTTTCTCAGAGCTAGCTAGGTGACTGGCTCCTGGCCTACAGCCATCAGCAAGACCCTGAATAAAACTTAAACTCACAACTCTTATGTTGTATGCTTTTCTTTTTTTTTTTTTTTTTTTTTTGCGGTACGCGGGCCTCTCACTGCTGTGGCCTCTCCTGTTGCAGAGCACAGGCTCCGGACACACAGGATCAGCGGCCATGGCTTACGGGCCTAGCTGCTCCGCGGCATGTGGGATCTTCCTGGACCGGGGCACGAACCCGTGTCCCCTGCATCGGCAGGCGGACCCTCAACCACTGCGCCACCAGGGAAGCCTGTATGCTTTTCTTTAAGTCAACAGATCTGTATATCTATCTTTACAATGACACCACACTGTTCTGATTACTATAGATTTACAAATTTTTCTTCTTTCTCAAAGGTTGTTTTGCTGCTATTATTGTTAGGTGGGTATTTTTCATTTCCATATGAATTTAGAATCAGCTTTATTCTATAAAACAATATTTTTTAAAGGAATTGCATGGAAAATATAGTTTTATCTGTAGAAAATTGATATCTTAATAGTGTTGAACCTTCCTACCAATGAACAAGGGATATATCTTCATTTATTTAGGTTTTAAAACTTTTCTCAGAAATGTTTTGCATTTTTCGGTGTCTAAATCATTCACACATTTTACCAGATTTATCCTTAATATTTTAAATTTTATGTTAATTTAAATGGTATGTTAAAAATTTCAATCTCATATTGTGTATAAATACGATTTGTGCAAAGTGGTCTTTCTGTTTTGCACCCTGCAAATCTTGTTAAATTTACATATTGGTTCTAGTAGCTTTTTTGTACATTCCATTGGATTTTCTATATAGATGATCATGCCATCAGTGAATGAAACCAGTTTTAATTCTTCCTTTCTAATCTGGATGTCTTTTATTTCTTTATTTTCCTTCCCTGTTTGCAAGGCTAGAACATCCAGTACAATGTTTAATAGCAGTGGTAAGGCTGAATATCATTGGCTTTTACTGTCTTAGGGAAAAAACTTTCAATCTTCCACCAATAAGTATAATATTAGATTTAAAAAATTTTTTTAAATTTAAAAATGTCAAATGTGGAAGGCAGGTCCATGGAAAATTATACAGTATAAAATACAAAAAGTAGAGTACAGTATAAGAAGAAGCTCTGAAAATCAACAGTCACTGAAATGAGTATCATTTCTGTTAGGTATAAAAATTCTCATTTACTTATGTGAGAAGACATTAGTGCTATTATTGATATTGAGGATATGATTTTGGTAACGGAGGGACAATGAATAGTACTATAGAAAATTTGCTGGCTGGGAAACCCTAGGCCAGTTATGTAGACTCTGTACCCAAATTTCACCACTTGCAAAATATGAGGATTAGATGAATTAAAACTAATAATTTGCTAAGAACAGTGCCTGGCACATAGTGTTATGTAAATCAATCAATATATATTAGTTCTTAAAGCTTAGCATTTTCACAATTTATGTATAGCCTAGAAACCAAGGATTAAGTATTTATTTTAAACAACTTATAAAATCATAAGCCAACAGGGGAATAATGTTTATCTATATTCCTCTCTCCAAGAGATAGTTTTGATGAAGATTTCCCCAAACATGAAAGATAATTTTGCAGACTAGCACTGGCCAATTGATTTGATCAGAATAGGCTATGTATGCTATAATACCAAACAACCTTCAAATATTCATGCTGAAAACCTCAAAGGCTGATTTCTGAATTACATTTCATCTCTAGGTTACACCAAGGGGAATGTGCCCATCATAATCACTTAGGGACCTTGTCTAAAGAAGCAGGTATCATCTTAAATATTGCTGGTTGCTGTGCTAGAGGTAAAGAAAGCTCTGGAAGGTTTTACCCTGTCACATCATTCAGATCAACTCATTGGCTAAAATTAGGGTATCTGGGAGTTCAGTCATCTATGTTCCCCAAGTGAATAAGAACGAAATAACTGTGAAGAGCATTAATAAATATCACAGATGCCTGGTGTGTGGACTGTTGGGTAGGGATGAGAATAAAGGAAGGAAGCAGCCAATACGATTAAGTGGAATGACTGCTTTAGTTCTGGATTTGTACAGCCTTCCTTTTCCCACTCCTATACTACCACCAGTACACACATTCATATACTTGATGCAAGGCAAGCATTCTCATTCAATTATCTATGTTTTTTAGAGAGACAGAAAAAAAGAAAGGCACCAATTTTAATCTGGCATTTATTTGTGCCCCTAGATCAGCCAAAGTTTGTAGCTCTGTGGACTGGAATTATTGTCACAGCAGTTTGCCGTATGGTATCATCAGTTACTCCTTGATTTATCTAACAAAATCTATAGAGCCTTTATTTGTCTAATGGGCCAAGGTATGACTACTGGAGTATCAAATTGCCTTTGCATTAAAAAAATCTAACACAGAAGTGGAAAGGAAGCAGTTTCATTGAACTGAGTTTTTTTTAAAAAAGGAAGGTTCTATGCATCTATCAACCTCATCTCCCATTATGTGTCCTAGCATGAGACCTCGTACCTCCTCAGGACCCCTAATCTCCCTGATCAGGATGCATATGGCCCTCTCCTGAAGTTGCGCCTATTTTAGACAACGCTTACGTATTTCGCTTTGTTTCAGTTGTGTAAAAGCTTTAGAGAAGAGAGAAGGAATTTCTCACCTGTCTAGGATCCTGAATCCACATAGGGCCAGGACCAAATTACTAACACACTTTGGGGACATATAACAATGAATTGGTCACTATCGCATAAGCACAGATGTGCTGCTTTATCTCAAACATTGCCCTTAGTTACAAAGACATTTTTTTCTCAAGCATCTTTCATGAAAACAACTACTGGAGGCAGAAGTGGTCCTATGTAATTAACTTCTTACTTCCAACCCTCAGGCACAGGAGAAAATAATGAAAAATCACCATGAAACAGTTGGGGACCACCTAATCAATTTTTGCAATATTTCTAAATGTTTTATTTCTATGTAAGCACTTTTTCCCTTAGCATTTTGGTAATCAGAGAAATTTAATTCTATTAAAATAAAGGAAAAAAGTAGAAAAAATGTTATATTGTTTACTTTTTCATGTCTACTTAGTTTATTTTTATGCTTCCCATTCACTATAATTCTATTTGATTCAGTTGCTATGTTTCCTGTTTTTTATAATACTCTGAATTCTGCTCTACCCCACTTAATTTTCATGCAATTATCTTTCCTCTCCACATAGCCATACTGTATCATTAACAAAAGGCAGCAGAGTGAAGAAAATTGATGTTTTTACCTCTCCTCTTAATATCAGAAGGCAACTTGTATTCAGTTTACTTATATTTGTTCCTTTTTCATATTTATCCAATGGAATTTGAGCAGAAGATGAATATTTAATGAGCTGAAAACTGATTCTGAATATGCTTACATTGGAATAATACATAGTGCTCAGGTTGCATGACAACATTGGTATGGCAACGTATAATACATTATTACTGTTTTTATTTGTTTGTTAATTACACTGATACATTGATAAACTGCACAATGGCCCTAAGTCCATCTTTTCATCTTCTCTTTCTCTCTTTGCTGTAGAAATTGTGAAGAATAACAAGAGATGTGGATCAACACTTTAAATAAATGAAAGCCTTGATGCTAGTTATTATTTTGAATTTGTAGGTTTTGTAAAATAGAAACATTTCACAGTATTTCACAGAAACCTCAAATACTTGACTTTTTTCCTACAAATTCTTCTAACTGTTGGTACTTCAAGTTGGTATCTAAAAACCAAAAACAAACTATACCTCCATGTGTTATGTAAACTCTAAAGACAAGAGTGATATCAAAATAAACCAACCTTTCAAAGCAAGAGAGTTGTCATGTATGTACTATATATGGGGACAAACTTCCACAATTTTCCATAGATGGGAACTGAATTACCATTTCCTTGTATCTGCAAAACTTGGAGTAAGAAGCAGATCATTTAAGATAATTGTGCACAAAGTTCCCCATGCTAGTAATATAAATTGAGGGAAGACTGAGGGAAGGGTAATGGTAATAAAATTAAGGTGGCCACACAGAAACTTATCAAAGGATTCAGTTAAGGTTAATATGGTTAATTTCAGAATGTGAATATGATTCTGAGAATTAAAGTGCCAGGAGGCAGTGTCAATAGTATTGGGAAAAATTCTGCATATGAAAATAATATTGCCAAATGTAGATACTGAATACAATTGTAAGCATGATATTAAAAAGAATATGTTTTTATTACATCAACTGAAATTGATAGTGCTGTTTCATGAATCCATGGCTTTTTATAATCTATCCCTCTGGCTAGATTCTCTCCCCTGATTTATCCACAAAAGGAACTTACGGGATTCCCTGGTGGCACAGTGGTTTAGAATCCACCTGCCAATGCAGGACACATGGGTTCGAGCCTGGTCCGGGAAGATCCCACATGCCGTGGAGCAACTAAGCCCGTGCGCCACAACTACTGAGCCTGTGCTCTAGAGCCAATGAGCAACAACTACTGAGCCCATGTGCCACAACTACTGAAGCCCGTGTGCCTACAGCCTGTGCTCCACAACAAGAGAAGCCACTGCAATGAGAAGCCTGTGCACCGCAACGAAGAGTAGCCCTTGCTCACCGCAGCTAGAGAAAGCCTGTGTGCAGCAACGAAGACCCAACGCTGCCAAAAACAAATAAATTAATAAAAAGAAAAAGGAACTTACATTCACCTTCCAAATCACTGAAATATCAATCTTTCTTTGGAACTTCCCTGAACCCAGGTTAGAATTGGTTTCTTCCTAAGTTATGCTGTCACTGAATTGCACTTACTTGTTTACATTTCTTGCTTGTCAAACAGTGAACTCCTACTTGACAGCTAGGACTTTTTCCATTTTCTTTGTATATATATTGCTGGTCCTGGTAGATATTAGGTATGATGTATATGTGTGCTAAATGAATGATTTACATGGTTTTAGTCATTATAATTCATGATAACCTCTTTCTAGTAGGCAGTAACAATCAAGACCAATTGTCTCCTTTTAACTCTTCTGAGTTTAAGATGCCAGAAGCAATGTTTTGCATATTGTGTTGGCAGGAGGACACATATCCGGGTCATTTAAGACACTTTGACAAGACAATGGAATAAGAGGATTGGTGGTGAATAGATCACATGAAATTAATGAAAGAAGGCAATGAGGAGGAAAAAAATAGCACAAACCTCCACCCAGTTGTAGATGTTTAGTTCTCCATGGAAGAAAACAATTAGGAGAGTAAGTAAAGGAAACAGCAGGCTTGGTTAAAGTTTTGCACAACAAACAGAAATCTACTGTTCTTCAAAGACCAGAGAGGAATATTATTTGTACTTCTACTCAATCTGCTTCCTACTCTAAGTGCGATTGCTGACAAAATTGGGAAAGTCTCTCTCAGTGACTTTTTCTTAGTAAGCGTTTTAGACACTGTTTTCTACCAACTAACCAACTATCATCACTGCTCTATTTCTTCCAGTAGTCTGTGAGTTACTTGAAGACAGCACCCTGACTTTAGCTTTATTTTTCCTAGCCAAAGAATCATAATTTATTTGGATACATACACAGAGTTTTGATTATTTTTTAGATAAATATTCTTTTTTATATCAGCTAAATGGGGCCTGGTCCTATTTACTTGAAAATCTACGTAGAGCATTATAATGCTAAAAAATTCTGTTGGTTTCATGTTAAGAGTATCCAGTGGTAATGCATTAATAAGAAAAACAGAAGACCTACTTCTTAGGCATGACTGGGAAAGTTCTGGAAATATTTATAAAAGTTGTTGCAAACTTCTAAGAACTCATCTTAGGGAAATAAGTCAAAATAAGAAATAAGGAAAAAAGCTATATTCTCACATATGTTCACTGAAAAATTAATAGTGAAGGCTGTAAACTAAATTTCAACAAAAGAAGAAACTGATCAATTATTCCACATTAATGCAATATTTATATAGTCATTAAAATGATACTTATAAAGATTTCACAGACACAAAGGAAAGAGTTATTATAAAATTTAAAAGGAAAAAAGTGAACTGATAATTGCAAATGTATATGATTGCAATTATGGTATATATGCACTAAATGGAAAAATGAGTGAAATAAAATATTATTATAGTAATGTTTTTAGGTGGTAGGATATGACTGTTTTTAATTTTTAAAAATTATCTTTAATGTTATAGTATTTAAAATAAAGTCAAGAGAGAAAATTTGAGGGTTTGTTTTTTCCTCTTGGGCACTTATGTTGACTTAAGATGACTTTAAAGGACAAAAAGCAGTTCTTATAAAAACTCATAATAGGGCTTCCCTGGTGGCGCAGTGGTTGAGAGCCTGCCTGCCGATGCATGGGACATGGGTTCGTGCCCCGGTCCGGGAAGATCCCACATGCCGCGGAGCGGTTGGGCCCGTGAGCCATGGCCGCTGAGCCTGCGCGTCCAGAGCCTGTGCTCTGCAACGGGAGAGGCCACAGCAGTGAGAGGCCCGCGTACCGCAAAAAAAAAAAAAAAAAAAAAAAAAAAAACCAACCAAAAACCTCACAATACAACTCATGTATTCAACATTTTCTTAAATATTTGCTAGAAACATCTATGTCCCTTGAGCATTTCTATTTTTTTTTTGTACCAGTGATGTCTAAATATAACACAAATCTAACAATTTTGCAGGTCAGAAGTTCAATACCTCAATATCTCAATACCTCAGCTCAGCATCATCCCGGGCTTCAGAAAATCAATGATATATGAATATTGTCAATGGCCAAATGAAATATGTTGTGGTGGCAGTGACCATAACAGGCAGCGGCTGTCATCATCACTGACATTTTTTACAGAGGTGCCAAGGATTGAAACAGCTTGGAAGATTTAAGTGCTTTGGTCTCTGAAAAGAGTGCTTCACAATGAAGGCTCATGGCAAGGTCGGGGTTAAGCAGCAAGTGCTTGGCAGTTACAAATAGTAAATACTGAGGCAGTACCTAATGGGCTGGATTGTAACATTAAAAAGCCCATAAAAATGGCAATTTGGGAATTTGGTAGAGCAGAGACTCTGGCGAATGCAGTTAAAGGACACTCACTCATCTAAAAGCAGTCCCCTGGTGCCAAAGACTTGCTTCACCTTCAAGGTCATTCCCCTGAAAAATATCTTCTATAAGTATTGAGAAATCTGCCATTTCTGTAAGCCAGTCAAGACTCCAAGTAAAAACCAAACTATTTTTCATCTTTAAATGATTTTCATAATCAGGCAAAAAGTAAATGTTTGGAAAATTCTTCTACAAGGCAAGATGAAAAAATAATTAAATGTGAACGATTAGGTTACAGTATTTGAACTCCACCTCTAAATTGGACTCCGAGGTATAGGGAATGAGTAATTTATTAGTCTCTATTTTATAAATTTCCTTTAATTAGACAGAAACAAGGCACACGGGTTGTTTGGTGGTGGTGGTGGTGGTGGTGATACGTGGGTGTCTATGTGTGTGCTTGAGAGTGCACATATGTGTCCGTTTATACCTGCAGGCCTCAGCTTTAATAGGCAGGACCTATCTATACAAGAGAGGGGCCAGCATTACTATTTTTGCTTTTAAAAGTTCCAGATTCTTCTTCCTAGCTACCAGGATCACATTTCTTTACATTTACAAGAAATAGTCAACACTTCCGCCCCTCGTCCAACCAACCCCTCCCTTTGCTCTTCATGTCACCTGCTGTACTAATTGCTGGCACTGCCAATGCTTTTATTTACTAGGAAGAAACCTGGGGTTGTGCCCATGGAGAGGAAATTTTAAGAAATGTGATAAAAAGATAAAGATTAGAATCCTCTAAGCATCCTGGAAAGTAAGGCATTTGGAGAAACATTGTACCCAAATCATTGTGGGCATCAACCTAATTATAAAGACATAAAGGACCTGGGGCAGCAGTGAGATGCTTTCTCAAGAGCGGCAGGAGCCTTCTGCTGGGAACAGCCCTATGTGGTCTCACCAGTTCAAAAAGGAGGATGAAAAAAAAAACACACCTAGGAATCTGTGGAAAGAGTGAGCTTTAGTACTTTGTCTTTGATCACTTAGAGTAAGGACAAGGACTCACATGGCAACCAAATGTATTTTCTCTGCTTAACTACCTCTTTTCAGCCTGATAGGTGCCTACTGTCTTAATTAGGCACCTCACTCCACACAGAAAAGAAGGCACAGCAGTGCTGCTTCATGTTATATATTCTGCTCAGTCCCCTTTGGGTAGTAAGAGCTGTTTTTGATACTAAAACTGATTTGTATCTTTTTCTTTTTCTTAACCTTGGCTCTACAGTCTGCTAGATGTCTGCAGTGGTACTTGCCTCAGCAGAAGGGCCATACCTCACTAGCCCAACAACTCTTTACATATGCCATACCAGGTATAAAAACAATTGGGATTTTGGGATTTAGCTCTCTCACCATAACCCTATAAAACCTGACAGCCAGATGGTCAAGTACATTCAAATGACCGCAGCTAAACACAAAGGGGAAAAAAAAAAAGTATATATATATATATATATATATATATATATATATATATATAGAGAGAGAGAGAGAGAGAGAGAGAGAGAGAGAGAGAGAGAGAGAGAGAGTGTGTTTGCTGTGTGTGTATGTGAGGGAGACTGTTTCATTCAAATTTTAAAATGCAGCTGGAAAACCCCCTCAAAACCTGTGAAAACACTGCATGGCAAAATCTTCCCCACTTGTAATAAGCTCAGCATTCGCAGACAGTTCTTAGGTGAGAAAAAGAAAGGAAATGAACTTGTTTTTGATACACATTTGTTCTGATCTGAAATATCTTGACATACACTTAACAGCTCTATCTTTGGCTTTGGGTCACACTCTTATCTTAATCCCTCATGTCATTCAGTGTTTTGCAAGGGAAAGCATCCATAATTTCAGATTGCATTAGAGAACACCAGGCCTCTAATGTGTGTACAATGCAACATTTCCCCCTTGACTTTTGCAGATTGCATCACCTTTTAGAGTTGACAGTAATTTGCAGGAAGCAGGAGAGAGATTGGGCTTAATGCTCATAAAGAATGAATTGTGCCAATTTAGTTATCCAAATACTTTCAAAGTGAGACACTCTCCTTCCTCACAGGTGTTAGACATGTTATCATGAGAAAGCTAGAAGGGCTGTAAGCAGCAGTTAAGCCTCAACTAATCATTTCTATAAGAGCTAAATTGTAATGACAGAAAACAAAAGAGGGCTAAATATAATGGCAGACAATATTATGTTGTATCTCTATGTGTTTCAGAATTTTATTCATCCAAAGTAGTTCAGGGGTTCCCAAGCTTTTAGTACAATCCACTTTAGGCATTGATAGACAAGGATAAAGCCATCTTTCACAGATGCTTTAAATTAATGCTTTAAAAATGACTTGAATGTTTTAAAGTACTACCTAGTGATTAGATGTTGTGTTTATGTGTTTTGAGGACTATATTTATATATTCATATCTGGTACTAGGAGCAAAAATAAATTGGCACAGGTGGGAAAGAAGTAAATAAGATGAAAATTAACAGTCAGTTCTAGTAAGAGAGAGGAAATCAAATAGCAAATTGGTCCAATGGGAGTACCCATGAATAAGTTGGTTGGTTATAGTAGAACTTCCTATCACCCTTGGCAAAGGGTTATCTTAGAATCCCTGTTTTCTCTTTGAACCAATTTGAAGAAAGCATTCTTTTCATTTGGGTACTCATTTACAATGTACCTGGACAAATTTCTAAGAAACCAGGAGAATGCAAATGCTTCTCTGGTTATGATGGTGGTGACTCACTTACTGACTGTTAAGCCACCCCATAGCTGCATGGACCTGCCATAGTGTCATGATGGTCAACATTTTATATACACCTGTGTCCCTACCTTGGTTCATATAAGTTGACTTCATGAATGCTGACTGTTAAGGGCAGTAGAGTGTAGAGACTATGAGTACATTGGAGCCAGACTTTTTTGATTCTAATTCTAATCCTGCTAATTACTAGTTGTGTGACCTTGGGACAATTATTTACCTTCCTTTGTCTCAGGTTTCTTGTCTTAAAAGAACTATGTTAATTGTACCTACTTTAGGATTGCTGTGAGGATTAAGTGGTAATTTATAAAATTAGCACATAGTAATAACTATATATCTGTTAGTTTTTATTCTTCTTCATATGACCTGGTAGATTGTATTTGCAAATTGTTGGTGGGATATATCATGGTATCTATGAAAGAAGCAAAATCTTTAGACAATGAGAAAGGAAAGAAGAAAAAGTCTATGGTGGAGCTTGACTTCCTAGGCCAAAGAGTTGATTCCATTCAGCTTTGTATTGTGCCAGCCTCCTTTGCAATATTGCTTAATTTGCCAAATCATGAAAAATATTAATTACTGCTTTAAAAAATGTACATGCCTTTAGAGATTGTGTACATTTTACTTTTAGAAGAAAGAAGTGAAAATTTTATATACTTATATAAAATTTGTATTTCAATTTTACATATGATATTACTATGCACACATATACATCAAAGTTCAGCAAGATGTTATTTTGCAACTAAACTGGAATTTGACAATGGGCATTAATCTTTGTCCAAAAATGTTACAGAAACCTGGATGAGTGAAGATAAGGAGCAAGGATGGTAATACTTGTTTACATCAGGAATCTAATGTTTTGCAGAAAATATTTCAGAATTTTGAAAATATCTCTTGAGGTACACTTATTTTAAGATTTTTTTAAGTTCAATGTTAGAAGTAAATGACCTAGAACCATAACCAAATTAGTTTTTCAAGCAAAGGAGCATGAGTAGAAATATGGGAGTTTTAGTGTCTCAAGAGGGAAACAAGGTAGAATAATTGTAAGAAATAAGATAACCAATCAAAGCAACTGACCATTTGCTGTTGTATCTGCTGATGCTTATGGTAGAAACTGACTTAAAAACATACAGAAATAGAATACTAAGAAGGTAAGAAGTAGACTTCTGAGACTTGGAAAAGAAAACACGAAGAAACAAAAGAAAAAATGAGTAACTAAAAACACTCATGATAATCTGTGATCACTCTTAATTAGGAGAAAAATTAATTAGGGAAATAATTCAAGATAACTAGATATCCCTACTATAAGGTGAAATGTATGAAAGCAAAAATAAAACTTTAAGCTTGTTCATCAGTGATTTGCCAGTTAAGGCATGTAAAAAGGTGAGATACTTAGCAACTTCAAGAAGGTATTGAATTATCCTTAGGAATCATTAAATAACATTTTCCTCCCTCTCTCCCTCCCCCTTTCTTTCCCTTCCTTCCTTCCTTCTCTCTCTTCCTTTCTACTTTTTACTGTCTTCGCCTCCCTTCCACCCTCCCTTCCTCCCTCCCTCCATCCCCTGCTTCCTCCCTCCCTTCCTTCCTTTCCCTCTCCTTTTCTTCTCCCAAAGAGTAGAAGAAAACATCTTGGGGTAAAATGACATTACTGAATAGTCTATAGTTTTCCAGAACCTGCAATCATTGGAAGTTCCACAAACGCAGACACTAAGTTTGATAAAGACAATCTTTCTTCATGTGCAAGTCCTTAGGACTCTGGTGAGACTAGAAATAGTTTTTATTTGGAATTATACAGCAGGAAGTGGACTTTTTTAACCATTGAAAAATATATTTGAAAAAGTGAGAGGAAATCTCAAGGTGTATTTTTTGATTTATAAACAGGGATGTTGAACTTCAAGTGTTTAAAATAATATTCAATTCTGACAAGTGTCTCCTAAGACATTTATAATTTTTGTTTTAGATCTTTGCATTGCAATTCTCTTCACCTCAGGCCTTCCAAAGGCTGCTTATTCATTTCATTCAAGTTTCAAATTGAAATCATCTCCTCCCACAATCTTTTCTTATCTTATAACCTAAGGGTGTATACCCCATCTACTCCAAACTCAAAAACAGAGAAATCCTGATTTGCCTTTGCCTTTTCTTGTTAACATGGCCCCTTAAATAACAGAACTGAAAATTTTAAAACAAATTAAAAATTAGATTGAACAAGGTCACCTGATTGTTATTTCACCATATATTTAAAAAGTGGGCCTGTTTTGTTATCTGGTCTAAATATTTCAGAAAGGCAAAGATAAAAGAAAATGAAAGAATAATATATATATATATATTTTTAAATTAATTAATTAATTAATTAATTTTTGGCTGCATTGGGTCTTCGTTGCTGCACATGGGCTTTCTCTAGTTGTGGCGAGTGTTGGCTACTCTTCACTGCAGTGTGCGGGCTTCTCATTGCGGTGGCTTCTCTTGTTGCAGAGCAAGTACTCTGCACGCAGGCTTCAGCAGTTGTGGCACATGGGCTCAGTAGTTGTGGCTTGTGGGCTCTAGAGCACAGGCTCGGTAGTTGTGGCGCATGGGCTTAGTTGCTCCGCGGCATGTTGGATCTTCTTGGACCAGGACTTCAACCCATGTCCCCTGCACTGGCAGGTGGATTCTTAACCATTGCACCACCAGGGAAGTCCCATGAAAGAATAATATTAATTTCACATTATTCCTAGTTTAAAATGAGGAATGTTCCAGAGGGTTTAACCCCATAATATCCTGAAAAGCTGCCCCTTCCCAGTGTTACATCAAATGAATGTAAAACTGAAAGTAGAAACAATCTGTAACTTCATTTTGGGTTGATAGCTGAAACTTATTTGTTTTTCATTGCAGAGTAACATATGAGAAAAAAATCACGATATTATATATATATATTCTATTCATTCTATACAAGCAACTCTGCTTCAGTTGTAAATAGCCTGTTATGTGATTCGAAGATATCAGAGATAATGGTCACCTTGCATTATAAATTTTGGTATGCTTTTATGCCAAGAGAAAAGAAATGAGGTTTTTAGTTGACGTTGCAATATCCTGGATTCTTTTTTTAGTTAAGTACCAGGAAGCAGTGGACTTTCACTCTAATGGAATGAATGTTTTCTTTAACAGGCTGTCCATAATATTAATCCTGGGTTTGAGGGACCACAATGTTAAGTGTCTAAAATATGCTCAATGACTGAATGAGTTTCCTGTGTGGAATAAATAATGTTTGGCTAAATCCATTTATTGCTTACAGGATAAAATATTGTGTCTGACAAAATTAAATTTCCTCCATAGCCCATGCATTAGCATATTGTGGATTTTCCAAGCTGCATTTATACATGATATAATGTAAGCTTTAATGAATGAAAGTAAGTACAGGTTATTTCAGTAGTGATTCTCCAGTGCTTTCCAGAAGTTCTGATGGCAGATCAGCTCTATGCAGCTGAAAAAAATTGTTGATGATGACCAAGTGGACTGTTATGATATATTCTGTAAGATGAAAAAGTGGCCACAGAAAGCTAAAAGATGTCCAGATGAAGATTTTTACTTTATTCAAATTTATATTATATATAAGAACACCAAGATATTAAGTTAGATTATTTCCTCTAAGATAGGATCCATGAAGACACTTGCTATTAATGCAAATCAGCCAGAGTCTAGATGTAGGGAAAAGAAAGGATGGGTGGACAGATCTCAAAGAAATGTGGGAAATAAAGAACCTCATAACAAATTTATTTTCAGAATAAATTGCAGGGCAGAGACACAGAAAACAAAGTTGAATATTTATGTTTTCACCATATTTCATTACAGTCAGTGATATATCTATTTCCTGAGAACCTATATTTTAAAATTAGGTTTATTGAGGTGTAATACATAGGGAGTAAAATTCAATCTTTTTGTGTGTTCATTTTAATTTTGACAAATTATCGCAGTAGTGTTATGACCACTACAATCAAGATGTAGAACATTCTCATCATCCTGAAAATACCACTGTGAAGTCAATCCCTTCCAGAATGTCACATAAACATAATTATAGAGTAGGCAGCTTTCTGAGTCTAGTTTCTTACACTTATTATAATGTACTTGATAGACATCATGTAGTTGCATGTATCAGTAGTTCATTGCCTTTGGTGCTGAGGTGAGTTGTATTCCATTGTATGGATGTACCACAATTCGTTAATCCATTCATCAGTCAATAGAAAATTGGAGTGTTTCCAATTTGGGGCAATTATAAATAAGTTGCTTTGCACATTTGCATGGAGGATTTTTTTTGACATATGCTTTCATTTCTCTTGGGTAAATATCTAGATATTGAGCTTTAGGGTTGTAATAGTAAGCACATGTTTTACTTTATAAGAAATCATCAAACTGTTTTCAAAGTGACTATACCATTTTGTATCCCCACTAACAGCATATGTGAATTCCAGTTGCTCCATATTCTCATAACTGATATTTTCAGATTTTATTATTATTAATGGTATTTTAGCCAGTCAATAGTATCTCATTGTGATTTTAGTTTTCACTTCCCTAATGACATGATGATGAGTACCTTTTTATGTGCTTATTTATTTTTTATGTTTATTTGAAGTATCTGTTAACATTTTTTACCTATTACTATTCTGTCATGTGTCTTCTTGTTGATATGTAGTAATTCTTTTTGTATCTTGGATACCAACTTTTTACGAATTACATGTTTTGCAAACATATTTCCTGGTCTGGAGTTTGTCTCTTCATTTTCTTAGTAGTGTCTTTCAAAGATCAGGAGTTTTATTTTGATGAAGTCCAATTTATCATTCTTTTTTAAAAAATGCTTTCTGCTTCTTATGTTACACATAAGCAATTTTTGTCTAATCTAATGTTAAAAAGATTTTCTATGCTTTCTTCTAGAACTTTTACAGCCAAGTTTTATATTTAAGTCTATAATTCATTTGACTTAAGTTTTTGTATATGGTACAAGGTATGGATTATGGTTCATGTGACCACAAGGGCTCCAGGATTCTTCCCAGGGTTTGTCAGGATCTCAACAAATGCATGGACCATGAAGAAATCAAAGTATTTTAAAAAGATGTACAAATGCTCCATGATGTGTAAAATTCTCATCAAGTGGTTACAAAATGGCAAATGCATATAGTTGTATAACTGATGCATGAGGAATTAAACATATTCTGTTAACACAGTTCCTAATTTCTCTTTTTCTTAATTTTATTTCGAGTCCTAGTTATATTCTCTGGGCAGAAGTACTTCAGGTCAAAAATTCAGAACTGAATGTTAGGGAACTGAATCCACAATTTGCACTGTTATTGATGCAAACTGTCACAGTGGTGATAGGAACTTCAAATCGTGATCCTGCTGGATTTTCAGCCAAAACACCGCTGATACACAAAGTGGGACTAGTATAAAATTTACCTCACTGGATTGTTTGTCTGTTTTAATGATAGCATATAAATTAAAGTGCTAGCAAGCTCTTTTAAGGACAATATACTTGCTATTTATTTTATAGAATTTTGTATGTTTTATTTTCTGATTTCAAAAGTAATTCATGTTAACTTTAGAATTTAAAAAAATGAAGTACCTAAATTTATATTATCCAGAGGTAATTTGTGTTTACTTTTTGTGTATATTCTTCCAGTATTTTCCTAAGTATTTATATGAATATGTATATTTCTCAGAATATGATCCCATGTTTGTTTAATAAAAGCAAACATATTTATGTACGTGCACATGTGTATAAACTTGTGCTTGAAATTAATGCATTATATTGTTTTTTATTTGTTTTTATAATTTACAAGCTTTAGTTGTTAGCACTCCTGTACATGAAAAATCCAAGTAATGTAAATTCACAAAGAACAAGATGTTATGAACTTTTTAGTTCTGCAGACTCTGAATATGTGTTTTTTCTTCTTAGGAAAAAATTGATTTAGGGAATATTTTGATTACTCTTCCAACAGTTTCTAAATCACAGTGTACTTAGAATTTCTAACTAAATCAGAAGCTTACATCACTTCAATAAAAATACTCTGTGTTAGGATGGCTTTCATTCTTTGCTTTAGGTGTAACCTTGGTGTCTTAAGTATGGCTTCATAATAGAGTGGCTAGCCTTGTAGCCTGTCTGGAAAGAAGAAAGGAAATCCCATGGCTACAGGTAATCTACAGTCTGTTCATGTACATGTTTCCAATTCATTTTGCCAACAGAAGGAGACTAATGCTTGGTCTAGAGTAATGCACATGGTTACATTTCCTCATGGAGATAAGAACTGTGTTTATTCTAGTGGAACATGACTAAATTACACATCCAGCAAGCTGAAAATTTTTGGTGCTTTTTGTTGATTATTTAGTCACATAGATATTTGTAAGTCACACTCAGACTCAAGGAATTTTCAGTTTTTATTCTGAGATGATAATGTTGAAAAAGGATCAAATAGCATTTTAATTCACCATCAAAAGTCTGCTAATAACATCTTTGTTTTCTTTTAAAGTTCTGATCAACACAAAAAGTTCTGAGAGTAGAATATGATCTTATTTGTTTAATAGAAGCAAATATATGTATGTATATGTATATAAAATATATATATAAAATATAAATCACTGTTAAATTGCAGTATGGGTTGTAAAATTACAGTATGGGTGAATTGTGAGTTATGGTGAATTAAGAAATTCATAGAACAGTTTTGGAATCAAAACTTTTAAAATCATTTAAAGTTTCTTTTTCATAATTATGGACCTAATTGAAAATTTTAATATGAAGATTTATTTTGTCTTCTGACTCACTGTAAAACAATATGCTTCAGTGACTGCCGAATTTCGATTTGCTAGTCTTTCAAATAAACAGGTATTAACACTACGTTTTTCAGGAATAAATACAACAGAGGTATGAGATGAGAAAAAACACTCAGTTAGGTACTTAATTTTAGTTTGGTTTACCAATGGGACTTTTTTCATCATAAAGTTGCTTGAACAATTGGTAATGGAATTATTTAAAAGAGTTAAAGACAGAACCCAATGAAATCTAGTAAAATCAGAACATTCAAAAAATTTCTTTAGTGAGACAATCATATTTTGTGATTTATGTAAATATTAATTAATTAATTATAAATATTATAAATTGCATTATGAATTATAAATGATAAATATTAATTAATTTTTATCCAAGGTTGCCTTTTTCAAAAAAATAATAGTTTCACCATCACTATCTGGAAAGCATTCTTTTTATGAAAGGGAGAGTGCAGTTACTGTGGCTACCTGTGACCAGTTCATAAGGAGTCCTGAATTAAAGCTAAAAAACTGAAAGACCATTTACTCAGTCAAAGCTCTGATGAAGGAAAAGGGATATACTCAAGCACCAAAACAGATGATAGGGCTACAACCACTGCAAAGCTGACTTGACGAAGCAGGGGACTAGACACAAGCTTTGTAGATTGGGGAGATTTCTATGGATGAATTCATTCATTCATTCATTCATTTATTCATTTGTTTATGTATGTTCTACAAATATTTACCAAGCATCTGAGTCTGATATATACATAGGAATGTGTTTGGTGCTAGAAATTCAGAAATAAATAAAACACAGCCCAAAGCTTCAGAGTCTCAGGATGTAGTTTGGGATACAATAAATGCAGTGATAAACATAAGACAGCTGTTATAGAAGCATGCAGGATGTGAATCTCCATTCATTTGTGTCTTGAATATCAGACCTCCTAGTTCTAACAGAAAATTACACATATGCATTTGTGTCTATTCTCATACATATACATTTCTCATTATTACCTATAGAAGAGTACCTATTGCCTTTAACCATCATATTTTTTTGAATCTTGAGAATACAAAATTCTAGTTACTGTATTCCACTTGCCTATAATTAGGTGGAGCCATTCAGGGATGAGGACTTAAGATGGTAAGTTTTCACTGGAAAGCCAGTGAGATAAGGCTTAATAAAAGATCTTGAATCCAGATTGTATTCAGTAAAAATCATAGTATTCTCAATACGGCTTCAACATTAAGGACAGTAGAGGGTTGTGGCTCTTTACTACAGTATTGGTCATGATGCTGAAAAATATTAGGAAGAACAGAAGTATGAAATTGTATAATCTTACTCCCTAAAACTATCTTTCTCACTTTATCTTTATACCACTCTTCATACACACATAATTACCCAAACTGTTTAAAATGTATGAAAAAGTATGAAATAAAAATACCATTCAGAAATTAATAAAATTTAAAGTTGCAGTATGGCATAATTTCAGTAAATGTTGTTTCTGGGGAAAACAATTATGGGGATTCAGAGATGTACAGGGAACAAAAAGAAAAAAAAGCCTTGTGCAGTCCCAGTCCTCGGGGGAAGTTCAGTGCAATAAACATATATTTAGTGTCTACTGTGTATCAGTCATTTTTATTTAGATAGAGGAGACGTAAGTATATGTATACAAGCCTAGAAACCTCAAAGAGAGAAGACATCAAAGGAACAGAGAAAATGAAAATGAGAAACCAGAAAAAATAAAGTAAAAGGGGTAGATGAGATTAAAGACCATAGAATTGAGAGAATGGAAAGGGAAATTAATAATTAGTATCTAATAATTTAGGCAATGAACTAGATTATTTCACAAAAGTTTTATATATCTTGTTAAGAATAGCTATACTTTTTCTTCTAAAAATAACATATGTTAACTATAAGGGCTTTAAGTAATACTGAGGTAAATTTCCAAAATCCCACAACTCATCAAATGTAATATTTGATGATAATCTTCCCAGAAAATTGGGTGTGTGTGTTTAAAGTAAGTTAAAAATAGTTTTAGAAAATAAAATTATACTATAATTGACATTTTCAAATAAAAATAAATGTATTTTTTTTAGTATTTCAACAAGAAAAAGGAACAAATTTACCTGGAAAAAATGCTGTACTTTGGATTTATTTTCATGAATGGAAATATTAAGTACTGCAAAATTAGAGAAATTTAAAATAAAGAAAATAATATTTTCTTCATTTTAAAGAAGAAACTATCTTTTAAAAAATTAATATTATAATTTTCCCCTAATTTTAATTACATCTTTCCACACTAGAAAGTTTCTATTTCTTCTTCTAAATGATCAGGGCATTAGTACACTTACCTATTTTCTAAATTCCACTTTCACTAGAATTTTAACATTTATATTACTGATTTTACAATGTCTGATATCCCAACATTTATATTCATTTCTTTTGCCATAATTCTTCTAGTTTTTTCTTTATTATATATTTAAAGAAACAAATAGTTGCCACCAAGATTTTAACATTGCTTCTTCATTCTTGAGTTTTTAATTTTTATTAATTATTAGCCTGATTTTTAAAATAGGCTCATGGGTACTTTATATGCTGAATTATTAGATGTTTAAGAATATTATCTGCCATCTTGAAGAACATCTTCAGTAGATGAAAAATCACAGGATCACTATCTACATCAAAACATTTCATATTATTTTCTACTAACATTTGATATTGAATGTTATTGTGAAGAAATTTAGAATAATTTTTCTTCTTTATTATAATTAACTTTAAAAAAATCTGCTTTTCTCCATAAATGAAGTTTATTCATTATACTAAGATATGCTTTACTGTAAGCTTTAGTTTAGTATTTATTTTCCTGTCTTTAAGTCAAGAAAACTTTTTTCCAAGGGATATTTTACTATTTTTTTTTCTGTTTCACATTTTCTATTCAGGCACGAATATGTAAATGTTGGATCACCTCTTTTTTGTCTCCCACATTTATCATCTTCTCTATAATAAGTTACTTTCATTTACTTTCCTATTTGTTTTGCATGATTTTCTTCAACATATTCATCTTTATTTTCATGTGTGTGTGTGTGGTAGTTGGGAGATATAGTAAGGCACAGAGTGTATCTGGAGTAGTATTTGGCTATAAAAGAGAATATTTTATTTTCTTACCCCAAGGATACATTTTTCCTCAGTTGGGATTTATTACCAAAAAAATAAAAAATAAAATTGACAAATTTTCTATGTTATGACCTTGCCAATGCTTCACATCCTCTCTGTCTTTCACCTTCTTCACCTCTATCATCTCTGCTGCCTGAGAGGCTGGGACAAAAACAATAGAAATGACTTACTGGCATGACTACTTCCTTACCTCCCTCTTCTTTGCCACTCTGTTGTTAATCTGTCTCTTCAAGGTCAATCTCTACCTCTCTCAAGGTAGACCTTATCACCTCAATTCACCTCCATTTTTCCTCAGTTCAATGCAATATGACTTTTCTCACCCTCCCACTAAAAGTGTTTTCATTGAATTATGATTCTAATTCAAAAATCTAGTGGGCAATCTTTAATCTGATTCTAATTTGACCTGGTGTACCTCTAAATAAGAAAATGAAGCAAAAGAAAAGAAAAACATCTCTATCCTCTATTTATGATCTTTTTTGGGGACAGTGGGACAAGGAATAATGACTTTATTCAGAAAACAAGCAAACTGAGAAAATGGTGGGCTTGTGCTCCAATGAACCATCTTGTTAGAATTCAGGCTCCTTTTTTACTAAAAGAGGAGGGAGTAAAGTCAAACACTTCCTGGTTCCCATCAGCCTCCAGAGGGGAATGTGTTAATTTCTTTCTCCCTGCAGTCATTCACAGGTGGTCCTGGTCAGGATGTTACCTTTGTTTAGCTCACAGGAATTTTAGCTTAATGCTCATTACCTGGGAAGCAGGGTTCCAAGAGATGAGCCATTATGTATAATTTAAGCTTATAGGCAACATCCCTTTAGTGATTAACTTGTAATAGAATACAAAAGGTTCTTCCCTATTACAGTTCTCCACTGTCAACGTCCACTCCAAAACCTTGTGGGAAAAGGAAAAAAGACCATTCTGCTGAAAGGAGGTGATGAATATTCCTTAGAATCTTTAGTCAGTCCTTTTTATCTACAACTATTTGAACCTGATGAAATCTCTTAGCACATTGTTATCTAATTCATAATCAAACTTGGGGTTTTGGTTCCAGTTCCCAATACATATACTAAATTCCTGTGCTATTTATTTGGACAAAATTAAACAAATCGGTTGCCCCTTCTCCAGCTACAATGGAATTACCATCTACTTCAGTTGGATAGGCAGACCTGTTGGAAGCATAGTATAGTGCCCGAAGTTTTAATATAATTGGCAACTGCTAGGTCTTTTAGCATTTATAGATTATCCTACCTGGGCAGACACCTGTCATGGCCTACAATACCATATTTTAAAGGCGCTTAATTCAATCCTGCTTCTGGGAGCCACTGATCCGTAGCTGGGCAACTGGCAAGGCCTTATCCCAAGTTAAATATCTCGACATATTTCAAGTGACATTCCTTTTTAATGTATGATTCATTTTCTTGGATTTTCCTGTTGATTGTGGTCTTCAGGATGAATGTTGTTCTAATGCCTTAATTCAAATCAAGGGATAATTTCCCTAAGGAAGGCTTTAACCACTTCAGAGAATTTCTGTCCATGGAATATGCTTCCACTCATCCTGAAAAATTGTCCACACAAACATTAGCAGGTTATCTGAAATTTCTTGCTGTTCGAGGCATTTGAGTAAAGTCTGTTTCAGTCTGCAGTGGGGCAGGTTCCTCTGTGTTGAGTCTCCATCTGAGGAGTTCTGACAGCAGTCTTTGGGTTATTTTTAAGACCTTGGGGGAAAGAGCTCTCTCTCCTTTTCTGGGATTTTCATGAGCTCATCTGTAGGCTTAAAGCATTCTGGTGGGACTCTGGTGTCAAACTATTCTGGTGAAAAACTACATGGTGAAGTCTATCAGAAAGTTAATCAGCTCATTCCCCACTGTCAATTTTACCTGGAACTCCTGTGCGGAATTAGGTGCCTCAAGTCAAAGGGAGCCCCTGGGCCTCTTTGTTCAGTGTTCCTCTGTTTCTACCATATAAAAGGCTCTCATCTTTTATTGTTCGTCTTCTGTTTTAGCCTAGGGCAATCTGTTTTCCAGCATCCCTCCTCCTTACAGTAAGCATTTTTCCTTCCCCAGTGGCAGTTTACTTCTCTTCGAGTTACTCACCTTCTGGGAATCCAATGCTGCTTCCAAAAAAGTGGAGTTTCATTTTGCATCTTTTTTCTTCTGTTGTTTTCCTCTGTTGAGTACTTTAAAAGCAACATCCACCAATTGAGAAGGGTTCAATCCAAATGTGCCATCTTATTTTTGCAACTTTCTCCTGATAGCTGAGGCACTTTGCCCAAAAAGGTCAAATTTACCATTCTAATGTTTTCAGGGGCCTTGGGATCTGCGTTAGTGTGACATCTGTAGCTCTGAAATCCTTTCCAAAAATTCAGAGAGGTCTTTATTTGTTTTGCTGAATTTCTTGCTGTTCTTGAATATTTTTCTAACTCTTTTGCTTTGGTTTCCCTTTTCAAAGCCCTGCCAAGATGTTTTAATAAGTAGTACTCTAATAAGGATCTTCTTCCCTCACTGGGGTCCCAATTTGGTTCAGCTGTGGGTGCTGCCAAGTGGGCCTCAGGTGTTGAGGATCCTCCCTATAAGGAGAGTTGCAATCTTATGAGGGCTGTGATCTTTCCAATTAAACAAGTCTGAGAAACCCAGCCGGCTGTTCGTTTGCATTTAGGCCCCCCTACGGGATAGTGGCATAAGGGAAATTGTCCTGCTCTGGAAGTGGCACCCAGCCCAAATTGGGTACCCTGTCAGGTCTTTGATGGTGATACCAGACCAAGTTCCTGTGGCCCAGAAACTAACACAGGAGGGGAAGTCCTGAGCCCCAGTGTAGCGAATTGGGTCTGGATAGGAACAGATGGTGGTGGAAGGGGTAGATATATTGGCATAATGGCCAGAGTGGCTGGGACAGCTAGCTCAGCCAGAGGTGTTAAGGTCTGAAGCAACATATCCTCACTCTCATTCCCTTCCTTTCCTTTTCTTATTTCCTTGATAATAGTACAAATGCTGGCACATAAAGGATTTCATCATTCTTCCCTGCTTTTTCACAAAATAGCTATAGAGTCATTCAAAAGCCACTGTAAAACCATAGACAGCAATTGATCATCTAACCATGAAAAGGATGCCTTTTTACTTTGGCATTAGCCAACTGGGATTGCAATATATTCAACAAAAACTTGACTACTTCTGTGACAAACAATTTAAGATAATTACTAAAATTATGACTGATATAATTTACCAGGATATACCAGAATTTTAGGAGTTGCATATAATTTCTAGAATATGCATATTAATAATGTTTACCCATATGATACAGTCTAAGAAGTTTTATCATCACTCATTTGACAGTGCCTCCCATGCAATTCAACACACCAAATAAGCCCAACTAGTTTAATATTCCTCTCTCTGAGAGGAAGAGAAAACAAATAATTTGAGGTGTTCCAGGGACCTTCCGGAAAACCGCAAAGTTAGCCAGAGGTCAAATTAACCCCACTTATAACTTGATCTTTGAGACGTTTGTCAAAACTATCAAAAAGTTTTAACCAGTGATAATAAAATATCTTAATGGCAAATACAGATCACTTAAACAAACTCACAATTAACCAAAAGCAGTTCAATATTTTAACAAAACTTTGTTCTCTTAGAGAACCAAATTCAGATTTTATACCACTTTACCTTTAAGATTTATTTTCTTAATTAAGTTCAATCTTATCTTGGAACTTAGTTTAGTTTCAAGTTATGAAAATCTGGAGACGAATCTAGATTGACATTCCTAAAACATTATTCCCATCAGGTTTACCAAAACTCCTGACCTCATTTACCTCTATTATATTTACTTAAAAGCTTTGTCACATTGTTATTTTTCATGCTGACAAACTTTGTAATGGGAATAATAAGGTATTATTTGATTTCTAGTAAACTTAGGTACAATAAAAGTATTATACTTAATGTTGATGACTCTAAAGACATTATCTGTATCAAAACAAGCTTAAGCTAACTTTAACACCAGATACCAGTATTTAATTCAATACTGAGTATTTCCTAGATCACATGAACCTGAAACTCATTCTGGCCAGTTTCTTTTATATTTGGGTATTTATATATCAATAAGTACTTAACTTCCCTTAAGCCAATTAAATAGAGCGCTTTTAAAAATTAATTTTGGCAATGCCACACATCTATAACACATGTACAAACATACAAACAAGCACATAGTTCCCATTCCAAAATTTTAGCCATGAATCAGGTACAACAATGTAAAACCCATCAGTCATAAAAAGTTGGATTCAAATTGGGCTTAGGTAGATGGGACAAATCAAGGTCACCTGTCTACACAGCTAAAACCTTTTTACTAATATTTATGGAAAAGACACTTCTATTTCTATTTGTACCTTTTGGTGATTTTAGGAACCAAATAGAACTCTTCTTCCTTGGAATGGCCCACTCTTGGACAAGAACAGACTGTTTTTTTTTCCTGTTCCTTTCCCCCATTTGATATCAGTAAAAGTTTTAAGTATCACAAAACTGATTTGGCTATACATAGAGAAACAGTACCACACAAAATGAAATAAAAAACCCAAAGAACAGACAGAAAATCCTAAATAAGACCTTCAAGTTTGGTCTTGGGGTTTTACATATACCAGCAACACAGGAGACCATAAATGATGTAATTAACACAGCAAAAGTAGCAGTACATGGTGCACAGGGTCCCAAGATAACTCTTTCTAAACCCCCTGTAGAGAACTAGAACAAAAAAATTCACAATTTGTATGGAAACACAAAAGAACCTGAATAGCCAAAGCAATCTTGAGAAAGAAAAACGGAGCTGGAGGAATCAGGCTCCCTGACTTCAGACTATACTACAAAGCTACAGTAATCAAGACAGTATGGTACTGGCACAAAAACAGAAATATAGATCAATGGAACAGGATAGAAAGCCCAGAGATAAACCTACACACATATGGTCACCTTATCTTTGATAAAGGAGGCAGGAATGTACAGTGGAGAAAGGACAGCCTCTTCAATAAGTGGTGCTGGGAAAACTGGACAGGTACATGTAAAAGAAGGAAATTAGAACACTCCCTAGCACCATACACAAAAATAACTCAAAATGGATTAAAGACCTAAATGTAAGGCCAGAAACTATCAAACTCTTAGAGGAAAACATAGGCAGAACACTCTATGACATAAATCACAGCAAGATCCTTTTTGACCCACCTCCTAGAGAAATGGAAATAAAAACAAAAATAAACAAATGGGACCTAATGAAACTTCAAAGCTTTTGCACAGCAAAGGAAACCATAAACAAGACCAAAAGACAACCCTCACAATGGGAGAAAATATTTGCAAATGAAGCAACTGACAAAGGATTAATCTCCAAAATTTACAAGCAGCTCATGCAGCTCAATAACAAAAAAACAAACAACCCAATCCAAAAATGGGCAGAAGACCTAAATAGACATTTCTCCACATAAGATATACAGATTGCCAACAAACACATGAAAGAATGCTCAACATCATCAATCATTAGAGAAATGCAAATCAAAACTACAATGAGATATCATCTCACACCAGTCAGAATGGCCATCATCAAAAAATCTAGAAACAATAAATGCTGGAGAGGGTGTGCAGAAAAGGGAACCCTCTTGCACTGCTGGTGGGAATGTGAATTGGTACAGCCACTATGGAGAACAGTATGGAGGTTCCTTAAAAAACTATAAATAGAACTACCATATGATGCAGCAATCTCACTACTGGGCATATACCCTGAGAAAACCATAATTAAAAAAGAGTCATGTACCAAATGTTCATTTCAGCTCTATTTACAATAGGCAGGAGATGGAAGCAAGCTAAGTGCCCATCATCGGATGAATGGATAAAGAAGATGTGGCACATATATACAATGGAATATTACTCAGCCATAAAAAGAAATGAAATTGAGTTATTTGTAGTGAGGTGGATGGACCTAGAGTCTGTCATACAGAGTGAAGTAAGTCAGAAAGAGAGAGACAAATACTGTATGCTAACACATATATATGGAATCTAAGAAAAAAAAAATGTCATGAAGAACCTAGGGGTAAGATGGGAATAAAGACACAGACCTACTAGAGAATGGACTTGAGGATATGGGGAGGGGGAAGGGTCAGCTGTGACAAAGTGAGAGAGTGGCATGGACATAAATACACTACCAAACGTAAAATAGATAGCTAGTGGGAAGCAGCCGCATAGCACAGGGAGATGGCTTGGTGCTTTGTGACCACCTAGAGGGGTGGGATAGGGAGGGTGGGAGGGCGGGAGACACAAGAGGGAAGAGATATGGGAACATATGTATATATATAACTGATTCACTTTGTTATAAAGCAGAAACTAACACACCATTGTAAAGCAATTATACTCCAATAAAGATGTAAAAAAAAATTAAATAAATAAACCCCCTGTAGAGAGCTCAACAGGTATTGTAGCCACACATTATTACAATAAGATATCATCTTCCTCTCATTCATGGGGTCATAGCTCTAATCAGATCCCTTATCCAAAATGTGCCTCAGAGGGCTTTCTTTAGGGATAGTTGAAACATTCACCCTTTTTCAAGACAACCAAAACACAAACAAATGCTAGCATCCAAAGAAACCAACGAACTGGTTCAGAAATCAGGTAGAAGTCCAATAACTCTTTCCTCTCTCCAACAGGGTACCCCACAAGACAAATTGGCTTATTCCAGAGAAAAATTCCCAAATGGAGAATAAATAAAGTTCCCGGCTATACATACTGGTGTGACTTACCCTACTATACGGAGCCTGACAGCTCCCACATGCCAATTCCTTGCTCCAGCTGACAAGTGCTGGGGCAGCTGGTGCTGATTTGAGGAATTTTGGAGGGCAGATCCTCATGACAAGTGGTCCTGGCAGCTGCTAGGGCCTTACCTGAAAATTACCCAACCAGGGCTGGCTGGCTATGAGCAGCAAGGCTCCTGGCTGGGTTTGCCAAAATTTGTTGCCTAGTCTAAGCTTGTACTGCTCGCTGGACTACAAGCTTAGACTCAGTAACAAAAGATGGTGGGCTTGTACCCCAAAGAACCGTCTTCTCTTTATGATCTTAATAGCACCAATATCCTCTAATCACTTAAAACTGAAACCTAAAATTTATTTTTGATTCCCAGCTTTCCTTTAGTTCTTCACATTCAAAACCTGTTTTCCCACCTCTGACAATTCTAAATATTTCCTGTTACTTCTTATCCAACAGGCAGACTATCTTTAAAGCAACAGTTAAAAGCAAGTGTGTATACATGTCAAGCATGCATGCCTGTATGTGTGTGTGTCCATGCACACACACACAGAGCAAAGTTCAGGGATGATCGATGAGCCCAGAACTTCGCAATCAGAAAACCTAGAAAGTTAAAATTCAGCATGAAAGTAAGTTTTGTACTTTATAGTTGAGAATGGGTGGCTTTTTTTGTACGTATCGGGAGAGGAATGGTGCATCATGATGTTTTCAGTTCCTAGTGTCTGGGAAGGTGTAAATTTAACCTGTTTCTCTCAGTCTTCATAAAGGATATATTAGATGCTCTACATTTTTCACCTGGAAAGCTCCAGCAGAATTTAATCTATTTCAGTCATTGTCCAGATGGCTTCCAGAGTCTATAATTATAGCACTATGATCCTGTTGTGCTGATGTTTAAAATCTTTTAGGGCCTCCCTGGTGGCGCAGTGGTTGAGAGTCCGCCTGCCGATGCAGGGGATACGGGTTCGTGCCCCGGTCTGGGAGGATCCCATATGCCGCGGAGCGGCTGGGCCCGTGAGCCATGGCCGCTGAGCCTGCGCATCCGGAGCCTGTGCTCCGCAACGGGAGAGGCCACAACAGTGAGAGGCCCGCTTACCGCAAAAAAAAAAAAAAAAAAAAAAAATCTTTTAATTCCATCCACTTAATGATAAAAGAAAAATGCATAACACATTATTCACATCTTTCTTAATTTGACCTCTGTCTACTTTTCCTGCCTTATTTGCATGTATACCATGCCTCTGCTAATCAGATTATTTACAATTCTCCAAAAGCGCCCTGCTTGTTCTCTCCATCTTTTGTAAAATTTTCCTCTGTCTGGAATGTGTTTGCACTATTTCCTGGAACTTCCCCAAGATTTAACATTTTCAGTTTACTGATTTTGAAATTTCTTCATTTCATTCATCCCACACATGCAAAACATAAGTTTTTTGAGTTCTTTGAAATCAGACTTGAGAATTCCCTTCTCCATTGCCCCATTCTGCTTTATATATATGTTTCTGTTATATAGTATATTGGTTTCTTATTGCTACTTTAACAAATTATGACAAACTCAGTGGTTTAAAACAACACAAAGTTATTATCTTACAGTTCTAGAGGTCACAAACCTGAAATGGGTTTCACTGTGCCAAAATCAAGGTGTTGGCAAGGGTATATGCCCTCTAGAGGTTATAGGGGGAGAATCTATTTCCTTTTCTTTCCCAGCTTTTAGGGGTCACTTGTAATCTTGGCTCCTGGCTCCCCCTTCTACCCTCAAAGCCAGCAGTCTATAGATTCTTCAAATCCCTCTCTGACTCTGACTCTCAGCTTCTGTCACCAAACATTTTCTCTTCTGACTCAGACACTATCACCTCCCCCTTATAAGGACCCAATCTCAAATAGCCGCCTAGGCTATAAGCTATAGCCAATCAATAATTTCCATTCTTTGCTTCCAAATTTTCTCTGTAAGTCTTTTCCCTATGGGGGAGCACTTCTAACCACTTCTGGTTTCTCACTGCCTGATTTGAATCTATTTTTGCTCAAACAAACTCTTAAAAATTTTAATACACCTCGGTTTATCTTTTAACATCTCTGAGAGCTACATTCATCAAAATTCCTTCCAATGCTTCTAAAAATTACAGATTCATGGGTCAGAGCTCAGATTTTCTAAATAAAATCTCTGGACTTGAGGCCAGGAATCTTCATTTTAACAGATTCCACAATAATTATTACACAAACTAAAGTGTAAAAATATTACTAGAAGTCAGAGGCTGTGTACTATTTTTCATCATTTTACCTCGAGTTTCTAGCACACTATCTGATGCATACCAGACCCCAATAAATGAATGATTAAATAGTGAATGAATGGATGTTTTAGATAAGCTTTAAAATTACTTTCAACCACAAAATAGACTTTTTGATTATAAGGTGAAAGAGAGAAAACATAACGCTTTTTAAAAGAACATAGATCAGGCAATTTCTAAATTACCTTCCAGTATAAATTTGCTTGTATATATAATTCATATAAAGGAATCTTCAGGATAGTCCATTTTGATAAGGGAGACAGCAAAGCAATACTCTTGAATAAGATATAGCCATCTCCCAGCATTGTCATCCTCCCTTCTGGGAAATTTAGAACAGAGTCACAGAGCAACCTCAGACTGATGTGTTTACTTTTAAACACTTGGGCAACAAATAATTTTATGATGAAGCTAGAGCTATGAATATGAAAGTGATTTGAAAATCATAAAGTAATGGATAAATATAAACAGTTTTTATTAGAGTTGAAACAGGTTTTAAGCTTGAATTCCTTCTTTAATTTCCCCCTGTTCAGAAAAGCAGTGATGTTGCTTCCTGTGACAGCGACAGAGGTGTGCTGCTCAGATCTCCTTTCAAGATAGAACTTGCTCTCCAGCTGTAAGGAGAGAAGTAAGTTGGTAGCTTCCAACTACGGCACATTTAGTATCACCACAGCATTAAGAGTCAATGCCATGTTCTTCCTGGGAAACTCCAGCCAGTGTCTAAGCATGACAGAATGACTATGCCTTGGCCATTTCTGACCAACTTGGGACCCCTCTAATAGGCAGTCTGCTTGGGAGTTCTCCATTGGTTTGGCTGAGACTTTGCCAGATCTGAATTACAGTGTGAGGCTCTTCTTGCTCAATTTTTCTTTCTCTTCTCTTTCCTTCCACAGGTGTCTAATCTTCTTCATGATCTGCGGGGTTTCCCTGCTCAATCCTGTTTTCTCACACTTTATCTTTCACAGGCATTATCTCTGTCCCCCCACACCCTGAGAAAAAAGTCTTGTGTACTTAACTTTGTCTCAGTGTTTGTTTCCTGAAGGATCCAAACTGACATAGTTTCCTACCTGAAATATCCCATTTTACTTTCCACTCTAGCTAATCAAGCCTCATCTTAATTTCTGAATTCTGCATAATTCTGGGCCTGCTTTGTGTATGTGAAACATGTGTAGTTGGATAGGAGCCTGTACTCTAAAGGGCCATGGTTGGTTTAATGCTCTTCTGTTGCCATCTTGAAATTCTGAATATTTTTGAACATATGATTCCAAATTTTCATTTTGTACTGGGACCCCAAAGGTATGTAGTCAGACTCACATCACTTTCTGCATTAAAAACTTTAAAAAATATGACTAAAACCTAGTGTATACTATTTTCTCATGAACACCTCAGTTTTTGTTTTTGGTTTTTTTTTTTTGCGGTACGCGGGCCTCTCACTGTTGCGGCCTCTCCCGTTTAGGAGCACAGGCTCCGGACACGCAGGCTCAGCGGCCATGGCTCACAGGCCCAGCTGCTCCGCGGCATGTGGGATCTTCCTGGACTGGGGCACGAACCCATGTCCCCTGCACTGGCAGGCGGACTCTCAACCACTGCGCCACCAGGGAAGCCTCTCCATTTATACTTTAATTTTGTTGGGAAAATGTGTCCTTGTCTTTTTCTCTACCTAGAAAGTAACTTCAGAGATCACATTTGAGCTTACTTCTTATTGCACATAGAACTGTCAAGTAAACATACAGAAATGTCTGTAAATATTTTTTAAATCAATGACAAAAAATGCCCTTTACGTGAAAGGAGAGAACAAAGATTTAAACAGTGACAAGCTTAGATGTGCTAATAAAATAAAACTTGATGCTCTATAACTCATCTATTCTTCCCACTGTTTCATGGAGTAGTATGAAAACCTGTTGCCCAACTAACTAGAACTCCATTTCCTCTGATTTAAACACTCATATCAGTTTAATATAGCTCATTTGAGATAAATTCTCAATCATTGAAAGTTCTGTTCAACCTTTCTTTGTTTCTCCCTCTGGGAGAATTCACTTTGTCCTTCTGGAAGTAAGAGAATAGCCTTGATAAACCTAAATAACAACAACAACACAAATTTCTATGGGCCAGGTACTATATTCATTTTATACTTATAATCTCATTTATTCTTCATAAAAATTCTATGAAGGTGTTACTTATTGTTAATCTCTCAAGGGAATGAATTATGGTTTAGAGAGTTTAGACAACTAGCAAAAAGAATTAGGAAACTGCAACCCAAGTCTGATTGCCCCAAGACCACAGTTTAAACTAGTATACTTTCATCTCAGACATAAAGTTTTACATGATATTCATCTAGCAAAAGGTACAGCTTTCTCCAGAGATGTACTTCTTTCCAAACACAAGTGGGAAAAACACTTTGAACTGCCTGCCCATTGGAGTCCACATGTGTGGGAACCTAAGACAAAACTCAAATAGGAAATTTAAAAGAAAGGCATTAATTAATTGGGCAAGGGATATTTTCTACTTTCAGACCATCAAAAGCACTACATTTTCCCCTTACACTTCAAATTACCTGATTGACTTATCTACTAAAGACAGACCTAATCTGAACAAATGGCCATAGCCCTGAGAGCTTCCAAAGCTGATATGCAAAGATGGCTGGGATTCAAGGCAATGCAGAATGTGCTGCAGGAAGCTTTCAAAGTACAAATTAACCCATTTATTATGTCTGTGATAAAGTGGCATGTTTTCCTTGTATAATATTTCTCATATTTTCCATAAACCATAGTTTAGCATCCTTTTGGAAGATTAAAACTTGAAGTCATTCCTAGTGTTAACAAATATTTTGGTTGAGTGGTATAACTGCTCTACTGGGTCTCATAATTTGGCAGCTGGTCTCTTCAATTACACTCTTTAAGTAGGACAAAACTCTGAAAGAAAGCAAACCCTTGATCCTAAGTCCTGCAATGGGATTGGACATGCTGTGCTATCTTCCCAAGGCACATTTCCTTAGGCAAAAGTGTGTCTTTGCAGATGGTTACTTCTGGTCACTTACTATTACCACAAACAATTACATTCTCTTTTCTCGTTCCTATAGGCCAGCTATCTAAAATTAAATTAAAATGTATACATTTTTGTAAGGAGAACAGACTTAATTTAAATAGACCATGATAACTAATCATTCCTTCTGAAAAACATGCTGTGGTCGGCATAGTTACAGTGAAACCTCATTAATGGTGTTTCAAGTGTCATGATTTTAGTTTTATTGTTATATAAAAAGATCCTCAAATTGAATTGTTTCTTTTTTATATAATAGGGGAAAATAGTAGTTCACCTTTTCTTGGATTATATATCTTCCTTTCTATTCTGAGTAAGTGTTGGCTGTTTTTGTCTCTGCCTTCCCATCCTCCCCAAGCTAGAATCAAAGATACTTTCTATATGCATACTTAACCCTATCCAGTATGTGGAGTATGGAACTATTTTGCTGGTCAAAATTTGTCAAGTATTGGCGATGTCACATGGTACAACCAACTAGTATTCAAGGCACTCTTGAACAATGCAGTCCACAACCAAGTATGTTCTTGAATTAGTCTACATGTCAGAGATCCAGACCTGATGTTTCTGGGATGAGCTATGTGCAGATGTAGGTCGAATAAGCCAGTTTTTACTCATCTAGGTGTCATGTACTCTTGATTTTGGATTTCAATTTTCCCAAATTCTTTATTTATGCCTTTTAGTTCCTACCTTGATTATAGCTCTTACATTATAAATTATACCTAATACCAGACCTCATGCATTTGCTAGTGATCCTGAGGTGTCCCAGAACATTTTTTTTGCCAAAACTAATGAATATGAGCATTTAAAATACTTAATTACTTAATTAATTAATTATATTTATTTTTGGCTGCGTTGGGTCTTCATTGCTGCACGCGGGCTTTCTCTAGTTGTGGTGAGTGGGAGCTACTCTTTGTTGCGGTGTGCGTGTTTCTCATTGTGGTGGCTTCTCTTGTTGCGGAGCATGGGCTCTAGGCACATGGGTTTCAGTAGTTGTGGCATGTAGGCTCAGTAGTTGTGGCTCATGGGCTCCACGGCACGTGGGATCTTCCCGGAGCAGGGATTGAACCAGTGTCGCCTGCATTGGCAGGTGGATTCCTAACCACTGCGCCCCCAGGGAAGTCCTTTTTTAAAAAAAAAAATTAATTAATTAATTTTACTTTTGGCTGCTTTGGAGCATTTTTATAAAGTGGGTGGCCACTTTTTATGGCAGTCCCTGGAACTACAAATTGGATCCAAAATGTAGCTTATATTTTTCACTAATTTATATAGTTCTAATAAAAATCAATTAAGAAGCAACAATTAGGTTGAAACAAGGACTGTATCAATACATTCAAAAGAATCAATTGATTCTATTTTTCCATAATGTCACACATTTTCTTTTCTCGTATGCGGTCATTATCCTCATATATTCTTTGAAGTACAAGTCCCTGAGCAAGAAATCCACTATTTAAACTTTCATCAAGTTATCAAAACTTCTTAACAATGAGGGATAAAGGAAAAATGAGTCTTACATACAACTTGTCCCTATCCTTACCACTTCCAGAGTCAGACAGTTTTAAAGACTAAAAGCATTTTAAACTTCTTTTTTTTTTTTTTTTTTTTTTGCGGTACGCGGGCCTCTCACTGTTGTGGCCTCTCCCGTTTAGGAGCACAGGCTCCAGACGCGCAGGCTCAGCGGCCATGGCTCACGGGCCCAGCCACTCCGCGGCATGTGGGATCTTCCCAGAACGGGGCACGAACCCGTGTCCCCTGCATCGGCAGGCGGACTCGCAACCACTGCACCACCAGGGAAGCCCGCATTTTAAACTTCTGAAGAAAAATCAAAACAAAAGTAAGTTTTTTGCCCCAGCTTCAATTGTTTTGTTCACTTACATATTTTCTCTCTTTTATTCTTTACATTTCATCTAATTGTTTTTTCCTTCTCATTCTTACTCTATTCCCTCTACCTCTTCTTCCTCCTAGATGTGCTTCCTTTTATTTTAATAGTAAGTGTCAAACAACATGCCATATATGTTGGGAAGTGCTGAGAAAGTAAGTCCACAAAATTTCTGGGTTAGAAACATGCCAACAATTTACAAAATGTTTTAAAAATATATTTTCCTCTTTGAATTTTGTTGTTTTATTATTGCTCATGATGCAAAATGAGAAACATCCAACTCCTCTAAAAAGTATTTTATGAAAAAATAGTCAACCCAACTTTAATGGGCAAAATTTTGTTCCAGTTTGTTCTTGAAAGGTTTTCCCAAAGTTAAGTTCAACACCATAGTCATTTCCTAATTCTGCCCCAGAAGGGTAATAGGTTGTTTGTATAAAGAGCATGGATCTTTTCCCTTCCCAGCTGACTAACTTTGGTAAATAATCTTGTCTAGATCAGTGTTATAGACCTGGCAACATTCTAATGAGCATTAAGTGAGATGACACAAACACGGTTCCAAAAAATCTAGATGCTAAATACATGTTCATATCTCTCACCCTTATGTAGTCAACTTGTCTGTATGAGTGTTACTGATAGGGTTACAATAATTAAGGAGGAAATGAGGGCTATTTATTTATTTACTTATTGTCTGAGTTGTATAACTTTGATTTCATGGTTTCAGATACAAAATTCATTATTTGGATATTGCTTTAAAATTTACAAAATCACTTTACATATCATCTTTCTCATTTTATTTAAATAGAATTATGAAGTTGAGTGGGTAAATATTATGACTTACAAATGGAAAAAGTGGGTCAGAGTGTCAGAGTGGTTTCATTGTTATAGCTAGTGGTTGACAAGCTGAATCCAAAAGCTAGGTCTCTTTTTTTTTAAATTAATTTTTATTGGAGTATAGTTGCTTTACAATGTTTTGTTAGTTTCTGCTGTACAGCAAAATGAATCAGCTATTGGTATATATATATCCCCTCTTTTTTGGACTTCCTTCCCATATAGGTCACCACAGAACATTGAGTAGAGTTCTCGGTGCTACACAATAGGTTCTGATTAGTTGTCTATTTTATACACAGTAGTGTATATATGTCACTCCCAATTTCTCAATCCATCCCACCCAACTCTTCCCCTGCTGGTATCCAAATATACATTCTCTACGTCTGTGTCTCTATTTCTGCAAAAGCTAGGTCTCTTGACATCTATTCAAACTGTATTTCTAATATAGAGTGTATAATTAAATTTAAGAACAATGTTTATCATAATATATGGTAGACAGCACTGTTTCATGGTGGCCCACATAACATAATAATTAAGAGCATGGACTCTAGATCCAGATTTTGAGTGTGCAAGCCTCAGCTCTGCCAATTAACTTATGCTTTTATGCTCCTAGTTTTCTCATTTGCAAAATGGGTAAAATATTAGTTACTACTTCATTGGGTTGTTATAAAAATTAAGTGACTTAATGTATGTAAATTGTTTAGCATAGGACTTGGCACATAATAATTGCTATATGTGTTTGCTGTCATCATTATTATCCTTGCATAAGCTAGAAAGAATTATAAGAGCAAATCTGATGGCGAATAATATAAATCCATCAGATATGGGATATAATCAGATATTTCATTTTTATTTACTTCTCAGTGAAAGATGTATATTAACCATATTTTACAATTGAGTAAATTTATGCTCAAAAAAGTAAAAAAAAAAAAACTCATTCAAGTTCATGCAACTAATACGTGTTAGAAAAGGGTTTAAATGCAAAGCTTTCTTCAAAGCCCATGTGCCTTCCACTCTAACACAAAATGTCTCTTAATCTAGTATTTTAGTTTTCACATGAGCAAAGGAGGGTCAACGGAGAATAACTGAGTCCTAGGAATGATGTCTAGTTAGTAACTAGTTTAAACTAGGACCCAGAACTCCTAAATCAGAGTTCAGTGCTTACAAGAAACCAGGCTATGACCTAAATAACTGTTTTGTTTTGTTTTGTTTTAATTGTCCATGATCTCATATTACTGTCAGTGCTTTATATGTTAAAAACTTATTGTAGAGAATAAGGAAAGGGAAGCAGTTTTTAAAATTAATGAGGCATTTGTTCTCTTTATGTACAAATCCTAACAAAACGACAGGCAGACTGATACATAATTCATAGAAGCTAACAAATTACAGTGCATTTGCAAAAATGACCCGTTCTTTCCTACTTATTTTCTGCATGGTACATTAATGTCAAAAATAACATAGTGGTAAATACAGACAGCGTAGTACAACAAACAATATTGGAATAATGTACTGATATAACCCATGCCAGAAATGCTAGCAGAGCAATTAGAGGGCTCACACAGTTTGAAAATGAGGTTGAAAGGTCAACCAAGCTTTTATTTCAGCTAATATTATTTTATGCTTTATATTCTTTTTACAGCAAGGATTCAATTCTTTATTACTAGAAAGACCAATCAGATATTCCTAATTCTATTCTTAAATCCTAGCAAATGGATGTTGTTTAGGCTTTCAAGAATCACATGAACACATTAAGTATACAGACTTATACCACTAAGCTATGCCTCCATAAGAACTGCAAATTACTGTAACCCCAAGTATAACATTCAAAATGGCAGATTTCCAGATCTGCCCCTGGAAGAGACTATGTTAGCTGACAGGGAAAGGACTGCAGGTGAAAAGAAAAGCTTTCTTTTCTCAAGGTAAAAGGGTACAGTTTCACCTTCATCATTGCTTTTCAGTTCTGGGATGAGAACCCACTAACGGCCTAGATAGATTATGGATACCTCAGACAAAATTATAGGCTCTGAGACACTGGGGAAGAAAACCAAAATAAACACAAATAAAAACAATCAGATAATAAAAAAATTAAATTATAAGATATTTGGGGTCCTTGGAAGCATATATTAATAAAGCTTGTAATAAAGAGAAAGCAGGCAATTTTTTTAAAGATTATTATTCACATAATATTAGCCTGTATAACATGTGGTTGGAGAAATGCCAACTGATACTTTAAGCTGTAAACTAGGATTCTTCCATATGTATGGCACTTGCATGTATGGATATTCATTTTACTGTTATTCTTCTCCATTAGTGGTGCTTATTTCGTGAATGTGCTTCTTTTTATTTAACATAATATTCCCCACACAGATCAGAACTAAGAGCTTCTTGGCATTAAGAGGACAGAATGGCCACAGATTACATCAGAATTCAAATACTAAAGAGAGCAAACACCATATATTTGTGCATTAAATGCATGGTAATTGTTAGACATATTATTAAGAATGCTCTAAAATAACAAAGACACAGACTCCTAAATTCAAAACTCTAAGCTTTGTTTGTCCATATCCATGTTCATAAACATGCATTGCCTGGGAGTATATGAATATCTTTTGAGGCAAAATCATACAAATAGAATCAATCAATATTAATTGGTGTTTTTGATAGTCAAGAGAAAGTGCTATGTGACGTGAGTAAATAATGACATAAATTTTCTTCCCTCCTCTTGAGGGTATCTACCAGTCCTTTGGGAAGAGATAGCATATGTGTTAAAAATAGGGTCTAGTGAAACCAGGACCAGCAACCAGAAATCCGATTGCTAGATCCTCTAAGGAAAAGAGAATGTTGCTTTGGAAGTTAGCTAGTGTTAATCTATGGAATGTTTAGTTTAGCAGAGCAATTAGAGGACTCACACAGTTTGAAAATGTTGGGGAGGGTTCTTTGGGTGAGATAGTGTATTAGTTTCATACCTTGCTGTAAAAAATTACCACATATTTAGCAGCTTAAAAACAATATAAATTAACTTTCTTACAGTTCTGAAGATGAGAAGTCCAAAATGCATTCATTGTATAGGCTAAAAATTGGTGTTGGCAGGGCTAGTTCCTTCCCAAGGCTCTAGGGGAGAATCCACTTCATTGTCTTTTCCAGTTTCTAAAAGCTGCCTGCCTTTCTTATCCCATGGCCCCTTCCTCCAACTTGAAGGCTCATCCACAACAATCTCTGCTCTGGAATCACAATTCCTCTCTGACTTTGATCCTCTTGCCTCCTTTTTGTCAGAACCTTTGTGATTATATTGGTTTTACTTGGATAATGTAGGATAATCTTTCTATCCCAAGATCCTTAACTTAATTCCACCTGCAAAGTTCCTTTTGCCATGTGAGGTAGTATATTTACAGGTTCCAGGGATTAGAATATGGACATATTTAGGTGAACATTTCTCTGTCTACCAGAGATGAAAATGCATGCACAGTGGTATCAAATTAAGTGCCCAAGTTCTATACCATGACAATACTCAGAGGCTCTGGAAGTCATGCTTTTTGAGGGACTGTCATTTTAATGATAAATACTTTTCAGTAACTGATACATGTCTAACAAAGTGCTCTATGCCAGAGATAAGTTGTGTAGATCCACTTCCTGTTTTTAAAGAAACTTCAGTCTAGTGTGGGTTTCTAAAAACTTTTTGACCATGATCCACTGTAGAAAATACATTTTTCTTTACAATGCAGTTCACATTTACTTCATGTGTATATGGGTGTTGGTGAAACAATTTCATAAAACAATTCACAGCCTAGTAGGAATCTAGCATTTTCTATACTATCCTTTTCATTTAAAGAAAAATGTATTGATCATCACCCTTTATTGTGCTTTTATTGACAAAAGATACAGGTAACTAAATGTATAAAGTATCTACTAATTTTATAGGTAAAACACATAGATACATGTATCAGAGTGTAATAAAATATTCAGATGCATTATTTAAGGTGAACCTTAAAATGTGAGTAACCATTGGCACTCAGAGCCAATGGGTGGAGTAGTCCAAGCAAAGAAGGCAAAACCTAAAAGTATTACCCAAAGTGGCATAGTCAGGAAACTTCAGTCCTAAGAGTTCAAAATGGCTGAAAAATAGGGTATAATTGGAAGCTTGTAAAGAGATGAGGCAAACAAGTAAGTTAGAAAGATGAACTAATCATGGGTCTGTTCGAAGGCTTTCATTCATTCAGGCTGTACCAATTGTGAGGTCCAGTTAGATCTAGATTGGGAATAAATGATGAATGAAAAGACAATGAATTTGCTCTCAATGAATTTAAACTTTATCATACAGGCAGTGGTTATGTCACTAAAAATTTGTATATAGAAAAAAAAACATAATGAATTTTGTATTTCAAAGAAACCTATAATTGAGAATGGATTTAGTGTGTACAGGTGAAAACTTTTGTCTAGTGAGAAATAGAACTAAGGCTATATTAGTAGCATGGTATCTTAGAGGGGATAGATTTTTAAAATATTAATAAGATAGAATGTATAGGATTTAGAGATTGGATATGAAAGCTTTGGGAAAGGAAAAATGGATGATGATTTCTGTATTCTTAACTTTAGTGACTGGGTGTAAGGAATCACCAATCAATGAAGAAGGACATACACATTAAAAGCAATTTTAGGGGGCTTCCCTGGTGGCGCAGTGGTTGAGAGTCCGCCTGCCGATGCAGGGGACACGGGTTCGTGCCCCGGTCCGGGAGGATCCCACATGCCACGGAGCGGCTGGGCCCGTGAGCCATGGCTGCTGAGCCTGCGTGTCCGGAGCCTGTGCTCCGCAACGGGAGAGGCCACAACAGTGAGAGGCCTGCGTACCGCAAAAAAAATAAAATAAAATGAAAGCAATTTTAGGATAACGGATACTAAGTCAATAATAAAAAAAATCAAATGGATACATACAGGAAATGGAAGAATATATAGATCTGGGCTACAGGAGAGCAGTTGGGGCTCAGATTGTGCATTGTTAAACTATAGGTGGCTTTTAACCAATGAAATTAGGATAAATCACCCAGGAAAAGTATGCAGAGAAAGGAGAGAAGAAAGGACAGATTCACAGATAGCAGCATTTAAAGGATGAGCAGAATGGGATATTTCACAGGTAATCTTGTAATGGGAGTGCAACGATAGTAAATAATACAGTTGTGTGATTAAAAAAAAGAAGAGTTTTGAGATTATATGGAGTGGTTGAAAGTGGATACAAGAGGTCATAGAAGATAAGAAGTGAAGAATGTCAACCCAACTTGGTTATTAGGATACCTCTGGTAGCATTAGTTGAACTGAAGTCTCAGAATGGTGAAGGCGGTGGACAGATTTTAGTGGACTGAGGAATAAAGGAGTAAAGAGTGTGAAGATGGTCACTGCAGCCTACAGTTTTCATAAGCCTGTTCTTGAAGGAAAGGTAAGAGGGAATTGCTTGAAGAGAGCACAGTATAGAAGGTTTTTGTTTTTAAGAGGGGGGCAACTTTGAAGTATTTTTTGTTTTAGGAAGAAAAATGTGGGAGTCAGATTAGAAGTTTTTAATGAAGTGTTTAAATAGGTACAATGAGAGCAAGAAGGACAGAATGTATATTGTGGCCAAAATGACCCCTTGCCCTTCCTGTTATAGTGTATGCTATTTGTACAGTAAAAACAAAATATCTTAACTGACTCTTACATTTTAAAAGCCTGAGTCCAGTTGATTGTTCACAGTAGAACTCGAGAGCTTTCCACTTTAATTTTTGGTTCTCTTCTCCTTCTCACTTGTAAAACCACCAAGGGCAATTAACATAAACAGGCCTGTGATACTCCTGACTTTGCAAGATAATTGACACAGCAGGAAATGCATTCTGGGGCAGACAGTTCCTAGAAGAGTGGGTGGAATCCTAATGGAAGACTGAGGAAGAGTAAGCAAGTTAATAATTCCAGTCTGTATATAGCTCTCACATCATTAAAGTCTCAAAGTTATTTTTAAAAGGCCAACAACCTGAAGAGAAATTTTTCCCTTTACTTCAGTTTCTTCAGGGACCTGGGCTTTCATTATTACTGTTGTTTTTGTCTGATAGTGGTGTTTATACAGACTTTCTAAAATAGTCTAAAAGCCAACCTAATTGCTAGTTTTGCATAACTTTCCAAGTTACTATTTAAGCAATAATGACCTTCAGACTGGATATTTTCTTGGCGTTAATGACCAGTGGAAAGCTTTGGTGGTCTGAGGTAAAGCTAGGGGCCTTTAATAGAGAACTGTCATTAACGGTCAGAAAATGTCTAACTGGGAGGTCATTAGTGTGATTATAAATCATAACAATGTAAAAAGGCAAAGAATTCAAAAGTTACAAGCTGAACATCAAGTTGCCATGGATACTGTATTTTCCTAGATACGGCAACCCAGAATACTAACCAAAGGAAGACAATTGTCAATTCTTATTATTCCATTTAGGGTTATAATTGCTGTTTGAATACAAATATTGGTCCGTAGAATCTGAAACAACTGACACTCCTACTGTATGAAGGTAAGAAGAACCTTTGGGCTGAAGCGGACCTAGGGAGATTATTCATTCCAATCTCTACTATTACAATTATGACAAGCTGAACTACATTAACATCTTCTTATGTTTACAGGTATCCAAAGAAGGAAAGTATAGCCATCTGAAGTAGGGGTGGATCCAGTTTTTGTGGAGTCTGAGGCTCATAGAATTTGAGTATTACTTTTAAAAGAAAAGAAATCCAAATTACTAATATAAAATACCCATTTTGCCAGTGCCCCCGACACAAGAAGAAATGTGACAGAGGCAAGCATTTTACTGATTGCCATTAAAAAGTCTTTCTCTTGCAAAATATACAAAATCATATGATTACATAACATATTGCAAGGGTGCTCCCCAATGTAAAATATGAAGGGCTTTTTCAATCTAAGGTGATTTCCTGTCAAGAATCCTAGAAGTTTAGACAGAGAAAGAAGCCAATAAATTATCCAATGCAACACCTGCACTGTACATGAGGAAACTCAAAAACCTTCAAGTGAGGAGAAGCTAACCAAGTCCTCTCATACTTTTCTGCCTCCAGGTACTTTAAGTCTTACTGGCATTTATAGGAGGGAGACTAACTGGAGCCTAAGTGACATTCTTTGGGAATTTCTGATGAACCAGTGAGGCAGATTAAAGGGAGCATATGCGCATGAAGCTTCTTGAGGAAATAAAACATCCTGGAAAAAAAAGAGCTAATTGTTAATTTAAAAAACAGATTGTGTGATGGAAACCACTAGCTGTTAAACTAAATTTCTTCTCCCCTTCTTTTAAAGTAAATGAATTGTGGCTGGAACATCTCCTCCCAAGTAGACCGGCAGGTCTTAGCCCCCTCTTGCAGCCAGGTTTTGCTCTGATTGCTGAGGGTCAATGGTAAATAAAAAATATAGAATTTCTCTTTTTATTTCAATGCATTGTGACAAGCCAGTGTAACTACGTGGTTTGAAAGAGGAGAATCTGGATACTTCTTATAGTAAATATTTAAAGACTATCTATTTCTTGTTTAAAACTGCTAATAGATATTTTCCTGCTAATAGATATTAGCAGGAAAATAGATATTTTCCTTGGCCTTTTCAAAACATATTAGTAAATGATTAAAATCTTAGAGTATGTAAATAACAAAATGTCTCAGAGAAGATCAATTGTAAAGGCATGAGTGTCCAATAAAAGCCAACCTGTGACATTGTAAATAGTTTATTAAATCTTTCTTATTAATTTTTTGACAATCTTGGTTTTAATTTTTAGATTATCACATTGGTCCTGTTATAATTTATTAATAAAAGGACTAAATGAGCCAGAAACATTTCCAAATAACATTGTCAAAATCATCTCTCTTTCCAGTCAGGTATAAAAGATACATGCATTTGTATGATCATTTCACTATTAACCCCAGAATTATTTTATTTTATCATATAAATTGGTATTGGTGTATATATATTACATACATTATACATACTGACCACACTCTCTCTCTCTCTCTCTCTCTATATATATATATATATATATATATAGAGAGAGAGAGAGAGAGAGAGAGAGAGAGAGAGAGAGATTGATTTTCACTTCTTGATCAAAATTCAATTTGTTTGAACAGCATTTCTTTCTTTTTTTTTTTTTTTTTGTGGTACGCGGGCCTCTCACTGCTGTGGCCTCTCCCGTTGCGGAGCACAGGCTCCGGACGCACAGGCTCAGCGGCCATGGCTCACGGGCCCAGCCGCTCCACGGCATGTGGGATCTTCCCGGACCGGGGCACGAACCCGTGTCCCCTGCATCGGCAGGCGGACTCTCAACTACTGCGCCACCAGGGAAGCCCTGAACAGCATTTCTTGATTAAATAAATTTTGATATTGACCTTCAGAGAAGAAAGTCGATAACTGCATAATATACCTCCAACCATAGCAACCAAATATTCAGACTTCTGTCAGCTGCACATCATCAGACTAGCATGGATGCCCATGAGATTGGCAGTTTTGCAGGGCTTGTCTAAAGGGAAAAGGGTTACATAGACTTATGAAAACTCTCAGGAGAAAATGAGAATTAAAAAGGTAAGAGCTGATTCTCAGATGCCTGAGTAGATCTCCTAATGACTAAAGAAACCACTGTGATTTCCAAAAGGAGGATTTCCACAAATGTCAAGTTTCTACGCCCTCCTCTTCTGCAGTCTGGTTCCTGTAGTTTTTTTTTTTTTTTTTTTTGCGGTACGCGGGCCTCTCACTGTTGTGGCCTCTCCCGCTGCAGAGCACAGGCTCCGGACGCGCAGGCCCAGCGGCCATGGCTCACGGGCCCAGCCGCTCCGCGGCACGTGGGATCCTCCCGGACCAGGGCACGAACCCGTGTCCCCTGCCTCGGCAGGCGGACTCGCAACCACTGCGCCACCAGGGAAGCCCTGGTTCCTGTAGTTTTGAAACTAGAGCATTTCTGAATGTGACTTTTTCTGAAATCAGACTTTTAGAGAAATTATTACCCTGTGCCTTCTCAGTTTTACATTCCAATCTAATTTATTATCTATTCCACTAACTCTTTTCAGAGAGGAGGTAACAACCACTGAACTCGGATCAAAAAGAATATTTTTCACCCACAAGTTCATCAGAATTAAAAGTCAAGACTTGTACAAAATAGTTCCTTTGAACATGATGTTCTTTACTTATTTGGGATTAGCGTAAAAACTAGAACTGTCTCCTGGTGATATGAGGTAGTTACTTTCGATCGCTGTTGCTTAAATTGCAATGACATTTTCTAAAGTTCTAACTCCAAGGACGCTAACCTGCGACTGCTGGGTACTGTCTGAGAAAGCACAATACAGGACATCAATAGAAGTAAACATATGGGGACCAGTTAATGCAGAGGGTAACACAGACCCCTTGACACCCTAAGGATATGAGCTCATTACTTCAAGAAGGCTAAGGTCAGTCCCTGTCTGTTTTCTACCCATTGAAAACCATGCCATCATTCAGCATAACTGACAAGTTACTTCTGCAAGGGGACTGTGCAATAAAATAGAATTTTCTCTGCATTTTTTAAAAAACAATATCCAAACACCCAAGCAATTCTGACAGTTTTGGGTGCTGACTGTATTATAAAGTCTCTGAATTACATTTCAAGCTTGACTTGGCTTCTTACACTTTTCTACAGCACTCAAAACAATTAAAAATATTTGGCATGTTTCTGGTATTGCATCTGGTGATTTGTGAACACTCACAGACACTTGAACACTGTCTTTTGGGACCCTAAAACATGATGATGATACCACATTTTCTTTTGGTTTGTGGGAACATTTACTGGAACTTGATACGAAATATGTGTACAATATTTGTATGGCACTAAAAGAAAACTGATATGTTGAAAATAATAATATATCTCCAAAACAGTAGATCATAATATAAAATATATATTCAGACTGGAAAAATCTAGATGCTTAATTCTGGAATACAATGCTCAACCAAGCCAGCTTTCCATAGTGGTAACTGTGAAAATTATATATTTTTCTAAATATAATCTCTACATTAGTCTTTTGGGGGAGGGTACCCTATACCTGTGTACATAAGATTCAGTGCTCAAATAATATGTTTTGGGTGGATTTTCTTTAATGACAATATTTTATTGATAATATTTCATCATTTGACTCATGTCCTTATGAAAATTTTTATCATTACTTTCACTAATACTTTCTTCAAAAGCCTCCATACCACCTACCATTTATTTCTTCATGTTCATTTCAACTTGTCCTTATGCTCAAATAGTAAAATACATAGCATGCTCTTAATAAATAACAGCCATAAATAGGGCTTCTTGTGGTTTTAGAAACATGACATCTTATCTCAAGGGCTTCTTTTATTCTGTTTTCATTAGAATGGCTTCCTATCTCTTCATATCTCAAAATCCTTAGCAAAATACATTTGCAAGTACAAATGTATTTGTATTACTGTCTTCCTCCCTCATTTCTTATGCAACTTGAAAAAAAAGTAAGGATAAGTATGTCACCTTTTATATAATATATTCCCACATTCTGTCATAATTTCTGTTATTTAATAGACATTCACTAAATGTTTAGGGAAAAAATAACGAGATAGATTAATGAATCCGCATGGGAAGTTTATAAGACAACTCATGAGTATATTTTGATCTTTGTGTAAAATACTGGGCAGGAATGAAATATTTCTTAACATTTTTTTCCCCAAATTCTATCTAAGGGGATATTTGAGGTCATGAAGTAAATTCACTGGGTAGAGTTGCATGTAGAGATATAAAAAGTCATTAAAGTTTTGGTAAATGGAAATGGATCCTATACATCAAAAAAATTTAACTACTATTTGATGGGATTATCACTTACACAAGATACTGGTAGCTGACATCAGCCTGTAGTTAGTTTATTTTCCAAGGACAAGGTGCTAATTAATATTTGTTAGTGATGATGAAATGCAAATATTTGAACAGAAATATTTTCTTGGTATTTTCATATAGACATTGATCAAGTGCTTTGGAGAAAATTTTTCTCTTCAATATGAAAAATTCAATGCTTTTGTAGCCAATGTAATCTGGTATATCATTGTGGAAAGCTAAATAATGCCCCCCAACAAAATCCACATCCTAATGCCTGAAATCTGTGAATATGTTACCTTATATGGCAAAAGGGACTTTGTGGATGTGATTAAAGATCTTGAGATGGGAAGATTATCCTGGATTATCTAGCTGGGCTCAATGTAATCATAGAGGGCCATACAAGAAGTAGGCAGGAGATCAGAGAGACAGAAGGTAACATGACATAGAAGCAGAGAGAGATTTGAAAATGCTATGCTGCTAGCTTTGAAGGTGAAGAAGGGGCCATGAGCCAAGGAAGCTGGTGATCTCTAGAAGCTAGAAAAGGCGAGGAACCTAGGCAAGCTGACACCTTGATTTTAATCTAGTGAAACTGATTTAAGACGTCTGACCTCAGAAATGGTAAGATAATAAATCTGCACTGTTTTAAGCCACTTAGTTTGTGGTAATTTGAGAAACAGTGGCAATAGAGAACTAATTAATACAATCATCATGAGAATTTTAACATACTCTTGGTGAGAATTTTACATTGAATATGTTCCTGTATATGTTTGTATATCATTCTTCCATTTTCTAGCAGTAAACTTTGTTCAGTGTTACATACAATTTTATGAATAGGCTAGAAGTATTTATTCATCCATTCCACAGGTGAAGTATATCTGGGTTGCTGTCAGGGTTCAGTTATCCCAGCAATAGTTCTGTGAATCATCTTATATGTTGATCCAGATGCACATGCGCAAGGCTGTCCATCTTTGCCAGAACTATACTGTCATAATTTCTCTGAAGTTAAAAAAAATACTATATATATATATATATATATATATATATATATATATATATATATATATATATAGAGAGAGAGAGAGAGAGAGAGAGAGAGAGAGAGAGAGGTATGAGGAATTGGCTCTCAAGATTATGGAGGCTGAGAAACCCCATATTCCGCCATCTGCAAACTGGAGATTTCCGGAAAGCCAGTAGTGTAATTTAGTCCAGAGAACCAAGGAAGTCAATGTTTGCATTGGTATAAATCCTAGTCCAAGAGCAGGAGAAGATGAGATGAACTGTCTCAGCTCAAGCAGTAAAGCAAGCAAAAAAAGCGGTGAATTTCTCCGCCTTTTGTTCTATTCGGGCCCTCAAGGGATTAGATGATGCCTACCCACATTGGGGAGAGCAATCTATTTTGGTGAGTCCACTAATTGGAATGCTAATCTCATCTGAAAACACTCTTACAGATACACTCAGAAATAAGGTTTAACCTGGGCACCCATGGCCACTCAAGCTGACACATAAAATTAATTATCACCAAGTGTTTCAATGCATCTATATTGAAATGGAATGAAGTGACACCTTTATAACATTGACTATTTGGATCCTATTTACTGTACCTAATAAGCTTTTATAATTTTCCATACAGAACTTGTATTTCTTTTGTTAGATTTATTCTTAGGTCTTTTTATTTTTGACATAAACAGTATACATATTTTTTCTAACTTTGCTCCTAGCATAGAGAAATATAATTGAGTTTGAATCCAGCAAACTAGATAAACTTTCTTATAAATTCTAATTTCTTACAAATTCTAATAACTTATTAGCAGTTTATTTATCTATATATACAAGAATACAATCTGTCTTTTTCCCTCTTATTTCTTATTCTTGCCTTAATAAGGTGGCTAAGAATGGACATGGTGAAAACAAGAAACTTTATCTTGTTCCCAATCTCAAAGGGAAAGCTTGGAACACTTCAAATTACATATGATGGTATTGAAATAGCTTTTGTTTTATTGTGGAATAATTTGAAAGTAGAACAAACAGGATTTTATGACAGATCTGATACGGCAGTGGGTAAAAAAATCTAATAAAACATGACTCTTTAGCTTGGTGTAATGTAGTTACTAGCCTAGGAAGACTGGAGGAAGGTATAAAGTCAAGAGCTCAGTTTAGGGCATGCTAAGTTTAAGACATATATTAGAAAGGCAAGTGGACATGTAATCAGTTAGATATATAAGCCTTGGTTATAGAGGAAAAGAATAAGTAAGAAAGAAAAAGAGGTGAATCATTAATTTTTTAAAGGCTATTAAAGCCATAAGATAGCTAGAAATACCAAGACATAAAGAGTAGATCAAGAAAAGGTTGACAGAAGTTTGGCCTGAAGCACTCCACCATTAATAGTTTGAGGTGAGGAAGAGAAGCAAAAAAATCTGTAAGGAGTGGTTAGAGAGGTGGCAGGAAAACCAAAAGAATGAGCAAAATATCCTTGAAACCAAAAGTAGAAAATATTACAGTAAGAAGGAAATTTGTTTAAACTCCAATCATTACTATACAAATAATGCTTCAATAAACATCCTTACATCTATATTATAGCTCATCCATAATAGCTTTTTTGGTAGACAAAAATCTTATAAATAGAATTTTGAGGAAAAAGCTACATTGATTTAAAACATTGATAGGTATTATTATACATCTGCTATAAAAAAAAGGTATCATACAAATATACATTTCTATCCCTGGTATAAGGGAATACACATAGGGAAATACACACCTTGCCTCAGATGCCTTTCAATAAAAGAGAAACTTTGGGAGGAAGTCAAAGACAGAGGCCGAAGTGGTTTGCCCATTTACTATCCCTGCTTAGGTTAGCTATCTCTGCTTTCAAATGAGCCAAAGAACTGCACCATTAAACAGTCAACTACAAAATTCAACTTATGACCAGGGACACAGTTGGTTTTCAATGAGACTTTTAATAGTAAGCAAAAGAATCATTTTGGAAGCCAGCAGGGAGAGGGTTATTACGATTATCTAAGAGATCAGTCATGGTCAAGAGAGCTTCAGATAAATCACATCCATTTCCAAAGCTATATGTTTCTACTCTTCAGACATCTAATTATCACTCGCACTATTTTTATTTTATCACATATGACCTATACTCCTAGCAGTTTAATATGTTTAAAGTCAATTCAGTTTCTCTTTTGCTTATATCTGTGTTAGGAGGAAAGTGTATATCACTATTGTGACTAGAGAGAAAGTATCACTTGCCATTAAAGGTAACTGCAAGAATAAATATAATCAATACAAGCAATGTTATTAAGTTTCAGGTTGATGGTATTGCCGGCCAAAGGCTTTGAACCTATGGCCCATAAAAAGGAAATTACCAAAGGTATATTTGTTTCTACATGGTATACTTATAAAATTGTAAAGGCATGGATTGAAAAGTTAAAGTCTGAATTTTAACTCACCATAGATTGCACGATTTATTCAGTGCAGTATCCTAGTCCATTAACCAAAGAAAAATAAGTCTCAACTCTTATTTTTCCATTAGAATTGTAATTGCTGCTGGATATGAATGTTAGTCCACAGAACTTGAAGCAAGCTTATCAGTGTCTATCTCATGAAACTATAATAACAAAAGTTTTGGTCTAAAATGAGCCCTGGGAGTCAGATGTTTTAAATCTCTTCCTATTTTTCTAGGAAAGGTTATACTTACACCATGTTATTGTCAAATGCCTCCAGAGAAGGACTTTAAAAATTCATTTTTATATAAATAATTTCAGATAATTTTATAGCTGAGAAGGGAGTCCAGAAATCGTCCAGTGCTTCACTTTTCAGGTGAAGAAAGCAAATCTGTGGATATGCTGGTGGATGCCCGAGAGTGGAAGAGGGACACACAGTGTGCTCAGACTGCAAGTCTATTCAGAACTAGCACGTCCTGGACATAGAACTCTACCTTAAACATCCTTTTTGTGTATTTTTTCATTTATATCAAAGTCTGAAAAAAATCTACTTTGATTTAATTGCTTTAAAAGGGAATAGGCAGATGATTATATACTTGTATTAATTTTGGAGATATTCACCCTAGTAAGGAAATTTAAAAGATAAGGACTATAGCCATGGCAGAACACAGAGAACAGATGGAGTGACATAGAGCCTAGGAAGAACTTCATGAAGATGCAAATGCTTTCCACCATGATTTTACACACCAAGATGTTTCCTGTTACACCAAATATACTGGCTTATTGCTTCACAAACAGATTTTGTGTGTGTGTGTTTGTATGTGTTAACAGCATAGACAGGCTATGAAGAAAAAGACAATATTCTTAATAATATGAATTATTCATTATTTTATATAATAAATATGTATAGAGTGCTTATTATGTTCTAAGCATTCTTTTTAAGTGCTGGGTAGGCGGCATTCCATTGATCAAATCATTGGCTTGGTTTGCCAATGATGCTTAGAGGACAAGGAACTAAACGGGCACAGTAGAGTATGAAAGAACTTTGGTTAAAGTCTCATAACAGTCATATCTTACATACTACATTTTTTTGTTTGTTTTACCTTAACCTTATGCCAGTTGAGAAACAGCTTTTACTAGGATGGAGTTGCATCTGCCGTTATGACTTCTGCCTCTAGCTAGTCCCATAAATCTTTCAAATTTCACACCTAGTAAATGTAGCTAAAACCAAGTAAACAAAACAATGCCCATGAGAATTGTTTGTTTTGTAACTTTAAGCATAAAATGTCTCTTTTGAAGCCTGACCTGTTTTTACAAGGGTAAGAACATGTAGCCTTCACCTTTAATATTGCAAACAAATCTCCACATTCCCCTGCTGGAGAGAATCAGCATTTTAACATTGATGAAGCTTTGTGCTGAGATGCAATCACCATCTGATAACTGCTCTGTCTGATACTAGTTGTCTTTTATTTACAGTTGCACTATCTAATCAAAGTAGTTTTGCTTCAGAACACAAATGTAATAAAAATAAAACAATCCCCTATTTTTCTCTTATATCTCTATTGCTCTTCAGTTTTCAATTAAAAGTTTATTTGTAGACAATTCTTAAAGTTTCTAGTAAACTCATTCCTGAGGAAAATAGCATACTCTCAATTGAAGTTATAAGTAGTATAGAAAACAGACATGATACAAAATACAATTCAACTTACTAAAAACATTATGAATTGACAACTTCTATATAGATCAGAGTCACACATGAACACCCAATTACTGTGTGTGTGTGTGTATGTGTGTTTTCATTGCAAACTGCTTAATGTCAGAAACCAAAAGAAAGCTAAGAAACACTAACTCCACATTCTGGTTGAGGTTTATTCTATCAGTGAAAATAACTTGTTATTATTCTTATTTATTTATTTATTTTAGGTGGCACTCAATCAGTTAATGGTTGCTTCAGGGAGGATACTGTGATTTCTGTCTTCATGTATATACAATGTATTAATATATCAACTGCAAGAGTATAATGAATATATATATACAGTTATAGAAAATATTAATAATGGTTTTCACTGCATGCTACATTATGAAGGCTTTTTCTTTACATTGTTTATTTGCCAATTTTAAACAATGGAAAGGTTTGACTTATTATCCATATTAAAATATTATATTTTACATTTTTATTGTCTCTTATGATGGAGCATAATTTAACTCATAAAAATGAGCAATTTGTTTCAAAAAAGGAAAGACTAAAGATCCAATGTAACAAGCATTTATAGATTGCCTCAATACTAGTCAAATATGGGAGACTTTGCAAAGTGGAAGAATCATAATCCCAGCTGATGTTTCTTTCTTTTTTTCAAGTCCAAGGGTAGCCCATATTACATTGTCATTGAACATGGGTTTGAAGCTTTGCATTTTTAAAATAATTTTGATCACACTTTCCTTCCAGAAAATACATTTTCTTCCCTTGACATTTCTCTTACCTTATATTTTCCAATTTTCACAATTGTGCTTTGGTTCTGTTCATTAAGTGTGGGAGTTTCTTTGTTCCTTTTTTTTTTTAACATCTTTATTGGAGTATAGTTGCTTTACAATAGTGTGTTAGTTTCTGCTTTATAACAAACTGAATCAGCTATACGTATACATATATCCCCATATCCCTGCCCTCTTGTGTCTCCCTCCCACCCTCCCTATACCACCGCTCTAGGTGATCACAAAGCACAGAGCTGATCTCCCTGTGCTATGCAGCTGCTTCCCCGTAGCTATCTATTTTACATTTGGTAGTATATTTAAGTCCATCCACTTTCTCACTTCATCCCAGCTTACCCTTCCCCCACCCTGTGTCCTCAAGTCCATTCTCTACGTCTGCATCTTTATTCTGGCTTGCCACTAGGTTCTTCAGAACCATTTTTTTTTATTGCATATATATGTGTTAGCATACGGTATTTGTTTTTCTCTTTCTGACTTACTTCACTCTGTATGACAGACTCTAGGTCCATCCACCTCACTGCAAATAACTCAATTTTGTTTCTTTTTATGGCTGAGTAATATTCCACTGCACATATGTGCCACATCTTCTTTATCCATTCATCTATCAATGGACACTTAAGTTGCTTCCATGTCCTGGCTATTGTAAATAGAGCTGCAATGAACACTGTGGTACATGACTCTTTTTGAATTACGGTTTTCTCAGGGTATATGCCCAGTAGTGGGATTGCTGGGCCATAAGGTAGTTCTACTTTCACTTTTTTGAGGAACCTTCATACTGTTCTCCATAGTGGCTGTATCAATTTACATTCCCACCAACAGTGCGAGAGTGTTCCCTTTTCTCCACACCCTCTCCAGCATTTATTGTTTCTAGATTTTTTGATGATAGCCATTCTGACTGGTGTGAGGTGATACCTCATTATAGTTTTGATTTGCATTTCTCTAATGATTAGTGATGTTGAGCATTCTTTCATGTGTTTGTTGGCAATCTGTATATCTTATCTGGAGAAATGTCTATTTAGGTCTTCTGCACATTTTTGGATTGGGTTGTTTGTTTTTTTGATATTGAGCTGCATGAGCTGCTTATAAATTTTGGAGATTAATCCTTTGTCAGTTGCTTCATTTGCAAATATTTTCTCCCATTCTGAGGGTTGTCTTTTGGTCTTGTTTATGGTTTCCTTTGCTGTGCAAAAGCTTTGAAGTTTCATTAGGTCCCATTTGTTTATTTTTGTTTTTATTTCAATTTGTCTAGGAGGTGAGTCAAAAAGGATCTCGCTGTGATTTATGTCATAGAGTGTTCTGCTTGTGTTTTCCTCTAAGAGTGTGATATTGTCTGGCCTTACATTTAGGTCTTTAATCCATTTTGAGTTATTTTTGTGTATGGTGCTAGGGAGTGTTCTAATTTCTTTCTTTTACATGTAGCTGTCCATTTTTCCCAGCACCACTTATTGAAGAGGCTGTCTTTTCTCCATTGTATATTCTTGACTCCTAAATCAAAAATAAGGTGACCATATGTGCATGGGTTTATCTCTGGGCTTTCTATCCTGTTCCATTGATCTATATTTCTATTTTTGTGCCAGTACCATACTGTCTTGATTACTGTAGCTTTGTAGTATAGTCACAGTCCGGGGGCCTGACTCCTCTAGCTCCATTTTTCTTTCTCAAGATTGCTTTGGCTATTCAGGGTCTTTTGTGTTTCCATACAAATTGTGGAATTTTTGTTCTAGTTCTATGAAAAACGCCATTGGACGCTTGATAGGGATTGTACTGAATCTGTAGTTTGCTTTGGGTAGTACAGTCATTTTCACAGTGTTGATTCTTAGAAATGAAGGAAACAATAGTAAAGATCAATAAAACTAAAAGCTGGTTCTTTGAGAAGATAAACAAAAATGATAAAACATTAGCCAGACTCATCAAGAAAAAAAGGAAGAAGACTCAAATCAACAGAATTAGAGATGAAAAAGGAGAAGTAACAACTGACACTGCAGAAATACAAAAGATCATGAGAGATTACTACAAGCAACTCTATGCCAATAAAATGGACAACCTAGAAGAAATGGACAAATTCTTAGAAAAGCACAACCTTCCAAGACTGAACCAGGAAGAAATAGAAAATATAAACAGGCCAATCACAAACACTGAAATTGAGACTGTAATTAAAAATCTTCCAACAACAAAAGTCCAGGACCAGATGTCTTCACAGGTGAATTCTATCAAACATTTAGAGAAGAGCTAACACCTATCCTTCTCAAACTCTTCCAAAATATAGCAGAGGGAGGAACACTCCCAAACTCATTGTACGAGGCCACCATCAACTTGATACCAAAACCAGACAAAGATGTCACAAAGAAAGAAAACTACAGGCCAATATCACTGATGAACATAGATGCAAAAATCCTCAACAAAATACCAGCAAAAAGAATCCAACAGCACATTAAAAGGATCATACACCATGATCAAGTGGGGTTTATCCCAGGAATGCAAGGATTCTTCAATATATGCAAATCAATCAATGTGATACACCATATTAACAAAGTGAAGGATAAACCCATATGATATCTCAATAGATGCAGAAAAAGCTTTCAACAAAATTCAACACCCATTTATGATAAAAACCCTCCAGGAAGTAGGCATAGAGGGAACGTACCTCAATATAATAAAGGCCATATATGACAAACCCACAGCCAACATCGTTCTCAGTGGTGAAAAACTGAAACCATTTCCACAAGATCAGGAACAAGACAAGGTTGTCCACTCTCACCACTATTATTCAACATAGTTTTGGAAGTTTTAGCCATAGCAATCAGAGAAGAAAAAGAAATAAAAGGAATCCAAATCGGAAAAGGAGAAGTAAAGCTGTCACTGTTTGCAGATGATATGATACTATATGTAGAGAATCCTAAAGACGCTACCAGAAAACTACTAGAGCTAATCAAGGAATTTGGTAAAGCAGTAGGATACAAAATTAATGCACAGAAATCTCTTGCATTCCTATACACTAACAATGAAAAATCTGAAAGAGAAATTAAGGAAACACTCCCATTTACTATTGCAACAAAAAGAATAAAATACCTAGGAATAAACCTACCTAAGTAGGGAAAAGACCTGTATGCAGAAAACTATAAGACACTGATGAAAGAAATTAAAGATGATACAAACAGATGGAGAGATATACCATGTTCTTTGTTACTTTAAAAAAAATTTATTGCTGTATAGTTGATTTACCATGCTGTATTAGTTTCAGGCATACAGCAAAGTGAATCAGTTATACATATACATGTATCCACTCGTTTTTTAGATTCTTTTCCCATATAGGCCATTACAGAGTATTGAGTAGAATTCCCTGTGCTATACAGTAGGTTCTTATTAGTTATCTATTTTATATATAGTAGTGTGTATATGTCAATCCCAATCTCCCAATTTATCCCTCCCCTGCTTATCCCTTGGTAACCGTAAGTTGGTTTTTTACATATGTGACTCTACTTCCATTTTGTAACTAAGTTCATTTGTACCCTTTCTTTAGATTCCACATATAAGAGATATCGTATGGTATTTATTTTTCTCTGTCTGACTTCCTTGACTCAGTATGGCTATCTCTAGGTCCACCCATGTTGCTGCAAATGGCCTTATTTTGTTCTTTTTTATGCCTGAGTATTATTCCATTGTAAATATGTACCACATATTCTTTATCCATTCCTGTTGATGGACATTTAGGTTGCTTCCATGTCTTGGCTATCGTAAATATTGTTGCAATGAATACTGGAGAGCATGTATCCTCTTGAATTATGGTTTTCTCTGCATATATGCCCATGTGTAGGTTTGCTGGAACATATGGTAGCTCTATTTTTAGTTTTAAGGAACCTCCATACTGTCCTCCATAGTGGCTGTACCAATTTACATTCCCACTAACAGTGTAGGAGGGTGCCCTTTTTTCCACACCCTCTCTAGCATTTATTGTTTGTAGATTTTTTGATGATGGCTATTCTGGCCGGTGTGAGGTGATACCTCATTGTAGTTTTGATTTGCATTTCTCTATACTGATGTTGACCATCTTTTCATGTGCCTCTTGGCTATCTGTATGTCTTCTTTTGAGAGAAGTCTATTTAGATCTTCCACCCATTCCATTTTTTGATTGGGTTGTTTGTTTTTTTGATATTGAGCTGTGTGAGCTGTTTGTATATTTCGGAGATTAATCCCTTGTCGGTCTCTTCATTTGCAAATATTTTCTCCCATTCGAAGGGTTGTCTATTTTTTTGTTTATGGTTTCCTTTGCTATGCAAAGGCTTCTAAGTTTAATTAGATACCATTTATTATTTTTTGTTTTTATTTTCATTACTCTAGGAGGTAGATAAAAAAGATCTTGCTGCGATTTATGTCAGTGTGTTCTGCCTATGTTTTCGTCTAAGAGTGTTATAATATCCAGTCTCACATTTAGTTCTTTAATCCATTTTGAGTTTATTTTTGTGTAAGGTGTTAGAGAATGTTCTAATTTCATTCTTTTACATGTAGCTGTCGAGTTTCCACAGCACCATTTATTGAAGAGACTGTCTTTCCTCCATCGTATACTCTTGCCTCCTTTGCTGTAGATTAATTGGCCATAGGTGCGTGGGTTTGTTTCTGTACTTTCTATCCTGTTCCCTTGATCTATATTTCTGTTTTTGTGCCAGTACCATACTGTTTTGATGACTGTAGTTTTGTAGTATAGTCTGAAGCCAGGGAGCCTGATTCCTCCAGCTCTGTTTTTCTTTCTCAAGATTGCTTTGGCTATTCAGGGTCTTTTGTGTCTCTATACAACTTTTAAGATTTTTTTGTTCTAGCTATTTGAAAAATGGCATTGGTAATTTTATAGCGATTGCATTGAATCTGTAGATTGCTTTAGGTACTATGGTCATTTTGACAATACTGACTCTTACAATCCAAGAACTTAGTATATCTTTCCATCTGTTTGTGTTGTCTTTGATTTCTTTCATCAGTATCTTATAGTTTTTGGAGTACAGGTCTTTAGTCTCCTTAGGTAGGTATATTCCTAGATATTCTTTTTGATGTGATGCTAAATGGGATTGTTTCTTTAATTTTTCTTTCTGAACTTTCATTATTAGTGTATAAAAATGCAACAGATTTCTGTGTATTAATTTTGTATCTTGCAACTTTACCTAATTCATTGATTAGCCCTAGTAGTTTTCTGGTAACATCTTTAGGATTTTCTATGTATAGTATCATGTCATCTGAAAACAATGGAAGTTTTACTTCTTCATTTTCAATTCAGATTCCTTTTATTTCTTTTTCTTCTTTGCTTGCTGTGGCTAGGACTTCCAAAACTATGTTGAACAAAAGTGGCCAGAGTGAATAAAAGACGACATACAGATGGCCAAGATGCACATGAAAAGATGCTCAGCATTGTTAATTATTAGAGAAATTCAAATCAAAACTACAACGAGATATCACCTCACACCAGTCAGAATGACCATCATCGAAAAATGTGTAAACAGTAAATGCTGGAGAGGTGTGGAGAAAAGGGAACCCTCATAAACTGCTGATGGAAATGTAAATTGCTACAGCTACTATGAGAACAGTATGGAGGTTCCTTATAAAACTAAAAATAGAGCTACCATATGATCCAGCAACACCACTCTTGGGCACATATCTGGAGTAAAACATGATTTGAAAAGATACTTGCACTGCACTGTTCATTGCATCACTGCTTACAATAGTCAAGACATGGAAGCAACCTAAATGTTCATCGACAGAGAAATGGATAAAGAAGATGTGGTACATATATCCAATGGAATATTAATCAGCCATTAAAAAGAATGAAATAATGCCATTTGCAGCCATGTGGATGGACCTGGAGATTATCATATTAAGTGAAGTCAGACAGAGAAAACAAATATCATATGATATCACTTATATGCAGAATCTAAAAAAAAATGATACAAATGAACTTATTTACAAAACAGAAACAGACTCACAGACTTAGAGAACGAAATTATGGTTATCAGGGGGGAAGTTGTGGGGGATAGATTGGGAGTTTGGCATTAACATGTACACACTGCTATATTTAAAATAAAATGACTTTCCATGACAAAAATAAAACATCAGTGATTCAATAAAAAAAAAATAAAATCTGTATCTTCTTCTGCAAATCTGCTAAACCTCCATTCACCTAATTGCTCAATATATAGTCTCATTAATTATCCTTAGCTCCTTCCAAATTTTGCTCATTCTGCAACCCTCTGATACCTTTAATCCTACTTCCTAAAGAATCCCCAATCCATCCACTGTTTTCCATCCTCATTGCCACACCCCAAGTCCCTACTTCAGTAATTTATTTCCTAGACTGCACATATAGACTCTAACTGATATCTTCACATCTATCATCTACTTGTGACTACTTCCCAATCTTTACATACTGAGTCTCCACAACAGCGCTAAAACTATCTTTTAAAATTATAAAATAATCTCATAATTTCCCTGATACAAACTAATCAAGGATTTCCCATTGCCTTGGAATAATTTCAGAATCTTTAACATAGATTATAATATTGTTTGGCACCAATGCTACCTCCTTCTCCAGCCTCATGCATAACGTCCTATAGGTTGGCTTCTCCACCTCTGCTCTACTGGGTTTTTCTTAGGTTCTTGAACATACCAGACTCTCTCAAGGTCCTAGGCTTTTATACCTGTAGGTCTTTTTTCTCCTGGATAAATACCTATCTATTTAAGTCTTACCTATCTATTTAGCTAACTCAAACTCATTTGATAGAGTTCAATTCAAGTATTAATCTGCCTATTCAGGCAAAACTTGATGAGCATCTTTATGTATCACACACAGTCACAGATGCTGGGAAAATAGTGCTGGGCAAAGGAAATATGGTGTCTTTTCTTACCCACAGGCCTAGGTTTTAACAGCCATATCCATGAAATGTTGTGAAGATTTTTCCACAGCAATTACATGCTGGAACTAATTTCATTAATTATATTTTTATTATTTACTTAATATATATCTTTTCCACTAAATGTTGAGTTCCATGGACACAGAGATCAACTGTTTAGTATATATTCAATGAATAGTTTTTAACTGACACTTACCAATATGCTAAAAGAAAATCCCCAGATGATACCCAAACTCTTTGCCATTGTATATAAAGCCATTAAAGTCCCGACCATGAATTTTCACCTGTCTACTAAAACTCCCTGAATTCTAGCCATAAATTACATTCAGTTTCTTAAACCCACCTTGTGTTTCTTATTTCCAATCTTTACACAAACCATATCCTTTATCTTGAATGCCCCTCTCAACTTATTTGCTTGAATTTCTACATTTTTTTTTCAGCCTCTACTTCATGGGTACATTCATAAAGCAATCCATAAATTGTGAATCTAAGTTGTTTGAGAAGCCATGAATATAGAGATAATTCTAAAGATTCAACTGCAACAGAAGAGACTAAGATGAAAGTAGTGATCTCTTGATATTTGCATCATATTCTAGTGCATGGTAGACAACTATATGAAGAATGGGAGAAGTTGCTTTGCGTAGATGAAGTAGATGTCCAAGATGGTAGTTGGAAGTGCCAAAGGAGAATGAAAAAAGGGTTCCTGGTTCCTGTCCTTGAAGAATCCACAGTATAGTGGGAGATAGAGAGTGGCTAATATATAAAATTATGGTCATGGAACTTCCCTGGTGGTCCAGTGGTAAAGAATCCACCTCCAATGCAGGGGATGTAGGTTCGATCCCTGTCAAGGAACTAAGATTCCACATGCCTCAGGGCAACTAAGCCCATGCACCACAACTAGAGAAGAGAAAAAAAACCCCACATGCCACAACTAGGGAGAAGCCCGCGCACCACAACAGAGCCCGAGCGCCACAACGAAAGATCCCACATGCCCCAATGAAGATCCTGCATGCTGCAACTAAGACCTGACACAGCCAAAAATAAATAAAATAAATTTTAAAAATGATATATGTTAAAGAAAATATAAGAAAAAAGACTAAAACATACATATTTCTGGGTTATTAAAGAAAGTTTCATAAAAATGACTCCATTAGATGAGTGAGATATATGTGAGAGTGATCAAATTTGAGGAATAGAGGTGAAGCAAAATAACCCAAAATTCCTAATAGTGACTGAGTTGAGTGAAGAAGAAGGGAGAAGAGAAGTCCTGAAAGAAACACATTTGTAGAATAAATTTGCATTCACTCTCTATTCAGTTTTCTGGGGCCTAAAGCTTATATAATTATGAGGCCATCTTTCAGAGAAAGAATATAAAATTACAATACAAAATTAGGTGTAAACCAAATATTCATTACAATGAGAAAAGAAATTACACCACTTACAAATAACATGAATGTTGCAAAATTCAGCAAATAACAGTATTTTTCAATAGTTTTTTTATTTGTGACAATTTACATAAATTAAAATATGCAAATTGTAGTAGAGATTTTGGTGAGTTTTGACAAATGTATATACTTAAGTAATCACCAATCCAGTCAGGATATAGAACATTTCTATTAGTCCTGAGTTTCCTTATGCCCCCTTCCAGTCAATTCCCACTCCCAAAGGCAATCGCTGTTCTAATTTCTATGATCATAGATTACTTTTACCTGATCTTGAACTTCACAAAAGAAATCATTGAGTAAACTTTTTATGTATATGCATAATCTATTTTGCTCAAGATTCATCCATGTTGTTGTATGCATCAGTAGTTTGTTTTTAAATCTGTGTTTATTCCATTGTAATAATGTGCCACAGATTTCTTACCTATTCTATTAATATAAAACATTTGCATTATTTCCATTTTAAGGTTTTATGAGTTAAGATGCTATGAACATTTACATACTTAACTACAAGCCTTTGTTGTGACACAAGTTTTCACTTTACATGAGTAAAAACTAATGGGCTTTCATTTAACATAATTGAAAATAATCGGTCATGGAGGCCAGTTTATGTTTAATTATACAAAAATCTGTTAAACTGATTTTCAAAGCAGTCATGTTATTTACATTCCCAACAGAAATCCAGAAGTTCCAGTTTTTCTAAATCCTTTCTCTTCTTTTAAATATGAAGTACTACTTAATTTTGTTTGTAATTTACATTTCCATGATATTTATTGATGCAGTCAATTTGTGCATAAAAAGATTATGCTCAACATCAGTAGTATCATAGAAATGCAGAACATTTTAATTTTGGTTAAATCCAGTTGATAATTTTCTTTCATTGTTAGTGCATTTTTGCACTGTTAGAGAAATCTTTCCGTACAATGAGATTGGTTATTCATTCTCCCATTGAGGGGATATTTAGATTGTTTCTATATTTGAGATATTATGAGTAGAACTGCTGTGAACATTAGTACATTGTTGTAAAGACTTTGATACATTTGTACATTCATATATAAGTCTTTGAAATGACATAATTATTCATTTATCCTGGGTAAATTCCTAGGAAGCAAACTACACTTCACCAACTACATTTTTCTGTGAAATATTTATTCATGCCCTTTTTAAAACTGGGTTGTTTATCATTAATTTCTATATACTCTTCCTGTAGTATGGAATCAAGTACTTTTTAAGATATATGTATTGAGAATATGTTCCCTAAGTCTATGGCTTGCTTTTTCATTTTCTTATCAGTGTTTTTGATGAGCAAAACATTTATTTTGGTGAAGATCAATTTATCTATTTTTTCTTTTATATTTGGTGACTTTTTGTCATATAAGAAATTTTGCCTATAACAAAATCAAGAAAATATTTTTCAATGTTTTATCAAGAAGACATACACATTTAGATTTCATGTTTATGACTATGATCCATCTCAGATATTTGTGTATGTTCTGAAGTAAGTGTCAAGATAAACATTTTTTTCCCATATGAATATACAGTGGTTCAAGCAGAATTTGCTGAAAAAAATTTCCATTCTGATTGGAATATCATGGAGCATTTGACAACAATCAATTTTCTATATAGGTAAGAAGGCACTTATGGACTCTTTATTCTTATTGATCTATTTACCTATTAGACAATATAATATTGACTTAGTTATGGTAGGTAGTAAGTTTCATTTTTAGTAAACACCTTTAAATTTACTCAACAAAATATGCAATATTTGGAAAGATTTTTTAGGCAACTCTAGGAAAAAAATGCATATTAAAAAAATACTACATTTATTAGAAAAATTAGAGCCAAGAAACTGATTAAAATATATGAATATGTGCATTCTGTTTATGATCTTTTTTTTTTTTTTGGTACGCGGGCCTCTCACTTTTGTGGCCTCCTCCGTTGCGGAGCACAGGCTCCGGACGCGCAGGCTCAGCGGCCATGGCTCATGGGCCTAGCCGCTCCGTGGCATGTGGGATCTTCCCGGACCAGGGCACGAACCCGTGTCCCCTGCATCAGCAGGCGGACTCTCAACCACTGCGCCACCAGGGAAGCCCTATGATCTTTCTTAATGTTCAGAAAATTAATATGAAATTTTTGACCACTTGCTTTAATTTATACAGATACAGTATTATTATAAATTACTTTATTTTTTATTTTCTTATGGAAATATTTTCTATTGAGAAATTGCCAAACTGTTATTCAGAGTGTCTATACCACTTTTATTCCCACCAGCAATATATGAGTGGCCCAGTTTTTCAATAACCCGACCAGCGTTTGCTATTTTCACTATTATTTTTAGCCATAAGTGTGTAATGATATCTCATTGTGGTCTTAATTTCCAAGTGTATGTCATTTTTAGTGAAATGGTTTTCGTATCTTTTGCTTATTCTCTAATTGGTTTGTTTAGTTTTCTTACTACTGAGTTTTTAGAACTCTTTTTATTCTAATACTAGTGCTTTGTCAAATATGTGTTTTGCAAATATTTTCTCTCACTCTGTAGCTTGTATTTTCATCCCTTTTACAGAGTCTTTTTCAGAGCAAGCCTTTTAGTTTTGATTGGGTCAAATTTATAATTTCTCCCTTTTATCAATATTACTTTTGGTGTCAAGTTTAAGAACTTTGTCTAGTCCTAGATTATGAATATTTTTCCTATTTTTTTCTAAAAGGTTTATAGCTTTACATTTTTATATTTTACATTTAAGTTCATGATCAATTTTGAGTTAAGGTCTAAGGTACATATTGAGGTTCATTAAATTTTTTGTCTACAAATTTTCTATTGCTCTATTTGTTAAAATGGCTATCTTTCCCCCACTGAATTGCTTTTTCTCTGTTGTTAAAATCTGTTGGGAATATTTGAGTGGGCTCTCTGCTGTGTCCCACTAACACCTGTAGGAAAGGGGAAGTGAAGTGATTTAGTGATTAGCCACAGCTCACACTAACTCATTAAGTCTCATTCCTAACTTATGGAGGTACAGAGGCTCAGCTCACCTTGTACTCTGCTGACACACTACCCTGGTGGGGGAATCAAAACACTACTTGCTTCTGCTGCAGAGTGTACAAAAGATAACTCCCTGCATGCTCTGTCAAAACCACCCAACTGGGAAAATCAGAGTGACACTTCTTGCTTTCATAGAGGGGATAAAATATCTGCTTCCCATTCCTGCCACTGAAGTTATGTTTTTCCATTTATGTTTGGGTAGGGTAGGGTAATTACTGCTCAAATGTTTTCTATTCTGTTAGGCTACCCTTTTCCACTTCCATTGATTGGAAAGAAAAGATTTTTCTTGGAGCTTTTTTTCTCTGTGCCTATTGGTGGTTATGCTTCCCTCCTGGGATAGAAGGAAGGCAATAAGGTAACCCAGGGAACTCGCTGCCTTGTGGTTGGTCAACTCCTGAAGTCCCTAGGAAGTCCACCTTCTTTTTTTCCACTGGTAAGAGTCTTACTTTCCTTATTTGTGCTGTTATGTCCAGGATTTTTGGTTGTAAGAGGGAGGACCTGGGAAGAATGGTGCTACTCCATCTTAGAACTAAAGTCCTCCAAATTTTTGTTTGAATATTAGAAAACATTTATATTGTCAATATATAATATGGCAATATATATTCAATATTTGTTAAATGTAAAAATGCGATTTAACGTTAATATATGATTGTATTTCTTTTTACATAAAAACAGGTATTTGAAAGGGATACTTTGGCTCAATCTTTTTTGTTAAACTATTATGTTCAGGAATTAGTTCAGAAAGCTTTGTAATTTTATCATTTCTATATTAAATATATTTCACATGTGATAAGTTTTACCTTTTCTTATGATTCCAAATATTGAGTCTATGAGGGCATTGATTGCACATGTACTTCTTTTTTTATGATTCAGAAGTCATTTTTAAATTTTATTTATTTATTTATTTATTTTTTATACATCAGGTTCTAAGTTATCTATTTTATATATATTAGTGTATATATGTCAATCTCCCAATTCATCCCACCAACACCACCACCACCACCCACTTCCCCCCCACACATGTACTTCTATTATAAATATAGGACTCCTCTAAAACATGCAAATATCTCTGGCAATCTTAAATTTATATTACCTGAATGTGTCACAACATATGGTAAAATCACATAACTAAAAGTCATAGTAGATTCCATCTGAACATATATTTTAAATTATTCCCTGTTCTTTTTTTGTTGTTGTTCTTGTTGAAATGCTTTGGGAAACAACCTTATGCATACAAATAGGAGAATTAGATTCAATTTTTCCATGTTAGTATTTTTAAAATGTAGATTTACTTGCCCACTTTATAGTTTACATTTATACCATATTAATGTTTTGAAAATTTCCTGATCTTTTTAATGAACTTTTACTGTGATATTTTTCATCCTGTAGGATTGAGGATATATACATCTGTTATGTAATTGTCTTTTCACTAGCTGTTGTTCTATTTATAGAACATTGCAAAAAAATTGACAATTCTTAAAATAATCTTTAACATTTGCAATCTCAATGATACATTTGCCATGATGCTATTATATGAAACTATAAAAATATCTAGTTTAGTAAGTTATAAATGATTATAAAACCTCTATGGACCTCTTATGATTTAAGTAATCTCCTAGGTCACATTCTGGATCCAAGACTGGCTTCATATTCATTCCTCATTTTCTAATTGCAGGTTACAGATGTTTAAATGTATTTATCTTCTATAGAACTAGCTTCCTTCTTCCCTGAGGCTATTGAAAATAAGCTCTTTTCCATATGAGGGTATTATCACTAACCACCAATGGAAAATAGGGAATAACAAAAAGCTCAACATGAGACAAGTTTCCAGAATCTTACATAGCCATCCCCACCTCCTTTGTTGTTCTTGTTGTTTCTTCCTTATTTTCCTCTTTGAAAAACCACAGGAATCATTTGTTTCTTGTTTTCTCCATTCTATTACTATTACTATGGGAAAAACTGGTTTCTCTTCCTCTCCAGAGTTCCTCAAAATTTGTTCCGCTTAAATTTGCCTTTCCTCTAACAAAACCAAAAGTTACTGAAGAAATCAACTATTACGGTCCTTTGCTTAGATGCTACTAGAATTACAAAAGTGTTTTCAGCAATCTCAGCTACTCTTTATTTATTAAGAAAATAAGTCACCCTATACAATGTGTTTTTAAAAATCCTATTAATATTTGCAATGTTTGGAAAACAGAGGATATGGCATTGGTGGTTGGAGAGTTATTGCAATGCATCATCTGCTCTCCCTCATGATAATAATTCTGCAAAAGATTTACCAAATGGAATACCACATAAGTAATCCCAACTTTTAAAAGGTAACAGAAAAACTGTAAGATATTGATGAAAGAAATCAAAGGTGATGCCAACAGATGGAGAGATATATCATGTTCTTGAATTGGAAGAATCAATATTGTCAAAATGATTATAGTACCCAAAGTAATCTACAGATTCAATGCAATCCCTATCAAATTACCAATATCATTTTTCACAGAATTAGAACAAAAAATTTTATAACTTGAATGGAAGCACAAAAGACCCTGAATAGCTAAAGCAATCTTGAGAAAGAAAAACAGAGCTGGAAGAACCAGGTTCCCTGACTTCTTCAGACTATACTACAAAGCTACAGTAATCAAAACCATATGGTACTGGCACAAAAACAGAAATATAGATCAATGGAAGAGGATAGAAAGCCCAGAGATAAACCCATGTACCTATGGTCACCTAATCTATGACAAAGGAGGCAAGAATATACAATGGGGAAAAGACAGTCTCTTCACTAAGTGGTGCTGGGAAAACTGGACAGCTATATGTAAAAGAATGAAGTCAGTACATTTTTTAACACCATGCACAAAAATAAACTCAAAATGGATTAAAGACCTAAATGTAAGACTGGATACTATAAAACTCTTAGAGGAATACATAGGCAGAACACTCTCTGACATAAATCACAGCAAGATCTTTTTTGATCTACCTCCTAGAGTAATGAAAATAAAAACAAAAATAAACAAATGGGACCTAATTAAACTTAGAAGCCTTTGCCCAGCAAAGGAAACCATCAACAAAACAAAAAGAAAACTCACGGAATGGGAGAAAATATTTGCAAATGAAGAGACTGACAAGGGATTAATCTCTAAAATATACAAACAGCTCATGCAGCTCAATATCAAAAAAACAAACAACCCAATCAAAATATGGGCAGAAGATCTAAATGGACATCTCTCCAAAGAAGACATACAGATGGCCAAGAGGCACATGAAAAGATGCTCAACATCAGTAATTATTAGAGAAATGCAAATCAAAACTTTAATGAGGTATCACCTCACATGGGTCAGAATGGCCATCATCAAAAAATCTACAAACAGTAAATGCTAGAGAGGGTGTGGAGAAAAGGGAACTCTCATCAACTGTTGATGGAAATGTAAATTGGTACAGTTAGTATGAAGAACAGTATGGAGGTTCCTTATAAAACTAAAAATAGAGCTACCATATATATGATCTAGCAATCTACTCCTGCACATATATCCAGAGAAAACCATAATTCGATAGGATACATGCACTCCAATATTCATTACAGCACTATTTACAATAGCCAGGACATGGAAGCAACCTAATGTCCATCAACAGAGGAATTGATAAAGAAAATGTGGTACATATACACAATGGAATATTACTCAGTCATAAAAAGAACAAAATAATGCCATTTGCAGTGACATGGATGGACCTACAGATTGTCATACCGAGTGAAGTGTGTCAGACAGAGAAAAACAAATATCATATTTTATTGCTTATATGTGGAATTTAAAGAAATGTTACAAATGAACTTAGTTACAAAACAGAAGCTGAGTCACAGACGTAGAAACAAACTTGTGGTTACCGGGGGTAAAGGGCAGGGGAGGGATAAATTGGGAGATTGGGATTGACATATACACACTACTATATGTAGAATAGATAATTAATAAGAACCTACTGAATAACACAGGGAACTCTATTCAATGCTCTGTAATGATCTATATGGGAACAGATTCTAAATAAAAGTGGATATATATGTATATGTATAACTGACTCACTTTGCTGTACAGCAGAAAGTAACACAATGGTGTAAATCAACTATACTCCAATAAAAAAAATTTTTAATCTAACCGAGTCACATTTACTATGAAATTAAATGTTTTCAAGCACTTCATCTACTAACATGCATATGTCCTTTCCAAGCTTTGAAGATGTCACAAACCATGTTCTCCCACTGTTCAGTATTTCTAAGATTTATAAAAACAAAACACCTGAATGATGTTCAGTTTAGACTGCTAACTCTTTCCAACTGAAAACATTTAAAAAAAATCAATATAATTTACCATATCAACATGCAAATCATTTGATGCAGAAAAACCTTTGATAAAAATGCAACACCCATTCATGATAAAAACTCTCAGCCAACTAGGAATAGAGAGAAATTATCTCAACTTGGTAAGGAGCATGTACAAAAAGAGTAAAGGTAATATCATACTTAATGATGAAAGACTGGATGCTGTTCTACAAATATTGAGAACAAGGCAAGAATGGTCACTCTAGCCACTCTTATTCAACATGTTAGTGAAAGTTCCAATCACTGAAACAAAGGAAGAATAACAAATAAAAGGCACAAAGATTGGAAAGGAGGAAATAAATCTGTGTTTGCATGTATGACATGTTTGTCTATGTAGAAACTCTGAAGGAATACTAAAAGAATACTCCTTAGAACTAGTGAGTTCATCATGACTGTAGGATACACAACCACACAAAATATTGTATTTCCATATACTAGCAATTGGCACTTGGAAAAAATTATTAAAAAACATATCATTAAAATTACCCCAAAGAAAATGATGTACATAGGTTAATAAGATACATTCAAAATATACACACTTAACAAAATTTGTATAGGGTTTATATTGTAAAAATTACAAAATTCTGATGAAAGAAATCAAGGAAAGCCTAAATAAACGGAGAAGCATAATGCAGTCATGAATGGGAAATAAAATAATAAAGATATAAATTTTCCTCAAATTAATCCATAAGTTTAATGTAATTTCTATAAAACCTGAGCAATGAATTCTCAAATCTCTGGTCTTATGAGTTGGAATCAGGGGTTTCCTGATCATGTGCCTGGCTCTTGGAACTCTGGGGCCACAGAAAGTTTGTCTCTTTTTTCTGGTGATAAATTTAAATAAATATTCCTTTAATTATGGAAAAAAAACCACATGAGCAATGCTTTTTGCAGACATATAAAAGATGATAAAATTTTTATATGGAAAGAAACAGGACCCTGAATAGCTAAAACACATTTGAAAAAGAAGAATAAAGTAGGAGGAATAACTCCACCTAACATTAAAGCCTATTAGATAGCTACAGTAATAAAGACAGTGTGATATTTGTAGAGAAGTAGACACATAGATCAAGAGAACAGAATACAGAAACCAGAAATAGATTCACTCAAATATTTCCAACTTATTTTTGACAACTGAGCAAAAGCAATTCAATGGAAACAGGCATTTTAACAAATGAAGCAATTGGAAATACATAGCCCAAAAAAGTGAATTTCAATCTAAACCTCAGATCTTCACTAAAAATTGATCCTAGGGCTTCCTTGGTGGCACAGTGGTTGAGAGTCCGCCTGCTGATGCAGGGGACACGGGTTCGTGCCCTGGTCCGGGAAGATCCCACATGCCGCGGAGTGGCTGGGCCCGTGAGCCATGGCCGCTGAGCCTGTGCATCCGGAGCCTGTGCTCCGCAATGGGAGAGGCCACAGCAGTGAGAGGCCCGCGTACAGAAAAAAAAAAAAGAGAGAGAGAGAATGGCTCTCGATGTTAAGAATGCAACATTCTGCTCTTGCAGGCATACTGTCCAGGCATTAATATGCAAGTGAATGGGGCATTATGTGGCATACACGTCCCTGGGCAGCTGCTATGGCACTGCTCAACTATATAATATAGATGCATATGGAACACCTGGAAACTAAGAGAAGTGTGAACCTTTGAGAAAAAGTTATGTTTCCTAAGCACTCCCAAGTGTGAAGGTTTCATTATTATCTTGTAAGTAAACCATACCCCAGGCTTCCATGGCCTGGGGATATACCTAACATAGTAACATTAGTCAAATAAATGCAAGCCTTGCTGTTTTATATTTGGTATTTATCCAATCCATCTCTCTATCCATAATTGATGGAAAAATCATTTTTGGAAACTACCTAAGATGTTATTTTTAACTTCAATAACAATTATTACATTATGTGTGGGAAATAACATATCAATAAAGAAAATTAGGAAAATAGAGAAAAGCACACAGAAACGTAAATTGCAAGGTAGTCCCAGCATCCAGTTATTAGTCAAGTAGTATGTAACACATGTATCATGGATATATATTTATATATTATTATGATGATGATTATATAAAAAGCCTTTGCATATTAAAAAGAACTCCTTGAAATTGATGAGCCTTTCATTTGCATAGGGTTTTTCAATGCAATTTTTCAATTTAATATTTTAATGTAACCACTTCTATCAGAATTTTTAATTATAGTCTTTATCTTTGGTGTCATGTTTTGAGAGCCTTTGCTACCTCTAATTTACAAAGCTATCCATAGTTTCATCTAAAACTCTCAGTTAGCCCTTTACTGTTACATCCAGTATACCTGGAATTTATTTTTATTTATTTGTTAATGAAAGGATTTGATTTTATTTTTAACTAAGAATAGTAATCAATGATCCTAACATCATTATTTAAGTAAGCTATCCATTTCCTACTGATTTCAAATTCTATCTTTATTACAGTATAAATGCTGATGTTCCCCTTTGCCTTTGTGTGAGACTTAACACATTTTTCCATTGATAAAACTCTATTGTTGTTTGAATACAATAAAGTTTTAATTATTAGAAGGCTATAGTACTTTTTAAAATGTGACAGGTCATTTTATTAAATTTTTCAGTTCTTTCTTGACTATTCTCATTCAATTTGTTTGATATATTTTACAATCATATTATCAAGTTCTCCAAAACTGCCTTTGTGATTACCTTTGCTATTATATTTACATTTATGATTGCTTTAAAAGAGGATCACTTTCTTTTTTATTTTTGTCATCTTTCCTTGATTATGGTATGTCTCTCCTTTTTTTAAAATACCTTATTAAATATCTTACCTTATACTTTTTAATACTAGCCATAAATATTTCTTGACGAGCTTACTGGTGTTATTTTACACCTTTGCTTGTTTTTAGATATTGGATCTCTTACCCTTTTAAGTTTCCCACTTGATTTTCTAACAAACTATTGCTTTGAAATTATTTTGTATGAACACTACTTTTTGAATGTTTACTTTCTTTATAGCGCTCAGATTATTTAGTATTTTATTTAGTCAAGCTACATTTGGGCATACATATCTTTCTATTAAATTTACAGTTTTTAGGTAGATACCTTCAAGAAAAAAATTCAGCTTTTTCCTCAATTTAAACTGTTTTCTATTCTACTCTATGTATATATCCCATATATTACCCATTATATTTTTATTATATTTTACAGTATTATTCCTTTTCTTTCTGTTAACAACAGAAATCTGTATCATGGACTTTATTTATTGTCTGTTCTCCACATTTATCATTTTCTGAATTTTGTCTTAATCTCTTTATTTTTTCCCAGTGATTTTTTTATGGAAAAACCATCAACAATTACATTATCCACTTATTTACCTCTTTATCTCTCTTAATGCACTGCATCAGGCTTTCCCCTGCTGCATTCCGCCAAGATTGTCCTCTTCAAGATGTCACTGAGCTTCTTACTACAAAATTTTATGGAAAAATTTTTGCTTATCTTACTGTTCCTCTCGGCATCATTTGAATTTTAACATTCTTATCCTTCTTGAGTGCCATTTTTATGATTATTATTATTATTTCAGTGACTCTACATGCCTAATTTTCTTACTTTCTCTCTGAGTACTCCAGGAGTCTACTTTAGCTTTTTGCTTTACTTGTAACTTAAATGTTAATCTTAGCCTGAGTTTTCTCCAAAAAGCAGACATTGGGCTTGCATGCAGGTAGTTTAATTTGGGAAGTAATCTTGGGGAACAGGAATAAGAGGCTGGGATGAGTTAAACAGGGAGGGAAAGAAAACCAATATAATGATACAGTATTTAGTGGTTCACCCCTGTGAGCAAATGAGGAGGAATCTTTTTAACATCCTTTGAGGTGCTCAAGCAAAAGAAGCCTCAAAGTTGTTACACTCAGGGGAGGCGACAGTCTATCCATTAGCTCTCTTCTTGGTCAAGGACTGCCCCATGGGGTATAACTTGGTTGAACTTTCAATTTTGTTCCTTTACGTAAGTACTGAGCATTCCCACAGGCAGTCCATTCTCCTTACTCAGAGAAGTCTTAAGACAGAAATGAAGAGATGAGTACGTGTAGTTGAGCTGAGGTGCTGTCAGGTGACACTTCCCAGAGCTAGTTGTGGCAGCAGAGGCAATAGCTTATAGAAAAGGTAGACTGAACACATGTGAGATGGGAACAAAGAAGTGCATGATACAGTATTCTAGTACCTCTTCTATTCTCGTTCCATACATTCTCCTTTAAAAACTCTCAGTTAGCCCTTTACTGTTAATCAATACTTCTTTCTCTACCCTCTCATAAGTTCCAGAACTTATGTCACTTCTTATTGTACATCTGTTCATAGATATTCTACAGATGCATGAAACTAATATTCAAAAAAGTTAACTCACCATCAATTAGTTGAGTACTAAGTGCCAGATTTTGATAAGAAGATGTGAATAAAAGAGACACAATCTTTGCCTGCAAAAATGTATATTTTAGTGGAAAAGATATTCAATTAAAACAGTAATTAAAGTATGGGGATGAAAACTGTTAGGAAGGCTAACCAGGAGAAAGGGTGAAATAGGATAACTAGGATATTTTATACAGAAAAAATAGAATCTGTGAAGAGCCAATGTCAACAAACTATTGTTAATTGTTTAATAGGTGAATAGTGGTGTGGGCAGTGGGTGTGGGTAAAAGTGAACAGAACTGATCATTATTAGGAGGTCACTTAGTAAGATGAATAAAGCTCAAAAATAAACCTTCTACATGGTCTTAATATATCAATTAAGGGTATTCTCATATGCAAATAAGATTATATCATTAACTTGCACTTCTTGTCCATTATCTTCAGAATGAAGTACAGACAACTTATAAGATCTGTGAAGCCCACAGATGACCTGGTCATTGCTTATTCCTTTTTAACTTTTAAACTTTTAACCAGGTGCCTGTCCTGGTACCATCTATACATCCATTCAGACAGAACTATTTTCATATCCCTGAATGTAAAATATTTAATCTTCAGGGATTTTTGTACATTTTGTGACTCTGTCTTTATAATAGCTTCATTCATCCAACTCTCTGCCCTGTATACATCACTTGATCTTGAATATTTGCCCTTTAGATGTCAGAAAAGATATTATGTCATCACTTCCTAAATATGGGTTAGATACCCATTCTCTATCTTTTCATCACATCTGGTATTTTTTCCATCTCAGTACTCATCAAATTCCATTGTCTCTTACCTGGCTACTCTCTATTATGTGTATATGCTCTGTGATCAGAGATCAGAATAATTTCATTAATTTTTGGAAAAATCTAGAACAGTGTGTGATAGCAGTTTTAAAATAGTTGTTAAGTGTTCTTGAATGAATGAGCTTCTTCTCAGTGCTGTTCTTCACACCACTCATTAATTTTCTGTAATATTGATTTAGCAAGTTAGGCTTTAGAATGCATTTGGAAATTGTTAGGGCATGCTTATTTTATTATGCTCTTTCTTTTTATCATTTATGCCTATTAGGGTATTTTTGGACCCTCAGCAAAGGTCTCTTTTCATCTCAATATTTCCTGTATTTTATTTTTGGTCCTCAATACTGAGAATCTTACATTAATTTTTTTTACTGTATGGGAAAAATCACTATAATTAGTGTAAAATAAACAAATGACAAACTCAGAAAGCATATTTAAAACTCAATCAAAAGTTTTCTGCAAATCAATGAGAAAATAGTTAAGAAACCAGTTAAAAATAGGCAGAGGATATGAAGGTTTGTTATAGAGAAAAGCAAATATAGATGATTTTCAAATGTATGAGAAAATATCTTATATGATTCATAATGGGAAATGCAAATTAAGATTATAAACAGTAACACTTTTTCACCTATCAGATTTTCAAAACTAATTTTTATTTGTGAAAAAACATAAATTTATTTGCTAAGGTTTATTTGGTACTAAGAGCCATAAAAATATTAATGCATATATTCTTTGAATTACAATGCCATCAGAAGTTGGGATACTGAGTCTGAAACCATGAATCTAAAATACACCACAGAAGGCCATCTAATATTTTACATTATTAAAATGAAATGTTAGCTCAATAATACTCTATAGGAAATAGGGATTGAGACCTTTAAAATATATCTATGTCCATTAAATCATGTGACCACCCACAGAATCTGTCATTTCCACCTCCATGTTTAATATGGTTCTTTTCCTTGTCTTTGCTTTAGTTCAAGGCCTCATCATCTTGCTCTTGGAAAAAATGTAATAGCCTACTCTTTCCCCTCCCTATCTTAGTTATCCTTCTAAAATATAGATCTAATCCTGCTTTAACATATTGTTCATCATTGAATAGATAAAGACCAAATTCCTTTGTATAGCGTTCAAGACTCCACAGTTTGAATCTCGTTTTCTGCCATCAAGCCTATTTTCTTGAGTTACAGTGCTGTTTCAAAGAAGGGTATCATTCTTTTCTGCTAGATGACTGTATATCTTTTCCTTTGCTTAGAGTTCCTTTATATCCCCTATAAATTGCATGGTTCTACTCATTTGTTACTATCTCTTCACTCTCCTTCTACAGTTTTGCACACATTGATGCCATAACATTATATCATAATTGTTTTTTACTGAGCACTTTTTTAACTTAAGTATAGATGATGTATAATATTGTATGTTACAGGTATACAATATAATAATTCACAATTTTTAAAGGTTATACCCCATTTATAGTTATTGTAAAATATTGGCTATATTCCCTGTGTTCTACAATATATTCTCATAACTTATTTTGTACATAATAGTTTGCACCTCTTAATCCCCTACCCCATTTGCTGCCCCCCACTGGTAACCACTACTTTGTTCTCTGTATCTGTGAGTCTGTTTCTTTTTTGTTATATTCACTAGTTAGTTGTATTTTTCAGATTCTACATATAGGTGATATCATAGAGTACCTGTCTTTCTTTGTCTGACTTATTTCACCCAGCATAATGTCCAAGTCCATCCATGTTGTTACAAGTGGCAAAATTTCATTCTTTTTTATGGCTGAGTAGTATTCCATTGTGTGTGTATATATATATATATATATATATATATACCACATTTTCTTTATCTGCTTATCTGTTGATGGATACTTAGGTTGCTTCCACATCTTGGCAATTGTAAATTATGCTTCTATGAACATTGGCGTGTATGTATCTTTTCGAATTAGTGGTTTTGACTTTTTTTTGGATATATACCTGGGAGTGGAATTCTTGGGTCATATGGTAGTTCTATTTTTAGTTTTTTTGAGAAACCACCATTCTGCTTTCCACAGTGGCTGCACCAAGTTACATTCCCACCAAGAGTGTACAAGGGTTCCCCTTTCCTCCACATCCTGGACAACAATTCTCTCATGTGTTCTTTTTGATGACAGCCATTCTGACAGGGGTGAGGTGATATCTCATTGTGCTTTTGATATGCATTTCCCTGATGATCAGCGATGTTGAGCATCTTTTCATGTGCCTGTTGGCCATCTGCATTTCCTCTTTGGAAAAATGTCTATCCAGGTCTTCTGCTCATTTTTTAATTGGGTCACTTGTTTTCTTGGTGTTGAGTTGTATGGGCTGTTTATATATGTTGGATATAAACCCCTTATCAGTCATATCATTTGCAAATATTTTCTCCCATTCAGTAAGTTATATTTTCAGTTTGTTGATGATTTCCTTTGCTATGCAAAAGCTTTTAAGTTGAATTAGGTTTCATTTATTTATTTTTGCTTTTATTTCCTTCGCTTTAGGAGACAGATCCAAAAAAATATATTTCTATGATTTATGTAAAAGAGTGTTCTTCCTATGTTTTCCTCTAGGAGTTTTATGGTATCTGGTCTTACATTTAGTTCTTTTATCTATTTCAAGTTTATTTTTAAATAATGTGTTAAAGAATGTTCTAATTTTTTCCTGCTTCCTCACCCTGCTGTAATTTCCTTGATGAGAGGGATATATTTTACTTATAATTTTATCTCCTTGACTGACGCAGATTAAATGCTTGTTGAATAAATACGTTTTTTGAAATGAAAAACAGGTATTATAGCCATTTTAATATTTTGTCATTTTACAGCTTTATTAATATATTCGTGAAGTATATTAAACTGCATATATTTAAAGCATATATTTTGATGAGTTTTGGCATATGTATAAACTCTTGAAGCACTTAGCACAATCAAGATAATCTACATTTTCACCCTAAAATTTTCCTCATGCCTCTTTCTAATTCTTCCCCACTCTATCCTCTCTATCATCCCCAGGGAACTACTGGTCTGCATTCTGTCTCTCAATTAGTTTTCAGTTTCTAGAATTTTATCTAAATTGAATCATATATGTGTACTCTTTTTTGTTTGGCTTCTTTCTCTCATATTTTTAAAGATACCTCCATGATGCTGCATATATCAATAACTAGATTCTCTTTATTGCTTCTTTTTATTTTATTGTATTGATATACCAAGATTTGTTTATCCATTTACCTGTTGAAGGACATTTGAATTGTCTCTAGTTTTTATATACTATTTAACAAATGAATAAATGTATGTCAAACATAATAGGCAATTTGCATAAAGTCAAAGGGTTAGAAATAATAGGGTAAGGACTCAATCCCAGATCTTGTAACTTTAAACATTCTGGACATTCATTAAAATGTATTATCACAGGGAAACTTCAAGCACATTTTAAATGTTACTTTGACTTTCATTCATGTTAGACTATTTTGCCTGTTTTAAATAATTCATTATTTCAAACATTTCTTGTTATTAAAAACAATAGCATGTAAATTTTAAACAGCCCATAAATTCAATATGTATCATAGAAGACATAAATATTAAATAGAGTCAATAATTTTATCTTCAGAATATAGGAACCTTTTTAGGGAAATAACAGTTATCTTTTGTGTAACATATTACCCCCCAAATTAATATATCCCACATGATACATACTGATTGTCTAAAACAACCATCATTTTATTTGTTCATGATTGCAATGACTGGCTGGACAGGGTTCAGCTAGGATAGCTTAACTCTTCTCCATGTTGTGTCAGCTGAGCTCACTCAAATGTGGCTACAGTTTGGACTGAAGGATTCAAGATGGCCTCATTCATGTGTGTGACCCCTTAACTGGGCTGGTTCGCATGCAATACCCTTATGTTCTTTCATTCTCCAGGGCCTCATTTTTAGAGTGCCTTTCAATCTCCAGACCTATCATCATATGGACTCTCCAGCAGTCTCCAATAGTATGATAACAGAGGTTTCCATGAATCTTAAGGCCCAGGCCCAGAACCAGCATAACCTTAGTCCAACTGCATGTATTGTTCAGAGCAAGTTATAAATCCAGCACAGATTGAAGGGAAGGGGGATAGATTCAACCTTTCGATGGAAGAAATGTCATATATCACTTAGATGGTCATCTTTGCACATAATCTATCATAGGAGGATTGATGGAGTTCTAGTAGCAAGGAAATGGATTCATGGATTGTGTTATACTGGTAAACATATATGAATAAATACATCTAAATGAGCACTGCTCCTTTTAAGGTACTCAATTTGAATGCAATACTTTAAATTTTAGCATCATATCAATTTTCAAAATATTGAGAATTATAAAGTGTTGTTTCCTTATTAGGACCCTTCATTGTGTGATTAAACCAAAGCAAGCAATTAAGGAATAAGACCCTCCAAAATAAACAATGTGAAGAAGAATATGCTTCAGAGAAAGACACAAGAGAAATGTGATAGTATTTATTTCTTTTTAAAATTAATTAATTAATTAATTGTTATTTTTGCTAGATGGGGTAAATGTCAGATTTGGGACATTTTTTGAAATGTTGAAAGCCTCTAGCAACAGGGATAGTCTTCTTTGACTTAATCTTGTCCAATGAGGAGTAAAAGCAAGATGGTAACAAGGAGAAAAAATAACCGTGCATTTTCCCATTACGCTCTTGCTCGTCCAACTATGTAGTTTCTGCCTTTATCCGTGATTTAAAGACAAATTGAAGAGTTAGCACCCAAAGGAAGACAACCAGAAGAAAAGAACCAAAAGAGCTAGGAGTAAAGAACATAGAAATGTTTAGGAAAACTAGAACATGGTATCAGAGGGCAGCAATGGAGATATGAAAGAATACAAATACCTCTGCCATTTTTTTCTTAACATGAAAGATAACCTTTTACATATTTGGAACTGATAGCACAAAATATTTTCAGTTTCTATAGTTTCTCTGCTGAACTAACACTTGCTGCTTTTTTTTTTAATTAAACTTTTTTTTCTGGAGACCTAATGTTAAAGGTGCTAGCAAGGGAATAGTACCAATTCATACTCATCCCTTATGGCAATCATTCTCTGCAGTCCTATGTAATGGAAATATATTGGCAAAGGCAATTTCTCAAGAAGAGCTCTAGGATCTATGGAACTGAGAAAATTTATTCAAGTAAATACCTGAAATGTGGAACTGAAGAAATATATTTTAAACTAAATTTAATTCAAGACATCTAAATTTTGAACTATTTGGGTAAACTTTTATTGAAAATTTATTATATTTTTTTTGTTTGTTTTTTAATTTTAAGGAGGATTCTATGATCCTGAAAGATGTAAAGCCTCTCAAGCTAAGGATAATGATCTTAAGTATCCTCTTCAAAATATACAGAGAGCTCTGAACTGACACCCCTACTAGTTTATGTTGAAATATTGCATTCAAAGGAGATTCATATACTTCATTTATTCTTAGAGTGAGCTTTTGAACCAAAATCAAATTTAAAACCCTTGTAAATATGCCCATCAATACAAAAGGCAGAAATATTGGCATATAGAAGCTAAAAATTTGCAAGATGGCACAATGCCTAGAGAAAAACATTAGAAAATCTGGGCTCATCCCCAACTTCATTGCTGCCTTTCTGCATAACCTTGAAGCTTACCATTTAACTCTTTCAAAGCCTTGTTTTCCCCCACTCTATAAGGTGACACTTAAACGAATTCATTTTATCCATATATAACTGAACGTACACAGAAAGTCTTATAAGGATACACAAGAGCCTGGCAATATTGGCTTCTTCTGGGGAGGGCTCACTGGTTGCTGAGTAACAGGGATGTAAAGGAAACATTTCTCACTATACTTTCTTTTTTACTTCTTTTGCATTTTGTACCCTGTGTATGAGTTACTGAGAAAGAGAGCAGGGGGAAAGAAGGAGAGTAGAAGAGAGAAGAGGGAAGGAGAGGGGAGGGTGAAGGAAGGAGGGAGAGAGGGAGGAAGGGAGGAAGGGAGGGAAGGAGAAAGGGAGGAAGGGAAGACGGAAGGAAATTTTGTACCCATTTACATTCACAGATAATCCCAAGGCCTTGGCTAACTGATACTCATTTCATTCATAAAATATTCATCTTATTTTGAAAAAAATAAGATGTTTATAGTATGCCTTCTCCTTAATATCATTTGGTATGACTTTTTCATCTTACATTTTAAGTACTGCCTTGCTCATTTTGTGGTGTGTTTTTTTCCACTCCTTATCATCCACAGTTAACCCAAGAAACTGGGTAAGCAGGTGCATGGCAGTAGTCTATGAAGTGATCACCATGAATGAATAGAAATGACGTCAGGCTATTATCTATTAATACAGAAGCATCTCTTCTCTGTTAATGCAATGTATAGGGATTCCTTGGAATCCTGCATAAGCTTGAGTAGGGAATTAGACCTACATCACTTCTTAGCTCTTAACTTCCTAGTCATGTTATTCCACTTTCAAGTACAAGTTAACTCAGATCCACTCATTTCAGGGTAGAAAGTAAGGATAGATGGACATAAGGCATATTTAAAATGAGAACTTGACAATATAGAAAACAGAGAGGTGAATCAACATATGCTGCCTGTGTTTTATGTTTGGACGCCAACAGTGGGAAAGAACAGTGGTCCCTCTAGCAATGAGGAAAAGTAGGAAACATTTTATCAAGGTTACTGATTCAGCCTCTGACCTCTCAATTCAACTGGGTATGAGAGATGTATGGTTACTTGGCAGGAAAGATTGCAGGGAAAGAAGTCTATTGGGGACAAGAATTTTAATGTGCACAAGGTAATATACTTCAAAGACAAGCACCAAATTCAAAATGTTGCTGCACTGAGGTTCACACGTGTCTATAAGATACAAGTTCAGTCATCTTCAAGCTTTTGAAGAGGAAGCAACAGGGGGCAAATCAAGGAACACATCAAAGTGTCTGCCCTGAATTGCTGGGGAAAGGTGAAACTGCAAGTGGTTCTGTTAATAGTGCTCTGGGTGCTGAGGCCACAGCCAGTAGACTGCTTGGAATACAAAGGGCTCTTCTCATTAACTTTCTGTTTCTCCTTTTGAAACCTCCCAGTGGGCAGCAGAGTTCTGTCAATGAGCTTGCACCCTTATCCCTTAACTGAGAATCACTGGCTGTGCAGTGACTGCAATTTCATGTGTTGATGCCTCACTAGGAGGAAACATATTGTTGATACTTTTTCATGAACTTCCTTAAGAAATTTTCAAGATGCTTTAGACAATCCTTATATTCCATGTCCTGAGAAAGACTCCAAACCCTTCCTTGAACTATCACCCATGATTGTTGCGATGGTTCATGCAATTTTGTTATTTCTAGGCTCTTAGTCCGTGCAGTGCACATTTAAAAGTGTATTGAAAGGTGGCATCCAGCAATGTGACCATTTTTGAAGACTTAGACTACTCAATAAAGCTTCATGTGGAATGATGAGAGGTCCTTAAGGGCCATAATAAACGACGTGCTTTTGATTTGCAACTTATTCATTTTTTATTATTATTGTATTCATTATCTATTTCCTGAAAACCCACTGTGTGACTCACACTATCCTAATCTTTGTTGATACATTAGTGAATAAAATGAACACAGTTTTTGCCCTCAAATAATGTGGAAAAGTTCTGATAAGTTAATGACAGCATCCCAGTCATTCCATACTGACAGGAAGGTTGCATATTTTCTAAATATTCCAAAGTGTTCAGTATCATCTCCCTGATATCTATATCTCTAGTTTATTCTTCTCTCAATTCATCCACCTCACCACTTCCTTCACATCAGATTTCTTGAACATTTGTGATCATGTTTTGTCTCAAGCTGCAAAGAAAAAAACCCCAGTAAATTCTCATTGACTATAAGAAAAAATGTAAATGCTTTAGTTTTGCCTACAAATTAATGGCATCGTGGCTTCTAAATCCAAGATTTCTCACTGTATGCTCTAGAGGCAATGGAATACTTTTTCTTCTCTTTCATCACCTTTATTAGTGCTGTATCTTCTTCTGGAATGACCTTTTTTGTGTGTCCTTATGTGTCCTTGTGACACAACTCTTAATCATCTGTCCAGGCTCAATTCAATTTTGCTCTCCTCTTTGCAGATTTCCAAATACTTCTCCCTTCCCCACCTGAGAGTATTTGCTTCTGTACCTGTATCCTCATTTCACTTTAAAAGATAAACACACATCAGTATTCTACCAGTTATTTTCCTGTCAGTCTTCACCATTGCCTACTGAGCACCTTGTGGTCACAGTTGCAATAGCTTACTCCTGTTTACAAAATTAATAAATATTAGATTAATTAAATATATATGTGTTTTATTGACTGTAACTATGTTATCAAAAATCAATCTGGAACATTATCAATTATCTCCCAAACCTGTAAGTTTTATTTATATCAGTAAATAACTATGTATAGTAAAATAGAATAAACTAACATATTTAAGAAGCTATTTTACAAAAAGCACTGTTAATTTCTCAAAGAGAGTCTATTTCTGAAATGTTTCAAACATTCTTCCTCCATTTCAGAGCAGAAATCTTTTGTTGCTCTCTGAATATTATTTCTTTTAGAGATAAATTTTAGAATATTCCTTTCTCAAATTCAGCAATTAAAATTCAATGTAAAAATGGTTCTATTTTTCTCTAATTTGGATCAGGAACATATGTTCAATACTTCCCAGATCACTTTTGCCCTTGTTCTGCTGACTTTGTAGATTTCCCTGAGGTGTTTCCTGAATTCTACTTCAGTTGAAGGCTAGTTCTACAAGACTATAATGCAGTTTCAATTGAGCAACTATTAGAATAGGAATAGAGAACAGTGTTCTTAGGCGTGAAATCTTTCTATTCTACAGTTCTCAGAGTATATAATACACACATGGTTCCTTTAAATAAGAGAATCTGATAAAAATGCTATAATCCATATTTACTCAATTGTCAATCACCTATACTGATAGAGGGTAGTCAACAACGTTTAAAATATAATTGGCTTTGACACTCAACTTATAAATTATATAATATTCTAATTCTATGTAAAACATAGTATACACTTGCATAGGCTGGCTTACTTTCCCCCCGTAGATAGTTTATAAATATTTGTTAAACTGATATAAAATGCATATTATTTTGACTTTAAAACATTTCTTTAATGTTATCCACATCAAATTTAGTAATATTTTTAATTGGTCTGCAGCTAAACATACAAAATTCTTCATTGTCAATAAACGTATGTTGTTGATTATTTAGATTTAACATTCAGTGATTTAAAAAAAATTTTAATAGGAAAAAGGTAACTTCTCTAGAATTTTTTATTATCACCTAGGTACAAAGGGAATGACAACACTTAATGAACCTCTACAATATAAAGCTTGTAGCACACTGTGATGACTAAAAATGCCATAAAGTATTTGAATATGTCTTTGTGAAAGAGAGAAAGGATCTGTATTACAGTTAGTTCTCAGCACTTCCTTTTCATGTCTTCCTATTAGATATTTTTGCATTTTATTTCCATCCATGCCATATCAATATTGAGGAATGAAATGAAATGAAATGATAAGTTGTTTTCCAGTCAATCATATGAATTTTGAAGGAGGTGTTAACAAAAATGCCAAACTACACTTTTAAAAAATATATATGTATATATATGTGTGTGTATATATATATATATATACACACACACATATATATATATATTCTTTCTTTGTGTATATATATATATATATATATATATATATATATATATATATACACATATATATTCTTTCTTTGTAGATTGAGTTGCCTATTTACCATAGGATGTTCATAGTAACCATGACTACACTGTGATTTCAACTGTCCAATATCTGCTCATCTCCTCTCATTCTCTTCCTATTTACCTCAAGGAGATGCAAAAAGCCATTCTGATATAACAGTGAAAATAACAAAATACTATAGTCAGAGGGATTTTAAAAATAAAGGGTCCTTTTCAATGCTCTGTATCCCAGGGATTGTATGAAGAGTAATAAAAACTCATGGCTTTCAAAAACGATAAAAAATATTACCATAAGAAAAGGAAAGCAATAAGACAGTATCTAAACCAAATGATGAATAAGTTGACACATTCAATGTATGGACCAAAAATAAAAGCAATGCATCAGAAAACAAAGGAAAACAAAACGAATATCATTTTCAGCATATAAGAGCCCTTCTGGAGCCTATCAACATAGGCAAAGGAATCAACTGATTTTGTTTTTAAAAGCCGCAAAACAGCAAAAATAACCAAAAAAGCAATTTTAAAATAAACCAGTACACAATAGACTCCAATTCACAGAAAGAACTCCTTAAGGAATGATACAATTTTAAAGCAGAGTCCCTTGAACATCTCATAGTTTAATTTAAGCACTGAAAGTGAAGTCAAAGTAGCATCAGGCTTAAAAACTATTCATAAAATGGTTGAACCATTTCACATCCTGAACCAGCTCATACCTGCTTTTACAGCCCTGTAAATACCCCCATACAACTTAGTGTCTTGAAACACTCTTCACTAATCCACTTGGGTTCATATTCTATATCTTTTACTGGTTCTATGACTGTGGGTGCATGATTTTAACTATTTTTGCCTCAGTTTCTATATAGCTATATCTCTTTATATGTTATACATACCTCTGATTATAAAAGTAAAGTATGAATCTGTTCACGATGGCACAGTTATCTTACATTTGACTCATATTAATTTCTTCAAACATTTAGAAAAGATAAAGTTTGGTTCAAAAGGAAAAAACATATATTTAGACCTATGCCAGAGTTAGTAAGTAAAACTATAGGATGCTAAATCACATTTGAATTTCATATAAACAACTAATTTTTAGACATAAGTATGTCCCAAAATATTACATGAGACATCCCTATCTAGTTACCCTATTTAGACCAGAAATGGAGCAAGAATGAAAAGCAGTTAAATGGGATGAAGCCATGGGTCTGATGGCCACTATTGTCTGGAAGTAGGTGGTATCAAGGATTTTAGTGCCACTGGATAAAGGTAAATAAAAGTTTCAGGTAAAAGCAAGGCCAAATTCATTTAGCATAAGGAGGGAAACACAGAGTTCAAAAATAATAAGCCAAAATGATCCCTATCACAGTTAGCCTCCAATTGCAAAGTAAGCGAAGAAATGTAATGTTGAGATAAAAAGACCACAAGATAAATAACTGGTATATAAATTCTATCAGAATAAAATTAATTTAACAGTCCAAAATAGTCTAAACTATTTTAGAATAACTGTTTCTTAAAATATACACACATATATATGTATGTACACATACATAAATTTTATTAAAAAGGAATAGGAAAGTATTAAGAACAAAGATAAAAGAAAAAATAGATGTTAAAAAAGAATTCATTATGAATGTACTAAAGTCATTGAATTGTATGCTTTAAGTGATTTATATTGTATATGAATTAATAGTTCCATAAAGCTGTTAATAAAAGAATCAAGAACCTTTCTAAATATATTGTAAATTATATTATGTACGTACACATATTGTGTGTATAGTGAGAGAGAGAGAGAAAGGAAAAGGGCATACTAGTGAATGAAAAGAATATTCCCAATATGCATGACAAAACATCAAAGACCACTTAGAAATGAATTAAGGTTGTCAGCTGACTTCTCAAAAGCAATAATGGAAAAAGAGACAATGAAATAGTATCTTCAACATGCTGAGAGAAATAACGGTGAACCTTTGACTCTATATATATACATATCTGCCTAAAGAAATATGTGGCAGATAATGCTCAGATTTCACCAAAACCTTGTTCCTTCTCCTGAGCAAACAACTAGACTGTCTTCCCCTTGTGTGCTAGAAATAAGGTGGAACCATATTTGAGTTCTGGTTAACAAAAGGTGGATAGGGCTTATATATACCACTTCCTGGTATAACATGTGTTTGAATAATCCTCCACTCTTTTTTTCACTCATGTGCTTTCATGAAGTGAAGAACTTGGACGTCTTAGCAAATGTTAGAGACACAAGATAAGAAGGAATTCCCAATCACTAAATGGAAAACTGCCTGCTAAATACCCGATTCTGCTTAATATGAATGAGAAAAAAACTTCTATGATCTTAAGCCATTGAAATTTGGTGTTTTGTTTCGAATAGCAGCAGATATAATTAAAACGTTTTAGGACAAACAAAAGCTGTGTTTATATCCAAAAGGCCCACACTAGGAAAATATGAAGGATGTACTTCACTGGGGTATAAAAGTAAGAGTAAGCAAAGGGCAAGAACATCCATAAATATGTGAATAAATCTCTTCAAACTTTGATTGTACATAACAGTAATACCTGATATAGAAGTATAAAGACTTCATTTAAACAGTGGATGAAATAGCATATATATGGGAGGGTGAAAATTAGAAGAAAAGCATCTGAAAATCTTTGTATTACTGAAAAGGAGGACAAAGATATTATGATTTATATTGTTAAATATGCATTTTAAACATACTAAGGAAAATAATAGACATAACATCTAAAAATTCTATAGAAATAAAAGGAAAAAATGGAAGGAAAGAGAATGACCAAGAAGGAAAAATAGCAATCGAATAAAAAAGGAAGAGAAAAACAAAACTGACTCAAAAAAGAAATAAAAAGTACACAATAAAGTAGTAAAATATATTCACATGCAATTGTAGATACAAGTTTAAGCCTAAAGATTTTAAGAAGGAATTTGTTTAAATCCATCTATATGTTATTTATGGAATGCACATAAACACAGTTTACAAAAATAATAAATGCCAAAGTGTGTGGACACATGTATATCAAGCAAATGCTAAAGAGTATTTTATGAGAGATAAATTGATGGTATAGAAAAAAGCCAAATATACTTCAATATAAAAAAAGTTTTTTTTTTTTTTTGCGTTATGTGGGCCTCTCACTGTTGCGGCCTCTCCCGTTGCGGAGCACAGGCTCCGGACGCACAGGCCCAGCGGCCATGGCTCACGGGCCCAGCCGCTCCGCGGCACGTGGGATCCTCCCAGACCGGGGCACGAACCCGTGTCCCCTGCATCGGCAGGCGGACTCTCAACCACTGCGCCACCAGGGAAGCCCAATATAAAAAAAGTTTTTTAAAGTGTTGGTGAGGAAATAGAGAGATGGAACCCTCATACACTTCTGGTGGAAATTTAAAGTGGTACAACCAATTTGGAAAACAGTTTGACAATTTCTTAAAAAGTTAAATATACACTTACTATATCACTGAAACATTTTACTCTTAGGTATTTCTTTCAAGAGAAATGAAAGCATATGTGTATACAAATTTTATTTGTACTAGCCAAAAACTGGAAACAACCCAAATGTCCATCAATATATGAAGGGATAAACAAATTGTGGTATATCCACACAATGAAATACTATTTAGAAAGAAAAAGGAATAAACTATTGATATGCAAAACACAAAAAAATAAAAGGAAGAGTACTATGAAGAGACAATTTGGTGATTATGCTCAACAGGGTTATGAAAGTTTGTCATAGGCTCATCTCTGTGGGAGTATAACATTATTCTTAGGCAGTAAGTGACAAATTGGTTGTGTGTTAAAACTACAAAGATGGGCAGGTGTGAGAGAAATGTGTTAAACAAAGACTCAGAGTAAGTGAGTAGAAAAAAAATTCTATATTTTTAAATAGCATCCAAAACTGTAAATTATAAAGGAATATATTAAAAGATGTTCAAGCTCTTTATCAAGATAATTATAATGAAAAGATGTTAGGGAAAACCTAAATTAATAAATAGGAAACATGTTGTTATACAAAAGCCTCAATATTATAAAGCTGTCATTTCTTTTCAAATTATTCAATAGGTTCAATGTGCTTCAAAGAAAAATCCCAACATGTTTTTTTAATGGTACTTGATAAGTTGATTCTGAAATTTTTATTAAAAAGGAATAGGCTAACAACAACAAAAATTCTGAAGTAGGACAACTCCTACTGAAATCCATAGTAAATAACTGAGTATATTATTAACAAAGAGTCCAAAGAGTCAATTGGTGAAATAGAATAGAGACGCTATAGTCAAAACCATTAATTTATGAAAAGTTTGATTTTGACAGAGCAGCCTTTGCAGAACAGTGGGGGAAATGATATACCATTTACTAACTGGCAATTGAAAAATTATATACCCTTACCTCACAACATACTCAAAAATATTTTCTATATAGTAAATATTTAAGTGTGAATGGACAAAAGTATAGAAATTTAGAAGACTCTGTGTATACTTACACCTACACACACCCACTGACTCATCATCTCATGAATCTCATGAAAAGGAAGGATTTCTTAAACAGGAAACAGGAAAGGAAAACATGAAATAAATAGTTAACACCTTTTATTAATTTAGGTGTTCTTGAACGTTTTTGAACTATAATTTTCTTGACAAAGAACTTGCAAAACTTTTACCATATTTATTCTAGGGTATTTAATGCTATTGGAAAATATAGGTTATATTTTCTTTTCTATAAGTGTATTTTCTACTGTTTGTTTTGATATAATGGAAACTAGAAAAAAGGAGCACAAATTCAATAAAAAACAATCAAAAGAAAGGAAATTATAAAAAAGAGCAGAAATTAAAACAGAAAAAAAGCATAATGAAGGAGACTTTAAAAATCTGAAGCTAATTCTTTGAGATGAATAATCAAATTGGTAAACCTCTAGCCAGACTAATCAGGATAAAAGGAGAGAAAATACAGATTACCAATAGCAAGAATGATAAAAAAGCTCATTATTGTTAATATGTCTATTTTCCTTAGTTGATATGTACCTTCAACTCATTTCAAACCAAATCTAGCAGATTTATAACAATTATATATCTATGTGCAGGCAATAATATAATTTTAAAATATATAAGACAAAAATTAACAGAACTAAAAGGACAACTAGAGAAATTTACAATGGAGTGTGAGTCTTTAACTTACGTTGCTGGATAGTTGATAGAATAAATAGATAAGTAATCAGTAAGAGTACAGAAGACATAAAACACCATTGATGAAATTAACGAATATAAAAAAAAATCCATTAGTGAAAGCATAAAGACATTTAAAATGTAGTTTTAAAGATTTACAATAGTATAAAAATATTCAGTACCTTGAATTAATCTATCAGACTGAAAATTACAAATTTTATGAAAGATATTTAAAAGGACTCAAATAAATCAAGGAATAAATCATCTTCATGGATTGGAAGATTCAATATTGCAAAGATTTCAATTATTCCAAAATTGGCTTATAAATTCAATACAGAATGGCTTTCACTGCTATTTCAGATATAACACCCATAATATTAAGGGCCAAATGAATATAAAGTAAGAGGGAGAAGGATGTGTTGAGATGACTTTTAAATCTAGGTGGCCAGGAGGATAGAATGTCATTGCCTGATATCACATGTCCCTCTTCAGACTTTAGGTAAAATACTGGCAAACAGAATTATTCAAATACTTTCTTTTGAGGTTTTCATAAAAAAAGTCAGAATTTTTCTGAGAAATTTTGGAGTGAGACAAGGATTTTGATGTAAAATCTCCAAAAACTGCTGTCCCATTGATAAGTTAGTAGAATCTGTTACAAATCCAATCCATATTTATGGCAGGTTTTGTTTTATAAAACATAACATCAAATCTAAGTTGACTACTTCATTTTATTAACACTTCACATAAAGAATTGAATCCTTCATGAGGACCTTGCTAACAAAACACACAATCTAGTTGTATCGAGGAATTTGAAATTTTCAAGTAGTATTACATCTGTGAACAGGCAATTTTTTTTTAATTAATGAAGAAAACTATGGTTGTCTGCCCAAAATGCAGACAGACAACAGGTACATGAAAAGATGCTCAACATCACTAATTATCAGAGAAATGCATACCAAAAACACAATGAGATATTACCTCACACCTGTCAGAATGGCTATCATAAAAAAGAACACAAATAACAAATGTTGGCTGGTGGTGAGGATGTGGAAGAAAGGGAACTCTTGTACACTGTTGGTGGGAATGTAAATTGGTGCAGCCACTGTGGAAAACAGTATGGAGGTTTCTCAAAAAACTAAAAACATATGACCCAGCAATTCCACTCCTGAATATATATCAAAAAACCCCCCAATACACTAATTTGAAAAGATATATGCACCACGATGTTCATAGCAACATTATTTACAATTGTCAAGATATGGAAGCAACCTAAGTGTCCATCAACAGATGAATGGCTAAAGAAGATGTGGTATGCATACACACACACACACAATGGAATACTAGTCAGCCAGGAAAAGGGAATGAAATTTTGCCATTTGCAACAACATGGATGGACTTGGAGGGTATTATGCTAAGTGAAATAAGTCAGACAGAGAAAGACAAATACTGTATGATATCACATATGTTGAATCTAAAAAATACAACGAACTATTGAGTAAAACAAAAAAGAAACAGACTCAGATACAGAGAACAAACTAGTGGTTACCAGTGGGGAGAGGGACATGGAGGTAGGGGATTAAGAGGAGCAAACTATTAGGTACCAAATGAGCTACAAGGATATATTATACAACACAGGGAATATAGCCAACATTTTATAATAACTATAAATGAACTACAACCTTTAAAAATTGTGAATTACTATATGGTATACCTGTAATTTATATAATGTTATACATCAACAATACTTCAATAAGAAAAAAAGGAAAACATTGGTTGATAGAATCCAAACAACACTGGCCATATCACCAAGTTATGAGAGGACACTGAGGAAGTTGTTAAAAATTGGAGTTAGGCTAACAGATTTTTTGAATCTATTTATGCATATATCATATCCATCTAGCACTGTTGTTTTTGACCTCTAAGTAGCAAGTATGCCTGAGCAACTGTAGCTTTATTGTTCACAAATCCTTTCCACCCATAATTCATGGAAATATATCTATATATTTATATGTGTACGTAGGTATATGTATATGATATCTATATCCATATCTAATGTTTTCCTGTTTACCCAATATATATTCAAGGTATTTTGATTATAATGCTTTGTAATTCCATATTACTAAATTCATAGTACTTTCTGTCATACATTTTCTCTATCAATGATATCACAAGGGTTAATCCACAATAATTTTTCATATTATGATTGAATTTTCATGACTGAAAATGCTGGGAATCAAAATCTAGAATATAATTATAATAATAATTGATCATATTAATGAGAAAATTGTTTGGCAATGAATAACTGCAAGTTTTATATTAATATGTAACATAATGATAGATGTACAACCTCTTAGGTATTATAGTCTATAAAATTCTTCCCCATATGCTCTCTCATTGGATTTCCAGCCTACCTGGTAAGTTTTATTATAATTTTATAAATTTTATTATATACAAATGCAGAAAACAAAGTTCAGAGAGATTAAACGGTTTGCAAAATATCACATAGTTCTAAGTCTCTGATTTAAAGCCAGGTTCAAACTAAATATTCACCCTATGAGTTCTTTGCTTTTTTTATTGTCTGCTTCTATGACATAATGAAGATACTGAACAGGTCTTTAAAGTTTATCTGCTGGAAAATTAACACTCTGTCATGTCATGATATTTGGATCCTTTAAATTTAATTTTAACCCAAAAATGGGGTTTCAGAGGGTAAGTAGATTGGTTGGTAATGGTGACATATTCTGATCATTCTGTAATTTTAACAATCACCAGTAGCTCTGGTTCTCTCTTGGTCTTTTCTCCACACTAAAATATCTGAGGATCTTGGGATGCAGTAAAATTTGAATGTAGAGAGAAAATGGATTTGTGTGTGTGTGTGTTATTCACAATGCTCTGTACAAAAATATCCTTAATGAAAGAGAATCAGAGTTTGTCACATCAATACAACAAAACAGAGCATTTATGCAAATATCTCCATTGAGTGTTTCCATTATCAGACTATTCTTCATTGATTCAGGCAACAATAATATCAACTTGATACCATAACAACTCAAAAAGAGCAGCTTTTAAGTATGCTTTTCCTTGAGCAAATAGAGCTCAGTGACTTGCTTTTTTTATTACAAGATATTCCTAGACACTCTCTATATCCTACACCTGCTTCCATTCATAAAAATAAAGGTAAACTAGACCAAAGGTAGAGAAGATACAGAATACATTCCCTTGCCTCATTCAGTATGACATGTCAGCAGATAAATGTATGCAATATCAGTTCTACAGTTGGCATAAACATCAGCTCAGTTATTTTATGGTGAAATTCTCCTGTAATTCTTAGATTCATTTTAATCCATTTATTGAGGTGCAAGACACTGTGAGCTGTAAAGACTTCATAAGACATAGAAGACAGTAAGCAAGTGACTGGATTATGGTATAGTAAATCTTATAATAGAAAATGGTACGGCACACAAAGTAGAGTGATTAAAGTTATTTAAGGGGTGGGAATCAGTGTTTCGCAAAAGAAAATATATAGGCTGTGTCATGAAAGGCCAGAAGGAGGAAGCTTGGAGGCACTGAAGTTAAAAACATAATCTAAATTGGTTGTGTTCTGGGAACTGTACATAATTCACTAAGCCTGGTATGTATGTGTCGCCATGACAAGAGGCAAAGTCAGAGAGACCAGCAGAGGTCAGATCACAGAGTTGTATGGTGGACTTAGGAATTTAGAGAGGGCAGAGCAGATTTTGAGAATAGTTATTTTAGATTTAATGTGCAGAATGAAACAGAAATAAGGAGAAAATGGAAACAGAATCAATTTGACTGTTTCAACAGCACAAGTAAAACGTGTTGTAGGCCTGAACTAAGGCAGTCATGGGTATGAGAAGACTGGAAGGAGACAGAAATACCAGGACTTAGAATCATGAAATAATTCAGGTGTTCATGTAAATAGTTTTTGTAGATTTGAGTTTAAATAAATTTTGAGTTTTCTTGCTTTCTTGTTTTGTAGTTGTTATTTGTTTGTTTCACAGTATATTGTGGACAAACTTCTAAAGGGGGTAAAGTTTGACCTCACTTCTCCTCCCAATTTCCAATTATCTAATTTTCTTTTGACTTGCTGCCTACTTGGTTTCCCTCAGTTTACCCCTATATACTCAAGTCTACCTCCAAGTACCTGAACTGTAACATAAACTTGGAACAGTGTTCCCACTAATTAATTTAAATATTTTTTTTCCAAATGGCTCCTCTATGATACATGGAAATGATAAACAAGCTAAAAAAGAGATTGCCAAGATTGACTTCACATTAGAATCACCTGGGTTACAATTACAGCAGGAATAAAAGTCAGAGCTAGAGAAATGAGACATATAACCAAGAGTAGGACTTACTTTTAAAAATCTTTAAATATTAATACCCAGCAGGTCCTTGTGTTTTTAATATAATTAATGTCACAAAAGTAAATGCAGAATTACAAGCTAGTTTAATACCTTGGTTGCCACTATATTTCCCCCTTAAAACAGTCTATTTCACTTTTACTCCACTATTATTTGTTAAGGAAATATTTCATAAACTGAGAAAGCATCTTATTAAGTTTAAAGTACCAGTCATGGAAGCACTTTGTCAGGCATTTTATCTGTGGAAGTAGAGATGGTGTGTTGGATTCTGCTGCCTTATTTGTCCTTCATTATTGTTTTCATCTGGTTTTAGTTGTTAAGATCAGCTGCTCTATCTTTATTGCAAAGACTTATTTTCTACAGATTACCTGTAGTGTCCATTCTTAACATCAGTTGGCTCTCATCCACAGCCCTTTCTGTAAAAAGCTGAGTATCAACAATTGTAATATGGAATACAGAATCAGTTTCCTTTGCTTCCAGAACAGGTTATGCATGTGTTGAGGATAATTTCTCAGAGAAAAGCCTAATTTGTTGCTATATTCAGTTGAGGTGTCACAACAATAAAACTCTGGTATTTTAAAACAATGGCAATATGCTTTGAGGGATATAGGCATATGTTACTATTATTAGTGATTGTTCCAGCCCCACCAGCCTATAAAAGGATCTATTTACTCTTCAATTGTCCACTGTGCATATTTTCTCAATGTAAGTCAGTCACTGGTAATTATAGAAAACTAAATTTAGTCTCTATAGTCAACTGAGTTTTCAGAATAAATACTAACAAACTCAAAGCTATGGCTTTTACCTTACATGGGAGAGAAAGAAAAGAGAATATTTATGAAGGGTCTACTATGTTCCTACTATATTCATTAAAAAACCAGCGTAATACCATTATTCTCAGTTTATCAAAGAGGAAATTCGGGCCTACATGGATAAAATTTTTTCTAGGTTGTACGAATAATAAAGCAGTGAAATTTGAAGCTTCTTCAATGGCAAATCCATTTCCTTTTCATCAAACATCTGTGTGGAAACCCAGTGTATACACTAGCCCAGTGGCATTGCCCACTTAACTTGCTTTTTTCCAGTTCCCATCTGCAGGCTATTCTTGGCATCATCTGGCTCATGACATCTCCATTCTGATCTTCTCAACCGGCCCCTTCAATCTCCCCATCCCACAATCTGATGATCTTCTGTCTAAGGATTGTAATGTTTGCTTCTTACAGTTCTGGGGGGTGGGAGAGTTGGTACAAAAGGGGAAGGAGAAAATGCTATCATTGTATGCCATCATTACCCATATTCCTCCAAGATTCTCTTTGAATCCCCTTCCTCTGGCTCAGTACCTTTTCTGCTGATAAAGCAGGGTGACACTACAATCTGTACACCAACTATCCCGTTTGAACTATCTATGACAATCCCTAAGATGAAATAAGTATGAAGTCTTTAACACAAAAGCATTTATATGGAAACAACCTAAGTGTACATCAATGGATGAATGGATAAAGAAAATGTGGCATATATATACAACGGAATATTATTCAGCCATTAAAAAAATGAAATCTCAACACTTGTAACAACATGGATGGATCTTGAGGGCATTATGCTAATCTGAATAAGCCAGAGAAGGACAGATACTGTATGATCTCACTTATATGTGGAATCTAAACAACAACAACAAAAATGAGCTCATAGATAACAGAGAACAAATAGTGGTTACCAGCAGTGGGGGCTGGAGGTGGGCCAAATGGATGAAGGGGATCAAGAGTACAAATTTCCAGTTTTAAAATAAAAAAGTCATGGGGATATAATGTACAGCATGGTTACCCTAGTTAATAATAATACTATATTATGTATTTGAAAGTTCTTGAGAGAGGAATTCTTAAAATATCACAAGAAAAAAATTTTCGTACTATGTATGGTGAAGGATGTTAACTAGACTTATTGTGGTAATCATTTCACAGTACATACAAATATCATATCATTATGTTGTACACCTGAAACTAATATAATGTTATATGTCAATTATACCTCAATAAAAAAACCTTTATGTATAGTTACTAAAATAAATGGTATAGTATTAATTAACTAGGTAACCATATTCTTAGGTTTTTCCAGTTCAAGAAACATATTTATTCTGCTTACCCAAATGAATATGGGAATGTCGATAGCTGCATAAATTTATTGTCAATTAATCTATTTTCATGCCTATGTAACCTTTTGTTGAAAACAATGAACTGAATTTTAGGTATGATAGGATCAGGCCCACTCAAAATTAATCAAACAAGCTGTTGATCATTTTTACCCCACTGAAAATATGCATGATCTTCAGGGATTTATACATCCTCTAGGGACTCAGAAAAGTCATAATGAATGTACTTAATAAAGGATAATTAAAGTATAAGAGGCAGAAAAGGATGACCTACCTGATTCTGAAATAAAACTTATCAATTATTTGAAGTAGTTTATAATTATTTTATTAGATTATCAGATACCCACCTAGTCAACTTTATCTTTTATATTGCCTCTTCATTCCTTAATTTATATATTTTAATTAATTAAATCATTTAACAAAAAATAAATGCCTGACATATAGCAAACATATGTTTCCTATGTATCAAGAACTGTGGTAGGGGTTGGTGATAGAACAATGAGTAAAACAAGCATGGTGTTCATCCTCACAAAGGCTAAAATTTGGCCAAAGGTTGGGGGGAAGGGGAGGGTGGGATAAACTGGGAGATTAGGATGGACATATATACAGTACCATCTGTAAAACAGATAGCTAGTGGGAACCTGCGGTACAGCACAGGGAGCTCAGCTCAGTGCTCTGTGATGACCTAGATGGGTGGGATGGGGGAGGGGTGGGAGGGAGGTCCAAGAGGGAGGGGATATATGTATACATATAGCTGATTCACTTCATTGTGCAGCAGAAACTAACACAACATTGTAAAGCAATTATACTCCAATTAAAAAAAAGAAATGATGTGAAAACTATGTAATTATAATTGTTAGAAGTGTCATGATGAAAACAATCACTGGAAGCAATAACAGGTAAAACCAAATCTATATTATGGCTGTTGAATTGAGCAGTTTTATGTGTGAAGACTGTGATGTGTGCTAAGATATCTCAGAGATGAAAAATCCTAGTCAAGCTTTTACTATAACAGAGAATCAAATAACTAGAATACTGAATAATCAACATGAGGCTAGAGTTATGTATTTGATCAGGCAGATACTCATAAAAAGAATACCTCATTGAGAATGTGAGGAAAGGGATCCCTTATGGGCTTTCTGAATGAACAATAGTATTTAGTCATAGAGGGGAAACTTAACAAGAGGCACAAAGGTAAGGCAAGGCACAGTAAAGAGTGAACTATAGCACAAGTGCTATTTATGGAATTGGCAAGTAGCACAACTGGAGAGGTAGGCAGAGTCAAAAAGAGTAAAATCCTTGACGTCCTTTGTGATTGTGGATGCCAGATGTTATTGGTCTTGCTATATAATCAGAGTTGTACCATGTGTGTTCTAATACATAGGTCCCAGAGGCAACTTAAAGATGGGTTTTTCACAATCACTTTGAATTCCCTAAGATATTTATTCTTATCACACACCCATCTTGGTAAAGCAGAGATTTCAGTGCAGGGAGATACAAAGCATTTGCCAGTTCTTTCCCTTAAATGTAACAGCTACTTACTGCCACCATGTGGAAGTCTTTACGTTTATTTAATATGAATATCTAACGCGTTCTAATACGTAGGTTCTAAAGAGATAAGGGAAAATTCAGTGGGCTTTTCAGGGAGGATCATCTGTGTCCTCCCCGAGCCTTAGATTTAAATCTATGGTATTAGATCGTATACTAGGCTATTGCTAAGTCTGCATTATAGTGTGTTGTAAGTGAATTTGTGCTTAAGGTTGAATTTGTCATGCTATTTATTGTCTTGTTTTCTTATCATTTTATATTACTGAGATTCTTCTATATACTCTAACATTGCATGCTTAGCAATTATTCATTCCAATATTCTGCCTCTCCTGTTTTTCAAGTAAAAACTGATTTCTTGAAAATCATTATTTAGTACTATCTGCTCTAATATAATTTAATTCTGTTTTCTTTCCTGTGAAGACTAAACTGTTTAATTATAAATTCCCTTTGTCACAGGGGCTTCCCTGGTGGCGCAGTGGTTGAGAATCTGCCTGCAAATGCAGGGGACACGGGTTCGAGCCCTGGTCTGAGAGGATCCCACATGCCGTGGAGCAACTAGGCCTGTGAGCCACAACTACTGAGCCTGTGCTCCGCAGTAAGAGAGGCCGCGATAGTGAGAGGCCCGCGCACCGCAATGAAGAGTGGCCCCCGCTTGCCACAACTAGAGAAAGCCCTCGCACAGAAACGAAGACCCAACACAGCAAAAATAAATAAATTAATTAATAAACTCCTACCCCAACATCTTCTTAAAAAAAAAAAATCCCTTTGTCACATCCTGTGTCATTTACAATCCCTGCTGGGGGAGAAACACAGCTAGTTGAATCTAGCTAGGTGCTCTGTGATCATAGGTTTAATGTCTTGAAGGTTACCAGCCCTACCAGCAACTTAAAAAGCACGTAGATAAAAAATAAGACCTTTCAAGGCCTAATACTGTAAGTTTATACGGTCTGTTTATTCTAGGGCCTGAATCTTACAACTGCAATTAAATTAAGTCTACCTTGTCTGGGAATCCCTCTACATCAATGCAGCCACGGCTGCATACTAGAATCACTGGGAGCATTTTGGTGCAGGCATTAGTGGTTTCTAAACATTCCCCAGGTGATTCTAATATACAGTTAGAGTTGAGAACCACTGTTCTATATAGTTCTTTAATTTAGGACATTATAAAAACAACAAAAGATGTGACTGAGATAATTGGGCTCAAAATGTTGAATGACACAACATATGGCTCAATAGTTAATGAAAATCTATAAATATAAGATGCAATAAAATATGAATTTCCTACTCTTCTTTCCAAGAAATTGGAGAAACCCCTTAGATAGGTGTAGCTAGGGGAAATAATTCATTTTCAATATATTTCTAATTTATCTTATGATTATATTATTCAGATTCTAACGTATTTCTTCACTGAGTTTCAGGATACTCCAGTATCACAGAAGTTTACAGTTGGAGAATTAGTTCAGTACATTAAGGCTCTCAATCTACTAAAAATTTTATCTTTCTGCAATAATTCCAAGTTTTAATTTTAACTAACAGAGGGTTCATCTACCAGTGAGGTCTGCTTTCTCCAAAATGAACTTAAAAAATGTCAGTTCCTCCTCTTATATAACTGAGGCATCTTTGAGCATATGCTGCACATACATTTCACATTCAGTGCCCTTGGCCATACCTGGAGTAAGGGAGGAGGATCTTATAATAGTTCTCCCTTTTGCAAAATCATAACTTCTAAATTTCATGCTGAAAATGAATTTTCTTCTCTATCCCATAGGATGAAACATGCTTGCCATGATACTGTCTACGTAACATAATTTTGAATCAACCATGGCTTCAGATATGCAAACTCTCACTCTTTAACTATTTTATGGTAAGACTGATACGTATGGGATAACCACTAGATTTTTCCATTTCTAACTGACTATTAATATCAAATAATATTTCATTTGTCTTTGGAATATATACTTCTTGCAGTCCTTTAATTCCTCCTCCCATCTATTTATGTCATTCCAGCTTGATCTTGATATATTCAAAAATTTCTGGTAAACTAATTCACATAAAATATTAGCAGATAAGTAAAGCATTCCTCCTTCCAGTGGCATAATGGACTCTTATAGAACAATGAAACTTTGATTATCAAAAGAATGAATCCCGGAAAGTACAATGTGTACTTCAGAATGAGAGTTTGGATGGAGCAAGGAAAGTAAATATTTTGTAATGAGATTTCACTCCCCAGACTTCTCAGATCACTTGTGCTTGAGTGATAAGCACAAGCCTTGCCCTGTGCTAACTCAGAGTTGACTTCTCAAACATCTGTAGATCACCTAAATATGACACTCACTGAGAATCCGTAGCATACAGCCCTGCTCTTATGGACAAATGTGTAAAAAGATAACTCAAAAACCTTGTGACAGTTGTAGCTCAGATTTATAGGGGTGCATGTAAGCAAATAGGTATGCCATCTAGAGTTCGGAGAAGATTCTTAGGAGATTACACTTATAGTGGATTTTAAAAGACAAATAGAAACTACTCCAAAGAGGAGAAAGGATATCCAGGTGGATGAATCAATAAAGAAAAAGTAGAGATAGGGAAGTATGAAAGGACATGCTACCTTTCAGGAGCTACAAGTGCTTTGGCATTACTGAAATATAAATTGCAAGACAGAAAGTTGCTAAAGATGAGGCTACCTACCAAGGAGCTTTAAAAAGTCATGGCCATATTAAAGAACTTGAAATTTAATCTCTATACAAATTATTTTCAAATTGTCCCTGTAAAAACCTCTCCAAGTACATCAGCAAACTAGTGGATTGTGTTCTGGCCCCACCTCTTTTTCAACTAGAGCAGCTCAGTTTCTATTTACTGATATTTATCTACATTGACACCTAATATTTTACTTAATCAAAGACTTGTGAAGCTAAAACAAAAATTCAAACCTATGCTGTATACAATAACAAGCCAGATTTTTTTAAAACCAGCAGATTATCATGATCAGATTTGGGTTTTAAGTAGAACTCTTATGTATTATGAATTTAAGGTCAAGATAAATGGATGGGAGATCAGTTAGCAGGTGAGGCATAGAATATTAAGTGACTTGCCTAAGTGGCTGAAATTACAACAAAAAAGGTTAAGACTAATTAGTTGATTAATTACTTGATTATGTCCCTAAAATATCTCCTTTCCTTTGTTTGATAAAGGATATGCCCCTAGTGAAATCAAAATTAGAGCAAGATAATTAATACACATTTTAATACAGGTGTTTCTGTTTTTACAGTTCTCAAATTATCAAACATCCCTAACCAGTAACCGTACTAAGTGCTTGTCTTTGATTCCTGTATTTTCTTTCACAGAGTTGTTGAAATACTATTTGGTTTATTCTAAAGGGCTTGAGTTGTAGTTGCCTAGGGCAATGGGAGCAACTTGGCATGTATCTCCAGTACTTACTAGGCTGGTCCTGGTTCTTTACCTGGCTCAGAGGTTCCAAACAGCAACAGAGAATAGCCCCAATGCACAAGACCTTTTTAAGCTTCTCTTTGTGTCAGTTTTGTTAATGTCCCATTAACCAAAGTCAAGTCACATAATAAAGCCCAGATTCAAAAGGCAGAGGAAAAGATTCCATAGCTTTACAGGAAGAACAACAAAGTCACACTGCAAATGGGGATGCATTCAAAACTGAGAGGAACTTGTGGCCAGTTTTTTTGCATTCTGTCACAGAGTATGTTTTGTCCAAATATTTCATTTGAAATTACTTCTTTACAAACTTTCATATAACTGTCTCTTAGACGTTTCTTCAGAGTACCTAAATATCCCTTGATATGCAGGTAGTAATATCGCTAGTGTGGAGCCACTGATATCCACATACTATTTGTTCTGACTTGAAATGGCTTGATTTCTTCACATCTTGTCCAGTCTCTGTGTGGTTTCCACAGTGGCTGCCCTTAAATCAAGGACCATCAACAGGCAGAGAGAAAACTTATTCTTTTTGAAACTAGCTAGATTATGTTTAGATTGAACCTGCAACCTTGACTTCATCAAATACTATGCTCAAAACAATTGACGTAGCTGTCCTAAACTGACTATAAATATAAATTATGAATATCATAATTCTCGATTATGATTTTTATATCTTTATTCACAATCACAAGATTGCATTCATACAATATTCTTTAAAAAAAAAACTCAAACTGGCTTCTTTACTAGTAAAGATCTTAGGGAAGTCTCTTAAACACTTTGTTTTCCAATTATACCATTTTCTAAATATATAATCATCTAATTTCTTCCCCTTGCCCTCAACCAAATTTATGAATTCATGCACATGTTAAGTGTTTATGGGATTATTAACTCATTGAGTATTGGACCTACAAAAATCTTAGGTGTGATATAATCCAAAATCTTAATTTTTTTGATGAAGAAACTAAGGTTTAAATAAGTGACTTATCCAAAGTCACACAGATACTTACGGAAGATGAAGAACTCTAACCTGGCTTTCCTGTTTCCTTCTCCAGTGCTATTTTTTTCTGAAGCACCAGGCATCTTCTTTTGTTTTCAGTGGTATACCCAGAATTAATGTATGCATCAAGAGTGATTTGTTGGTAGTATAGTATGAAGACAGATAGATATGTAGATAGATAGATAGATGTCTATGTATATAATTATGTAATAAGTTAGTCTCCCAATAACCAACTGTATTGTATATACTCTGGTTTTCCAACAGAAGATGCCTTCAAGGCCTGGATAAATCTGATGTTTGTTTTGTTTGTAGTTTATAAAATTACTCATTGCTTTTAAGTTACATATTTAATCAGATTAGAAGTCTTGTAGGATTTTCTAATACAACAAATCAGACTTTCTGTACTCTAGGTATTAATGCCTATTCCAGGTAACAATCCTCAAAGTGTCTGTGGTCCAATTCTTATTGAATGACTCATCAGAAAAGTGATAATTGTGAGGATTTTTTTAAGAACATGTAGGTCAGCTATCTCTCTAGATAATCTATGATTCATTATTGGATCATGCCATACCAACTAAAAAGTAAAGGCTGGACCATCTAGTGTTAGAACCCTGCAGAACTTCCTTCAATAATTTGCACTTTAGTGAGAGTTCAATTTCTTTGAGAGTTACTATAAGATGCCTTCTTGTTGTACTTTGTCAGGTGATCGTACCCTTTTTGATGGGCTTTGTAAAAAAATTAAAAAAAAAGAAAAAGAAAAAAATTTTAGAGCTCACTGCAAGAAAAGAAAATGATATAGTTCTTTGAATGACTAATTAGAACCATGTAGCTAAAAATGCTTCCCTTGCTTCTCTTTTTCACTTCGACTTTCAGGAAACTGAGAACAAAATATGTGACTCAGCTATATGATTTACATAAGTGCTTAAGACCTGTTTTTATTTCCACAAACTTGATATCTTATTTGTAGTTTTAATTCCTATAGGCTGTTCTAAGCTCACTACAGAACAAGGTAAAACTTAAAAGTGTGGAATGAATAAATAAATGGATGCATACATACATAAATGTCTGTTTTGAATAATTAAGATATCTGAAGTATTTTCCTATGTTATTAAGCTATATCTTCTCCATTGTGTTATAAAATAAGTACTATTACCATAGTAAACTGGAGTTTAAAAGAGTTACATCGCTGCTCAAGTTCAGATCAGTTTAAAAAAAATCAACACTAAAACCCAGGGCTACTGATTACAATACAATTCTCTTTTTATTGTGCCATGGTGCTAATAAAATTTTCTGTGAATTAGAGATAAAACCAGCTGCTAAGGCTGAATGCTCTCACTAACATAAATCCTCAGCACACCATTGTGAATAGGAGGTCTAGTCCATCAGTTTCTGCTCTCTCTGCATAGAATTAGATGTATTTTAAATTTCTCTAGGACAATATATAAGGTAAATTTTATTATGCAAGTTCTATAGCTAAACTTAATTTTACAGTGTATGTTTCTGAACATTTCAGGAGAAAATACGCTACTAGCACAGTTTTATTCTTAAAGGAAAGTACATTAAATTATTTTGTGATTTTTGTGCAACTTACCGATTTTCTCTTTAATCTCTAATCTTTTATTAGAAAATTACATCTGTCTTTTAGTTTAGGCACAAACTTCTTGCTGATTAATAATAATAATAATGGTGATGGTGATGATAATAACAGTAGCTACAGTTTTCTATGTGTCAAGCATTTATCATGTATTTTCTCATTCAATAACTGCAAATTATCAATAGGCATGATATTAGTCATTTTAAAGTTAGGCAAAGGAAACCATAAACAACACAAAAAGACAACCCACAGAATGGGAGAAAATATTTGCAAACGATGTGAACGACAAAGGATTAGTCTCCAGAATTTACATCAGCTCATGCGGCTTAATATCATCAAAACAAACAACCCAGTCAAAAAATGGACGAAGACCTAAATAGACATTTCCCCAAAGATGACATACTGATGGCCAAGAGGCACATGAAAAGATGCTTGTTATCACTAATTATTAGAAAAATGCAAATCGAAACTACAATGAGGCATCACTTCACACCAGTCAGCGTGGCCATCATCAAAAAATCCACAAACAGTAAATGCCTGAGAGGGTGTGGAGAGAAGGGAACCCTGCTACACTGTTGATGGGAAAGTAAAGTGGTACAACCACTATGGAGAACAGTATGGAGGTTCCTTAGAAAACTAAAAATAGAGCTACCCTATGATCCTGCAATCCCACTCTTGGGCATATAACTGGAGAAAAACATGGTCCAACAGGATACATGCACCCCAATGTTCATTGCAGCACTGCTTACAATAGCCAAGGCATGGAAACAACCTAAATGTCCATTGACAGAGGAACGGATAAAGAAGATGTGGTACATATATACGATGGAATATTACTCAGTCATTAAAAAGAATGAAATAATGCCATTTGCAGCCACGTGGATGGACCTAGAGATTGTCCTACTGAGTGAAGTAAGTCAGACAGAGAAAGAAATATCATATGATATTGCTTATATGTGGAATCTAAAAAAATGTGATACAAATGAACTTATTTACAAAACAGAAACAGACTCACAGACTTAATGAAGGAAGAAATAGTTAGGGAGTTTGGGATTGACATGTATACACTGCTATATTTAAAATGGATAACCAGCAAGGACCTACTGTATAGCACAGGGAACTCTGCTCAATATTATGTAACAACCTAAGTGGGAAAAGAATTTGAAAAAGAACAGATACATGTATATGTTAAAAAAAAAAGTTAGGAAAACGGTTCAGAGTGGTTACATAATGTTCTGAGGAGCTCACACTAGTACACAGAAGAGCAAGGATTTGTGACTGTGTTTCTCTGATTCTAATGTCCAAATTCCATATATTACAACTACTAGTACTACCACCATCACCAAACATTACACAATGCTCACTCTAGCCAGATGCTGTCCTAGAAGTTAATGTACATTATGTATATTTATGTATATTAACTTATTTAATTCTGAACATAATCTAAGATGTATCCCCACTTTACAGTAAAGAAAATAAAGACTCAGAGTTTAACTAACTCATGCAAAATTACAAGTATTTAATTACTCAACCCTTATTCTATCCTAAGCATTCTGCCTTCAGAAGATATGCAGTTATCCACTATGGTAAATTCTCTTTCTACTGCAGTTACTGCTTCTCTAGTTTGTTTAAGAATTGTTCATTTGTGATGGATTTCCAGAAAGGAGCGTGTTCTTTTTCATGATATAGGGCCCATTTAAACTTCATCTGATGTATTTACCCCTTCTTCATTCTTTCTTGTCCAATGGTGATGACAACTTTATTTTTAAATATCGTAACCATAGAGTCCTGAAGGAAAGAACTTGGAGAAGTACACAATTTCTTACATACTTTTGTTAATAGAAAAATACTCTCTGTAATACTATGTGTGATTTAGTTTGCTGAATTTTAAAGGTCATACTTCTTGTTTGGCAAAAAAAAGTAGGTTTCCAGTGTATATTCAAGCTTCACATTTAAAAAAGTATCTCCAAGGCAGAAAGTACTTGAAACACTGTTGAAAGTTGATGGGCTGTCACTTAAATGCCCCAAACTTTGACGTGAAGGAAGTCGTGGATTAATTTGATAGCCAAGAGCACAGATATCAAACATTGCCTAGGTAAGATTTCAAATTATTCATATGTTATTAAAGATTCTGTGGCTTTGAAAGAGGTTTCTTTACATAAATTATAATTTTGGAAATTAAAATTTGCCACCTAAAATCAATCCATGATTCCTATTTTTTGTAACATCTGATCTCTTTTTATTTCTTGATTACAAATAATTTAAATTATGGAGGAAAGGATAAGAATTGACTTAAAAGTTGAGCTAAAGCCGCAAACACAAAAATGCTTATTACAGTGATATTAATTATATAAGCAAATATTGAAAAAACACTGGAAGGAAATTTGCTAAAGTATAAAATGAGATTTACACTTTTTAGATGGTAGGACTAGATTTGATAATTGGCTGTTTTCTTCTTTATACTTTTCTGGTATATTCATTTTTTCCTACAATAGATATGTATTATATTTATAATCAAAAAAATGTTAATGCTTTTTATTTTAGAAGAAATGAACATCTGAACAGGTGCATATCCAGGCTGAATTTTACAACTGCAAGCTAACAGTCTACATGCTATTTCTAGAACCAGATCCTTTAATATTTTAAGTAAAATGACAATTTCATCTTGATTTCACACTGGAAAATAATCATATAACTCCTTTCTGTATTTATTTTTAAATTAATATGTATTATAAGATATTTTAAGCATAAAAAATTACAGGGGATGATAGACACTCATGTACCCACTTCCAAGGTATAATACATGTATATATGTATAAAAAATGTATAATACATTTTTTGCTATTAATATTTTGCCATATTTACTTTATTTATAATAAAATGTTACAGATAGAAATGATGCCTTCTGTCTCCTGTCCCCCATTCTATTTGTCTCCTTTATTGTTTCTCTAGGAATTTAAAATGCATACTTAGCTTTCACAATCTAATTAGAATCCATATTATACCACTTCAATTGGTATGCAGATGCTTAGCACCAAATAAATTCCCTTGCCCTTCCCACATAATGGTGTACTTGTCGTACATGTTATGACTACGTATGTGGAAAGCCCCATCAGATAATGCCATACATTTTGCTTTCAACTGTCAAATGCATTTAAAGAACTCAAAAGGAAAATATGTTATTAAATTTATCCAGTTATTTTTTTTTATTCTGTTGCTCTTCATTCCTGATTTTCCATGTGTCCTTCTGGTATCATTTCCCTAATGTCTAAAGATTTTCCTTTATCAATTGTTTTTGAACAGGTGTAATAACTACAAATTATCTTAGTTGTCCTTCATATGAGAATATTATTTCACCTTCATTCCTGAATGATATTTCACTGGATATAAAATTATGGCGTAACAGTCCTTTTCTTCCAATACTTTAAAAACTTTGTACCACTTCCTTTTAGTCTCCCTGAGATATCTGCTGTTATTTGAATCATTGTTCCCCTGTTGGTACCATGTCATTTTTCTGGATGCTTTAAAGATATTTTTCTTCATTGTGTGTCTTCAATATTTTGATAATGATATGTCCAGGCATGAATTTCTTTGGATCTATCTTGTTTAGGGTTCTCTCAGCCGAATGAATGTATAGGCTTTTGCCACATTTGGGAAGTTTTCAACTATTATTCTTCAAAAGATTTTTAGCATAATATTCTTTTTCTCTCCTTCTGGCACACCAATGGCACAAATATTAGTCTAATTATTATTGCTCAACAGTTCCCCGAGACTCTGTTCATTTTTAAAGATCACTAATTTTCTCTCTTGTTTAGATTGGATAATTTTTATTAATCTATCTTCAAAGTCACAGACTATCATCTTCATTTTGCTATTGAATCCTTCTAATGAGTTTTTAAAATTTTTTGGTTGTATATTTTTTAGTTAGTGACTTTCCATTTGGTTCTTCTTTATATCTTCTATATTTTTGCAGTTACATGTTTTATTTCAAATCTGTTTCAAGGGTGTTCATGGTTGCTCACTCAGCATTTTAAAAATAGCTGCTTTAATGTCTTTGTTAGATAATTCCAACATATGTATAACATTGTCCTTGGCATCTGTTGATTATTTTTTGCTATTTAGGTTGAGATTTTCATGATTTTCTGTATGCTAAGTAATTTTGAATTGTATCCTAGACTTTCTGAATAATATAAGACTATGGGTCCTGTTTAAATTCAGAGGATAATGTTGATATTTCAGCAGGCACTTGACATGGTTAGGTTCAGGCCACAACGTCCAACTCAACTCCATGGGCTACATTTCAAAAATCACTTCTGTTTTAAAAAATTTGCCCTGCTATTCTGATAAGTCCCCCACTTACGTCATCCAGAGTTCAACACAGAAACTGTGTGGAGGTACATGCATTAATTCAGTTTTCCAATTTATATGCCAGTTAAGACCAGATCCATACGTTTGCAGGTCAGGGATATTGTGAGTTTTCTGGCTTTGGGTAGCTGGATGCACTTTATGTTACAATCAGAGGAAGAATGTGAAAAAAGGGGAACATGTTTGGTTTTGTGTAATGAGAAGTTTAACAAGTCAAATTCAAGTCATGAAAACATGAGAACATGAGTGTGTTGAAGAGACATTGAAGAAGAAATATTCATTAAGCATTTGGAATTAAAAATTTGTATCACAGGAGAAATCAAAGTGTTACTCCTATCCTCAGAGAAGGTAGATTTCTGGAAGTGTAAAGAGTAATTTTTTGTATGCAACCCTCCATGTTAACATCTATGATTTGGAGCAAATATTTTCATCTGTACTTCAAGTGACTAATTTGTAAATGGCAGCAGTAATGTATATCCAATGCTCCTTTTAGGTCTTAATGAGAGGCCCTATATGTTTGCCAATAATAATTAATACACATTTCTTTGACTTACCATCTTCTGAGGAAAAGAAGCATCCTGTTCTGTTACAACTGTGCTACTGCTATGCTTCTGAACCAAATGGTGCATAGCTTTGTAAAGGCTGAAGGAGTTACTGATTATGAATCTCAAGGGCCCTTGTTCAAATTTGGCTCCTTTAAAGTGCAGGACACACACACATCCAGCAGGCAGAGTTATTGGATGGAGACCCTGCTGAGTGATTAAGTCTCTGCTTGCTATGTTTAAGCCATTTGGCAGGCACAACGGTCTTCTTTTCCTTCAAAAACCTAAATTTGTCCCATGTGGATAACAAATACTAGGCCTCTATCAATGCAGAGAATCATCCAATCATGCTTATTGGCAACAACAAAAAAAACATACAAAGGTGTGAATCAATTTGAAAATTATGAAATTTCAGTCATAATCATTGAGTGCCTATCTCATTTATTTTTCAGAATATGTTTAAAAGATTCATTATGCAGGAAGAATGACTAGTCTAGCTAATAATAACTAATAACTAATGTATATTAGCAATGAATATTTCAAAATCTAATATACTATTTGGTTTTACACATTTCTGTATGGAAGTTAGGAAAGTCATCATCCACAGTGATAAAAAAAATTTTTTTAAATATAAATCTTGCCCATACGAATTCAGTAACATCTCCATAAGGTACCCTGTATGAAATTCATGTTTCTTTGTATGGTATATAATCTTTATATTTAAAGGTCAGCATTATCACCTATGAGTTTGTTAGACATGCAGAGTATCAGGCTCTTCTTCACTTTTGTAATTATGATTTTCATTGGAACCTCAGGTAACTCACACACATTAAAATTTGAGAAGCGCTACAATATAGGACTCTATAAAATCTTCCCCCAATCTGATACTTCTTGCCTGATATCTAGTTCCGTTTCTTCATGTTGAAACCTTCATGAATAAACCTCACTGACCCCCCCAGCTGAATGAGACAGGTAATGGAGAATCCATTCTTTCCATTTCTATTACTGTTTCTGTCTGGTATAGTTAATGCACTGTGTGTTAGAGAACTTTTACTCAAAGAGTTTAAGCATAAATAATTTTTTTCTAGAAGCAAGTTATGCTTGAAGCTTAGCTCCTCTTTCTCAGTAAGATATTTTAGTAAATACACTCAAAACAGAGAATAACAGCTTGCATTTACTAAGCACTTACCAGAAGCCAAAAGTGGCTTGGGTCTCACTGATTTTCTTTGGACAGAGCTAATATGTAACATTTTGGTTGTTTCTTTTTTAAAACCTGAGCTCACACTGATAATTCTATTTCAAATTCAGGAGTAGAGACTTTTAGTTAATCTCATCAACCTGTATATCCTTTCTTCCAGGCTGAGAAAACTAAGAAACAAGCAAAATAACATAATTATTCATTCATTTTAGTCCTTCTCACACACACAATAGTCTCAGAATAATAATACTACCACTACCACCTATAATTACTGTAAAGTGTTTAATAATTTTTATTCTATATTTTTATTTTCAAGATGTACATTCGAATTATCCTATCATGAAGTCATTTGAAATAACTTCTCTCTGTCTGGTGATGCCAACAAATTGAGAGATAGGCTTATTTAATTCACTGTGCTTTCATTTTATGGATTGCTTGTATGCACTTAATTTTGTTTTAAAATTATGCAAAATATTTATACTGTTCCGGAGTCGAATCTACAAATCAATTAAACTCAGAGAAGTCTAACTTCTTTTTAAGCCCAACCACCAATTTCTCCTCTAATATATAACAATTTTCTCTCTAGTAGAAAACCATTTCTGGTTTGGCTTTGGTTTATCACCCTTAAAAAAAAATGGAATGCTCCCTTCATATGCAGACACACATTTACATTCTTCCCTTTCTTAGATAAACAGTAGTTTATTATACACATACTTGTACATCTTATTTTGTTAACCTCTTCACACCTGATTTTCTGCAATGGGAAAAATAGGGATTTAATTCCTTAATTAATAAGGTTGATGTGAAAATTAGATGAAATATGTGTAGATAGAGCCTAGCCTAATTGGCATATAACAGTCATCCAGTGACTTTTAGTATAAGTTGAATATGGAGTGAGACTTTATTTTTGACAGAGCTTATGAGAAATTAGAAGGAATAAGTAGTAACTTTGTCCCCATATTTGGTGTATTGTCTTGACAAGCCTGACAAGGGCTACAGGGTATAGCCCCATCTGATTTTAAAACTGAAAATTCTGAGGAATCAATCAATCCAAGTGTGGATTTTACAAACTGTATGGTAGTAGATCAAAAGAATAGCAAAGGATCATATATATCCGGTTTCTGCAGTACTTCCTCTGGCCAAGTCATAACCTTTAATCTGGTAAGATATGTATCATGAGGCGTTATCAGACTACAGCTGATTTCTTGGCAATAAGATGAATCTTTTCTTATTTTCAGATAAGTATGCTTCTATCCCACAGACATCACTGGCATTCTCTACTTCACTAGGCATTTGATTTCAAGTATTAATAGCACCCATATTTCTAATAGAGTGGAAGAAATGAAGGAAAGAAGGAAGGAAAGGAGGGAGAAGAGGAAGGATTAAAACATAGGAAGATAAGTTGAAGGGAGGCATAGGAAAATTTATTGGTTACTTATTTATTGTGGGCAACACATGTCATTTATTCATAAATTGACAAAATAGTGCTCATTGTGAGGTTATTCTGAGTCAGGAACTAAACCAGATATTAGAGGTACACAGGTGAATGAGACAGATATGGTTCCTACACTCAAATTTCTTATTCTAGTGGTGACTACACAGGAAATAAAGTGAAGAGATTATGCCACCATCTTCCCCAAAACCCTCTTGTGACTTTGTATAATAATCAAACTAAAATGCACTATTACCGTGGCTTTGAGGTCCTACCTTTCCTGGACACTGCTCAATTCACTGACATCAATTATTGTTCTCTTGTTCCCTCCACTACAGGTCTCGCAAACTCAACACATCAATCTCATTTCCACTTCAGTGCCTTTGCACTTACCTAATTTCTCTTCCTTGCATGCTCTTTCCCTAGATCACTACATATAACACTTCTTCACTTCTGTTGTGGGCAAAATAATGCACCCCACCCCCAAAAGATGCCCATGCCCTAATCCCTGGACCCTACGCATATGTTACCATACATGGCAAAAGAGATTTTGAAGATGTAATTAAGATAAAAGACTGAGATGGAGAGTTTATCAGAGGAAGATGTGATGATGGAAGAAGATCAGAGAAATGTGATGTGATAAGACTTGATTTGTTGGCTTTGAAGATGGAGGAAGGGAGCCATGTATCAAAAATGTGGGTTGCTTCTAGTATCTGGAAAAGGCAAGGAAGTCAAGTTGACTCTAGGACCTTCAGAGTAATTCTGCTCTGCTGTGCTGACACCTTGATTTTAGCCCAATGAGACCCATGTCAGACATCTGACCTACAGAACTGTAAGGTAATAATCATCTATTGTTCTAAGCCACTAAATTTATAGTAATTTGTTATAGCAATAATAGAAAACTAACACTTTATTTATGTCTCTGAATAATAATACCTCCTTCAATAGGCCTTGTGTAATATATCTACCTACAATAATCGCTATTCCAATTGCCCTAACTCTATCCAACTGCCCTGTTTGTTTTTCTTAACAACTAGCACTACCTGAGATTATATTATCTGCTTATTGTTTTTCTCTCTCCAAAAACAGAAGACAAGCTCAATAAAGAGAGTGATTTTGTTCATTATTCTAGATACCGTCCACCACCTAGAATAATGTCTGGCATATGTGAAGTAGCACTCAAAAATCATTTATTAGCGAGTGAATGAATTTCAGCTCTATAATAATAAAAGTAAGGTACTCTAACAGTGTGTAACACGAGGTGTGTAGAGCTATGCCATTGTGGTTTTAATATGCATTTCACTAATGGTAATGTTGAACATCCCTTTAAATGCTTATTTGCCATCCCTTTATCTTCAACAAAATATCTGTGTATGACTTCTGCCCATTTTCTATTTGGAGTGTCTTTTTACTGATGAGTTTTGAGAGTTTCTTTTTATATACTCTAGGGTTTTTTTCAGTACATGGTTTGCTGGTATCTTTTTTCAGTCTGTAGCTTGTGCTATGTATCCTCTTAACAGGGCACCTGGCAGAACAAAAGCTTTAAATTTTGATGAGAACTAATTTATTAATTTTTCCTTTTGTGGGTAATGCTTTGGTATAAAGTTTAAGAGCTCTTTGCCTAGCCCTAGAACCTGAAAGTTTTCTAGTTTTTCTAAATATTGTCTAGTTTCATATTTTATACTTAAATCTGTGATTCATTCTGAGTTATTTTTTTGTATAAATTACAAGTATTAGGCCAAGGATTTATTTTCCTTTCATTTCCTTTTCCTTTCCTCCGTCTCTTGCTTCCTTTCTTTCTCTCCTCCCTCCCTCCCTCTCCCTCCACTTCTCTCTTTCTTTCTTCCTCTCTTTTCCTATGGATGTTCAATTTTCCCAGCACCATTTGTTGAAAATGCAATCTTCCTCCATTTAGTTGCCTTTGTACCTTTTCCAAAAATCAGTTGGTCATATGGACACCAAGATGGGAAGGGGGGTGGGATGAATTGGGAGATTAGGATTGACATATATACACTAATATGTATAAAATAAGTAACTAATGAGAACCTGCTGTATAGCACAGGGAACTCCACTTCACTGTGCAGTAGAAACTAACACAGCACTGTAAAACAACTACACCACAATAAAAAAAAAATCAGTTGGTCATCTTTATATGGGTCTATTTGGGGGTTCTTTATTCTGTTCCATTGATATATGTTCTGTAATAATAAACCAATAATATTGATTATTGATTTGTAAGTAATATTTAGTTACTATATGATCATATTCTAATTTTTAATAGAAGCTACCTCTGTAAGATGAGCCTGATTTTAAACTTATTTTTTGCCTTTGCATTTATTTGCCACAAGCTTTAAGAAAGCATGGTTCATTCATTCTACAAATATTTATGGAGTGCATATTTCCTCTTAATGTTTCAGATACATCATTGAAAAAGATGGACAAAGTTTCCTGACATCTCATGGCTTATATCTGGTGAAAATAGGTATAAAATTAACAACAATCATTATAAATAGGTAAATTATATTGCATGTTCAAAAGTAGTAAGTATCAGGTAAACTTAAAATCAATAAGAAATAATATAAAATAAGATGAATATCAAGCTAAGAAGAATTGTGAAGGCTGACTTTGGAATTAGGACGTGATGTGCTAGATCTTACTGTTATAACAAACAACTTTTATAAACTCAATAGTTTGCAACAGAAAAAATATTTCTAACTCATGTTACATATGATCTGTAGCAGAATGCCAGCTCTGGCTCTGCTCCACATGTCTTGTTCATTCCAGTATCCAGACAGAAGGAATGCCATTTTTGAAGCAAGTGGAGGAACATAAAAGCAATCCTCCTACAGTAGGTGTGTATATAATGGGAGAAATACTCATTCACAGTCTAATCTAGGACACTAATATACTAGAATCTACCTTCTTGGTCGCAGATATTAAGTTTCTTCTCTTCTGAATTCAGTCATTCACTCTGTCTCCAGTAAAGATATCTCGAAAATCTTATCTAGCTACTGCATCAGCCTTAATGTCCACAATTTTAATATAGTTTCTATCTAAGTTTTTAATATGGCTTTTCTTGGTTCAGAGACAGATGAATAAAATGAAAAGTTTTCTCCCCCTCCCCAACATATAACGGAGAAACAAGGAAATGATTATGACAACAAACACTTTCTTTGAAAAGTAAGGATGAGAGGCACATTGCCATCACTGGTATGTAAAAATTATGAAATCCTTCAAGATAGATATTGCAAGAACCTGGTATGCTGGAGGTAGGGATTTTTTTGGAAAAGAAAAGTTCTGCTCCCTTGGATGAACTCCTGCATCTATTGTTCTCCTTGAATCTTTCCTCTACCCTCTGGAAAAATTTCTTTTTCATTATGCTACTTGGCCACATCTGAAGAGGACAATATACACTGCATTGGGCTGAACAAATTTTCAATCTGGTTAGGCATCCAGGGTTATTTTCATATTTGGCAATAATTTAATTTTAAGCTAATGGTTCATTTGGTAACAAAACTCACTGAAACATTCTTTAGCTTTTTACCTATTTGATGGCAATTATTTCTACATGCTCTTAGCCACACCCAAAATTAATTTTGAGACATACACTACTCTATAAATTTCATTCCCATTATCTTTAATCTATCAGGATACTATGAAAGAATCTCACCGTTATTTTTTTACTAAGCCATTTTAATTAATTGAAAAGATTTATCATGGGTTACCTTAATTTATTCAGAAGTTATAGCAAAGAAGAAGACTGGCATGCTCTTAATTTGATCTTTACTTCAATGTTGAGTCAATTTGTCTTAGTTGCTCGAAGCATTTCTCATTTTTTTCTTACCTGTCGGTTATGAGATATGCATCTTTTCAAGCTGTAGTCGTGAAAATTTTAGGATTCTTTCCCCCCTTTCATCATGTTTGCCTACCCATCAATTCTTTTCTGAATATATCTCTTTCTTGAAACATCCTATCAGATGAGCTGATAGCAACCACCTAAAGCCCTACATTCATCAAATTATTATCTACCTTGTAAATTATAATAGGTGGAAATTTACCAAATGTTCTGTTACTGGATAGCATGGGTGCCACCTTTTGAACCTTCAACAAGAGCTTCCTCATGACCTGCATTTGGTCCAATGTATCGTAGAATTTTTCTTATGGCAGAACCTCATTTCTAGTTACAACTTTCTGTATCAGTCAACTTACACTACTTTATATTGTAGTAAACCATATGGCTTACAAGAGTAGAGTTTTAATTCTCTCATATTTCATTAGATCACAACATCTGTAATTTGTTATAGTTTTTCTCCAATTATTTTCTTTATTTCAGAATCCAGGCTTAAATACAATACTAATGGCAGAGGGAGAAAGTGTAGAAGCTGAATATTTTAGTGGATATAAAAGATTCTCCTGGAATTTGATATACATTATGGATTTTCCTATTCTATTAGCCAAAGTGAGACACCTGGCCAAAGTCAAGGTCACTGGGACAAGAATGTTTATTTCTCCTACAAAGAGGCACATGTGAATGGATAAATGTGTATAGTTTTCTAAAGTTGTGAAAGTAAATGTTTTGGGGAAACATAATGGGCTCTACCACAGTGGGAAGGGGTGGGTGCAACTTTAAATGGAGACCTAGACTAGGACTCATTGAGAAGATAACATCTGAACAAAGCTTTGAAGTAGGTGAGAGTATCAGCCACATTAATATCAGATAGGAGTCACAGCCTATATGAAGACCCTGAGGGCTTGGTATATAGTAAGATAATTAACTGAAGCTAAAAGTTGATCAGCCTACCAGACCACACACTTACTTATATACTTTGCTTATCACCATTCACCTTCATCAGAATATAAGCTCTAAAAGGACAAGAGTTTTGTCTATTTTTTAAATGTTTCATCCAAAATGCCTGCAATTTTCTGGCATACAATGGGAACTCAATAATTATTTGTTGAGTAGATAGATAAATGGAGATATCTGTGATCTACTGCCCTATAACACAGCAGTCCCCAAACTTTTTGGCACCAGGGACTGGTTTCGTGGGAGATAGTTTTTTCACTTTGAGGCGGGGTGGTGGTGGTGTTCAGGTGGTAATGCGAGCGCTGGTTCAGGCAGTAATGCAAGAGCTGGGGAGCGATGGGGAGTGGCAGATGAAGCTTTGCTCACTCGCCTGCCCCTCACCTCCTGTTGTGTGGCCTGGTTCCTAACAGGCTGTGGTCTGGTACTGGTCCGGGGCCTGGGGGTTGAGGACCCTGCTATAACACATTTGTAGAGACTGAAAGCTCTTTAAGGTCAAGTTATCTGTTATCATTTTTTATTTTTTTTCCGGTACGTGGGCCTCTCACTGTTGTGGTCTCTCCCGCTGCGGAGCACAGGCTCTGGACGCGCAGGCTCAGCGGCCATGGCTCACGGGCCCAGCCGCTCTGCAGCATGTGGGATCTTCCCGGACTGGGGCACGAACCCATGTCCCCTACATCGGCAGGCAGACTCTCAACCAATGTGTCACCAGGGAAGCCCTCTGTTATCATTTTAAAAAATATTTTATTTTTATACAATTTTAAAGTTTCCTTTCCATTTATAGTTACTACAAAACATTGGCTATACTCCCTATGTTGTACAATACATCCTTGAGCCTATATTACACCCAACAGTTTGTACCTCCCACTCCCACATCCTTATATTGCCCCTCTCCCTCCTTCCCACTTGTAACCACTACTTTGTTCTCTATATCTGTGAGCCTCCTTCTCTTATGTTATATTCACTAGTTTGTTGTATTTTTCAGATTCCACATATAAATGATATCATATAGTATTTCTTTCTCTATATGATTTATTTCACTTAGCATAATGCCTTCCAAGTCCATCTGTGTTGTTACAAGTGGCAAAATTTCATTCTTTTTTATGGCTGATTAGTATTCTAGTGTGTGTGTGTATGTGTGTGTGTGTGTGTGTGTGTATCACATCTTCTTTATTCATTTATTTGATGATGGACACTTGGCTTGCTTCCATATCTTGGCAATTGTAAATAATGCTGCTATGAACATTGGGGTGCACTGTATCTTTTTGAATTGGCGTTTTTGTTTTTTTCAGATATATACTCAGAAGTGGAATTGCTAGGTTATATGGTAGTTCTATTGTTAGTCTTTTGAGAAACCTCCATACTACTTCCCACAGTGGCTGCACCAATTGCCATTCCCAACAACAGTGTACTAGGGTTCCCTTTTCTCCAAATCCTTGCCAACATTTGTTATTTGCGTTCTTTTTGATGATAGCCATTCTGACAGGTGTGAGGTGATATCTCATTGTGGTTTTGACTTGCATCTCCCTGATGATTAACAATGTTGAGCATCTTTTCATATGTCTTTCCTCTTTGGAAAAATGTCTATTCTGTTCTTCTGCCCATTTCTTAATCAGATTGCTTGTTTTTTTGACATTAAGTTGTGTGAACTATTTATATATGTTGGATATTAATCCCTTATCGGTCATACAATTTGCAAATATTTTCTCCCATTCAGTAGGTTATCTTTCCATTTTGTTGATGGTTTCCTTTGCTGTGCAAAAGCTTTAAACTTTAATTAGGTCCCATTTGTTTGTTTTTACTTTTATTCCCTTTACTTTAGGGGAGGGATCCAAAAAAATGTTGCTTCAATATGTCAAAGATCGTTCTGCTTATCTTTTCCTCTAGGAGTTTTATAGTATCTGGTCTTAGATTTAGGTCTTTAATCCGTTTTGAGTTTTATTTTGCATATGGTGTTAGAGAATGTTCTAATTTCATTCTTTTACATGTAGCTGCCCAGTTTTCCCAGCACCACTTATTGAAGAGACTGTCTTTTCTACATTATATATTCTTGCCTCCTTTGTCATAGATTAATTGAGCATAAGTGCATGGGTTTATTTCTGGGCTTTCTTTCCTGTTCCATTGTTCTATGTGTCTCTTTTTGTACCAGTATCATACCGTTTTGATGACTGTAGCTTTGTACTATAGTCTGAAGTCAGGGAGCCTGATTCCTCCAGCTCTGTTCTCCTTTCTCAAGATTGTTTTGGCTATTCGAGGGGTTTTTTGGTGTGCATATCCATACAAATTTTAAAATTATTTGTTCTAGTTCTCTGAAAATCATCATTGGTATTTTGATAGGGATTGCATTAAATCTCTAGATTGCCTTGGGTAGTATGGTCATTTTAACAATATTGATTCTTCCAGTCTAAGAGTCTTTCCATTTGTTTGTGTCATCTTTAATTTCTTTCATCAGTGTCTTACTGTTTTCCGAGTACAGGTCTTTTGCCTTCTTAGATAGGTTTATTCATAAGTATTTTATTCTTTTTGATGTGATGGTAAATGTGATTATTTCCTTAATTTCTTTATCTGCTATTTCATTGTAAGTGTATAGAATGGAATAGATTTCTGTATATTAATTTTGTATCCAGCAACTTTTCCAAATTCATTGATGAGCTATAATAGTTTTCTAGTGGTGTCTTTAGGACTTTCTATGTATAGTATCTTGTCATCTGCCAACAGTAACAGTTCTACTTCTTCCTTTTCAATTTGGATTCCTTTTATTTGTTTTTCTTCTCTGATTGCTATGGCTAGGACTTTCAAAACTATGTTGAATAAAATTGGTGCCAGTAGGCATCCTTGTCTTTTTCTTAATCTTGGAATGCTTTCAGGTTTTCACCATTGAGTATGATGTTAGCTGTGGGTTTGTGATATATGGCCTTTATTATGTTGAGGTATGTTCCCTCTATGCCCACTTTCTGGAGAGTTTTTATCGTAAATGGGTGCTGAATTTTGTCAAAAGCTTTTTCTGAACCTATTGTGATGAGCAAATGGTTTTTATTCTTCATTTTGTTAACGTGGTGCATCACATTGATTGATTAGCAGATATAGAAAAATCTTCACATCTCTGGGATACATCTCAGTTGATCTAGGTGTATGATCCTTTTAATGTATTGTTGGACTCAGTTTGCTAGTGTTTTGTTGAGATTTTTTGCATCTACGTTAATCAGTAAAATTGGCCTGTAATTTTCTCTTTTTGTGATATCTTTGTCAGATTTTGATATCAGGGTGATGATGGCTTTATAGAATGAGTTTAGAAATGTTCCCTCCTCTGCAATTTTTTGGAATAGTTTCAGAAGGATAGATGTTAACCTGTCATCATTTTTTAAAAAAAAACTTTTAGTCCCTGAAACAAAGCTAGACATATAAAGGGCATGTAGTAAGTGATTCTTGGATTAATAAATGAGTAACACATGACAATAGGTCTTTGATGAAAAAAAGAAATGTAAGGGAAATCTAATGGTATTAACTTGTACTTTAGGAGGAATTTTTCTAAGTATTTTTCTCTGATTCAAACAACTTTTTAGAAATACTCCTTCCAATACAGAATGGAGTTCATGGTTTTTGAAATAATTGTGGCAGTCTTCAGGTGCATATGACATATAAAGATTAGAAGGCAGCATCTGCATAAAGCTATGAAGGAAAAATATGAACATTAAGATGTGCCATGTCTACCTAATTATAGAGATTAATTGCAACTGTAGAAATTAAACTATAATTTGGGTTCCAGGATTATCCCTTGAGTTTCATTACGATTAGCATGACTCATCCATAATTGCTTCTACCAACATGGTTTTGCCAAACTGCCAGACAGACAAGCCTATTGGCTTGGTTTAAATCCAGGTCTCTTACAGAAAAATGACCTAGAGAGCTATCATTATTTCTACTCTAAAATTACCCTGGAGATAATTTTAGTCTTATTCAATTACTCCTTGACTCTCATGTTAAGGAAAGTAGTTTGGAAAAGGCATACTTAGAATATTCCTGTATCCTTAGCTTCTTGAAAGTTAGAGAATTTTTATTAAATAATTTTAAAATCCAAAGTGTTATAGCTGTGTGCTTTTTATAAAGATTGACTGAGCCATGCACTCTTGATTTATATATTTTTATATTTACATACTTTTATATATCTAACCGTACTTTAACAAAATATTTATTTAAAAAACTAAAGTATTATTTATATGTAGATTCTTACTTAGAGAATCAAAACATTGAAAAAATACTACATCAAAATTTGAAACTAATAGAAATATGTGTCTGTTCTAATTCCTTCTTCTTTAAAAATCTATTTATCAGTCTTGAATTCCTTGTTTTATATTAAATCAATAACACAAATAAATTTTGAATATGCCCTAATTTTTTCAAAAGGGATTTAGTTCTCCTTTCTTTGAATGCTTTCTTGGCTTTCTACATTTCTTCTTAGCCTCTACTTCAGCCTAGTAAAAAGGTTTTGGTACAATTTATAGATCTCTTCATAAATATAGTCAGCTTTTCCTACTAAAATGAGGAAAAGAAATTGAACCAAAAGTTCAGTATTGGGACAAATCATATGTTATTCTCTATACAGACTATTTGCATTTAATTTCCATGTGAAAGCAGATATACTTAAATTTTATAAATCAATATTCTACATTATTTGAGGATACTATATAGATTTTTCTCAATACATTATAAAATCAATTTGTCAGCATGGGGGGAAAATGCCACATGACACACAGATTGAAAAGACTACAAATGACTCCACTGGGGGAATAATATTTAAATATTGTCTGCAGCTATATAAGTATCTCTAAGTGAGAGACTAAACAATTGGCCATGTAAAAGGGCTGACAAGAAAACCATTGCATTTAGAAGTTAGTTTTAACTGACTGGCAATATTTAAAGTTGTAAAAAGATAGAGTTTAAGGACTGAATTCAAAAAGGGCTGAATTTATCTGACTGCACTGTGGCAATGGCATAAACATGCAACCTCCTCTTATTCAGGCCAATAGCTAATTTCCCATTTCATGAGATAGACATTCAAGACAAAGCAGAAAGAGATGTGTTAAAGATTAGACTTTCAAATTTCAGATTACGTAGTGTCAGTCTAGTGATGTTAAAACATCCATTTAGAATAACTCACAGCATAACTGTAGCATATTACAAAGTGGAATCATGAATATGCAATCAGCAAATGGTTCTGGAGCCTGATCACCATCTCTGTCAATTACAGCAGTCATTTTCTGTGATGGTACCTTGACACTTTGACAGTGATTATACCTTTACATGATGTATTGCAGATATTACGCTTCAGTTGTTTACAAATAGAACCATATCTTACTCTTTCACTATATGAAGAGTATTTTAAGTAAGGAAAATATTCCTAATAATAAATCTTCCACTCAAGTCACTCATACATAATCATACTGGGAATACTGTAAAATGCCATTACCACATGGCAAAAGCAACCCTCTAAAATCTGTCTTTTTATTATTCCTAAAAGTGAAGTAATATGGAGATTTTTCAAGTTAAATGAAAAGAAACTGCATGAAGGATTAATTTACAACACAGTGCCCATCACTCTAAAGGTGCAGGCTAGTCAAAAGAGAAATCCATTTTAAATATGAAGCAAAATTCTAAGACAGAGGTACAGGTGTCAATCAGGGCAAAATTATCTATATGAGGTATAGTTTGACCTGTTCAGCTATTCTACCAAAAATCACTTATTTGCTTATTTGTAGGTATCAACTTTGTCTCAAAATGCAACTTCAGTGGTTTGCTTAGATTATGATTTCCTCCAATGTCTGTTGTCTAAGTTTCAGGTAAAAGTATGAGAGACTAAATTATCAGCTAATTCCTCAATTTGCCACTTAATTTTATCTGCATATCCATATAAATAAAATGCCAATATTTAAGGCTGCTACAGGGTATGCAAACCTATTTAGATACCTCTAAATATCTACATTTTTGCTACCCAATTGATAATACATATGAATTTTAGATGTAATTTTTGTAATTTTCTACCTACGTAAAGTTTTATAGGTTCAACACTTATGTTTAACCATTGATTCAGGAAGCTCAGGAATTCATACTTACAGGATAGTAAAACTAAAATAAACTGTGGAAATCATATTGTTTAAATCACTTTACAATTACCACCTTCCTGTGCAAACATTTTTAAGAAAAGTATAAAATTTGCTATACATCCCATGGTTTGAGGCAAAATCAGAACTCTGGTTTCACAATCAAGTGTCATTTTCACCAAACCAGTCTTTTCAATATGTTTAATGTAATAGCATAAAGAAATAATTACTAGAGAGGGAGGGAAATAAAAGGGGGGAAGTAAACTATGGGACTGTGTCTTCTTGGTGAAACTAAAGCCTTAGATTTAAACACAGAACTGTGGAATGATCTAGATCTTGAAATGCCCCCCTCACAATAATGGGATATTTCTCCCAAACAAGATGAACTAATCCCTGGTACAGGACATTAAACAAAACCTTATAAAAAAGAACAGGGTACAGAATTTCTAAAAATAAGTACTACCATTTCAGCTCAACATTTTCTGTAACATTTCTCCACAGTCCACCTCCATTAGGCTATAGAGGAGGTCATATCACACAAAAACCCACTCATAAAATAGTGTTCATTTTGGGAAAATGGTTTCATATCCAATAAGAAGAGAAGAGAAATAAAAATTACCAAGACTGTTTCAGAGAAAAGAGATTATGAAAGCTGCTGTGAAAACGTGAGTAATATAAAGAAAGAATGGTGTAGAAATTCTGCTCCATAGGCACGAAATAGGAAAAAAAAAAGAACATAGTATACACAGTATGCAAAAGGTAGATGAAGTGCCCAGATCTAAAGAAAACATTATGAATTCAAAGTTATTTCTAATCACTTCAAAATCTAGAAAATTTAAGTTTGATTCAATAATATTAGATTTCAAACATGAGATTAAAAACTATATTTGAGATTGCAGATTTCCAAAAACATAGAAAGTCACCAAAGAACAATAATCCCAAACTAACAAACAAATTTAGAAACAGCAATGAACAGCATAGTCACTATTGAAACTGAGATCTTTTCATAGAGGAAAAGAATGAGATAACTGCATCTGATGTAGGCAAAGATATTAAGTCACTCAGAGAGAATCTGTTAAAAAGGAATTTAGATAGCCTTAAGGAAAATATGTGTGTCTGAAGTAGAAAATTCATCAAATGCAATGGGAGATACATTCAAATACTGATGAAAAGCTTACATAAAATGAGAAAAAAAACTAAATCTGTAAATCAAAACAGTACAGTATTTAAGTTAAATGTAAAATAAAACACAGAATATCAAGATGTTTTATTTAAGCTACTGTTGAAAAGAAAATAATCAACAAAAAGAATAAGACAGACTAGCGTGAGAGTCACCTAGAATTCATCAATGCCATATAACAAAGCAATATTTACCAATGGTGCTCACAATAATGTTCTTGAAGTCCTGGCTAGTACAATAAGAAAAAAAAGTAAATAAAAGTTATATCGATTCAGGAGTAAAAAAATAAACCTCTTTCTCTGCAGATGACATAACTGTCTATGTAGAAAATAAACAAATGAAAAAACACCCAACTCCTAGAACTAATAAGTGAGTATAACAAATTTGCACAACACAAGATTAATATTAAAAAGTTAACTGCTTTTCTCATACCAGCAATGAGCAATTGGAACATCAAAAAAATCTAATGAAATATCATTTACAATAGCACAAAAATTAAATATTTTGGTATAAATTTCACAAAATATGTCCAGTATCTATATGTGAAAAACTATAAAACTGTGATGAAAGAAATCAAAGATCTAAATAAGTGGAGAGAATATCCATGTTCATAGAATGAAAGATTTAATATTGTTAAAATATCAGTTATTCCCAACTTGATCTATAGATTCAGTGCAACCTCAATCAAAAACCCAGTAAATTATTTCATACATGTTGACAAACCAGCACTAAAGTTTATATGAAAAGGTACCGAAATTCAAGACTAACTCTTAGGCTACAGTAATCAAGACACTGTGGTACTGACAAAGAATAGACACTTAGGTCAGTGGAACAGAATAGAAAGCCCAGAAATAGACTCATACAGATACATTCAACTAATCTCTGACAAAGGAGCAAAGGCAATTCAAGAGAGAAAAAAGTGTTTTTTTTAAATAAGTGGTGCTAGAATAATTACATATTCTAGTGGGAAAAAAATAACCTAAACACAGACTTCACAACATGTCACAAATTTATCTCAAAATGAATCGTAAGTATAAATGTAAAATAGAAAACTGTAAAACATGTATAAGAATAAATATGAGAAAATCTAGGTGACCTTTTATCTCGTGATGTTTTAAATACAACACCAAAAATATGACACAATGAAAGAAAAATTGCTAAGTTGGACTTCATTAAAATTAAAAAAAATTCTTCTGGCTTCAAGATGGAGGAAGAATAAGACATGGAGATCACCTTCCTCCCCACAAATACATCTGAAATACATCTACATGTGGAACAACTCCTACAGAACACCTATTGCATGCTGGCAGAAGACCTCACACCTCCCAAAAGGCAAGAATCTCCCCACATACCTGGGTAGGGCAAAAGAAAAAAGAAAAAACAGAGACAAAATAATAGGGATGGGACCTGCACCAGTGGGAGGGAGCTGTGAAGGAGGAAAGGTTTCCACACACTAGGAAGCCCCTTCGTGGGCGGAGACTGCGGGTGGCGGAGGGGGGAAGCTTCGGAGCCACAGAGGAGAGCGCAGCAACAGGGGTGCGGAGGGCAAAGCGGAGAGATTCCCGCACAGAGGATCGGTGCCAACCAGTACTCACCAGCGCAAGAGGCTTGTCTGCTCACCCGCCGGGGCGGGCGGGGGCTGGGACCTGAGGCTTGGGCTTCGGAGTTCAGATCCCAGGGAGAGGACTGGGGTTGGCTGCATAAACAAAGCCTGAAGGGAGCTAGTGCGCCATGGCTAGCCGGGAGGGAGTCTGGGAAAAAGTCTGAAGCTGCCGAAGAGGCAAGACACTTTTTCTTGCCTCTTTGTTTCCTGGTGCACAAGGAGAAAAGATTAAGAGCGCCGGGTAAATGAGCTCCAGAGATGGGAGCGAGCTCTTGTTATCATTCGTGGATTTGTTTTTTGGTTTGGTTGTTCTTTCTTTCTTTCTTTTTAATTACTTAAAAAATTTTTTAATAATTATTTTTTGTTTTTTATTTTAATAACTATTTTATTTTATTTTATCTTTTTCTTTCTTTCTTTCTCCCTTTTATTCTGAGTGTGTGGATCACAGGCTCTTGGTGCTCCAGCCAGGCATCAGGGCTGTACCTCTGAGGTGGGAGAGCCAAGTTCAGGACATTGGTCCACCACAGACCTCCCAGCTCCACGTAATATCAAACGGTGAAAAGCTCCCAGAGATCTCCATCTCAACGCCAAGACCCAGCTCCACTCAACGACCAGCAAGCTACAATGCTGGACACCCTATGCCAAACAACTAGCAAGACAGGAACAAAACCCCATCCATTAGCAGAGAGGCTGTCTAATATCATAATAAGGTCACAGACACCCCAAAACACACCACAAGACGTGGACCTGCCCACCAGAAACACAAGATGTAGCCTCATCCACCAGAACACAGGCACTAGTCCCCTCCACCAGGAAGCCTACACAACCCACTGAACCAACTTCAGCCTCTACGCGCAGACACCAATAACAACGGGAACTACAAACCTGCAGCCTGCGAAAAGGAGACCCCAAACACAGTAAGATAAGCAAAATGAGAAGACAAAGAAACACACAGCAGATGAAGGAGCAAGGTAAAAACCCACCAGACCTAACAAATGAAGAGGAAATAGGCAGTCTACCTGAGGAAGAATTCAGAATAATGATAGTAAAGATGATTCAAAATCTAGGAAATAGGATGGAGAAAATACAAGAAACATTTAACAGGAACCCAGAAGAACTAAAGAGCAAACAAACAATCATGAACAACACAATAAATGAAATTAAAAATTCTCTAGAAGGGATCAATAGCAGACTAACTGAGGCAGAAGAACGGATAAGTGACCACGAAGATAAAAGAGTGGAAATAACTACTGCAGAGCAGAATAAAGAAAAAAAAGAATTAAGGACAGTCTCGGAGACCTCTGGAACACTATTAAATGCACCAACATTCGAATTATAGGGGTCCCAGAAGAAGAAGAGAAAAAGAAAGGGACTGAGAAGATATTTGAAGAAATTATAGTTGAAAACTTCCCTAATATGGGAAAGGAAATAGTTAATCAATTCCAGGAAGCACAGAGTCCCATACAGGATAAATCCAAGGAGAAACACGCCAAGACACATATTAAACAAACTATCAAAAATTAAATACAAAGAAAATATATTAAAAGCAGCAAGGGAAAAACAACAAATAACATACAAGGGGATCCCCATAGGGTTAACAGCTGATCTTTCAGCAGAAACTCTGCAAGCCAGATGGGAGTGGCAGGACATAGTTAAACTGATGAAAGGGAAAAAGCTACAACCAAGATTACTCTACCAGAAAGGATCTCATTCAGATTTGACGGAGAAATTAAAACCTTTACAGACAAGCAAAAGCTAAGAGAATTCAACACAACCAAACCAGCTTTACAACAAATGCTGGGCTTCCCTGGTGGCGCAGTGGTTGAGAGCCTGCCTGCCGATGCAGGGGACACGGGTTCGTGCCCCGGTCCGGGAAGATCCCACATGCTGCAGAGCGGCTGGGCCCGTGAGCAATGGCCGTTGAGCCTGCATGTCCAGAGCCTGTGCTCCGCAACGGGAGAGGCCACAACAGCACGAGGCCCACATACCGCAAAAAAACAAAACAAAACAAAAAAAACAAATGCTAAAGGAACTTCTCTAGGCAGGAAACACAAGAGAAGGAAAAGACCTAAAGTAACAAACCCAAAACAATTAAGAAAATGGTAATAGGAACATACATATTGATAATTACCTTAAATGTAAATGGATTAAATGCTCAAACCAAAAGACATAGACGGGCTGAATGGATACAAAAACAAGACCCGTATATATGCTATCTACAAAAGACCCAGTTCAGACCTAGGGACACATACAAACTGAAAGTGAGGGGATGGAAAAAGATATTCCATGCATATGTAAATCAAAAGAAAGCTGGAGTAGCAATTCTCATACCAGACAAAATAGACTTTAAATCAAAGACTAGTACAAAAGACAAAGAAGGACACTACATAATGATCAAGGGATCAATCCAAGAAGACGATATAACAATTGTAAATATTTATGCACCCAACATAGGAACACCTCAATACATAAGGGAAATACTAACAGCCATAAAAGGGGAAATCGATAGTAACACAATCATAGTAGGGGACTGTAACACCCCACTTTCACCAATGGACAGATCATCCAAAATGAAAATAAACAAGGAAACACAAGCTTTCAATGATACATTAAAAAAGATGGACTTCATTGATATTTATCGGACATTCCATCCAAAAACAACAGAATACACTTTCTTCTCAAGTGCTCATGGAATATTCTCCAGGATAGATCACATCTTGGGTCACAAGTCAAGCTTTGGTTAATTTAAGAAAATTGAAATCGTATCGAGTATCTTTTCTGACCATAACACTATGAGAGACTAGATATCAATTACAGGAAAAAATCTGTAAAAAATACAAACTCATGGAGGCTAAACAATACACTACGTAATAACCAAGAGATCACTGAAGAAATCAAAGAGGAAATCAAAAAATACCTAGAAACAAATGACAATGAAAACATGACGACCCAAAACCTATGGGATGCAACAGAAGCAGTTTTAATAGGGAAGTTCATAGCAATACAATCCTACCTTAAGAAACAAGAAACATATCAAATAAACAACCTAACCTTAGACCTAAACCAATTGGAGAAAGAAGAAAAAAAAACCCCAAAATTAGAAGGAAAGAAATCATAAAGATCAGATCAGAAATAAGTGAAAAAGAAATGAAGGAAATGATAGCAAGGATCAATAAAATTAAAACATGTTTCTTCGAGAAGCAAACAAAATTGATAAAGCATTAGCCAGACTCATCAAGAAAAAAAGGGAGAAGACTCAAATCAATAGAATTAGAAATGAAAAAGGAGAAGTAACAACTGACACTTCAGAAATACAAAGGATCATGAGAGATTACTACAAGCAACCCTATGCCAATAAAATGGACAACCTGGAAAAAATGGACAAATTCTTAGAAATGCACAACCTTCCAAGACTGAACCAGGAAGAAATAGAAAATATGAACAGACCAATCACAAGCACTGAAATTGAAACTGTAATTAAAAGTCTTCCAACAAACAAAAGCCCAGGACCAGATGGCTCCACAGGCGAATTCTATGAAACTTTTAGAGAATAGCTAACACTTATTCTTCTCAAACTCTTCCAAAATATAGCAGAGGGAGAAACACTCCCAAACACATTGTACGAGGCCACCATCACCCTGATACCAAAACCAGACAAAGATGTCACGAAGAAAGAAAACTACAGGCCAATATCACTGACGAACATAGATGCAAAAATCCTCAACAAAATGCTAGCAAACAGAATCCAACAGCACATTAAAAGGATCATACACCATGATCAAGTGGGGTTTATCCCAGGAATGCAAGGATTCTTCAATATACACAAATCAATCAATGTGATACACCATATTAACAAATTGAAGGAGAAAAACCATATGATCATCTCAATAGATGCAGAGAAAGCTTTCAACAAAATTCAACACTAGTTTATGATTAAAAAAACCCTCCAGGGAATAGGCATAGTGGGAACTTACTTCAACATAACAAAGGTCATATATGACAAACCCACAGCCAACATCATCCTCAATGGTGAAAAACTGAAACCATTTCCTCTAAGATCAGGAACAAGACAAGGTTGCCCACTCTCACCACTATTATTCAACATAGTTTTGGAAGTTTTAGCCACTGCAATCAGAGAAGAAAAAGAAATAAAAGGAATCCAAATCGGAAAAGGAGAAGTTAAGCTGTCACTCTTTGCAGATGACATGGTACTATACATAGAGAATCCTAAAGATGCTACCAGGTAACTACTAGAGGCAATCACTGAATTTGGTAAAGTAGCAGGTACAAAATTAATGCACAGAAATATATTTCATTCCAATACACTAATGATGAAAAATCTGAAAGTGAAATTAAGGAAACACTCCCATTTGCCACTGCAACAAAAAGAATAAAATACCTAGGAATAAACCTACCTAAGGAGACAAAAGACCTGTATGCAGAAAATTATAAGACACTGATGAAAAAAAATTAAAGATGATACAAATAGATGGAGAGATATACCATGTTCTTGGATTGGAAGAATCAACATTGTGAAAATGACTATACGACCCAAAGCAATCTATAGATTCAATGCAAAAGTTATCAAACTACCACTGGCATTTTTCACAGAACTAGAACAAAAAATTTCACAATTGGTATGGAAACACAAAAGACCCAGAATAGCCAAAGCAATCTTGAGAAAGAAAAACAGAGCTGGAGGAATCAGGCTCCCTAACTTCAGACTATACTACAAAGCTACAGTAATCAAGACAGTATGGTACTGGCACAAAAACAGAATTATAGATCAATGGAACAGGATAGACAGTCCAGAGATAAATCCATGCACATATGGTCACCTTATCTTTGAAAAAGGAGGCAAGAATATACAATGGAGAAAAGACAGTCTCTTCAATAAGTGGTGCCGGGAAAACTGGACAGCTACATATGAAAGAATGAAATTAGAACACTCCGTAACACCATACACAAAGATAAACTCAAAATGGATTAAAGACCTAAATGTAAGGCCAGAAACTATCAAACTCTTAGAGGAAAACATAGGCAGAACACTCTATGACATAAATCACAGCAAGATCCTTTTTGACCCACCTCCTAGAGAAATGGAAATAAAAACAAAAATAAACTAATGGGACCTAATGAAACTTAAAAGCTTTTGCACAGCAAATGAAACCATAAACAAGATGAAAAGACAACCCTGAGAATGGGAGAAAATATTTGCAAATGAAACAAGTGACAAAAGATTAATCTCCAAGATATACAAGCAGCTCATGCAGCTCAATATCAAAAAAACAAAGAAGCCCATCCAAAAATGGGCAGAAGTCCTAAATAGACATTTCTCCAAAGAAGTTATACAGATTGCCAACAAACACATGAAAGAATGCTCAACATTATTAATCATTAGAGAAATGCAAATCAAAACTACAATGTGGTATCATCTCACACTGGTCAGAATGGCCATCATCAAAAAACCAACAAACAATAAATGCTGGAGAGGGTGTGGAGAGAAGGGAACCCTCATACACTGTTGGTGGGAAATGTAAATTGATACAGCCACTATGGAGAACAGTATGGAGGTTCCTTAAAAAACTAAAAATAGAACTACCATACAACCCAGCAATCTCACTACTGGGCATATATCCTGAGAAAATCATAATTCAAAAAGAGTCATGTACCAAAATGTACACTGCAGCTCTATGTACAATAGCCAGGACATGGAAGCAACCTAAGTGTCCATCGACAGATGAATGGATAAAGAAGATGTCTCACATATATACCATGGAATATTACTCAGCCATAAAGAGAAACGAAATTGAGTTATTTGTATTGAGGTGGATGGACCTAGAGTCTGTCATACAGAGTGAAGTAAGTCAGAAAGAGAAAAACAAATACCGTATCTTAATGCACATATAAGGAATCTAAAAAAAAAAAAAAAAAAGGTCATGAGGAACCTAGGGGCAAGACGGGAATAAAGACGCCGACCTACTAGATAATGGACTTGAGGACACAGGGAGGGGGAAGGGTAAGCTGGGACAAAGTGAGAGAATGGCATGGACACATATACACTACCCAAATGTAAAATTGATAGCTAGTGGGATTCAGTCGCATAGCACAGGGAGACCAGCTCGGTGCTTTGTGGCCAGCTAGAAGGAGGGTGGGAGATGCAAGAGGAAGGGGATATGGGGATATATGTATATGTATAACTGATTCACTTTGTTATAAAGCAGAAACTAATAGACCATTGTAAAGCAATTATACTCCAATAAAAATGTTAAAAAAATTCTTCTGTGCAAAAGATACTGTTAAGAGAATGAAAAGCCATAGACTGGGAGAAAATATTTGGGAAACACATATCTGATAAAGGATTTTTACCCAGAATATATGAAGTAATAAAACACAACAGTAATAAAACAAACAACCCAGTTAAAAAATGGGCAAAAGATCTAAACAGACACCTCACCAGAAAAGATATAAAGATGACAAGTAAGCATATGAAAGGATTTTCCTATTTCTCTAGGATATTGCAAATTAAAATAACAGTGAGATACCACTTACACACCTATATAAATGACTAAAATCCTAGGAGCTGACATTACCATTTTCTGGCAAGGATGCAGAAGTGTCAAGAACTCTTAATCATTACTGGTGGGAATGCCAAATAGTACCGCCACTTTGGAGGACAGTTTAGCAGTTTCTTATACAGCTCAACATAGTCTTACTATATGATCCAGTGGTCATGCTCCCAGGTACAACTGGTGTGAAAACTTATGTCTATACAAAAACCTAAATGTAAATGTTTATAGCAGCTTTATTCATAATCACAAAAAAACCCTGGAAGTAATAAAGATATCCTTTCAGAGGAAAATGGTAAAACACACTGTGCTATATGCATACAATGGAATATTATTCAGCAATTTAAAATGAGCTATCAAATAAAAAAGGCATGAATGAATTTTAAATGGATTATGCAAAGTGAAAGAAGTCAATCTGAAAAAGCTGTACAATGTATGATTTAAATTATAACATTTTGGAAATGGCAGAACTATATAGAAGCTAAAAGAACAGTGAATATCAGTAGTTCAGAGGGGATAGGATGGATGGATAGGTGAATCACTGAGGATTTTAGGCTTGTGAAATTACGCTGTATGATACTATATATTTGTATAATATCGGCAATGACTGTAATTACTCTATACATTTGTAAAAAGCATGTTACAGCACAAAGAGTGAAACTACATGCAAATTAATTAAAAAATCATTTAAAAGATTAGGGTCTCCCAAAATGGAATGCAGAATGTTACAAAACTACCTGTATTACAAATGTATAAAGCAAACTGACCTAATGCAGTGCAGGAATAAAACACTTAAGTAACTCTGGTAATGAGTGAAATTTGTAAAAATAAAGACAAAAGAAACTGTACATAAGTCCTGTACTCCAGTTCATTAAGTTGGTTCCCAGAAGGCTAAGGTTAATGATTCCAATAGCTATACCTATATACTGAAATTGAACAAATAACTAAATGGATGGTGAATGGTGGATGCCAAGTTTCTCATTACTAGAGAGGAAGTTTACAAATAAGGAAGGAGAGTAGGCTCAAATGATCCATATAGCAATGGATTAGAATTGAAGGTATCAGAATGAACTCATGTTTAGTTTAGTATAGAGATATTTATATACAGATACATTTATATATATATATGTATGTGTATATATATATATACATGAATTCGTATAAACACACATATTTGCTTGCTTTTTTTAGCTGAGAGGTCCCAGAAGTAATGGTACCCCATAGCAACAAGTACGGCTAGCATTTAGATCTTGATTTCTAATACTATTCTCCAGGAAGGACGGGAGGGAGGAAAAGGAAATATTCTATTCTAAGGTTCTTAATTACATATGAGGAAGTAAAACGTTATTTTAATATAGGCTGTGATAGATTAACAATGCATATTCCAAACCTTAGAACAAACAACAAAAACATAAAAGATATATTTAAGAAACTAATAATGGAAATAAAATGGAATACAAAATTCTAAATCCAAAAGAAGGCAGGAAAAGGTGGAAAAAAGAACAGATGGGACCAATATGAAATAAATAGCAAGATGGTAGATTTGACCCACAACCATATCAATAATTAAATTATATGAAAAGAGTATGATAACTCTGATTTAAAGTCAGATGTTGTAAGAAAAATTAAAGAAGCAAAATCCAACTGCATACCTTTTAAAGACACAAATAACTAAAAAGTAAAACAACTGACAGAACCAAAATGGATACATCAACGAATAGAGAATTGCAATGATAAATACATTCATATATAAATAGATGTAGTAAATCGAGTAGAATTATTAATAAATTTTAGGTGGTAGATATGGATATGTCAACTGTAGTAGAAGTACTGGCTCATGTTTTATTACTTTGTTATAACTTTGAAAATTTTATAATAAAGTTAGAAAAAACAGTCAAACCTAAGTCTCTGATACAAATAAACGTGTTACTCAAAATGCATATATGAAAATTCATGAAGATTTAAGTCAATGGTCTAAGCTTCTACTCAAGAAGTTAGAAACAGAACAACAACGAATTTAGAAGGAAGAAACAATAAAAATATGTGGAAGAAAACTAAAAATCAGAAATACATACTTCTATATATAAAATAAAAATAAAAATCTCATCAAAGCAAAATTTAGTTCTCTGAAAATATTAATAACATTTATAACCCCCTGGCTACATGATCAAATAAAAACCAAAACTCAATATAAGAATAGGGATATCACTAATAGACTCTATAGATTTTAAAAATTAAAAAAAGTTATACTAATAAACACAAAAAAAGAGATAAAATGGAAAAATCCCTTGAAAATCTGATAAAAGAAAGCTGACACACAAAAAGACAGAACATTGGATGGTCCTATATCTGTCAAAAAATTGAATCTACACTACATAGCTTCCTACCAAAATGTTTCAGGCCCAGATGACCTCCCTGGTGATTTCTCTAAATAATTAAGTAAGAAGTAATAACAACCTTATACAAACTCTTTCATAGAACAGGAAAAGAGGGAATACTTTGTAATTCATTTTGGGGCCAAAATAACATAGATATAAAATGTTGACAAGGAACTTACATGAAAGGAAAATTATAGGTGAATATCTCCTGTGAGAATAGACCCCCCCCAAAAAAAATTCCTGCAACTATACGGTCTGTATAGGTAAAGGATAAAACATCATGAGAAAGTGGTATTTATTCCAGGACTGAAAGAGTTAACATTCAAATATTAATAAAATAAATGTAATTCACTATATTAAAAAATAAGGGACATAATTATCTCAATAAAATTCAATACCTTTTCATGATTAATACATTCTAGAATTTAAAAGAAACTTCATTTAATTTAGAAAATGAAAAAAATCATTTACAAAAATTATCAGCTAACATTACATGCAATCATGCAATACTTAATACTTTCCCACAGTATATAGAAATTAGACATGGATGTCCACTATCTATCCTTTTATCAACATTGTATCGATGACCTAACCAGTCTAAGAAAAAATAATATAAACTATCAGGTTTGGAATATGTGGTAGGTTACATTAATGGCCCAAATTCTTCACTATTCCTCATATCTGTGCCTTTTGCATGTAACTTTCAAGTTCTCAGCCACTCTGGGCAGGAGAGTACACCCAGCCTTAAACACTGCAATCAGCCATGCAATATGCAATATGCTTTGTCCAGTGGGTTATTAGCAAACAAGTCACAAGCAAGGGGTTTAGACATTGCTTACACAATTGAACTTGTTTTCCTTTGTACCTCTACTTTCACATGACAATTTGCCCAAGTTATTCTGTTGGTTGGATGTGAGAAACATAGGGAGCTGAACAGTTGCACACCAGCTGATAGCTTACACACCTCCGCAAATAGCCAGCCAACTCGTCATGTGAGCTAATTCAGCAAAGATGAGAGGGAAAAAAAGTCTAAATCTCTGATTTTCAAACTCATAGTCTAAATAATTATTAGGCAAGAGAGTTTCAAGGCAGCTTTCTATACAGCATTACTGAGGTAATACATAACTAATACGGAGAAGGAAAGTAAGAGTATTTTTATTCCAAGATGATATTGCAGTATGCAGAAAACCTAAAGAATCTATAAACCATTATAATTCACAAATGGATTAAGGAAGTTGGCTGAATCTAAAGTTAATATTTTAAAAATTGATTGCATTTGTATATACCAGCAACAAACATTTGTAAATGAAAAATTTAAAATATCATTTATAATACTACAAAAATACACATACTTAAAATGATTCTAATAAAAGATGTGAAAGACTCCTATACTGAAAATTATGAAACATTGTTTAGAGAAACTAAAGAATTCTTAAATTACTGGAGAGTTCAATGAAGGCTCAATATTGTTAAAATGTCAAGTAACCCAAAATTGATCTATAAATATAATGCCGTTGTGGTCAACATCTCAGCAAGTTTTTGGTGTTTTAGGTTGATGAGCTGATCATACAATTTATGTGAAAATGCAAAAGTCCTAGAAAAGCCAAGTTAACCTTTAAAAATGCAGATATAAGATGTCTTACACTCCTAATTTCAAGACATTGTAAGGTTACATTAATTAAGGAGTTAGTTGCACAGTGTTAGACATATATATCAATTGAGAAAAGAACACCTAGAAATATATCCACACACACAGAGTAACCTGATTTAGTCACCTGATTAGTAGGGGAGAGGATGGCCTTCTCTATAAGTTACGCTAGAATGACTGGTTAACCACATGGAAAAATTATGAACCTTGAGACTTATACCATACTCAAAAATTAATTTGAGTTTGATCTTAGACCTAAATATAAAACTAAAACAATCAAACTTCTGGAAGAAACCATGGAAAAATATCTACATAACCTGGGTGCAGGCAAAACTTTTTGTACAGGAAAGAACAACAGCAAATATAAAAATAATAAACTAAATTTCATTAAAATTACGAACTTCTTTTCCTCAAAATCATGATTAAACAGTGAATAGGCAAGCCACAGACTGGGAGAGATATTAAAATATAAGTATCTGATAAAGGGTTCGTATGAGGAATATGGGACTTCCCTGGTGGTCCAGTGGTAAAGAATCCACCTTACAATGCAGGGGAGGTGGGTTCGATCCCTGGTCAGGGAACTAAGATCCCACACGCAGCAGGGCAACAAGCCCCCACGCCACAACTACTGAGCTCACGCACCTCACCTAGAGCCCACGTGCCGCAAACTACAGAGCCCACGCACTCTGGAGCCTGCAATGCCACAACTAAAGAAGAGAAAACCCTCACGCCACAACTAGAGAGAAGCCCGCACACCGCAACCAAGAGCCCACGCGCGACAACGAAAGATCCCGCGTGCCACAACTAAGACCCAACGCAGCCAAAAATTTAAAAAATAAATAATAAATCTTTAAGAAAGGGGTTTATATGAAGAATATATAATACAATCCTACACAGCAATAAGGAAAAGACAAAAAACCAAACTTTAAAATAATGAACAGGTACTTAATAATGTACAATTTTCAAATGCCCAAAAAGAATATGAAAAGGATATGATGTTAATAGTAACATCATTACTATTATTGCTCATCGCAGAAATGCAAATTAAATATAAACTGAGATTATAATTACGTTCTCACCAGAATGTTTAAATAAAAAATGACAATATTAAGAGACGTGGAGAAAATTTAAGTCTCGTACATTGCTAGAGATGGGGAACATTTTTACAGCGATTTTTGAAAACACCTTGACATTATCCACTGAAATAAAATACCGCCTACTGTGTGATACAGCAATTCCTCTCTCCTTGATATGTACTCAGATAAATCTGTGCATATGTCCACAAAAGGACATGTATAATAATGCTGAGAGCAGTTTTATTCACAATAGCCAAAACCTAGAAACAATTCAAATGTCCAAAAACAGGAGAATAAAGAAATTGTATTTTCATACAAAGTGATATTGCACAATAATATTAAGAAGAATCTACTGATAGAGGTTACAATATAAATGGATCTCTAAAACACTAGGTGTGCAAAAGCTAGACACAAAAGAATGAATATTTTGTTATTTTAAATTCTTATGAATTTGAAAGGCAGGGAAAATAACCAAGTTCTATTTTGTTATCCTGTCACCAGTTAGTAGCCCTCTAGCAGAACCTGGCTCTGGATTCTCAGCCTCTATTAGTGTCCAGATCAGCAACTGCCCCCTTGGAAAAGTGGCAAGAAATCTTCAGATACTTTGCCACTCCCTGGAGAACTTTCAGCTCTCCTCTCTTATTTCAATGGATCCTTCCCTAAGTGGGTCTTTTGTTCCTAAATAAATCCTATGAGACTTTGAGGAATTCAATCATATGTACAGGCCCCTCTGTCTGGCCTACTCCAATTTTAAACCAACACTAAAGATTAGAATGACTTCAGAGAGATGAGAATCCTTAGTTCACACCATAAAATATCTTCCTTCTTCATAAATTTTACTTTTCTAGTCATTGCTTCCACAGCTGACTGATGTTTTAAGATTTTCTTCAGGATCTTCTAGTTATTTTCATTAGGAACACATTTCCTCACCTTCACTTCTGAGAATTCCCATACTTAACAATACAAAAAGTGCGAAAGCATTTGTTTTAATACCAAAAAACGAAACTATAACAGCCTCTATCCCTTCCTAAGGACACCTGAGCCCGCATAAAGAGATATCTTTCCAAGAAAGCTATGTAGGAGCTGGACCATACAGAAATGGAAATTTTCTATAGCAGTCATTTATAACTAGGAATCAGAGAGAATATCTTATTCCAAAAATAATTTGTTGAATCCAGTTTGGTGAACTGTGCTTAGGGAATTGTTACAAACAGTTTTCTGTAGCTAAAGATAGATTATGACGAAGGGTACTAAGAAATCCAAGTGACAGCCTGCAGTTTCATTACAAATACCACCTGACTGAATTATTTTGAGGGGCCGTCTGTCTTCAGTACTCATGCATGCTATATCTTAGACTGAAGTGGGAGAAAATTAGGGAACTTTCAAAATGAAAACTGATTTCATGAATTACGGCCCAAAAAATAACAAAAAGAGCTGTCATGGCCTTTGGCAGCTTTTCCTTTAATTTCTGCAGAATCTTTTGTCTTCAACCTTTGAGCCTTGCTATTGTCTCTATTGTACTCAAACCAGGGTTTTTTTCTTCAGTGCAAGTGCTGGAAAAGATACATGATGATTTCGCGCTGATTAGAGGGGAACTTTCATGTACAGATAACTCTCGCAAGACCATAAATTGTGCAGATTAGAATATATGAAACTAGGAATGACTATTAATGAAAAAAAAGTTAATTCATCATACTGTATAATAAGCATATGAAACACCTGATCCATTAACCTGCCATCAGAAGGCCAGTTATGTAAAACTATGCCCAAATGTCCAGTCTTTGGATGGGTAGAAATCATAGGGTCTCCAACTATGTATTTGAAAGAGTATCCCAAAAGTATAAGAAAATGTTGTGGGGCTTCACTGGTGGCACAGTGGCTGGGAGTCCGCCTGCTGATGCGGGGGGCGCGGGTTCGTACCCCGATCTGGGAGGATCCCACGTGCCGCGGAGCGGCTGGGCCCGTGAGCCATGGCTGCTGAGCTTGCGTGTCCGGAGCCTGTGCTCCGCAACGGGAGAGGCCACAGCAGTGAGAGGCCCGCGTACCACAAAAAAAAAAAAGAAAATGTTGTGATTAATAATTTCTTAAAGGCTCATGTGATAAAGTTTTTTATTCAAGGTATATAATTTGTCTGTTTTATTTTAAAACACGTCTTTTGTTCAAGCCTACAAAATAGACCAAAGTAAAAGGGAAAGTATGTATTGTTGAAAAGGTTGAGGTATCATTTTATTCATTCATTCATTTATGCATTTATTCACTCAACAATCATCTATCACATACATTTACGTACCAGGCATGGTAAAGAATATAAGATGAAGAATAAATGCCATAAAAATAGAAAGAATTTTGGTGACATGCTACACATACTGAAATGGGTTTGTTTTATTAGTGAAAAGTCTAGGATGCAAAAGTATACTGAAGTTGCTTACCATCAAATACAAAATATTTTTGTTTAAGAGAAAAAAGTCAAGGGACTTCCCTGGTGGCACAGTGGTTAAGAATCCACCTGGTGGCGCAGTGGTTAAGAATACACCTCCCAGATAGCTAGTGGGAAGCAGCCACATAGCATAGGGAGATCAGCTCAGTGCTTTGTGACCACCTAGAGGGGTGGGATAGGGAGGGTGTGAGGGAGACGCAAAAGGGAGGAGATATGGGGATATATGTATACATATAGCTGATTTACTTTGTTATAAAGCAGAAATTAACACACCACTGTAAAGCAATTATACTCCAATAAAGATGTTAAAAAAAAAAAAAAAGAATCCACCTGCCAATGCAGAGGGCACGGGTTTGAGCCCTGGTCCAGGAAGATTACACATACCGCGGAGCAACTAAGCCTGTGCGCCACAACCACTGAGCCTGCACTCTAGAGCCCGCGAGCCACAATTGCTGAGTCCGCGAACTACAATTACTGAAGCCTGTGCACCTAGAGCCCATGCTCCAGGACAAAAGAAGCCCCTGCAATGAGAAGCCCGTGCACAGCAACAAAGAGCAGCCCCCACTCACCGCAACTAGAGAAAGCCCGCATGCAGCAACGAAGTCCCAATGCAGCCAAAAATAAATTAATTAATTTTTTTAAAAAGTCATTTGTTTTTATGAATGATTTATAAGAGTTGAGGTAGACTAACTGAGGTATTTTAAAATGAGATCAATAAGTTCAAGGAAGAAAGTAAATAAATACATTGCCCCAAAACACATACCCTGGAAACTGAAAAAAATTATTGATATGTGACCATTTTCCAGGACTGTATGTATGTATATACAGATATACAGTGGATGTATGTATATACATATAGAGAGGTGGAGAAATAGATGACATCTTCACTGGCTGTAACGAGTTGGGCTATACCTGTTTTCCTTTAAAAATATGTAGATGTTAACTCACTGTCTAAAATATTGCTGTAAAGAAGTAGAAACTGAAAGACTAGACTCTAACAACCCCCAACCCAAATCCCTTTTCTTCCTGTATACCTGGAGAATTAATTTTAAAAAGATATTCCTTAACATTTCAATAATGTAAAGAAGAAATGTTTTGGTTTGCAAAATTTAATGTCTAAGTTTCCTGGATCATGATGTTCTTTTTTGACCTGAAAATCTATATTTAATCATTTCAGGGATTTATTATTTTATTTAAGCTTTGAGCCTATTTTACTTTCCTTCCATTTGTTTAAATCTCTAATCCAGGGTAATAATCTATCCAATATTGGAATATATATTTTATTAGTCTCCCTCTAATTTCTTGTGTTTTAAAATATGTATTCAGTGGGCTTATCTTAAAACTTCTTCCTATAATAATAATTCAACTTCTAGTTCCTTGATGTTTCTAATTTATTTTTAAGTCCTTTAATGATAAGGTTTTTCTCAAATGTGTTTCTTTAGGGAATATATTCTTTGTAATTTAATTATATACATTACCTCAACTTATTTCCTTTTTTGAGGATAAGTTTTCTTAAATCATGCCTTTTCAAAGCACTCGAAGCAAATTTTCCTTTTTCTGAAGTTATATTTTCCTCTAGACCGAGGCATTTTTCCTTATAATGGTATGTTCCTTTCTTCTTTTTTAAATTTAAATTTTTACTTCACTTTATCAGTATTACTATTATTATTTACAGAATATTTCTATATTGACAATGCCATTTCCCTTCATCTTTATCATGCTTGAGCAGCTATGTTTTCTCTGGTATAGTGTGAGTACATTCTCAACTAATTTTGTACTGCATTTGATGCCTATTTTGCATTTTTTTGAATTTCAGTTTGAAGACAAATATGGCTTCTTTCTATTCATTTTTCCTATCCAGAGGGTATACAGATATGCTTATCTGAGAGTTGCCTTTTGTGGTACACTGTGAGTACTGAGGTATTATTAAATTCTGAGTATCAATGTTCACCCCCGGCTTGGTGAGGGAAAGGCCTCTTAACCCATTTGGATGATATGACGGGGTGGAAAACTATTGGGTTGGCTTTTCCCCTGGACAATAGGGGCACTGGATACTTCCTCTCACAATAGACTTACCAAGTTTTATATATTTCTCCCTAGCAACCATTTCCAACACTCCCCAGTGAAACAAAGGGAGAGAGAAAACTACAAAAAGAAGTTCTGTTTGTTCCTCTGCAGTTTTGGAATATTCCTGAGTAGATATAAGATTTTGTACTCATCATTTCAGCTACAAGGAAGCAAGAGAGCCCTGTAAGCCAAGCCACGCTGTGCTCCTCAGTTCTGCCCCCAAACCTAGGTCTTATTCCTTGCCCAATTCTTTTTTTTTTTTTTTTTTTTTTTTTTGCGGTACGCGGGCCTCTCACTGCTGTGGCCTCTCCCATTGCGGAGCACAGGCTCCAGACGCACAGGCTCAGCGGCCATGGCTCACGGGCCCAGCCGCTCCACAGCATGTGGGATCTTCCCGGACCGGTGCACAAACCTGTGTCCCCTGCATAGGCAGGTGGACTCTCAACCACTGCACCATCAGGGAAGCCCTTCCTTGCCCAATTCTTAATTACTGCTGCTGGGGAATTTTATTCTTTTTTCCCCTTACTTTGGGGAATTTATTTTGTAGGTATTTTGGGAGGGGGATTCATCCTTGAAATCATTTCAAGAATTCTTTTATTCAAGACATTACAAGCAAAATAAAGATTTTTTGAAAATGGTTAACAACATGTTATGAAAGTAAAATGACTTATCAATTACTAAGTATTTATATTAGGAATAATTAAACACAAAAATACTATACAATGGAGTTCTCATGTTAAGAAACTACAGAAAACTTTTAATTGAAAGAGTCAGAGAACATAGTCTACTATAGTATGATTTAGTCATCTTTCAATAATATCAAACTCCTTTCCTTTCGGAGAAATGAAAGGCTACAAATGACCATAAACAGAATAAACGAAAAAGAGTTATAATACAAAATCCCTGAACAAAGGCAGAACATGTTCATCTTTCTAAGGTATTATAGCACTCTGAGCATGTGGGGTACTGAACTAGCAAGACCTAATGGTGAAATAAAGAGAGGTAGGAAATACTATGTTTGTGAGTTAAATCTGTACAAGGGTTGTAGAGAAAACCTTTAAGAAGAACAAAGAGCTACTATATAGATTAACGTATTTTTCATCTCTACTGCATTCTATGTTATCAAATGATGTTTGACAAGGGACAAATCTTAAATTATAAAATCAAAGGATATTTTAAAATACTCAACTTAGTGTAAGACAAAAATGAATTTGAACCTTATCTGTGTGACCCTGGGTATTTTGTTTATGCTTTCTGAGCATGTGTTTCAGAGAGGGTGAAATGGAGATAACGATGCATATCCTATAGAAATGTGGTAAAAAATGAAGTATGGTATAAATATGAAGATCTTAGAGCAATGCTGGCATATATAATCAATAAAGCATATCATGTAATAGTAGTAAGAGTGGTAGTTGGATTACTGGTAACTATAATTACTTGCATTAATATTATTCTACCATCTGAATAAAGTCAATTTTCATTTTTTTTCCGATTCTGTTAGCAATGATTAGACCTTGACAAATGAACAGTGTGAATTACAATGCTGCAGGTATGGGGGTAGGGCTAGAGTTCCACTAATTAAAGCACTGTGTTTTGTAGATCATCTTTGTATAGAATACAAATAATTTAACTACCAATAAATTTACTATTTAAAATAAGATTATCAGTCAAAAATTAGCTGGAGGAAGTAAAGAGATAAACCAAAATCTACTCTGAGTCTAAGCAGACTTTGCCCTTAAAAAATCACATCATCCTGGATATTTCAGTCTTAATGAGGATGTTTCCTTGGAATATTAAAAAATCAGAAAGTAGAACTAAGTAGCACTCAGCTTTTGCATGTTTACAAAGACGTTATATCTATTTTCAAAATTATAAACTAGATGGATTCAAAACAGTATATACCACTGAATTAGCAACCATGCTTTTCATACCCATTATATAGTAATATGAATGGAAACCATTTGTTTTGAAACTCAGGACAGAAAGTCAGCCCTAGGCAAAATTGTGAAAGAAGTTTTTCTTGCTTTAGCCTCTTCCCTTCTAGTTTTGGCCAATTCCACTATTTTCTATTCCTCTATAGTTCCTCAGTATTTAACAACCATTTATTCCAATGAGCTGCCCCTAGCCTGCCCTTCCTAACTCTCTCTAGTTAAGATTCTCATACGACCTGTTTTCTTTTCTCGCAATTTCAAAACTTGTTTGTTGAATAGATAATTCTCCCAGGGCCTTGCAGCTGATTTCAAGACAACAGCTGGTTAATTAAATAATTTGTTGTCTGTTTTATTTGTTATTCATCTTCACCTCACCCCCTTGTAAGCTCTACGATGTTAGGAAACTTGTCTGATTTTTTAGGACATAAGTGACAGCACTTTGCTTGGTAATTTTACATTTATGATTTCTTTTTATTCTTACATTAAACCCATGAGATAAATTGTTTTATTATTCCCAACTGTTACATACACGTGAAAACCAAGACTCAGAAATACACATATATAATCTCAAGATCACAGAGACACTAAATGATGTAGCTATGAACTTAACAAAAGGCTGTCTGATTCAAAAGTTCATAGATCTTCTACTGAAATATGGTAGTAACTCTAACATGTTCAAAGGATGATATAATACATGAATGACTTTGATCCGCATGGCAGATAATTCAGTGTTATTTCGTGTTTATTTTTTTCATCTTGCTGATGGCCAATCATTTCTTTAACAATAGTCTAGCCAGTGTATATCCAGATATAAACATTAGATTTCTTATATACTGATCAGAAATTCCCAGTGCTCATTTTGTTTGTTTTGTTTTTGCTTTTCTGTTGTTAATACCATTTCTTTCCATTTCTCCAAATAATATGTATTTTCTACTAATATGTTCTTATGAGGGAAAAAACGCTTTATGTTCACTTATTAAAATATTATTATGCTAGGAATGCTGGCACTCCAAATCTTTTTAAACTAGAATAAATGAGTGTGATGTGGAATAACATTTAAAATTTCAAAATGTTTTGCATATTGATTAATACATGCCAGAAAAACAGAATCGTTTTGGCTGGAAAAGTAAAATCATAGATATTTTGGACATTCCCCAAAATAAATGCCTCACTGCCTTTATCATGGGCAGAATATGATCACATTTACTTTGGAAAGGAGAATCTTTCTTCTCACTTGAGAAATTATAATTTTTTAAACCATAGCTTTTTTTTTCCCCCTTCAGTTCTAAAATGTTTACCTTTCCATTTTTTACCAGCGGTTTCTGAAATGGGTACCCAAAGGATTCTATACATAGTAAATGGTTTTCATGTTTACAGTGGCACCAGTAGATTATGATGTTAATATTATTTTATTCCCTACTGTCACGTATTTGTTATCATTTTAATATTTTTTTTGTCTTTGGCATTAATCTCACAAAATACCCAGGGAGGTTTTGGGGGTTTTGTTTGTTTTGTTTTCTTTGGTTTTTCTGTTTGCCAGCAAACCATTCACTCTCTTACACTTCTCTTAAAAATAAAAATCAACTCAAACAGTATTTAATATGCATACACATTTCCCGTATTAGCCTCTTTATTAAGGTAAAATTCATACACAGTAAAAGGTAGAAATTCTAGGTGTTCAATGAGTTTTAATGAATATTTACCCTTGTAACTAACTGTCACTCAAAATATAAGACCCATGAAATTTTCCTCATGCTGCCTCCCAGTTGATCCCCATACCACACAGGCAGCTACTATTCTGATTTCAATCAATGTAAATTAGTTTTACCTGTTTTTGAATTTCATATAAATAGAATAGTGGAGAACTCAATATCCTGTCCAGCTTCTTTCACTCAACATAGTATGTTTGCAATTCATCCATGTTGTTGTGTGTATCAGAAGTTCCTTCTTTATTTATTGCTGAGTAAGTATTCTCCTATTTATAAACATTTGATTGTTTCCAGTGTGAGCTTGTAGGAAATTAGAATATACCACCCCAAAATGTACCACTTTGGCATAAGTATTATTTTGAGCTGGAGGCAAATGAGAATCAACAGATATAAAATGAAGCCTTCCCAGAGCTTCCCTTACTTCACTAAAAGCAGAAACTTCTGAGAAATTAGGACTGTCATAAATCCCCTCTCCTGAGGAAGTTTTATGCTTATGAAGAAGATGGAAAGTCAATGCCTGCTGAGATGAACTCGCACAAATAAACCTTACTTCAGTAGTCTACCTCATAGTTTGCCACCATTGGAAGTCCAAAATCCCTCTTCCTTTGTCTTGTCATTTCACTACAAATTTATTTCTCTTCTCTCAGATGGTATGTAAGCACCAAGTTCTAAACATACCTTTGAGTTACTCATCACTGAGGTTTCTCCCACATATGTGTGCCACACTCGTTAATAAGTTTTGTTCTGTTTTGTCAACCTGTCTCTTACTAGTCTAATTTGCAGGGCACCAGGCAAAGAATCCAGAAGGGTAGAGGGGAAAAAGTTAAGCTTTTCCTCATATACAGGCTATTTTGTCTAAAATTGTTATAAATATTTTTATATGAATCTTTTTGGGGCATGTATGTATTCTTTTCTGGTAAATACCACACTGTGACTCAGAGTCTAGGTATATGTTTATCTTGAGAAACTTCCAATGAACTGTCGAAAGTGGTTGGTCTATTTTATACTCCCACGGGCAATATATGTGTCCCAGTTGTTCATCACCAGCATTTATGTTTGTGAGTTTTTTAAATTTGAGCCATTATAATTGGTGTGAGAAAATGTCTCATCGTGGGGAGTAAATTACATTTCCTTGATGACTATTTATATTGAACACATTTTCATGAACTTACTGCAATTTGTATACTTTCTTTTACAAAGTTTCTTGTATATTTATTTGGAACTGTTGAACTGATCATTTATCTAGAAATATCCTTTTTATATTCTGGTTACAAATGTATATATTTGGTTATTTATATATATGTAAATATATAAATATATATAAATAAATTTTATCCAAGTCTGTGTCTTCCCTTTTCATTGTTTTAACAAAGTTTTTGATTAGTAAAATTTTTAAATTTTGAATGGAGACCAGTTTACCAATTTTTTTATGGTTAGTATTTTCTGTGCCCTCTAAAATATCTTTACAAAATCCAAGTTCAGGAAGGTAGTCACCTATGTTTTCTTTTAGAAACTTTATAGCTTTTACATTTAGATACCCTGTTGTTCCAGCACTAATTATTGAACCTCTTCTCCTTTCCCTATTGAATTACCTTGGTTTCTTGCCTTTGTATAGAATCTTTGTTCTGCTCCATTGATCTTTTTGTCTACTCATAAATCTATATTGTACTGGCCTAATTACTGTTGCTTTATACTTAGATTTGAAATTTAGGCAGTTAACAACTTCCTACTTTATTCTTGTTTTTTTTTTTTTCAAGTCTGTTTTGGCTACTCAAGATTCTTTGCATTTCTGTATAAATTTTAGAAACAACTTTCAAAACCATGTTAGAATTTTGATTCAAATTGCATTGAATCTACAAATCAATTTGGGGATAAACAAATCTTCATAGAATTGACTTTTCTAATTCATAACGTGATATATCTATCCATTAGTTAGATCTTTAATTTCACTTCAGCATTCTTTTATAGTTTTAATTGTATAGGTTTTGTAGATCTTGTATTAACTTTATCCCTAAATACTTTATGTTTTTTATGGTACCTTTTTTTTTTTTTTTTTTTTTTGCGGTACGCAGGCCTCTCACTGTTGTGGCCTCTCCCATTGCGGAGCACAGGCTCCAGATGCACAGACTCAGCGCCCATGGCTCTCCGCGGCATGTGGGATCCTCCCGGACCGGGGCACGAACCCTTGTCCCCTGCATCGGCAGGCGGACTCTCAACCACTGTGCCACCAGGGAAGCCCTGATGGTACCTTTTTAAAATTTCATGTTCTAATTATTTGCTGCTAGCATATATAAATGCAAATGACTTTCATATCTTGACCTTGAGTCTTCTGACCCTGTTAAATTTAAGTATTAGTTTTAGCATTTTTTATATACTCAGGATCTTTCACATAAGAAATCATATTGTCTGTGAATAAAAACAATTTTACTTTCCCCTTTTCAATATGTATTTCTTTTATAATTTTGTTACTGCTTTCATTTGCTGGTTGTGACCTCTAGTACAATGATAAATGTAAGTATTGAAAGAGGACACATCCAGTCTTGGGGAAAAGCATTCAATAATTTATTATTAAGTGTGATAATGTCATCTGTGCAATTTTGTAGATGTTCTTTTATCATGTTGAGAAAGTTGTCTTCTAATTCTAGCCTGATGAGAGTTTATAAAATGTGAAATTTTTTTAGATGTTTTTTATAAATTTTTTGGTATTATCATATGATTATTCTCTGGTAATAATAATAAATATTATTCTATTTACTGGTGGATAGTATTGATCCATGTCAAATGTTTAACCAATCTTGCCTCTTCTGAGTAAATTCTACTTTGTGATAATGTATTTTATTTTATTTTTTAAATAGCTTTTTGATGTGGACCATTTTAAAAGTCTTTATTGAATTTGTTACAATATTGCTTCTGTTTTATGTTTTGGTTTTTTGGCTGAGAGGCATGTGGGATCTTAGCTCTCCGACCAGGGATCAAACCCGCACCCCTGTCATTAGAAGGCAAAGTCTTAACCACTGGACTGCCAGGGAAGTCCCTATGATAATGTATTTAAAATTTTCTTCTGTAAGATTTTTTGCCATGCGTCAAGTTTTCTTGGAATGTAAATTCCTGGTCTCAAACTTCTAACTTTAGTTAAGCAATATCAACTCTGTTTTCCAACTTGGTTCCAGAGAGTACATAACTTTGCTTAGTACATCAGAAAGAATAATGCTCACCACATCCTATCTGCTACCACCACAACTTTCCCCACCACTGAAATTAGGCAGGACTATATTAGTAATTTTTGACCGTTGGGCTGGGAGGAGAAGTCACCTGTGTCATTTTCAAGCCAAAACATAAAAGAGCTTATGCATGATCTTCTAGCTCACTTCTCCTCTGCTCTAGAGGGTGCAGTTACAAGATAGTGGTGTTATTCTTAGCCCACTTTCCAAAAATCTGTGCAGAGCAAACCCCTCAAATGGCTTGCATTATATATGTACCATCAACAGGAAATAAACTTTATTCAATGAAGTTACTGTAGCTTTAAAGTCGTTGATTACTACAGAATAGGGCAGCGTATTCTGAGTAATACACTATGGAACTTTGGTACATAACATTCCTGTCACAAATGAAATTAAAACAATTGATCTTTGCATTGATAGGTGAAGGATTTTTATAACACATCGGTCAGAGATGCACACTGAATAAATATCAATAGCAGAAATGAGATCAAAGCATGATGATAGAAATAAAATAGTCATATTTAATTGCTAACAATTGTGGAAGTTTATAAATCTCACATTTGATGCAGTAGTAAAGGAAATTGTCATCAAAAAAAGCAATATAATTGTATTTATTATTTTATTCAACATATATTTATCAACTACTGACTATATTCTAGACCAGGGGTACCGGTCCATGGCCTGTTAGGAACCCAGCCACACAGGCAGGCGAGCAAGTGAAGCTTCATCTGCCACTCCCCATCACTCACATTACCGCCTGAACCATCCCTGCCCTGCAAGTCCGTGGAAAAATCGTCTTCCACGAAACCGGTCCCTGGTGCCAAAAAAGTGGGGGACCACTGTTCTAGACTTCTCTATTAACAAATAGAAATAACAAAGTCTGTGTTCTCCCTTATGACATACTTCGTGATATAAATATTAATATGTCTGCATTTCAGTGGAGCTCAGTAATCATGTATAGGGACAATATAAATACAAAAAAATCCACTCATAATTGACTTCACTCTCCCCCCACCCCACCATATTTTTAAAACTTTCACCATTTTATTCCTTTACGCTTTTCTGTAAGAAATAGTCCTAAGGCCCAAGTAACTGACCAAAGGATAAAGGGAAACAGCAGCTAGCAGTACTTCACTACGTAATCATTCTTTAAAAAGACAAAAATTGATCGTAAATTATAAACCTGCATTAAAATGACTTGCTATTTAGAGACAAACCTCTCAGCCATTGGGAAAGAGTACAAAGATTAAGTATAAACTTCCATGAATTTTCCTTCTTTAATGACCTGCACATGAATCAAACCACTTCACCAGACACCAGGGGAGAAGACAAATATCCCTGGTTAATAACCAACTTGGGTCAACATCTGGTTTTAGTTTTAGCTCTAATCTATTAGTGGAAAAAGGAAGGCAATGATTCCAGGAAAGAAATGCCCAAAGGTAAGGATGACCCTTTCTTTGTTACTGTTCTTAATTCATTTTATCATTAATATAGTTTAAAGATAAAGAAGGTCACCTGGACCTGCCACAATGCTAGATAAAAGAAAACGGCTCAAAATATGGCAAATGTAAGATGGCTGAGGCTATCTAAACACTCTTGCTTCCAGTTTTTCAAATTATAGACACTGTTTCTGCATTTGATTTTGTTAGCTGCCTGGGTAAAGATACTCTGCACGTATACGAAATCTATATTGTGCCTGTCTATCTGTGAGCCATCAAATGATGTTGAACTTGCTAATTCATGGGCTATTTATCTTGACGTTTACACTCCAACAAAATGGTGTCTGTTCAATTATACTACAAATGAGTTTTGCCAGCCAATTGTATGGCAGATGTTATGTACTCCCAGAACAACTGTCAAAAGACCAAAGCAGCATGTCTAACAAATCAAAATGTACTGTACTGAGTTATATTCCACAGGCAGCACCGTTTACCATCTAGCCATGGGTTTTGCGTTATGATGGGAGGGGTAGCATCACTGAGTATAATATCCAGTCAGAAATCTGCTTGTCAGAGTAAGTGGATTAAAAGAGATGTAACTGAGTATACCCTACCTGGAGTGGAAACGGAACTGTCAATAAACATTTATAAAGTCCTTCTAGTTTGCTAAATGTTATGTATTAGAGCATTCACCAAGTAATTCCGTGATGGCAGATGGGAAGAGGAAACACCCATCTTCTCTATTCATATGGTGACTGAGCTATAGTCAATGACACATATTTTTCCCACCATGTTTATGATACTATAGAGGTGGAGAAAATGCCTTTAGCTGGATGATACCGTACCTTCAATCTAGGAAGCCTGCTACAATAAACTTGTTCTATGTATTGTTTAAACTTTTCTAAGTTTGTGGGAGCATTTTATTATACCTAACACTTAATGCAAATAAAACTTGCCAGAGAGCTCTGCTGTGGCCCTCTTTTATGTAGTATGCTGGTATCATGCCAAGGTTTTTAATAATGAGAGAAATAAGAACTCTTAAAAGTTTAAAGCCCAATAATCTAGGAACTAAAATCTGATTAAGTACAAAATAAACTTTCTACAATTAAATGATTCGGTGGCAGATAAAATGGAAGCAGAGCCCAAGAAGTAACTCTTACCAATTTAATTTTGCATACTCCAACAAATCTGGATGATGTCTCTTTGCTTAGCACAGAAGTATTTAGGCAAATATGGGCCCTTATTTCTTTCAGCCAGAATTACATTCCCCTGAAAAAAGATCAACTGCTTGGCTTTCTTACTGGGGGCAATGTGAAAGGTGTTTCTACAGGACCCCTTCCATAGCTCATTTCTATATAACATACCTGTTTTATGAAGAGAGAAGTGATTTATAGGCCACTAATGTATTCCCATACATCCAATCTATTATATCCGTAGTTTCTGATCAGTTTTCCTAAATTCAGGATCAGACAAAATAAAAGCCTTGTTTAGCCAGGAGACGTAGGCTATCTACGGTTTTGTCTCCTCTGGTATTTCCTGCAGTAGGAACCTCATGTCTGAAACACAAGCATCTGCCAACCTAGAAAATCAGACTGGCAGGAAAATGGAGCAGCTAATAGTATAGATGAGGAAAGCTGTCAGATTTTCAAGCATTTATTTTTAAATTCCAGATCAAAATGATGAAAATGTTTTTCAGTCAAACTCTTACCTTGGCTTCCTTATTCCTCTTTTTCTCACGCATGCTTCTCATATATTATTATTTTATGACAAGGACATAATTTGCTAGCTACTAATTTTTATAACCTGAAATTATTCTGGGATTATGTGAAAAAGAAGTTACTTTTCTAACTTCACCGAGGTACAAGGTACTACTTGAGTGAATATTAATAAAAACATTATTTTCCTGATAATACAGATGAATAAAACTGGCATTTATAAATCATGTTCTTGCCAAAAGAAATCACACCTTCACAAGCATCTTACATAGGCCACTGCATTTCTCTGAATTTACTAACCCATCTAGGTCTTTTCCTACCAGATAGTGGTTTTTTTGGTCAACTTTAGTTCATATAAACATGAAATTATTGATAGCTGTGATCTCCATTTCATTTTCATTCTTCCCCCTTCACATAGTGTTGCATAAACAGTAATAAATATGTATAATATGCTATGTATTACGACCATGGACTCTAGCATAAGGCAACTACCATAAGACAGCCACTTAAACTTGGAGATAAGTGATAAAGTCTATACCTTTAGCCAATTATTTCCAGGACACTCTACCATTCAGTCTTAATCCACCTTTGACTCACCTGATATTGGATATATAATAGGCTACAGGGCAGTACCATACGCTGGGGTTTACAGAAAGTAAGCACAATCCCTACCACTGAAGATTTCACACCTAAAAACTTTAAATATTAAGATATAGTCTAAGCAGTGAATCAAACTGGGTGTATATTCCGGAAGCACAAAATTTTCTCAGATTTAGGAAATTATGGTGCAAATTTGAGAAATTAAATAATTTCACTACCGAATACTTTAAGACATTTTTATATTAAAACCAGTGTGGTATATTTTAGCGTAAGAAAAAGGATCTTAATGAAATACATTATCTAGAGGTGAGACAGAGACATTATTTTTATAAAGCTCCACCTATTGTTTTGATGCACCATCTAGTGCAGAACATAAAATTCAAACGAACATTTATGATCAAACACAAAACTAAGAGATTAACCACTGATGGAGAGCTGAACATGATCTTACACTGCCAGTAGAACTGCACTGTTAGAAATGTCTAAGGAGACTTGACTATTGAACACATTTCCAAACACATCTACTAGCACCAATTTGATCCAGTTAAAAAAACTCTTCAAGACAGAGTACTTAAGACAGTTGGTAAAGTTAGAAGAGTTCAGACTTTGGTGTGAGACAAACCTAGGTTTAAATTTTTTCTCTGATTTACTGGTTGAATAGCCTTAGTTAAATTATTAAGACCTTCTGAGCCTCAGTTTCCGTATCTTTAAAATAGGAATATACTACCTACTTTGAAAAGTTGTAAATGATGATTGAATAAGATAATGTTAAGTGGTCTATAAGTTACTCTAAAATGGTTCAACATATAGAGTGATAAAATCTTATCTGTATGAGTTTTAACCTATATCTTAGGGGCTGTTAGCTAATCAGCAAAATACATTTCAGTGTATTTTGGCTAGCTAGCATTTGATCAAAGGTTTCTGGAAGATTTTCATTCAACAGAGTGACCTTGTGATGAGGTTTTCTTTCCTTAACTTTCCATCTTTTATGCCTGCCTACAAATGAACACTGGTCAAATGTGTTCAGCAACATAGTAGAGGTAACTTAGAAATAAAATTCCTGCTTATTACCTTCAATGAGATTACAAATTCATTGAAAATCACAGAAGATCTAATTCCAAAATCAGCTAAATAGTAAATCATTAGACACTGGAATAATATGGTTGGGATGAAAATAGTACAAATAGGATGTAAGGGTTCCTATTCAATTTCAAACACTTTTGCTTAATTGTGTATTCCAAACTTTGTTTGAAGGAAATCAATCATGCATTTTGGAAGTTTTACCATTTTGTTAATTGACATAAGACAACAGATATTTAAAAAGCTGTTTTTTACTCTTAAAGTGTGTGTGTGTATGTATATATAGCATATTCTTCTACATATGTGAGGTGTAATGGACATGTATAACACAAATTTATCTAAGATCAAATAGTAGAAACATAACCAAATACTCCAAGTATCAGGTACTAAATGTTTGTTTCTATTATAATGGTAAATTTATAATAATCAGCGCTGTTTTAATGGATCATCAAGAAAAAGAAGGGAAATATCTTCTCCCACATGCCTCAACAAAGATACCCCATTCCACAACTAAGATTGACGCAGCCATAAAAATAAAATAAAAAAATAAAATATTTTTAAAAATAGAGATTTTTTTCAAAGCATATACAACCATGAGCTCCAAACATAGATTAAATCACTTTTAAGTACTATTAATTATTTTTCTCAAAATTCTCACCCATTAGCAAGAGATGGGATCCATCAGGAAACAGAGAGAGAAAGAAGTAAAACAAATACTAATATAGTCACCCCTCTTAAATTTTACCTTGTTTTACTTCCAAATGTCTCTTTGCTGTCTACACTTGAAGTCCCCAGACAATCTCATACTTAGCAGGTCCAAAAAGAAATCCACTCTCTTATTCCTGCAACCCTGAACCTAGGATTCATCTTAGACTCCTTTTCAAAATCTCTAAATCTTGTTCCATTCCATGTGTCTAAGCAGTCTCCAGGCCCTGTTGATCCAGCCAATTTTACATCTCTGGAATTTTTTTTCTCTGCCTTATCCCACCTTGCCACTATGCTCTCAGACCCTGACACTATCCTCTCAGACTTTGATTGGATTACTGTAACAGTTCTCTAACTTACCTCTCTGCCTCAGTTGCACCATCTATACTCCATTCTTAAACTATTGCAAGAGGCCTTAAATCCTTTCATGTCACCCTGAGTTTGACTTCCTATTAACAAAGAGAAATGTATCTGGCAGTCACCAACTATACCAAATGATTAAAGGTGGCATCAACAATAGTGGGATATAACCTCATAATGCAATGCAATAAAAGGCATTTCACCTGGAGGTTTCCTTGCCAAAAACCTAATCAGGGGGAAATAATCTTTCAAGTTCAAAATGTGGGACCCCTATAAGAAAATTAGCTTTACTTCCTCTCCCCAAAAATCAGTATCAGGAAAAAGTCTAATCACTATACTGAAATCTGGTTGTTTGCCAAGAAAAAGGGGCATACAATTTGTTTTCCTTTTTTTTTATTCCTTAGTCTCAAACTATTGAATGTGAATTTTATTTTGTGAAAGGTATTGGGTTAAAAATCTTCAGAGATATGCTGGGTGTTTGGCACGCAATATTTGTTTGGAAGAAATGCATCACTGGTAGCTTCTCATGGGCAGAATGCACTGCAAGCATTACCCACAATGAATGTTCTGTCACGGGGGGACTGGGCAGGAGCATCTGTTAGAGTCTTTTATGACAGATCAGTATATAGGCAATGTTGCCAGCAAGGGTTTTTCTCCATTATAAAACAACAATCTTCAGTAGAATTAGAGTCACTAAAAGCAGGAAAACAGCTTGCTTTATGAAAGATGCTACCTTTTCTGCAGCCAAGAAATCACCGATCTGATGTTAAGTTCCTACTATTAGTCTTTCTTCAGCTGTGCAGGTGGCAACCGTTCCATGTCCCAGTTCAGCTCCCCAAGGTTACAGCTGTGAACTTGGGTAATGGCTGTGTTTATTCTCTGCCAGCCTTAAAAGTCTTCAGGGTAATGTTTTGGTTTTTTTTTTCTTTTTCTTGCTGCTCATTGAAAAATGCCTTCTGGAGCAGATGTGCCTCCCCTCATCTTCTATAGTTTCTGTGTTTGGGGATAAGTTAAACATCTTTGTTTTGTTTGTGGCCTTATTTTTTAACTGCTAATGACATAGCCAATTTTGAAGTTAGTTTCTGTATATCTGATGCCTCATCTCTTGTCTCTAATAAAAAACATTCATGGTAATCTTGATGTCAAATAGCTTATGCCCTGAGCATCATAAACCGTTGTTGTTGTTTACATTGTAGTCTATGTCTGCTACTGCCACACTAGCCTGGGTTATAAAATTTGGATTACAGAGACCATAATAACACTTATTTTTACTGCTTTGTATAATTTTCTGATATGTTTTTCAGATCCTCTAGCTCCTGCAAAGCAGCCTCTCTAACCTAGTTATTTCTAGGAGGCTCTAAGCGGTGTCTCATAGTTGCTCTTGAATAAATCCTATCATTATACGAGAGGAACCATTTTTTTTCTCTCTGGTTTTGGCCTCCTTCAGGTGCATCAAGTATCTTCATCTTTGGCACAACTCCCACCCCTCTGATGTGCTATAACCCCCACAGATCTCCAAGTAATTACAAATATATTCTCTGCAGTCCCAATGCACCAAAGTCAAGCTGTCTACATAAAGAATATCTCCCTCATTTACTCCTTTCTGCCTTCATTTCTACCTGCAATTACTAACCCTCACTACTACTAGAAGGCTAGCACCGTGCTAAGACTGGAGATAGAATAATTAACAAGAATGACATGGTCAGAGTTTCATGTGTTTGATCTAAAACAAACTGTGTTATAATTGAAGGGTTATAACATGCATTTGACCTAAAACAAATTGTGTTGTAATTGAAGGGTTACAGGGTGTGATGAAAGCAAGTATATGGGCCCAGAAAAGGCCTCCCTGAGGAAACTGAGAACCCAGAGAGGAATATAACGTGAAAAGGAAAGGTAAAGTATTCCAAATAGAAGAAAAAGTACAAAGCCAACCTGTCACTGCATCAGCATGAAGTCTGTAACCAGCTTTTTAATGCAATGAGGTGCATATGCCAATATTTCATAGATACTTTTTTAGTAGATGCATTATTAAATTTCTTTTTGCAATAAAGGAAAGAGTTATAAAATGAACACCCACAGTCCTATTACCCATTTGTCAGTCTGATCTATCAATTACTGAATATAAGTGTATTAAAATCTCTGCTTATAATGATGGAAATGTCCATTTATCTTATAGTAATTTCCCATATGTTTTAAAGCTATGTTAGAACATGAATTCAAGTTTGAATATTTATGTAATTCTAGTGAAACTAGTCCTGCTTATTCAGTAATGAGTTTTAACTTAAATTCTCTTTGTCTAAAACAAATATAGCTACATCAAATTTTATTTTAATTTTGAACTTTTTGAGTCTTCATGTTTCAGATGCACCTAATGTAAAGAGTATTATTGGTAAATTTCCTTTCTTAAATTAATCTGGAAAATAATTGTCTTTTCCACTATAATGCTTAGTCCCATTATTATAACTATTGATAGATTTATACAAATTTCTACTGTTCTATTTTGGGGGGTTTTCTTATGCCATCTTTTCTATATGTGTTTTTTTTTCCTTTGTTGCTTTCTTTTGAATTTTTTCACATTTTTTATTCTATTTTGTTTTCTATTATCATTTTTGATGGTACCCTCTCTATTCTATTTATTTGGTGTTAACCTTTGATAATTTATTATACATACTTAATTCAATTAAAAAATATATCTTATATCTCTATTTTCCATAAACTACACTTGAAATTACAAGGATGTTAGAATTCTTTAAGCTGATCATCCCTCACCCTATTTAACGACATTGCTGTTAAGTACTTTAATTTTTTATTTATATATAAATAAATGACAATTATGAACATATTATTGTGATCCTATGTAGTCAAGGTTTGTTTTTTACCAACATATTTATTAATATTTTTGCTCACTATTTCTCTTTGCATCTTAGAATTTCAATCTGAGAACCATTTTTCTTCTGCCTTAAGCTTATTTTTCATAATTTTTGTTACTAAGAATCTATTAGAGGCCAGAAGTTTTTATATTCTAAAATATGTCTTAATTATGCCCTCATTTTTAAAAGATATTTTACGAGGTGTATAATTCTAAAACTGAAAATGAGCTTTCCTCAATACATTTAATGTATTTTATTAGGTTGAAAAGAAATTAACTATCAATATAATTTGTCTATTACGTAGAATCTCTTTCTTTTCTCTTTGGTTGGTTTTATGAGCTTTTTGTCTTTTTGATTTCTCACTGTGATTTGTCTAAATATGGATTTCTTTTTATTTACTATGATGCTAATATATTAGGCTTTCTGGACTGGAGGTTAGTGTCTTGCTGCAATCCTGGAAAAAATCACAGCCATTATTGCATTAAATCTTGTTTCCACTCTACTCTCTCTATCATCCTGGACTATGATTAGATAGGTGTTCACCTTGCTTACTCCACGGTATAGTTGTTTTGTTTCCTTCCGTGGTACAGTAAGTGATGATTCTCATCATTCATGGATCCTTAATTGTGAATTTGTCTACTCAATAAAACTTAATTGTAGCCCTAAATTCAATGCACATGGCACTTTCATGGTCATAGGTGGACATGCACAGAGTGGCAAAAATTTGGAGTCACCTGACAAACACATTACCAGCTGAGGTTCAACAAGTTGATGCTCTGCCTTATTTTGGCTTTCCGAATGAAAACAAGTGGTCAGTTTGTAATCTGTTTAGTGCCAAGTTTTGCACATTTTTGTGCTTGTGTGTGTGTGTATGTGATTTCATAGTTTAAGATGGTCCCCCCAAAACAGTACTGAAGTTCTGTTTAGTATTCTTAAACACAAGAAGACTTCGATGTGCCAATGAAGAGAATATGTGTGTTAGATTCGTTTCATTCAGCTGTAAGTGATAGTCCTGTTGGTCATGAGTTTAATGTCAATGAATTAACAATATATGTTAAATACAGTGTCTTTAAACAGAAACACACATGATAAAAAATGATGTATCGATCGGTTGATGAAACACTGTGACTAGAGGCTCACAGAAACCTAACCCACCCCATTATTTCCCCTAGAAGCAATAGGTCAGTATTTGCTAATTCAGTGTTCACGGGTAACATTATAGAACATAAATACCATGAACAATGAGAATCTATTTTATTTATTTATTTATCTATTTATATTTTGCTGTGACTTCATATTCTTTGGACTTTATCTGTTGAATTATCCCATGGAAAAGTTATATTCCTCCAAAAATGGTTTTTATTTTCTTCTGCTAGTTGCCTGGTAGCAATACAATCCCAGTATGACTTTAAATAAAGCTATTTGCTTGAGGTTTTATTAGTAAACATTTTTAATGAATTCAGGCTACACAACTTTGTGAACAACTCTTTATGTTTACAGATTCTCAATAGGTATTTTTTTAACTTCTACTATGGACTATGTTGGGGAATCATCTTTCCTTTTGTTAACATTTGCTCAGAAGGTGTAGCATTTTGGATGTCCCAGATTTTTGTGGCAGCCTGCTGTTCACTTTCCTGGTTTAGTCAACAGATTTATTATCTTCCACAATCTGCATAACTGCATAACTATTGAAATTGAATCACAAGTTATCAACTGTGGCAGAATCCCTCCAGAAACATTCTGACTTTAGTAGTTGTTTCTATCCCAGGATTCTCATTTTTGCTTCTTATTTTTCTTTATAGATGTGTTACTAAGTAAAAGATCAGGGACTAATGTTAAAAAAAGATTAAAATAAAATTTTTCGCTTTTTAATTTATTTTCCTCAGGAGATGCACTCAGTATGGTAGAAACACAATTCCTATTCTCTGGAAAGTTTATAATTACAAGCTAGAGCCGAAATTTTAGAGTAGAAAGAGTTGTCAGCATAGAGTGACATATCCCAGCAAATCCTTTTCCTGATGCTGTCTAGCTATGTGACTTAAGGCAATTTCTAAATTCTTTGATTTCCATTACCTATTTCTTCAAAGTGAGAGGGACTGGCGTACCATGTGAGTTGTTATGGGCCATCAAATGAGATAATTCAAGTGAAAACATATATCATCATGCTGCTATATGTTTGCATATTAATTGAAGGAGGAAGTGTGATCCAATAAATTCCAGAGATGTAGAAGAAATATTTGAATGTTTATCATTTGGGAAAACAACAAAGAATAAAGTCAGTGGTCATTTGCTTATTTCAAGGAAGTTAGATAAAAATCTCACTTCTTTCAAAGACTTACATACAATCATACACTTTATACCTAACTTGTTTTTAAAGTAAGGAGAATCAAATCATGAATATTCTTCTGCTCACCTTGTATGAACGTTGCTAATTCAATATTTAAATTTAAATACCTTTCTGTTGGCTGTGATGGTGACTCAAGTTTTTGTTAGGTTAACGGTAGCAATAGTTGTTATAGTTAAGTCTTGTGTTTACTGAAATAATAATAGTGAATGTCACTGCCAAGTTTGCATTCATTATTCAATTTTTTAAAGTTCAATACAAAAAGAATAAATTTACACTTTTGTAACTAGAGTAGACTAGGCTATAGTACATTTAGAACCAAGTGTGTAAGGTGAGTCAAAACAGAGTTTATGTCATAAACTCATCCAGCCAACGTGAGTTTCCCTAGCTAGAAGACTTTCCTCCATGTACTGATTCAGGGAACCAGACCCTACCTTGTGGTTTCAACATCTCTTAGAGATTTGTTGATACTCAAGCCAGTAGGAGAGAAAAGACAGTAGTCAGTAGGCATACCTTCTTCTTAAAGCCTCTGAAATTTTCTTACTCACAACACTTCTGACTAAATGTGTGCTATTTTTCCCACCTCCAGAAAATTCTCAAATTCTTCAAACACCATCTGAGTGTACTACAATTAAATTCAATTCTGACACTAACTATAGGGAGTTAGTGTGGATCCCTCAGGTTAATGGTTCAGCCCCACAAGACTCTCCCAACTTTAGATGATAGTTGCAAGTCTGAGGTTGTCAACCACACTTCTGATTGACCAGGTGTAAATCAGCAGTTCCCATGATTCTCTCATCAGGTTTGATAATCTACTAGAATGGCTCCCAAGTATACACTTTCCATTATTGGTTAATTACAAAGGACACAACTCAGAAACAGCCAGATGAAGGAGATGCTTAAAGCAAGGTATGGGGAAGTGACACAGAGCTTCTATGCACTCTCTAGCACATTGATATGTTCATCAATCAGGAAGCTCACCATATCCCATCATTTATATGTTTTTATGGAGGTTTCATTAAGTAGGCATGCTTGATTAAATCATGCTCATTGGTTATTCACCCAATCTCCAGCCCCTCTCAGGCTGTGGGGCTGAAAGTTCAGAGATCAGGGGTTGGAACTGAAAGATCAAGCCCAATTACATCCCTTGGTCTTTCTGGCAACCAGCCTCATCCTCAAGCTAGGGGCGCACCAAGAGTTGACTCATTAGAACAAAAGGCACTCTTATCATCCTACCACTTAAGAAATTCCAAATGATTTAGGAACTCTGTTAGGAACTGAGGACAAAAACCAAATACAAGTATCCTCCATTTATGCCACTTTGCTTTTATGAAAACACCTGTGTTAGTATTACACTTTCATTTACTGAAAGAAATCTGAAGGGGATTTTTGCTTTCACATAAAAGGCAAAAAGTGAAAATAGTGTTCAGCATTTGTTTCACAGTGAGCCTTTATAGAGGCGGTTGCACCCTGAGCAGCAAGAGTGGTACGGCCAAGCTCCCTCCCCAGGAACTACACTCAGCATCTCATCAAGCCATCAGAGCTTTGAACTGTGCCTGTAAGAATCTGAGTTTATCTCCATTTGTTTTGTGCATCCCTTAGGTGTGTCCACAGGTAATGTCTTCTTTGCTTTACACCACTTTTAGCTTACAAATGGTTTCATAGGAATGCTCTACTTTTGGATAGTGGGGGATGTCTATATATATTTCTTATTGTAACACAAAGCCCTTGGGCCAAAAATGGTGCATGTAATGTCTACTCATTTTTTGTTTGTTTGTTTGGAACCCAGTGATATGGCCAAACCAAACTGCAAAGGAATCTGGGAATTTTACCCTGTGAGATCTGTGTATCTCAGAAGAAAAGAAATTGTATGTTTTGGTTCTGCCAAACCAACAAAAGGTTAATAGCATCTAAAGTAAAGCAAAATTATCTTTTATTCCAATATCTGAAAGGCACTAAACTACTTCTCTATATAATCCAAAATTTAAATTAATGTACAGTATACATTAATTATTAGGAAAACAGAGTAAGGTAAAAAGTAAGTGTTTTTCATTGTCCTTAACTTTCTGCTTAGGTAGCACATGAATAGTAAGTATAGTTTATATAATCTATGTATTATAGCCATGGTTTTTGAATAATGTTCATCTGTTAGCTCAAAACAAAGGTTCTAAATATATGCATTATAGAAATTACTTCTATACATGATTATAAGTTCTTAAAGAAAAACTGCTTCATTGATGGAGTTCACTGATCCAGGCTGTATGTGAATAAAATACTTGAAATGGCTCTAATGCTTGGTAGCAGAAACCTAAATAAAAGTCCATTTAAATCAAATGCCAAGCACCATGATTGGGCACAGATTCTTCCTGGAAGCAAAGAGATGCCATAAGATAGCTAAAGAAACATGTTTTAACAATGGCATGTCGCTTTGTCAGGGATGTCTTTGTAATGACTAAGAAGCAGGTTAATAGGATGATTAGATTGAAGGCTAAATGTGACAGAAGTACAAATAACTTTCCTCCTGTCATTCCTCAGAGATATGTGGGTGGCAAATACTATCTCTGATTTGTAGATTGAAAAATGAAATAGTTTATGTACTCAGAGACATTTTACCAGCACTCTGAAACTCATTTTTGCTCCCTATGTAATTGGAACCTAAAACTGGTAGCTGAAACATTTACCATCTGAATTTTCTAGCTAAATGCAAAAATACTCATAAATTTATCAATTTTTACTTATTGCAGTAAGATGGAAAACACATTCTTTAAAGTTCCATGTTAGTACTGCACAATTCTGCATGCAATTAATGGAATTCAAAGGGATTTACCAAACTAAAACCACAGTGCTCAAAAGTCAAGAGTTATGTAAGTAACACATTCTAATAGCAATGATTTTCACTCTGCCAATTGATGGGCTGAGGTTTTGGGATCCTTCTAGTCTCATTTCTGATCACTGTAATCTTCTCTTGGACCCCTCCTAAGGTTTCTCTCTTCTACACTTTCTCACCTAACCAAATTTATTTTAATCTTAAAATTTATGACTATTAGAAATCTTCTGAGTTGGAAAGAGAGCTAGAATACTTTTTCATAAGCACTATATGATACATATACTTGCTATTCTAAATGGGATTCTATTCTATACTCTGTATCTGAGATTTACTGAAGGTTTACCAAAATTCTGTGAAACCCAAATAAATTTATACAAGTAACCAAAATGTCACTTGCTTTTGTCAGTATCTCTAGGAAAATAGAAAGGAATTTCATCAAAAGTGATTAGTTTACTCTCACTTTTATGGATCAAGTATACGACTGCAAAAGTTTAACAAAAAAAAGAAGTGTGTTAATAGCAACTTATATAAGGCAATTATAAAACAAATTAATTAAAACCAAATTACATTATCTTTGTTAGCCTTCATATTCCTTCTGAAGCAATTAGTAATCATCCATCTTTATGTAAGAAATTATGCAATTTAGTTTTATGACAGTTTATGTTCAATGTGTTTTATGAATATGCAGTTTACAAATCTGACATAATTTTAATAATAAATTATACATTGTTTTATATAGAATGGAAATTGTCAAAATGAAAACGTTTTCATGTGTGTGATAAATATTTAGCTCTCAATATTAGTTTCATCTGCTTAAAGCTAGTAATTATCAATTAAATTATTTTCATAAGTAAATGAATCTTTAATACACATAGCTTTCTGGATTCCATAGTTACTTTTTTCCAAGCAATACTTATTTCCTTCTTTTGTCCATTGCAATTAACTCCAACTACTTAAAGTTTTACTTATTGCAAACTATGGATGTTCTACTTGGATTCAATTAGCAATATTTATGTCTTAGATATTTATTTGTCCTAATTTTATAATTTTTTATATTGTAATGCTAATTTTATAATTTGTGTTGAAATTCTCTATCAGTTTAGCATGAAAAACTAGTTATCGTTAACTGGTTAATGCCCATATGTCAAGTGATTCATATTGATTTTAAATGGATTTATATGTACTGTTTACCTTTTGGTATTTTCCATCATCATTGCAGGAGTTGACTGTCACACAATCCATGAAGAATTTAGAGTAAACTCCCCCTTAAAAAATACAAAAGAAATAAAATTTAATCTTGTGTTTCTATGTTTTATCTTCATTTCACTCCTTGACGAAATCTCTAAACTCATTACCATGATGCACTTATTTAGATTTGCCAACCATCTCCTTACCTTCTTTATCCAGAGTGAGCACAGTCACCCTTCCTTCTAACTACAGCCAGAGGTAGCACTAAACTTGATGAGATCACAGAATAGCTTGCTGGCAAACTTCATGGCTCAGTCACAAAGGATAACAAACATTTAATAAATGGAGAGTAGGAAGATGAACATCATCTCAGCAAGAGATGGAGATACATGAAAGATAAAGTGTGTTAAAAGTAATGATGAGAATTTAGGCCTAGGGTATATGAGGATAATAAAAATAGCTGAAGTAGTTTTACTTTCAAATATAAGGAATAATGGTGTATATCTAATATCCAACTATAGAATAGGAAGGAAGAAGGGAAAGAAGGAAGAAAAAATACAATTGTGGATGACTTGTTTGGATTCAATTAGCAATATCTGTCCTAGACATTTATTTGTGCTAATTTTGTAATCTATGTTGAAAGCCTATAATTGGAAGGAAGGGAGGAAGGAAGGAAGAGAAAAAGGAAGAAAGGATAAAATTCTGTATCCTGAAAATAGTTTTTCCAAGTCAATAAAATCTTTGTTGCTAAGTCTTATGGTGGTTCAACTCCCATAATCAAGGATCATCAAAATTTAGTCACATAATCTTAACCCATTCAATGAGACCAGTATCACCCTGTTACCAAAGCCAGGCAAAAACACCACAAGAAAAGAAAAATACATACCAATATTCCTCATTAATACAGATTAAAAATTTTCAAAAGAGCACTAGACAACTGAATCTAAAACACATGAATAAAAAAAAACAGAATACAAACTAACAAACTAGGACCAAGTAGACTACATTTCAGAAATGTAAGGTTAGGTTAACATTCAAAATTCAATTAACCTAATATATTATAATATATAAGACAAAACCAGACTATTCTCTCAATAGATGCAGAAAAAAACACTTGCTGAAATCCAAACCATTCATGATTTGTTTTTTAAATCTTTACTGAAGTATAATTAATTTACAATGGTGTGTTAGTTTCTGCTGCATAACAAAGTGAATCAGCTATACATATACATATATCCCCATATCTCTTCCCTCTTGCATCTCTCTCCCTCCCGCCCTATCCCACCCCTCAAGGTGGACACAAAGCACAGAGCTGATCTCCCTGTGCTATGCAGCTGCTTCCCACTAACTATCTATTTTACATCTGGTAGTGTATATATGTCAAAGGCACTCTCTCACTTCGTCCTAGCTTACCCTTCCCCCTCCCTGTGTCCTCAAGTCCAATCTCTACATCTGTGTCTTTATTCCTGTCCTGGCCCTAGGTTCATTAGAACCAATTTTATTTTTAGATTCCATATATATGTGTAAGCATATGGTATTTGTTTTTCTCCTTCTGACTTACTTCACTCTGTATGACAGTCTCTACGTCCATCCACCTCACTACAAATAACTCAATTTCATTTCTTTTTATGGCTGAGTAATATTCCATTGTGTATATGTGCCACATCTTCTTTATCCATTCATCTGTCGATCGACATGTAGGTTGCTTCCATGTCCTGGCTATTGTAAATAGAGCTGCAATGAACACTGTGGTACATGACTTTTTTTTTTTTTAAACATCTTTATTAGAGTACAATTGCTTTACAATGGTGTGTTAGCTTCTGCTTTATAACAAAGTGAATCAGTTATACATATACATATGTCCCCATATCTCTTCCCTCTTGCACCTCCCTCCCTCCCTATCCCACCCCTCTAGGTGGTCACAAAGAACCGAGCTGACCTCCCTGTGCTATGCGGCTGCTTCCCACTAGCTATCTATTTCACGTTTGGTAGTGTATATATGTCCATGCCACTCTCTCACTTTGTCACAGCTTACCCTTCCCCCTCCCCATATCCTCAAGTCCATTCTCTAGTAGGTCTACATCTTTATTCCCGTCTTGCCCCTAGGCTCTTCTGACCATTTTATTTTTCTGATTCCATATATATGTGTTAGCATATGGTATTTGTTTTCCTTTCTTACTTCACTCTGTATGACAGTCTCTAGGTTCATCCATCTCACTACAAATAACTCACTTTCGTTCCTTTTTATGGCTGAGTAGTTTCCATTGTATACATGTGCCACATCTTCTTTATCCATTCATCTGTTGATGGACACTTAAGGTTCCTTTTTCAGAAACCTGCACACTGTTCTCCATAGTGGCTATATCAATTTACATTCCCACCAACAGTGCAAGAGGGTTCCCTTTTCTCCATACCCTCTCCAGCATTTATTGTTTGTAGATTTTTTGATGATGGCCATTCTGACTGGTTTCAGGTGATACCTCACTGTAGTTTTGATTTGCATTTCTCTAATGATTAGTGATGTTGAGCATCCTTTCATGTGTCTGTTGGCAATCTGCATACCTTCTTCGGAGAAATATCTATTTAGGTCTTCTGCTCATTTTTGGTTGGGTTGTTGTTTTTTTGTTATTGAGCTGCATGAGCTGCTTGTATATTTTGGAGATTAATCTTTTGTCAGTTGCTTCATTTGCAAATATTTTCTCCCATTCTCAGGGTTGTCCTTTCGTCTTGTTTATGGTTTCGTTTGCTGTGCAAAAGCTCTTAAGTTTCATTAGGTCCCATTTGTTTATTTCTGTTGTTATTTCCCTTTCCCTAGGAGGTGGGTCAAAAAGGATCGTGCTGTGATTTATGTCATAGAGTGTTCTGCCTATGTTTTCCTCTAAGAGTTTGATAGTTTCTGGCCTTACATTTAGCTCTTTAATCCATTTTGAGCTTATTTTTGTGTATGGTGTTAGAGAGTGTTCTAATCTCATACTTTTACATGTACCTGTCCAGTTTTCCTAACACCACTTATTGAAGAGGCTGTCTTTTCTCCACTGTATATTCTTGCCTCCTTTATCAAAGATAAGGTGACCATACGTTTGTGGGCTTATCTCTGGGCTTTCTATCCTGTTCCATTGATCTATATTTCTGTTTTTGTGCCAGTACCATACTGTCTTGATTACCGTAGCTTTGTAGTATAGTCTGAAGTCAGGGAGCCTGATTCCTCCAGCTCCATTTTTCTTTCTCAAGATTGCTTTGGTTATTCGGGGTCTTTGGTGTTTCCATACAAATTGTGAAATTTTTTGTTCTACTTCTGTGAAAAATGTCGTTCGTAGTTTGATAGGGATTGCACTGAATCTGTAGATTGCTTTGGGTAGTATAGTCATTTTCACAATGTTGATTCTTCCAATCCAAGAACATGGCATATCTCTCCATCTATATGTATCATCTTTAATTTCCTTCATCAGTGTCTTATAGTCTTCTGCATACAGGCTTTTCTCTCCTTAGGTAGGTCTATTCTTTTTGTTGCAATGGTAAATGGGGGTGTTTCCTTAATTTCTCTTTCAGATTTTTCATCATTAGTGTATAGGAATGCCAGAGATTTCTGTGCATTAATTTTGTATCCTGCTACTTTACCAAATGCATTGATTAGCTCTAGTAGTTTTCTGGTGGCATCTTTAGGATTCTCTATGTATAGTATCATGTCATCTGCAAACAGTGACAGTTTCACTTCTTCTTTTCTGATTTGGATTCCTTTTATTTCTTTTTCTTCCCTGATTGCTGTGGCCAAAACTTCCAAAACTATGTTCAATAATAGTGGTGAGAGTGGGCAACCTTGTCTTGTTCTTGATCTTAGTGGAAATGGTTTCAGTTTTTCACCATTGAGAAGAATGTTGGCTGTGGGTTTGTCATATATGGCCTTTATTACGTTGAGGTAAGTTCCTTCTATGCCTACTTTCTGGAGGGTTTTTATCATAAATGGGTGTTGAATTTTGCCAAAAGCTTTTTCTGCATCTAATGAGATGATCATATCAAGCCATTCATGATTTGATGGTTCAAATCATGAATGAAAGAAACAAAACAAACAAAAGAAAGAAACAACAACATCAACAACGAAATTTTTTACGAAATTTGGAATAGAAGGTAACTTTTCCAACCTCATACAGGGTTTCTACATTAAGTATGAGCAAACCTCATACTTAATGGATAAAGACTGAATGTTTTCCCTTAAATTCAGGTACAGGGTACAGATATCTATTCTCATATCTTCTACTGGATATAGTGCTGGAGTTTTTAGCTTGAGCAAGTAGGCAAAAAAAAAAGATAAAAGATGTCAAGATTGGAAAGGAAAAAGTAAAACTGTTTTTATTCCCAGATATCATTAGCTGGTACACAGAAAATCCTAAGGAATCCACATACAAAAAATGTTAAGAAGAAAGTACATCAAGGATGCAGGATACAAGACAATATTTTAAAAATCAATTGTATTTATATGCACAGGCAATGAATAATCTGCAAATTAAATTAGAAAATAATTTCAATCATGAGAGCATTAAAACAATAAAATACTTAGGAATAATTTTTAAAAAGAAATGCAAGAACTACATACATAAAAATTTTTAAACTCTTCTAAATAAAATTAAAGAAGATCTAAGACATTCTATCTCTTCATGAATTGAAAAATCAATGTTGCTAAGGTGTCAATCTTCCCAGTTGATCTATAAATCGATGAAGGTTCTATGAAAATTCTAGAACAAGTTTTTGTTTTTTAACTTGTCTTTTTGTTTTGTTTGTTTATTTCCAGGTACTAACTCTGCTTCCTTAGGATAAGCATTTCAAGTGCTTCCCAGTAACACAGCTTTATATCCTAAGACAGGGTAGATAAACTTTTTCTTTAAAGAGCTAGATAGTAAGTATTTTAGGCTTTATAAGCCATATAGTCTCTATAACAATTACTCAACTCTGCTGACATAGCATAAAAGTAGCCATATACAATATGTAAATTAATGACTGTCTGTGAATTACAATAAAATTTATTTATGGACACTGTAACTTGAATTTCATATAATATTTGAGTGACTGAATAGTACTCTTTTTAATTGAAGTATACTTTATTTACAATATTATATTAGTTTCAGGTGTAAAGCATACTGATTCAGTATTTTTACAGATTATACTCCATTAACAGTTGTTACAAGATAATGGTTATAATTCCCTATGCTATACAATATATCCTTGTTGCTTATCTATTCTGTACATAGTAGTTTGTATCTCTTAATCCTATACCCCTAATACACCCTTCCCCCTCTCCCCACTGGTAACCACTGGTTTGTTTTCTATATTGTGTGTCTATTTCTGGTTTGCTATATACATTCATTTGCATTATATTTTAGATGTCGCATATGAATGATACTATACATTGTCTTTCTCTGACTAACTTATTTTACTAAGGACAGTATTCTCTAAGGCCATCCACATTTTTGCAAATGGCAGAATTTCATTCTTTTTTACGGCTAAGTAATATTCCATTGTACATGTAAAGCACATCTTCATTCTCCATTTGTCTGTTGATGGATATTTGGGTTGCTTCCACATCGTGGCTATTGTAAATAGTGTGGTTAAGAACACTGGAGTGCAGTGTACCTTTTTAAATTAGTGTTTTGTTTCTTCCAGATATATACCTAGGAGTGGAATTGCTGGATCATATGGTAGTTCTATTTTTAGTTTTTTGAGGAAACTCCATACTGTTTTCCACAGTGGCTGCACCAATTTACATTCCCACATACAGTGTACAAGGATTCCCTTTTCTCCACATCCTTGCCAACATTTGTTATTTGTAGAATTATTTATTATAGCCATTCTGATAGGTATGAGGTGATATCTCTTTCTTTTTATTTGCTTTCTCCAACAGTTAGCAATGTTGAGCATCTTTTCAAGTGCTTGCTTGCCATCTGTATGTCTTCTTTGGAGAAATGTCTATTCAGGTCTTCTGTCCATTTTTTGATTTGGTTGTTTTTTTGATACTGAATTGTGTGAGCTGTTTATACATTTTCGATATTAACCTCTTGTTAGTTATATCATTTGCAAATATTTTCTCCCATGCTGTAGGTTGTCTTTTCATTTTGTCAATGTTTTCCTTTGTTGTGCAAAAGATTTTAAGTTCAATTAGATCTCATTTTTTAAATTTTGCTTTTATTTCTTTGCCTTAGGAGACAGATCCAAAAAATAGCTATGCTTTATGTCGAAGAGTGTTCTGTGTATGCTCTCTTCTAGGAGTTTTACAGTTTCAGGTCTTACATTTAGGTCTTTAATCCATTTTGAGTTTATTTTTGTACATGGTGTTAGAGAATGTTCTAATCTCATTGCTTGAGCTGTAGCTGTCCAGTTTTCCCAGAACCACCTATTGAAGAGACTGTCTTTTCTCCATTTTAAATACTTGCATTCTTTGTCATAAATTAACTGAAGATAGGTGTATGGGTTTACTGCTGGGCTCTCTATTCTGTTCCATTGCTCTATGTGTCTGTTTCTGTGCCAATACCATGCTGTTTTGATTACTGTAGCTTTGCAGTATAGTCTGAAGTCTCAGAGATTGACACCTCCAAGCTCTATTCTTTTTTATCAAGATTGCTTTGGTAAGCTGGGGTATTTTATGGTTCCATGTGAATTTTAGGATTATTTATTTTAGTTCTGTGAAGGATGTCATGGGTAACTTGAGAGGAATTGCATTAAATCTGTCAATTGCTTTGCATAGTATGGCCATTTTAACACTATTCATTCTTCCAATACATGAGCATGGGATAGCTTTACATTTTTTTGCATCACCTTCAATTTCCTTCATCATTTTTTTCTAGTTTTCAGGGTATAGATCTTTCACCTCCTTGGTTAAGTTCATTTCCAGGTATTTTATTCTTTTTGATGCAATTTTTAAACAGGATTTTTTTTACACTCTAATAGTTCATTATTAGTGTATAGCAAAGCAACAGATTTCTGTATTTTAACCTTGTGTCTTGCAACTGTACTGAATTCATTTATCAGTTCTAATAGTTTGGGGGTGGAGACTTTAAGGTTCTCTATATAATAAAGTATCATGTCATCTACAAATAGGAACAGTTTTACCTCTTCCCTTCCAATCTGGATACATTTTTTTCTTTTTCTTTTCTGATTTCTGTAGCTAAGACTTTGAATATTAGTTTAAACAGAAGTGATGAGAGTAGACATCATTGTCTTGTTCCTGAATTTAGTGGGAAGGCTTTCAACTTTTCACCATTGAGTATGGTGTTGGCTGTGGGTTTGTCGTAAATGGCCTTTATTCTGCTGAGATACATTCTCTCTATACCCACTTTGATAAGAGTTTTTATGGTGAACAGATGTTAAATTTTGTCAAATGCTTTTTCTGTGATACTGGCTTATTTAAGTGTTTGATCCTTGGTTCTTACTATATATTTATTTTTCCTACTGGGACTTTCCCTTTCCTGTAGATTCTTACTTCTTTTCCACTTAGAGAAGACCCCTCAGCATTTCCTTTAGAGGAGGTTTAGTACTGATGAACACTTTTAATTTTTGCTTGTTTTGAGAATTTCTTTGTTCTCCTTCTATTCTAAATGATAGTCTTGCTGGTTAGAGTATCCTAGGTTGCAGGTTTTTCCCTTTCAGCACTTTGAATATATTCTTCTTCTTTTGATTTTTCAACCATTTAAATATATATTTTAAATATTTAATATATATACAGATCTAACACAAACAGGTGGTGGGCCAGATTTGGTTCATTTGCCTACCCTATCCTAAAACACAATCATGATTCCATGATAATCCTTTCCTAAAAGCATAAGAACATACTGTTACAAAAGTGTTTACCTATACTTTTTGCTAATGTGTGCAAAATACAATAGGAAGTTATACAATCTTGACACTTTTAAACAAGGAAAGTAAGTTTTTACCACAGCCTATATCAGTGGTACAGAGTAAGCAAGTTAACTCTATAATTCCACATACATCTTGGAACTGGATTCACTGACTGTAATTTAGAGTTGGCAATCCCTGCAAAATAGACTTATGTTCATTGATATAAAGAAACCAAGGGACTGGATGGTGCTTAGAGATGAGTTTTCTGAACACCTAGATAGTTCTTTTGTGGCTCTCCCAGTGTTCTTTAAATTTTCTAGCTTTATGATAACATCTATAATTTTGCAATGTTCTAATACCTGATTTAGTTAAATGTCGGGCTCACAATTTTTTTTTTTTTTTAGTTTTCAGTAAGTATCTATTCAGAAAGTCCTCCCCACTGTGATCTTACCCTCAAAAACACTCATTTGATCTTGTAATGCCTATACATATTTACTTCTAGCTTTTACATTATTTTAATTTTAAAATTTTTATTTGGTGAGAACATTTAAAATGAAATCTACACTCTTAATATATTTTAAGTGTATAATACAGTATTTCTATCTATACACAAAACATTTTACAGAGATCCCTAATAGTTATTCTCCTTACGTAACTGAAATTTTAAACCCACTGATTAGCAACTTCCTGCTTTCCCTTTCCCTTAGCCCCTCACAACCATAATTATATTACCTACTTCCTTGAGTTTGACTTTTGTAGACACCTTATATAAGTTGAATCATACAGTATTTGTCCTTCTGTGACTGGCTTATTTCACTTAGTTCAATGTCCTCCAGATTTTATCCTGAATGAAGACCATAGTCAGCATATAATACTGACAAAAGCCCAGAGATTTCTGGACTGAGGAACCAGAAGATAGAGTTAAGGGTAACTAGACCCTCGGAAATTTGAAAGCCCCAGAAATAAAGAATGCTAGTGAATGTTGCAAATTACCTATACAACCTGTGCCTCAAATTCTGGCTGGCCCCTGAACTATGTATGTATGGAGTAGATTCAAACAACTCAGTTAAGGATAGAAAAACTGAACTGTGATTTAAGTTACCACCCACTGTAGGAGAGGGGAAAATATTAATACTTTTCTGAGGAATATAACACAATCCAGATTCTTCTTAACACAATATTCACAATGTCTAGAATATAATCCAAAATTAATGAAAACACAAAGAATCAGGAAAATGCAACCCATTCCCCAATATAAAATAACCTTGACTGAAACTGAGATAACTCAGTTGTTGGAATTATCAGGTAAATATTTTTAAGCAGGTAAATATTTTTCACCTTATACTCAGTGAAAATAAAGGAAAAATATATCCATGTTAATGAAAAGATAGAAAAATTAATCACAAAATAAAAATCATAAAATAGAATCAAATAGAAATTTTAAAAGCAAAATAATAATTTAATTTAATTTAGAAGTTAAATTTAAAATTCAATTGATGGGCTCTATAGAATAATGAAAATTACAGAAGCAATACAGAACTTGAATATAAATGTATAGAAAATAAAATCTGAAGAATAGAATATAGATTGGGAAAAAAGTGTCAGAACCTGAGGGTCATATGAAATAATAACAAAAGCTACAATATGCATGTAGTTGTAGTTCCTGAAAAAGAGGAGAGTGAAATGGAAGAGAAGATATTTGAATAAATAATAATTGAAAATGTCAATAATTTGGTGAATGATCTACTTAGAGTTCACAATGTTTACATTTTCCTTAGCACAGAATAGTAACTACATTTTGAAATGTTGCTTTTTAGCATCTGTGAAAACAACAATTCTTTCTCCTTTCTTACCAAGATAAGAAATGTGTCTTTGATGAATTAATTTGTCATGTAGAAATCATATAATTAAGCTTTAAATAACTTCTGAGGTATTTGATTGTCAAAATTTTCTTTGACTCACCGTATCTATGAATGTCTTAAAATGATATTTAGTAAGAATAAGGAAGGTTATGGTTATGACCAAATGTCTATAAAGTGAAAATGCTTGTCTTTCAGAAAAGTAAAGTAAGACTTGACTGCTTTTCAGGCAGATATTGTAGATTATAGCACAGGAACACTGTAATGCAGAAATTGGTCGGTTACAAATATTTGTTATGTAGGGGAAAGACAGTATAAACTAATATTTTTAAACATATAGTTTATTCTTGACCTTGTGTTGGGCTTTTTTTTTTAATTCTCTGTATTTTAATCCATATTTTCCAGGAGATATAAATGAGATTTAGTGAGCATAAAATAGCACAAGTAGTGACAGAGTTAGTCAATCTGATTTTAAAGTTTCTCATTTATCACACCTAATAATATAAAGAAGAAGAATGAACACACACCTATTTTATATAATGAAAACAACAAGAACAACAAAAAAAACAATTTAGCAAATACCATCGCAGGTAATAGAAAATAGTATGCCTAGCGCACCATTTCAAAACCTGATTAAAACAAGAAGCACCGATGACCTCCTAACAAATCTGTATTTCTGCAGAAGAAATACAGATTTTTTTAGTACTGCTGCTCAAGAGACACTACAGTGGTCTCTACAATACATAAAAATATATTAGGTGATGTGCCTGAAAGTTAATCCACTACTATAAAGCACAGTTATATGCTTTCAAGGATTTAAAATTACCTGATCAAAGCAGGAATAAATGTATTTAAGATACTTAATTATCTCATATGAAACATTTTCTCAAGCACTTAAATCACAAAGTAATCAAGACAGTATGGTACTGGCACAAAAACAGAAATATAGATCAATGGAACAGGATAGAAAGCCCAGAGATAAACCCATGCACCTATGGTCACCTAATCTATGCCAAAGGAGGCAAGAATATACGATAGAGAAAAGACAGTCTCTTCAATAAGTGGTGCTGGGAAAACTAGACAGCTACGTGTAAAAGAATGAAATTAGAACACTCCCTAACACCATACACAAAAATAAACTCAAAATGGATTAAAGACCTAAGTGTAAGATTGGACACTATAAAATTCTCAGAGGAAAACATAGGAAAAACACATTTTGACATAAACCACAGCAACATCTTTTTTGACCCACCTCCTAGAGTAATGGAAATAAAAACAAAAATAAACAAATGAGACCTAATGAAACTTAAAAGCTTTTGCACAGCAAAGGAGACCATAAACAAGACAAAAAGACAACCCTCATAATGGGAGAAAATACTTGCAAATGAGGCAACTGACAAAGGATTCATCTCCAAAATATACAAGCAGCTCATACAGCTCAATATCAAAAAAACAAACAACCCAATCCAAAAATAGGTAGAAGACCTAAATAGACATTTCTCCAAAGAAGACATACAGATGGCCAACAAATACATGAAAAGATGCTCAGTATCACTAATAATTAGAGAAATGCAAATCAAAACTTCAATGAGGTGTCACAAATGGCCATCATCAAAAAATCTACAAACAATAAACGCTAGAGAGGGTGTGGAGAAAAGGGAACCCTCATACACTGCTGGTGGGAATGTAAATTGATACAGCCACTATGGAAAACAGTATGGAGGTTCCTTAAAAAACCAAAGATAGAACTACCATATGACCCAACAATCCCACTACTAGGCATATACCCAGAGAAAACCATAATTCAAAAAAACACATGCTCTCCAATGTTCACAGCAACACTATTTACAATAGCCAGGATATGGAAGCAACCTAAGTGTCCATCGACAGATGAATGGATAAAGAATATGTGGTACATATATACAATGGAATATTACTCAGCCATAAAAAGGAATGAAATTAGGTCATTTGTAGAGACGTGGATGGACCTAGAGAGTGTCATACAGAGTAAAGTAAGTCAGAAAGAGAAAAGTAAATATCGTATAATAAAGCATATATGTGGAATCTAGAAAAATGGTATAGATTATCTTAGTTGCAAAGCAGAAATAGAGACACAGACGTAGAGAACAAATGTATGGATACCAAGGGACAAAATGTTGGGTGGGAGGAATTGGTCGACTGGGATTGACACATATACATTATTGATACTATGTATAAAATGGGCAACTGATGGGAACATGCTGTATAGCACAGGGAACTCCCCTAGTGCACTGCAGTAACCTACATGGGAGGGAAGTCCAAAAGGGAGGGGATATCTGTATGTGTATGGCTGATTCATTTCGTTGTGAAGTGGAAGCTAACACAACAGTGTAAAGCAACCATACTCCAATAAAAATTAATTTTAAAAAAACTATTCATTCCCTGGTATTAATAAAACCGTTTAAAGTTATTTCTTTTTCCTCTAAAATATTTCCTATAAGTTTGAAAACTTACTCTTACAGAGACTCTGAAACATTTCACTGTTTAAGAGGGAGGATTTCCAGTGCCATTACCAGGAAAGCATGGTAATATTTGGGCAGAATGTGCTCCGTGATAGTAAGTTTATACATGACTAGAACACAAAAACAATATTTAATTTTCATCTCTAAGTTTAGTGAAGTGGAAACCATGCAATTTTTTCTGTCAAATGCTTACTAGCTTTCCTAACTCTGGAGTAGCTCTTCCATAAAATGAGCTATATAACTTTAAGGGGAGGTGTAAGGAGGTAGGAGAAAAACTAGACAATTGAGCCATGAAATTCTCTTTAAGAAGCTGAACTTTTATAAAAGATTTCTTTTGAATCCTAAAAAATTTTGTGCAGATGAATATTAATGTGCATGAATATCTAGTAATTTAAAAAATATATCACTATTCAAAACTTTGTAGAGGAAGCTACGTTTTTTTTTTTTTTTTTTTTTTTTTTTTTTGCGGTATGCGGGCCTCTCACTGCTGTGGCCTCTCCCATTGCAGAGCACAGGCTCCGGACATGCAGGCTCAGCCGCCATGGCTCACAGGTCCAGCCGCTCCGCGGCATGTGGGATCTTCCCGAACCGGGGCACGAACCCGTGTCCCCTGCATCGGCAGGCGGACTCTCAACCACTGCGCCACCAGGAAAGCCCAGGAAGCTACGTTTTAAAGCAAGAAATTTTATTCTCTAATTTTAAAAGTATCAGTGTTATTAATCAGAATCAATACATTACTGTTGTTTTTTTTTTTTTTTTTTTGCAGTACCCGGGCCTCTCACTGTTGTGGCCTCTCCTGTTGAGGAGCACAGGCTCCAGACGCGCAGGCTCAGCGGCCACGGCTCACGGGCCTAGCCACTCCGCAGCATGTGGGATCTTCCCGGACCGGGGCATGAACCCATTTCCCCTGCATCGGCAGGTGGACTCTCAACCACTGCACCACCAGGGAAGCCCAATACATTACTTTTAAAACATTAGTCCCCAATATATATTTAAGTTTTTCTCCTCCTTGAGGAAGCTACTTTGAATAAATATATATATATTTTTTATTGGAGTATAATTGCTTTACAATGGTGTGTTAGTTTCTGCTTTATAACAAAGTGAATCAGTTATACATATACATATGTTCCTATATCTCTTCCCTCTTGCATCTCCCTCCCTCCCAACCTCCCTATCCCACCCCTCCAGGCAGTCACAAAGCACCGAGCTGATCTCCCTGTGCTATGCGGCTGCTTCCCACTAGCTATCTACCTTACGTTTGGTAGTGTATATATGTCCATGCCTCTCCCTCGCTTTGTCACAGCTTACCCTTCCCGCTCCCCATATCCTCAAGTCCATTCTCTAGTAGGTCTGTGTCTTTATTCCTGTCTTACCCCTAGGTTCTTCATGACATTTTTTTTTCTTAAATTCCATATATATGTGTTATCATCGGATGAATGGATAAAGAAGATGTGGCACATATATACAATGGAATATTACTCAGCCATAAAAAGAAACGAAATTGAGTTATTTGTAATGAGGTGGATAGACCTAGAGTCTGTCATACAGAGTGAAGTAAGTCAGAAAGAGAAAGACAAATACCGAATATATATATATATTTTTAAAAAGAATATATAACATGTGACACCAAGATTGACTAGTCATGGGATACAGAAATAAGTATTGCAAGTAAGTCTTCATGTTAATGATCATAAAGTGATGAAGGTATACTCACATTAATTATATGACAACAACTTCCTATTTTTTACTTTATCAATATCAGTTAAGATTAATATTATGCAATATAAGGATACACATAACACTCAAGAATGAAATGGGATTCTAGGAAATTGATGACAATCATGTCATAGTTCTTGAATATCCTTGAATCTAAAGATAAAAATAGACCAAATAACTCAATAGAAAACCAGAATCCCATGGACAGCCTTTATAATGAAATTAGGCAATGAGATATCACTATAAACCCCAAGATAATGTGAATAGGGGAAAAAAAACAACAATAGCCAGAGGTCCTACCTAGTATCAATGTCTCTGGGGGGAAAGCAAAGAAAGCAATAGAGAATCTAACAGATCTGAGAACAGTAGAAGCCCAAATAGCCTATTTACTAAAAATCGTAACAGAACAATTCATATGCAGGAACTAAAATTAAGAAGAGGTTTACCTACTGCAAAAGTGAGTAAGTGGAGGGGTTTATGAGAAGTTGTGAAGGGTTTGGAGCAGCCTCACAAATTGAACATCCAGGGTTCACTGCACAATAGCAAAATAGTTTAATAAAATGATATAAAACATGAAAGAACATAAACCAGGATTATAAAAATTCTAAAATAAGATGACAGACCACAAGACATAATTAGAAATAAAAAATCATTTCAGATATGTAAACCAAACTAGAGGGAATGCAAGAACAAATAAATACAACAGATTAGAGTTGTAAGATAATAGTGAAAAAGATGAAATCTTAAAAATAAAAAAATTGAGAAAAAATTTTTAAAAAGGATTTGAGATACATGACAATTTCTAAAAATAGTAAAAAAAGAAAAAAAGAAAAAAGAAAGAGAGAGAGAGAAAGATAGAAAAAGAGAGAGAGAGAAATAAAGAGAAAAGAAAGTCCAAAATGGGTAACAGCAGTCTCTGAGGACAAATACCAAAACAAGGGAACAGAATAAATACCAGCTCAACTAAAATTAAAGTAACTTTTCTGAGCAATTAGAAAAAAATTGAAGTGTCAACCGTGAAAATGACTGAGTAGAGAACTCCAAAATCCCATCGTTCCACAAAAGAAGTGAATACGTTGGTGAGGATTGTCAGAAGTATCTTTACTAGAACTTAGAAACTAATCAAAGATTTCCAGCAACTAGGCAAATGTTTAATGAAGAAAAGCAAGAAACAGTTGAATCTCAATAAAAAAGATTAGTAGAGTTTTAATTTGCACTGGCCCCATCATCCACTCTCCAGCTGTGCAGCAGCCTTGAAGACAATAGCCTCTATTCTCAGTGGAGATTATAGCTTCCTAGGGAAACAGGGAGGGAACTAGATGAACCTTACTCTCAAAGAATTTTGGCTCTTCATTTTGAAATGTCTTGTGGTTACCTAAAGGGTCAGCTCAAAGGACTTGGCTTTATTTCACTTAACTCTGAACTTTCCTAAGACTGAGATGGCTACTTGGAAATGTGTTTGTCAAAAACATTTAAAGGCAAATGCATTAGCCACTGGCACTTGGGTTAACAGATACAGTTGGGGTAAACAATAGACAAATCTAAAAGTGTAGGAGGAAAGGCTATGGAATGAGATATTTCTGGGAATAAGGGCTATGAAAAGCTCCCACATACTACTGAGAATCTAGAAGACAACAGAATGCCCAGGGCTGGTGTATGAAAGGTGTGCCCCAACAATCAGAGCATGGCTGCAAATATTTGGATTTTTTGTTTTTTCTTGTTTCCAGGTATTTAGGGAAATTGCTGTCAAATCACAAGTTGACTACTATGATAATGAAACAGGAACTTCAAGGACTATACACAACAAAAAATATCGACTTTACAAATTTGTGTGGGAAATCCACTAAACAAACAAACAAATGAAAAACTACAAAAAACAGAACAGCAACAACAAAAATCCCCAGGGAACAGGAGAATCCAATTTTCAATACAAAAATTATGAGGCATACTACGAAACAAGAACGTATGACCCATACACAGGGGAAAAAAAGAAATTAGCATAAATTATCCTTGAAGAAACCCAGACATTGAACTCACAAGATAAAGATTTTAAGTCAATTATTTTACACATATTCATATTGCTAAAGAAAAGCATGGGAAAAGAACTAAAGAAAATAATGAAAACAATGTCACACCAAACAGAATACCAATGAAGAGAGAAAAATTATAAAAAGGAACCAAACTGCAATTCTGGAATTAAAAAGTATGATAACTAAAGTGAAAAATTCACTAGAGCACTTCAGCAGCAGATTTGAGAAGACATAAGAAAATATCAGCTAACTTGAGGACAAGTAAAATAAGATTAGGAAATCAGAGGACCAGAAAGGAAATAGAATGAATTAAATGAACAGAGCCTAAGAGATCCATATGTCAACATAGTCATAGTGGGAGTTCCTGAAAGAAGGGAGAGAGAGAAAGGTACAGAAAGATTATTTGAAAAAAGTAATGACTGAATTTCCCAAATTTGATGAAATACATGAATCTGCATATCCAATAAGCTCAATGTATTTAAAGTAAGATAAACTGAAAGAGATCAAAATTGAGATACATTATAATAAATTGTTAAAAGCAAACAGAAAGGAAGAATCCTGAAAATAGCAGGGATCCTCCATATGATTAAAGCTGATTTCTCATCAAAAACTGCTGAGGCTAGAAGCTGTGGGAAGGCATATTCAAAGTACTATAAGAAAAAGAAAAAGAACCTGTCAAACAAAAATTATGTATCTGGCAAATCTACCTTTCAAAAATGAAGGAGAAAGACATTCCCACATAAACAGAAACTGAAAGTTTGTTGCTAAAATACATGGCATAAAATAATGCTAAAAGGAGTCCTTCAGGACTTTGTTTGTTTTTTTTAATGTTCATCAGTGATATTGGCCTGTAGTTTTCTTTTTTTGTGACATCTTTGTCTGGTTTTGGTATCAGGGTGATGGTGGCCTCGTACAATGAGTTTGGGAGTGTTCCTCCCTCTGCTATATTTTGGAAGAGTTTGAGAAGGATAGGTGTTAACTCTTCTCTAAAAGTTTGATAGAATTCACCTGTGGAGCCATCTGGTCCTGGGCTTTTGTTTGTTGGAAGATTTTTAATCACAGTTTCAATTTCAGTGCTTGTGATTGGTCCGTTCATATTTTTATTTCTTCCTGGTTCAGTCTTGGAAGGTTGTACTTTTCTAAGAATTTGCCCCTTCCTTCCAGGTTGTCCATTTTATTGGCATATAGTTGCTTGTAGTAATCTCTCATGATCCTTTGTATTTCTGTAGTTGTTACTTCTCCTTCTTCATTTCTAATTCTGTTGATTTGAGTCTTCTCCCTTTTTTTCTTGTTGAGTCTGGCTAATGATTTATCAATTTTGTTTATCTTCTCAAAGAACCAGCTTTTAGTTTTATTGATCTTTACTGTTGTTTCCTTTATTTCTTTTTCATTTATTTCTGATCTGATCTGTATGATTCCTTTCCTTCTGCTAACTTTGTTTTTTTTGTTTTTGTTTTTGTTCTTTCTCTAATTGCTTTAGGTATAAGGTTAGGTTGTTCACTTGAGATTTTTCTCGTTTCTTGAGGTAGGATTGTATTGCTATAAACCTCCCTCTTAGAACTGCTTTTGCTGCATCCCATAGGTTTTGGGCTGTCGTGTTTTCATTGTCATTTGTTTCTAGGTAATTTTTGATTTCCTCTTTGATTTCTTCAGTGATCTTTTGGTTATTTAGTAGTGTATTGTTTAGCCTCCATGTGTTTATATTTTTTCCAGGTTTTTTCCTGTAATAACTATTTGTTGATGGCCACAAAATAAATATGTAATTTATGACAATAACAACATAAAGGGAGGCAGCTGGATAGGAAAAAAGTTAATGTGGGCTATTGTTACGAAGATGGTATTAACTCAAACAGTATTGTTATAAATTAAGATGGTATTTGTAATCTCCACAGGAACCACTAACAGTATAACTAGAAATCATTTAGTACAATATGAGAAAAAATCAAAATGCCAACTAGAAAATAATTATCTAACACAAAAGAACGTAGTAAAAAGGCATTGTGGGACAAAAAAATATAAGACATACAGAAAGCAAAATGGCAAAAGTAAGTTCTCCTTTGTCTGTAATTTCATTGACTATGAATGGATTAAACTCTATAATTAAAAGATTGAGATTGATAGGAAGGATTTTTTAAAAATTTCAACTATATTCTGTCTATAATATACACTCACTTCAAATTCCGTGACACAAATAGGCTGAACATCAAAGAATGAAAAAACATATTTCATGTAAACAATAAACAAAAGCAAGCTGGAGTAGCTATACTCAGCTCGAGTGGGTTGTTAATATCAGAAAATCTAGATTTTAAGTAAAAAATTGTTACAGGATATTACATAATGATAAAGGTATCACCCTATCATGAATATATAATGATTATAAATATGTATGCAATAACAACAGAGCTTCAAAATATATGAAGCAAAGATTGACACAACTGAAGGGAAAAATACAGTTCAACAATAATTCTTGTAGAATAAAACAACTAGATAAAAGATAAACAAAGAAATATAGGCTATGACTACTAAGAAACAATCATACCTAACAGACGTCTGTAAAACATCTCACCCAACAACAGCATAATACACAGTTTTCTTAAGTGCACATAGAACATTCTCCAACATAGACCATATTTTAGGCCACCAAAAAAAAGCCTCAGTGAATTTAACAAGATTGAAATCATACAAAGTATCTTTGTGATAACAATTAAATGAGTTTGGTAATCAATAATAGAAAGAAATTTGGGAAAGTCACAAATATGTGGAAAGTAAACAACACATTCTTAACCAATGGGTCAAAGAAGATATCAAAATAGAAATGAGAATATACTTTGAGATGAACTAAACTGAAAACACAATATATCAAAACTTATGAGATAGAGTGAAAGCAGTGCTCAGAGGGAAATTTATATCTGAAAACACTTTCATTAAAATCGAAGAAAGATCTGAAATCATTAACCTAAACTTCTACCTTAAGGAACTGAACAAAGAGCAAACTAAACCCAAATCAAGAAGAAAGAAGGAAATAAAAAGATTAGAGCAGCGATAAATGAAACAGAGAAGAATGATAGAAAAACAAAACTAAAAATTGATTCTTTGATTAGAATGAGTATAAGGATATTACTACTGACCTTATAGAAATAAAATAGATTATAAGAGAATACTATGAATGCTTGTATCCCAACAAATTAGATAACCTAGATGAAATGGACAAATTCCTAGAAACATACAAACTATCAAAACTGACTTAATGAGACACAGAAAATCTGAATAGACCTAATAAATAATAAAGAGATTGAATTGATAATCAAAAAACTTCAAATAAATAAAAGTCTAGGACAAGATGCTTTTAATGGTGAACTCTACTGAATGTGTAAAGAATAATTAACACCAATTTTTCTCAAATTCTTTCAACAAATGGGAGAGGAAAAAATTTCTACCTTATTCATGAGGTTAGTGTTACCCTGGTTACCCTGACCCCAAAGTCAGAAAAATACATTAGAAAAGGAAACTAAAGACCGATACAGCTTATGAATCTAGATGTAAAAATCCCTAATAAAATACTAGCAAGCTTAATTCAGCAGTATTTAAAAGAATTTTACATTATGATTCACTGTGATCCATTGGTCCATTAAGAGATCCATTATGATCCAATCTTCCCAGGAATACAAGGGTGGTTCAGTATTCAAAAATCAATTAACATAATACACCACATTAACAGAATAAAATTTTTTAAAAACCCACACAGTTATCATAAATTGATGCAGAAAAAGCATGTGACAAAATCTTAAACCATTAATAACAAAAATATTAAGTTATAAACATATACAATATGATTAAAAATACAGTAAGTCCCCTACATACGAACCTCAACTTGCGAACTTCCAAAGATGTGAATGTGTGTTCACATGTCCAAACACGTAAGTTAGTTCACACGTCTGGCTTACATTGTCATGTGCATGCATCCTCTACAAGTGGTTGTGCTTTTGTGTACTTCACTATATAGTTCTGTATAGAGTACAGTAGTACAGTATCTTTTTTTCAAGCCTAGGATGTCTGGAAGCAAGCGTAAAAGCAGTGGTGACATAGCTGGTACTGCTAAAAAGTGCCAAGCAATAACGATGGAAACAAAAGTGAAAATAATTGAGAGAGTGGAACATGGTGAAAAGATGGTAGGCATCACTAGTTCTTATAACATGAATTGTTCACCCAACGACATGATTCTAAAGAACAAGGACAAGATCATGGAACATGTGCAGTCTGCTGTGCCGATGATGTCAACAATACTATCGAAGAAGTGTGGAAAAGTGATGGAGGAGATGGAGAAACTTCTCAGTGTGTGGATGCAGGATCAGCATCAGCATCGAGTCCTGCTCAGCTTAATGCTGATTCAAGAGAAAGCGAAAAGCCTTTATGAAGACTTGAAGAAGAAACATGGGGAAGAATCAGAGGCACATCTTTTAAGGCCAGTCACTGCTGGTTTTATCGGTTCAAGGCTAGAGCCAACCTTCACGATGTAAAGTAAGTGGCAAGGGGCTTCCCTGGTGGCGCAGTGGTTGAGAGTCCGCCTGCCGATGCAGGGGACATGGGTTCGTGCCCCGGTCCGAGAAGATCCCACATGCCGCGGAGCAGCTGGGCCCGTGAGCCATGGCCGCTGAGCCTGCGCGTCCGGAGCCTGTGCTCCGCAACGGGAGAGGCCGCAACAGTTAGAGGCCCATGTACCGCAAAAAAAAAAAAAAGTAAGTGGCAAGGCAGCGAGAGTGTAGGTACAGTAGCTGCCCGGGAATTTCCTGAAACGCTTCAAGAAATTATTGATGAAGGTGCGTATTTACCTGAGCAGGTTTTTAGTGTGGATGAGACAGGACTGTACTGGAAGAGGATGCCAGACCTAAGTTACATCAGTAAGGAGGAAAGGTTGAAGCCAGGCTATAAAGCAGCAAAGGATAGGCTACTCTTTTGTTTGGTGGCAATGCTTCCGGGGAGATGAAGCTGAAGCCTCTCTTAGTTTATCATTCAAGAACCCAAGAACCCTTAAAAACAAAGCCAAGGGCTCTCTTCCTGTTATGTGGAAGAGTAACCGCAAAGCCTGGGTTACACAGGCCATTTTCCAGGACTGGTTTTTCCACCACTGTATCCCAGAGGTAGAGAAATATTGCTTGGGAAGGATGTCCCATTCAACATTCATTTGCTGCTCGACAATGCTCCAGGCCACCCCCTATTCATGGACGACTTTCATCCCAACGTCAAAGTAGTGCATCTGCCACCGAATACTACGTTGCTCATCCAACCTATGGACCAGGGAGTTATAGCAACTTGCAAGAAATATTATTTATGTCACACTTTTCCTCAGGCAGTAAAGGCGAGTGGTGAATCAGGAACAACCTTGCAACAATTTTGGAAGGACTATAACATCTACAAGGCCATAAAAAACATTGACCGTTTGGCATGAGGTTACAGCTGTCACCATGAATGGGGTTTGGAAGAACGTTTGCCTTCAGTTTGTTCACGATTTTCATGGATTTGAGAAGGTGGATGAGGAGTCCAAAGAGGTCTTCAGCAACCTAGTGACCCTCAGCACAAAGCTGAAGCTACATCTGCAAGAGGACTTCACTGAACTCCTTGCTGTGCAACACAAGGAGCTTACTAATGAAGACCTGATGGAACTGGAAGCCCAGAAAAAGGACAAAGAGAGACAAGAGGAAGAAGAAGTAACTGAAAAACTAATGAGATTCATGATGCAGGAAATGGCAAGGGGATTTTCTTACTGTGCTGTAAGATTAAAAATGTTTTCTTTATTTTTTGTGTGTTTGTTTTTTATGATTTGTGTGAAAAGTATTATAAACCTATTACAGTACAGTACTATATAGCCAATTTTGTTAGTTGGGTACTTAGGCTAACTTTGCTGGAATTACAAACAAATTGGACTTATGAACCTGCTCTCAGAATGGAACTCATTCGTATGCAGGGGACTTACTGTAGTGGAATACAGCGGACGCTGGAACAACACAGGTTTGAACTGAGCAGGTCCACATAGATTTCTTTGCAGTAAATACATACTACAGTACTACATGATCTGAGGTTAGCTGAATCCATAGATGCAGAATCTCAGATACAGAGGGCCAACTGTAAAATTATAGGCAGATTTTCCACTCTAAGGAAGGCGACACCCCTAATCTCCATGTTTTCAAGGGTCAACAGTATTTAGGAATAAATTTAACCAAGAAGTTGCAAGATTTATAGACTGAGAACTACAAAATATTGCTGAAATAAATTTTAGAATACCTCAATAAATGGCAAGACACCACACGTGTTGATGGATTTGGAACATTTAATATTGTTAAGATAGCTACTCTCCCCAAATTGATGCACCAATTCAATGCATTCCATATCAAAATCGCAATTGCCTATTTTATAGACACAGACAAGCTGATCCTAAACTTTATATAAAATTGCCAGGGACACAAATTAGCCAAACACTCTTGAAGAAGAAGAACAAACCTGGAGGATTCACACTTCCAGATTTCAAAACTTACTCTAAATCAACAGTAATCAAAACAGTGTGGTATTAGCATAAGAATAGATATATAGATCAATGGAATAGAATTTAAAATACAAAAAATTGGCATCTATGGTCAATTTCTTTTTGACAAAGGTGCCAAGACCATTCCATTTGGAAAGGATAGTATTTTCAACAAGTGGTGCTGGGAAACCTGGATATCCACATGCAAAAGAATAAATATGGATACATACCTCACACCTATGCAAAAATTAACTCAGTGTAAGAGCTGAAATTATAAAACTCTTAGAAGAAAACATAGAGTAAATATTCATGACCTTTGATTTGACAATGGACTCTTAGATATGACACCAAGGACAAAACCAACGAAAGAAAAATCTAGAATATTTGGATTTCAACAGAATTAACTTTTGTGCATCAAATATCACTATCAAAAAGGTGAGAAGACAGCCTTCAGAATGAGAGACAATATTTGTAAAAATTCAGAATATATAAAGAACTCTTACAATTCAACAAGAAAAAAAGAAAAAAACAGATTTTAAAAGGGGCAAAGAACTTTAATAGACATTATTCCAAAGAAGGTATACAAATGGCCAATAAGAATATGAAAAAAAACTCAATATCATTAGCCATTTAGGGAAATGCAAATTAAAACCACAATAAGATATCACTTCATATCCATTAGAACGTTATAATAATTTTAAAAATGGAAATAAGTGTTAATGGGAATGTAGAGAAATTAGGAACCTCATACATTGCTAGTGGGGATGCCAAATACTGCAGCTGCTAAGGAAAACACTTAGGAAATTCCTCAAAATTTAACATTAGAATTAACATGTGATCCACCATTCTATTCCTAGTTATATATCTAAGAGAACTGAAAACAGGTGTTAAAACAAAAACCTGTACACAAATGTTGATAACACAATTATTTATAATAGCCAAAAAGGGGAAATGACCCAAACATTTATCAACCGATGAACAAATACAGAAAACATTTTATAGGTACATATGGTGGAATATCATTCAGTCATAAGAAAGAATGAACTACTGATACATGCTCTAATACGTGTGAACCTTGAGACACTATGCTAAATAAAAGAAGTCAGACATAAAATTCCACGTATTGTATAATTCCACTTATAAGAAAGTGAAGATTAGTCAAAACCATAGAGACAGAGAGCAGATTAGTGGTTGCTAGGGGCTATGAGGAGAGTAAAATGAGGAGTGATTGCTTAATGACTATCAGTTTTATTTGGGGGGGTGATAAAATGTTCTGGTATTAGATAGTGGAGATGATTATAGATCTTCATGAATTTACTAAAAATCACTGAATTGTACGCTTTAAAATGGCTAAAATGATGAATTTTATGTTAAGTGAATTTTATCTCAAAAAAAATGGAAATTGCACATTAAAAGTACACAATGGCATACCTGAAAATACTGAGGCACGACAATCAACATTGAGATATTGCCTAGTAAAATTAGTTGACTTGAAAAGAAAATTCTTTTGGAAATACAAATATGAAGAACAACTTAATTAAGAAAAAGAAAATATAGATTCTCATCAGGTTTTTAAATACCAACATTTTATGTTAGAAGAAAATTGAGTGAGGTATTTAAGTTATTCAAGGAAAGAAAATGTGAGCCCCCAATTTTGTAACCAGCAATAGTGACTTTCAAGTGTAAAGGACACAAACTGTTTTCAACACTCAAGAACTCAGGAAGTGTTCCTGTGAACCCTTCCTGAGTAATCTACTTTAGAATGAGCTTCAGACAACAGAAAAGTATCAGAAGATATCAACGTAAGACCTGATGATGAGCATTACATATATATTTATTATAGGACTAAAATTAAATGAGGGTTAAAAGAATCTAATATATATAATCTATATGCTCTAACAATGCATATATAGCATAGTTATAAAAGTTGAGTCCATTCGGGTAGTTTACACTTTACCAGAAATTTGCCCATTTCACTTAAGTTTTCAAATTTATTGACATAAAGTCAGTCATACTAATCTCATGTATTTTAATGGTTGCTGAATATTTATTTTCATCTCCTTTTTAATTCTTAATATCATTCACTTGGGCTTGCATTCTCTATCCTTTTCTCTTTATCACTCTTGCCCAAAGTTTATCATTTTTATTAGTCTTAGCAAAAAAACAGCTTTTACCTTTGATGAAACCCTGTTGTATTGTCCCCACTAATTTCAACTCTTATCTTTATTGTTTCATTTCTTATACTTTCTTTGCTTTTGTTCCTAGTCATTTTTTTAAATTTCTTGAGTTCAATGACAATTTTTAGCATTTCTCTTATTCCAATAAACATTGAAGGCTATAAATTTCCCTCAAAAATCACTTTATCTCCTTCTCAAAGTTCTGATAGGTATTATTTTAACTATCATTAATTTTCCATTATAAATTCTTATTGGGGCCTGCTCAGGCTCCAGACTTTTTCCCCCTGTGATGAGCATGTGGGCCATTAAAATCCTGCCTCTGGGGCTCCATGGATTATTGATATCTCCAGAGATAAAGCTGACTCCTGCATTCTCTTAGCCCTGTGTATTATTTCTTGGCATTTGTGTCCTTTGAGGATTTCATTTGCATTATGCCACATATTTGAAATCATTATATTGCATTACACATTTTATAGGTACTTTTTTCAGAAGTTTCTCTGTGCATACCATCCATACTATTACCAAAAATAGAAGCTCAGCAGTTACTTCTATAAATATCTGTGATACTCTGCATTTCTAAAGGGCAGAGCTTGTCCCTAAATCATCCTTTTCCTCAGTTTGAAGGCCTAACACAGTGCAGTATATTTTGAATTGTGAATAAATGAATAAATGAGTGTCCATTTGGAAGAGCTTTGCAAGTAACTAAAATTAAACCAAGAAAATCTATATAATGTTATCAACTAATTTCACTTATTTTATAATATAAACATATGATTTAAATTCTCTAGCATCATTTTAAATAAAAATTCTAGGATCAGATTTTATAAGAAGTATTTTTACATAGTAAAAAAGCAAACCTGTCTAATTTCTTAAAATACCCTGAAAAGGGTAATAGTCACTCTAGTTTTAGTATCTTTCCAAAGGGACTGGACCCAAATATCACAAAAAGAGTTTTTGAAGATTATTCTTTAGAAGTGCAATTTTAGTTGTGAATTTCTGCCTTTACCAATAATAAAACATCAAAAAGAGAAGAGGGCTTCCCTGGTGGCGCAGTGGTTGAGAGTCCGCCTGCTGATGCAGGGGACACGGGTTCGTGCCCCGGTCCGGGAGGATCCCACATGCCGCGGAGCGGCTGGGCCCGTGAGCCATGGCCGCTGAGCCTGCGCGTCCGGAGCCTGTGCTCCGCAACGGGAGAGACCACAACAGTGAGAGGCCTGCATACCGCAAAAAAAATAAAAAATAAATAAAAAAAAATTAAAAAAAAAAGAGAAGAAAAATACCCTGACCAGTCAAGCAAATAAAGCGGGATCTTTCTCCATGGCTTCAACACAAAGTTTATTTAAAACACACACACACACACACACACACACATGCACACACATACATACATCATACAGGACATAGACATAATTTCTTTGTTGGAATCTGCCCAAGGTACAAATTTAACTCCTTTATGTTAACCTAAAACCATGGGACTTTTAATGATCATGATTCTTTATGAATAATCTAAGAGATGGGACCTCCAACCAGCACAGTTCACTAATATCCCACTGACGCTGTGAATCACCACTGACTCAGATACATACCCCCTAGTGAATCCCTTACAGCACACTTCCCTTAGCTTTTAAAATCTGACAGATCAATTTGGTACAACTGCACAGGTGGAATATTTAGGTTTAAGTTCTTTTTTCATGTTCTCCCAGTCATTCTCCCCTTCATCATCAGAGTCATTCTCCATGCTACTAAGAGTGTCTTTTAGAAAACAAAAAATCTTTTATTTCATTCCCTTCATTCTTATATCCCTTCTTCCTTTCTATCCTTTTCTTACTTCAAAATATTGTATCTCTTTTTCACTTTCTCCATTTCCCTCTCTGCTGTTCTTTACAGTGGTTTGGAGTTTGTACTGAACTTCTCGCCTCTTTCGCTTATCAAGGTTCAATTTAATCGACTTGGTAAGAGGTTATACAAGTAAGATGTCCTTCTAAATCTTGCTTCCTGTTGTCAGGCTGAAGGAGAAGAACAGGATAAATCTCAGCTTCAGTTGTTAAAAGGTGTAATTTCCTTAGGAGCTTGAATTTGATCCCTTCAAGTTTTGTCCTACAGCACATTCATTTCACTTCTAATTGATAAGTCTCCACCTTGGTCAGAGTTCAATTCTTCCGAGAACCCAGAATACTTCTCTACTTGATGCTGTCTTTGGTCACTATTTATGCTCTCTCTTGTCAAAGTCACAATGCACTTGCTTCCATTTACCACATTTGGTCTTTCGTTTCCATGCTGAGTAACATTTTCTGGATAGGACGAATCTATTTTTTTTTTCTCCTGCAAGAATAGACACTAGGGATCTAATTATGGTAGTCACAACTCCTCTAATAGATATGTTAGTTTTGAGCATGATGTATGATGTTTCTAGGAGTCTGCAGAGAGAACTGAATTACCAGCTCCGTCCTGCTGCTGTTATTGTTTGGGTGCCACATCTCTGCAGCTGTTCTAAAGAGGGTTCGTTCTAGCTATATGATGTGTTTTTAAAAATATTTTCTTATATATTGTCATTATCTAACGTTATTTGAACATCTACCATGTACCAGCTATTGTTCTAAATACCTCACAATGTTATACCATTTAATATCAGTGAAATTGGTAAAATTGCCCATCTGCAGAAGTGGAGGCACAGGGAGAAGTCTGAGGTCACATGTCATATGAACCCTGGTTAGTCTAAACCCAAGTCCTCACTCTTAATCATCATTCCACAGCTGCCTGCTTGGATAATCATGATAAGCTTGATTTCGGGAATTTTAAATAGCAAGTGCCAAGTGCTTTATTATTTGGTTAGTTGCCCTTTTTAACAGCCCTGAGGAATACAGAAAATATTGTCATTTAATTTTATGGCTGGTGAAAATTAAGCAGTTTGATTTAAGATTTCTTGATGTTCCTCAGTAATGACTCCCAGTCTGACTGCTCTACAGACAAGCAGACATTTTAATTCTCCAAATAGCATGACGTATTTGGACTTTATTAATAGAAGAGTATTCATGGCATCATTATTAACACAGTATTTTAAAATTTTGAAGGAAATAGCAAAAATTAGGGAAGTCTAAGGAAAAGTATATGCAGTTATTCAAATAGTCTTATAAACTTACAAATACAACTGTAAATAAAAACAAAAGAGTGAAAATATTCTTTATGCAGAGAATTCTAACATATATTTAACTAGCACTTACAAAGCACCTACTATTTGCTAAGCATTGTGCAAAGTGCAATGAGGAGACTGGCATCAATTATAAAGGAACTCCTTTCAGATAGAGGGCTTTATGAATGTCACTTGTGTATATACCTGGTTATGTTCAATCCCCTCTCAGGGGTGTGGCTGATGACAAAGAGAACTCAAAGAATCATCACAGAATGTCATTTAATAATAGACCATAATGTCCTCTTGCATGTCAGTTCTTGTCTCAGTAGCCTCATAAATGGGAATGGAAGAAACACAAATATGGATAGAATAGGAAGGAAAGCAGTTAAATAAAAATGGAAATTTCTATCATGGCCAAAGCAAATATAAAGAAGGTCAGATTCATTAAGCCCTCCATTAGCCAGCTCTGCCAGAGTTGCTCCCACTTCCCCATTGTCAACTTCCTGTTCGACAATAAGAATAGACTTTTTGACGAGACCTCATCAGCATCCTCCAAATCCTTGAACTAATGTTTATTTTAAGACTTAGAGTGTAAGAAAGAGAGAGATTTAAATCCCAGTATTATTTAGAATTAGCAGTTGAGAAGAGGACTTGCAAGTTTTCCTCTCAAGATCCCTTACTCCTATTTGCTGCCATCCTGGAAGTCTTATAATGACTGATAAAGAAATGATTCACAAGGTCGCCTATTCCCAGAGAATCAAAGGGCAGGGCAGGAAAAATGCTACTCTCCCCAATTCAGCCAACCACAAAGTTCCTGGAAAGCTTACTGACAGCTTAATCAAATGGTTCTGGTAGTTTTAACTGCTTGGACTGTTTCAGGCTTTTCCTTCAGTAAGGAAATGGAACTTGGACAAGCATGAATTTGCAGTATCGTTATTGGCAAAGGAAATGCCAGTGCATTTGTTAGCGCAGAGAATTAAAAATTCCTGAATACAATTCATTATCTACGTCTACCCAAAGAAAGGCAGATGGAGAACTCAGATTAGAAGTTGGGAGAAATGGACAATTTTTTGTTTTAAAGAAATAAAACAAAAATCTGAGTTTAAGCCTCAGTCAACCAGGAGTTTATCACTTTCTGTCACCTTCCTTGTTTCTGGAAACAGAGAATTTAAGACACACACTGTCATCCAGTCCAGTTATTGACATAGGGCTGTCATTCCACAATAACCCTGGTAGACAGTTTATCTAGACTCTATATGAACATGTCCAGTAATAGCAAAGTCCATCATGGAAAAAGAAATATTCATTCCACTGCTTTATAAGTCTAACAGTTTAAAAAATAAATAAGAGCTTTCTTACTCTGAGAAACTTCTGTCTTAGTAGTGACCCTGGACTGATCTTCACATATTTTGAGATAGCCGTCAGTCAAACTCAGCTATTCCACTTCTCTGTGGTGAGAATCCTCAATTCTCAGTGTTAAATAACATATTTCTTTAAGATATTGCTCAAAAATCTTTCACTACTCTGGTCATCCCTTGAACATGATTTTAATGGTTAATGGCTCACAAAAATGTGGGGTTCTGCAAAGTAAGAAAGATAAAAGCAACCTCTCCCAGCCAAAGGCAGTCATGGCACTACCAGACAGGTCTTGGTGTTGCCAGAAGCTGGCCTAGAACTCACAGAAAGACTATGGCATTGTTCTCTTGAACATAAGCAATTTCACAGAACACTCACATAAGACAAGGCCACTCTGACCATGATGGATTAAATCAAAAATAAGACCACTCTGTAGACTTTACACAGAAGTGACCATACAACATTTATCCTAATTAATATGAGTCCCTGCAGGTTTTCTTCTTCTTTACCAAGCTTTAGTCTCACTTCATTCCTCCTACCTTCTCAATAAAAATGACTAAGATACCCAGTCATAATGTTGACAATAGGAAAAAGGCAAGGCAAAAAAAAAATTTGACACTGGATCTGAGAAACGAAGATAAGGCAAGGCAATACTATTGGGTTGGCCAAAAAGTTCGTTCGGGTTTTCCGTAAGATGTTATGAAAAACCCGAACGAGCTTTTTGACCAACCCAATAGTATTGTACTACCATTACCTCTACTATTACTAATAATAACAAAATAATAGAATTAGAGTTAATATTCACTAAGTTCTTGGTCTGGATTACGGAAGGCCTTGTGTGAAACAATTTACCCACATTATCTCTTCAATGTGCATGATTTATTAAATACAGTTATACCCATTTTACAGAGTAGAAAAAAAGTGATGCTTGTGAAAGTAACTAGCACAAGATCACTAAGTTAATAATTAAGCATTGGAATCAAGATCCAAAATCCACATGCCAAGATTTTATTCACTCAGTTGTAGGCAGTGAGTAGGGCTGACATTTTTGATGTGATTGTGTCTAACCAAAAGAAAGATGCCTTTTGAAATTTGTCTGACCAGAGGATGTACTTATTACAAATGCTCAAAAAGGTACATGTGTGCCAACTATGAATCCTCTTAATACAGGAAGGATCCATGCCAGTCTTGGCTCAAACATCCCTTCTTTGAAGAATTTCCTTGAAGTGTGGGTAATTTTTATTATTTCTATTAACTCTCAGTTCCAAATACATCTGTCAATTCTTATATGCCAAGTACCACCTAGGAGATCGTTCTGTATCAGCCAAATTATCATTTTGTTCCATCTCTCACTAAGCTCCCACTGCCTCATCAAAAGTTGGAAATATCAGTACCCAAGTTCTACTGGATAATCAGGGTTATTATTTGTCCCCATGATCTTACTCTGACAAGGAAGATGATGATGTTTATAAAATCTTTTCCCGCTCACTTTTGGAAATTCAAATAATCTGCTTGGTGATTTGTTACTGACTAAAAAACAAAGATTATAATCCAGTCATGCTTGTTAGCAAAAGCACTTACCAATTATACATCTTCCAACATAAAAATTCACAGAATCATAAATATTACAAAATTATAAAAATAATTAGCAACTCTTCAATGAACCAAAGACACGGGGTAAAACTCCAAAACGAATGTCAATAGAAAACTCCAGGTCCTTCCTAGAAATACAAAAAAGGCTATCTATGTAGTTCACCCTTTCCCAAAAACGTCAATAAACTCTGTTAGTAATTTCAGAAAACAGCTAATGCAAACAGTGTCAATTTCTGAGGAAAAGAAAGAACTTAGTTGTTTAGTAACCAAGATACCAACAATTGCTTGGCTCCAGTTTTATTCCAAATGATACCAGGATGAAAGCTTTGGGAATTGAAATCATTTTCTCTGAGTAGTCCTGGATCACGTATAATAGAGGGCAGTTTCAGGGCAAATGACTCCACCCAGAGACTGAAAACAGCAATACAAATTAGCATGGCCCACAGGCCAATGCTCCATAAGAAATAAGAAATAACGCTATAGGCAAGTGAGACATGATTTTGTTAAATGGTGAAAAGAGTGCCATGCTAAATATCACGGAATGAGAGGTATGGAGAGTCTTACCTATACTTATTTGGCTTTACAATTTTTTTTTACTGTATCTCTTATCCATTTACTGTAAGCTGGATGAAGATAGAGAGTAGATCAGCCTTGACCACTTTTGTATTACAATTCTTTAAGAGAATAATTAAGAGAATGAAAGAATGAAAATCTACCGGGCCTTTTGCAATGTACATCTGTTACACTGTGTGCTCAGCATTCACTCCACATTTATCTCATAGCAGGGCTTCCATTTTCCCAAGGAATGAAGAGACTTTCTACTCTCAGCCCACATGTTTCAGGTGAGACTAATAATACTGACCCTTCCTGGTTAATTAAAGGCATGTTATGTGATTCAGTGCAAACTCATCAGCATACTCCATCTATCTATCTAGTAATTTATTCGGGAAAGGGCACATGACCCAAAAGAGATTAGTGAAACTAAATTCCAAAGATCTGGGGGTAACTTTTAGGCTAGGAATCTTGGTTGTAAGAAAACCTATATATTTTTAAGACTACCAAATGGTAAGTTCCTCCCTGAGAATGAAGTTAACATAGACTAATAAAGAGCTGCTAGAGATAGTGGTTACTAACACACACACACACACACACACACACACACACACACAGACTCACACACACACACAGACACACACACAGAGGAAAGAAAAAGATACAGGGAGCATATTCTGTTAATATTTCTTTGTTTTGACCATTCTTGAAGTTTGGCTTCCTGAACAGGTAAATTACCTTTTTATGCTCAAATCATTTTGAATTGGGCTATTTTCATTTATAACTAAAAGTTAATAATATACTCTTCCTTGTACATATGGAAAAACTAGAGCTCAAAGAAGGGAAGTACCTTGTACTTCCTTAGGTTTAATACCTTGCAGTGAAAGAAATGTAACTAGAACCATGGTTCCTAACTTCCAGATCTTTCCACCATGCCAGGCTGCCTTTATTAAATAATTCACTATGCTTATTAAAGGCTTGGAAGATTAAGAAAAGGGATATTTATAATTTTATATTTCAATCAATAAAAAATTTTTCTTTGGAGAAGAACCAAAAAACTACTTCTATAAGATGCACCCATTTTCCTCAATTATGGTCCTCCAAGTTGAAGACAGAATTTGAATCTCTGAGTTCATTTGGCCAGTTAGCTTTCTGCTGAGACTGCCCAAAGAGGAGCCAATTGTGCCCAAAGGGTAGTCTAAGAAATAAATTAAGTAAAATTACTCATTGAAATTTGTATTACCAGAAACAGCACTTGTCCATCTGGCAGGTAATTTCTAGTAATGTTTAGTAATTGATAGCAATTTCTAGTAATTAATGCTGAGCCATTTCTTCACTCAATATTGGTTTCTCTTAGTGAACCCAGTACTAAGAAAAGGAATTAGTGGTTGATGGCCATGTCTGGTATTTAAATGCTTTACTAAGCAGAGGAAGTACAGAGTTAAGGAATAAGTAGCTAATGTACAGGGTTAGATTGCCTAAGTGGTTTTGTACTGAAATAAATATCTCAGATTACATGATTAACAAATATTGGGGTTTGAAAGGACAAAGAATACATACCTGGAATGCACTGGACCTTTAATGGGTATGAATTTCCATTTAATATATTGCCTTTTGGGTTAACTCCAAACACTCTATATTTTCTAGAGGGATAAAATAGCTTAAATCTATTGAAAAGTTCTGTGAAGGATATTTAAACCCATTACGCTAATTGTCATTGTGATAGTTAATGGATCAATAGATCAGAATAGGATTCCTCTTTCTAGAATGGAGTTTCCTTGGCAATGTACTTTCACTTTGGTAGATCAAAGAATAAACTTGTAGCCAGGATTATATCTATGATGTATTAAATATTATCCAATTGTTAAAGGGTTCTATAAAATCACTGAATTGACTTAATTCTAAGCTCCAATTGGCTTTATTATTTTTTATTTTTTTTATTAGTTTCTGCTTTATAACAAAGTGAATCAGTCATACATATACATCTGTTCCCACATCCCTTCCCTCATGCATCTCCCTCCCTCCCACCCTCCCCATCCCGCCCCTCCAGACGGTCACAAAGCACCGAGCTGATCTCCCTGTGCTCTGCGGCTGCTTCCCACTATCTATCTACCTTACGTTTGGTAGTGTATATATGTCCATGCCTCTCTTTCGCTTTGTCACATCTTATCCTTCCCCCTCCCCATATCCTCAAGTCCATTCTCAAGTAGGTCTGTGTCTTTATTCCCGTTTTACCCCTAGGTTCTTCATGACATTTTTTTTTAAATTCCATATATATGTGTTAGCATACGGTATTTGTCTTTCTCTTTCTGACTTACTTCACTCTGTATGACAGACTCTAGGTCTATCCACCTCATTACAAATAGCTCAGTTTCGTTTCTTTTTATGGCTGAGTAATATTCCTTTGTATATATGTGCCACATCTTCTTTATCCATTCATCCGATGATGGACACTTAGGTTGTTTCCAGCTCCGGGCTATTGTGAATAGAGCTGCAATGAACATTTTGGTACATGTCTCTTTTTGAATTATGGTTTTCTCAGGGTATATGCCTAGTAGTGGGATTGCTGGGTCATATGGTAGTTCTATTTGTAGTTTTTTAAGGAACCTCCATACTGTTCTCCATAGTGGCTGTACCAATTCACATTCCCACCAGCAGTGCAAGAGTGTTCCCTTTTCTCCACACCCTCTCCAGCATTTATGGTTTCTAGATTTCTTGATGATGGCCATTCTGACTGGTGTGAGATGATATCTCATTGTACTTTTGATTTGCATTTCTCTAATGATTAATGATGTTGAGCATTCTTTCATGTGTTTGTTGGCAGTCTGTATATCTTCTTTGGAGAAATGCCTATTTAAGTCTTCTGCCCATTTTTGGATTGGGTTGTTTGTTTTTTTGTTATTGAGCTGCATGAGCTGCTTATAAATTTTGGAGATTAATCCTTTGTCAGTTGCTTCATTTGAAAATATTTTCTCCCATTCTGAGGGTTCTCTTTTGGTCTTGTTTATGGTTTCCTTTGCTGTGCAAAAGCTTTGAAGTTTCATTAGGTCCCATTTGTTTATCTTTGTTTTTATTTCCATTTCTCTAGGAGGTGGGTCCAAAAGGATCTTGCTGTGATTTATGTCATAGAGTGTTCTACCTATGTTTTCCTCTAAGAGTTTGATAGTTTCTGGCCTTACATTTAGGTCTTTAATCCATTTTGAGCTTATTTTTGTGTATGGTGTTAGGGAATGATCTAATCTCATACTTTTACATGTCCCTGTCCAGTTTTCCCAGCACCACTTATTGAAGAGGCTGTCCTTTCTCCACTGTACATTCCTGCCTGCTTTATCAAAGACAAGTTGGCCATATGTGCGTGGGTTTATCTCTGGGCTTTCTATCCTGATCCACTGATCTATCTTTCTGTTTTTATGCCAGTACCACACTGTCTTAATTACTGTAGCTTTGTAGTATAGTCTGAAGTCAGGGAGCCTGATTCCTCCAGCTCCATTTTTCGTTCTCAAGATTGCTTTGGCTATTCGGGGTCTTTTGTGTTTCCAAACAAATTTTGAAATTTTTTGTTCTAGTTCTGTGAAAAATGCCAGTGGTAGTTTGATAGGGATTGCATTGAAGCTGTAGATTGCTTTGGGTAGTAGAGTCATTTTCACAATATTGATTCTTCCAATCCAGGAGCATGGTATATCTCTCCATCTATTTGTATCATCTTTAATTTCTTTCATCAGTGTCTTATAATTTTCTGCATACAGGTCTTTTGTCTCCTTAGGTAGGTTTATTCCTAGATATTTTATTCTTTTTGTTGCAATGGTAAATGGGAGTGTTTACTTGATTTCATTTTCAGATTTTTCATCATTAGTGTACAGGAATGCCAGATATTTCTGTGCAATAATTTTGTATCCTGCTACTTTACCAAATTCATTGATTAGCTCTAGTAGTTTTTCGGTAGCATCTTTAGGATTCTCTATGTATAGTATCATGTCATCTGCAAACAGTGACAGCTTTACTTCTTCTTTTCCAATTTGGATTCCTTTTATTTCCTTTTCTTCTCTGATTGCTGTGGCTAAAACTTCCAAAACTAGGTTGAATAAGAGTGGTGAGAGTGGGCAGCCTTGTCTTGCTCCTGATCTTAGTGGAAATGGTTTCAGTTTTTCACCATTGAGGACAATGTTGGCTGTGGGTTTGTCATATATGGCCTTTATTATGTTGAGGAAAGTTCCCTCTATGCCTACTTTCTGCAGGGTTTTTATCATAAATGGGTGTTGAATTTTGTCGAAAGCTTTCTCTGCATCTATTGAGATGATCATATGATTTTTCTCCTTCAACTTGTTAATATGGTGTATCACATTGATTGATTTGCGTATATTGAAGAATCCTTGCATTCCTGGAATAAACCCCACTTGATCATGGTGTATGATCCTTTTAATATGCTGTTGGATTCTGTTTGCTAGTATTTTGTTGAGGATTTTTGCATCTATGTTCATCAGTGATATTGGCCTGTAGTTTTCTTTCTTTGTGACATCCTTGCCTGGTTTTGGTATCAAGGTGATGGTGGCCTCGTAGAATGAGTTTGGGAGTGTTCCTTCCTCTGGTATTGTTTGGAAGAGTTTGAGAAGGATGGGTGTTAGCTCTTCTCTAAATGTTTGATAGAATTTGCCTGTGAAGCCATCTGGTCCTGGGCTTTTGTTTGATGGAAGATTTTTAATCACAGTTTCAATTTCAGTGCTTGTGATTGGTCTATTCCTATTTTCTATTTCTTCCTGAGTCAGTCTTGGTAGGTTGTGCATTTCTAAGAATTTGTCCATTTCTTCCAGGTTGTCCATTTTATTGGCATAGAGTTGCTTATAGTAATCTCTCATGTTCTTTTGTATTTCTGCAGTATCAGTTGTTACTTCTCCTTTTTCATTTCTAATTCTATTGATTTGAGTCTTCTCCCTTCTTTTCTTGATGAGTCTGGCTAATGGTTTGTCAATTTTGTTTATCTTCTCAAAGAACCAGCTTTTAGTTTGGTTGATCTTTGCTATCGTTTCCTTCATTTCTTTTTCATTTATTTCTGATCTGATCCTTATGATTTCTTTCCTTCTGATAACTTTGGGGGTTTTTTGTTCTTCTTTCTCTAATTGCTTTAGGTGCAGGGTCAGGTTGTTTACTCGAAATGTTTCCTGTTTCTTAAGGTGGGATTGTATTGCTATAAACTTCCCCCTTAGAACTGCTTTTGCTGCATCCCATAGGTTTTGGGTCGTCGTGTCTCCATTGTCATTTGTTTCTAGGTATTTTTTAATTTCCTCAGTGATCACTTCGTTATTGAGTAGTGTATTCTTTAGCCTCCATGTGTTTGTATTTTTTTACAGATCCTTTCCTGTAATTGATGTCTAGTCTCATAGCATTTTGGTCGGAAAAGATACTTGATACAATTTCAATTTTCTTAAATTTACCAAGGCTTGATTTGTGACCCAAGATATGATCTATCCTGGAGAATGTTCCATGAGCACTTGAGAAAAATGTGTATTCTGTTGTTTTTGGATGGAATGTCCTATAAATATCAACTAAGTCCATCTTGTTTAATGTATCATTTAAAGCTTGTGTTTCCTTATTTATTTTCATTTTGGATGATCTGTCCATTGGTGAAAGTGGGGTGTTAAAGTCCCCTACTATGAGTGTGTTACTGTCAATTTCCCCTTTTATGGCTGTTAGTATTTGCCTTATGTATTGAGGTGCTCCTATGCTGGGTGCATAAATATTTACAATTGTTATATCTTCTTCTTGGATCGAGCCCTTTATCGTTATGTAGTGTCCTTCTTTGTCTCTTCTAATAGTCTTTATTTTAAAGTCTATTTTGTCTGATATAAGAATTGCTACTCCAGCTTTCTTTTGATTTCCATTTGCATGGAATATCTTTTTCCATCCCCTTACTTTCAATCTGTATGTGTCTCTAGGTCTGAAGTGGGTCTCTTGTAGACAGCATATATATGGGTCTTGTTTTTGTATCCATTCAGCCACTCTGTGTCTTTTGGTGGGAGCATTTAATCCATTTACATTTAAGGTAATTATTGATATGTATGTTTCTATTCCCATTTTCTTAATTGCTTTGGGTTCGTTATTGTAGGTATATTCCTTCTGTTGTGTTTCTTGCCTAGAGAAGTTTCTTTAGCATTTGTTGTAAAGCTGGTTTGGTGGTGCTGAACTCTCTCAGCTTTTGCTTGTCTGTAAACGTTTTAATTTCTCCATCAAATCTGAATGAGATCCTTGCTGGGTAGAGTAATCTTGGTTGCAGGTTTCTCTCCTTCATCACTTTAATTATGTCCTGCCAGTCCCTTCTGGCTTGTAGAGTTTCTGCTGAGAGATCAGCTGTTAACCTGATGGGGATTCCCTTGTGTGTTATTTGTTGTTTTTCCCTTGCTGCTTTTAATATGATTTCTTTGTGTTTAATTTTTGACAGCTTGATTAATATGTGTCTTGGCGTATTTCTCCTTGGATTTATTCTGTATGGGACTCTCTGTGCCTCTTGGACTTCATTAACTATTTCCTTTCCCATATTAGGGAAGTTTTCAACTATAATCTCTTCAAGTATTTTCTCAGTCCCTTTCTTTTTCTCTTCTTCTTCTGGAACCCCTATAATTCGAATGTTGGTGTGTTTAATGTTGTCCCAGAGGTCTCTGAGACTGTCCTCTGTTCTTTTCATTCTTTTTTCTTTATTTTGCTCTGCAGAAGTTATTTCCACTATTTTATCTTCCACCTCACTTATCCGTTCTTCTGCCTCAGTTATTCTGCTATTGATCCCATCTAGAGTATTTTTCATTTCATTTATTGTGTTTTTAATCGATGCTTGATTCATCTTTAGTTCTTCTAGGTCCTTGTTAACTGTTTCTTGCATATTGTCTATTCTATTTCCAAGATTTTGGATCTTGGAAATAGAATCTTGGATCAGCTTTACTATCATTATTCTGAATTCTTTTTCAGGTAGACTGCCTATTACCTCTTCATTTGTTAGGTCTGGTAGGTTTTTATCTTGCTCCTTCACCTGCTGTGTGTTTTTCTGCTTTCTCATTTTGCTTATGTTACTGTGTTTGGGGTCTCCTTTTTGCAGGCTGCAGATTCGTAGTTCCCGTTGTTTTTGGTATCTGTCCCACGTGGCTAAGGTTGTTTCAGTAGGTTGTGTAGGCTTCCTGGTGGGGGGGGACTAATGCCTGTGTTCTGGTGGTTGAGGCTCTATCTTGTCTTTCTGGTGGACAGGTCCACGTCTGGTGGTGTGTTTTGGGGTGCCTGTGGCCTTATTATGTTTTTAGGTAGCCTCTCTGCTAATGGGTGGGGTTGTGTTCCTGCCTTGCTAGTTGCTTGGCATAGGGTGACCAGCACTGTAGCTTTCTGGTCGTTGACTGAAGCTGGGTGCTGGTGTTGAGATGGAGATCCCTAGGAGATTTTCACTGCTTGATATTATGTGGAGCTGGGAGGTCTCTTGTGGACCCGTGTCCTGAAGTTGGCTCTCCTACTTCAGAGGCACAGCACTGACTCCTGGCTGCAGCACCAAGAGCCTTTCATCCAGCCGGCTCAGAATAACAGTGAGAAAAAGTAGAAAGAAAGAATTAGTAGAAGAAAGAAAGAGAGAGGGAAAGAAAGGAAGAAGGGAAGAAAGGAAGGAAGGAAGGAAGAAAGAAAGAAAGGAGGGAGGGAGGGAGGAAGGATGGAAAGAAAGAAGGAAAGAAAGGAGGGAGGGAGGGAGGAATGAAAGCAAAAGGAAGAGTGAATGGAAGAAGGGAGGGAGGGAGGGAGGAAGGAAAGAAAGAAAAAAAGACAGGAGGAAGGGAGGGAGGAAGGAAAGAAAAAGAAAGTGGAAAGAAGAAGGGTGGGAGGGAGGGAGGAAGGAAAGAAAAAGAAGGAAAGGAGGAGCGGAGGGAGGGAGGGAGGAAGCGAAGGTAGGAAAAAAAGAAAGAGCAGGTAAAGTAAAATAGAATAAAGCGTGAAATATAGTAGCATTATTAAAATTAAAAAGTAATTATTGAAAGAAAACACGGACCGATAGAACCCTGGGACATATGGTGGAAGCAAAGCTATACAGAGAGAATCTTACACAGAAGATTACACATACACATTCACAAAAAGAGAGCAGGGGGAAAAAATCAAAAATCTTGCTCTCCAAGTCCACCTCCTCGATTTGGGATAATTCGTTTTAAAAAGAGGAAAAGGGCGAGAAGTCTGAAATCTTGCTAAGTCCACCTCCTTAATTTGGGATAATTCATTGTAAAAAGAGGAAAAAGGGGGGAAAGTCTTAAATCTTGTCCTCAAAGTCCACTTCCTCAATTTGGGATGATTCGCTGTCCATTCATGCACTCCACAGACGCAGGGCACATCAAATGGACCGTGGAGCTTTAATCCGCTGTCTCCGAGGCTGCACAGAGAGATTTCCCTGTCTCTTCTCTCACAGCTCCCGGGTCTCAGCGTTGGACCTGGCCCCGCCTCTGCACGTAGGTCGCGGGAGGGCGTCCGTTCTTCGCTCAGACAGGACGGGTTTAAAGGAGCCGCTGATTCGGGGGCTCTGGCTCACTCAGGCAGAGGGGAGGGAGGGGAATGCCCTCTCCTCGCGCACCAGGCAACAAAAGGGAAAAAAGTCTCTTGCCTCTCCGGTAGCTCCAGACCCCTGCCCCGGACTCCCTCCGGGCTAGCACTAACCCCTTCAGGCTCTCTTCCTGCCGCCAGCCCCAGTCCTCTCCCTGTGCTCCGACTGAAAGCCGATACCCGAGCCTCAGCTCCCAGCCCCGCCCGCCCCGGCAGTCGAGCAGACAAGCCTCTCGGCCTGGTGTGTGCCTGAGGGCACCGATCCTCTGTGCCAAAATCTCTCCGCTTTGCCCTCCGCACCCCTGTTGCTGTGCTCTCCTCCGCTACTCCGAAGCTTTCCCCCTCCGCCACCTGCAGTCTCCGCCCGCGAAGGGGCTTGTAGTGTGTAGAAACCTTCCCTCCTTCACGGCTCCCTCCCACTGGTGCAGGTCCCGTCCCTATCCTATTGTCTCTGTTTATTCTTTTTTTCTTTTGCCCTACCCAGGTATGTGGGGAGTTTCTTGCCTTTTTGGGGGTCTGAGGTCTTCTGTCAGCGTTCAGTAGGTGTTCTGTTGGAGTTGTTCCACGTGTAGATGAATTTCTGATGTATCTGTGGGGAGGAAGGTGATCTCCGCGTCTTACTCTTCCGCCATCTTCCTCCAGCTCCCAATTGGCTTTAAATACCATTAATTTATTTCACATAAATGTATAAGACTTCAATAGTAAGTTTAAGTTGAGGGTTTGCACATACATATGTCATAATATGTAAATATTCAAAGTCAGGTATTTTATTTTCTTTTTGAAGTGCTGACCACTGGGCCTACCTTCATCTCTGTTTCTATCTTCTTGGTCCCTCCCCCATTTTCTGCCCCTTTTCAGTCTATCTGGCAACTGTAGCATCTCGTGGAGTATTGTTTATTGTTGTTTCATGACCTACTTCTCAGACTTTTTTCTCTTTTGCAAAAACCCTTTGAAACCCTACAGATCTAAAAATTTAAGTGCTATAATGTTCAACAATCAATATCTAACCTTGAGAAGTCTGCAAGTTCCTAGAAGAACAATTTTCAGCATTCATCCCATCTAAGTAAATAACAAGGAATGTATGTATCAGTAATTTAAAATCCCAAATATTTTAAAGCACATAGAGATGAAGCAATCACTATATAATAGCAAGTGCGAGAACTATTTTGATTTAGTAATTACTGATGGATGTAAAACCTTTTCTTCTAGATCCTTTTCATCATAGGAGTATTTGTGGTTTGGGTAAATCATTGAAATTGTCAATCTAATTTCATTCTATTTCTAAATATCTGAAAGAAAACAATATTTTGGCACCATCAGTAAACTAGGATGACTTTGACAGACAACCAAGGATGGAGAGCTTCATTCCTAAGCCCTTGAAGTCTTGAATCCTCCTGGGTTACTGATCTATTTAAATGCATAGTGGTTGAGCTATCATCAAAATGTAATGACCTCTTCTGTCATTGAAACCAGAAAACTATATTTGGGTCAAAAGAAATCTAGTTACATAACCGCCTTGAAAGGTAAAAAAAAAATACATATATTATTTAAAGCTTAGTTAGTTCTACTAAAATTGTGAAGCAAGGGACTCTAGTTTCTAGTCTCTGCCTACTTTATACCTCCTCTTTTACAACTCTCTTTCCTTTCCTCCAAGCAGAGTATCTACACTGCTTTAACCCAGCTAACTCCCTCCCACATTACTCTCTTCTTTTAGCAATACTATGTATTCTTAAACAATTACTCCTTTCTCTTCACAGCAAATAATTTGGAATAATGTTCCATAATTTGACAGCAATTCCTAGTAGTAACAGATAATTGTAGTGAACAAAAATGGGCTTTATGGACAGACATACTTATGTTCAGATCCCTGGTCTCAAGTCTGCTACCTATATGGCCTGGGAAGACTGTTTTCATCTCTTTGAGACTCAGTTTCTTTCTTCCTTTCCTTCCCATCATCTTTCCTTCTTTCTTTCCTTCCTCCTTCACTTCCTCTCATCCTCCCTCCCTTCCTCTCTTCCTTCCTTCCTTTTTCTTTCTTACTGTAAAATGAAGATAAGATTCACCATTTTGATGTTGCCTTGAGGTAAAAATGAGATTAAATCTGCGGAAGTACTATGCTCAGCTAATGTTACCGACCTTTTCACATTTGTATTCTGCTAGGTATAAGTTAAGGAAAAACTGAACTAGTAATACTAGGTAACATTTCTTGAGGGCTTACTACATTATCAGGGATCCTTCATGGCCTATTTTAAATGCTGCCCCCTTCTAAAACATTTAATAATATCCCCAGTTAGTATTATCTCTTTTTCCTTTGATAACTTTAATATCTTTTGTGTGTTGTGAATTTATTCACATTTTTATTTGTTGTGTACCTTACTCTTCTTACGAGAATATAATTTCCTGAAAATAATACTCCATTTTGGACATCTTTTTATTTCCTGTCTAATCACACAATTTTAACGTAGACTGTATTAAGTCAAAATAAATCAAGTTAAATTTAAAGAGATTAATAAACAATCTCATGCTGAAGTATAACTTCTTTCACTCACATACACTAACACACATGTGAATACATCTTATGATGGTGAAATTTAAGAATCAAATATTAGTTGCTTAGTTGTTAAAGAGCATGTTTTGGATAAGTCTGATTGGTGGAGCAGTGTCCTAATTTACATTCCACAAATTCCTTCTCCAACTATTACAAGTCATACTCTTCAATTCGCATTCTAAGATGTCAACCTTGGTCATTATGTTCTCTTTGTTTTTGAAGCACATGAATCTTCTTTCAATTAGCACAATAAATACACTTCAAAAATTCAGTGAAAGAATTATAGATAGAAAAGCTTTGCTATCATTATAAAACTGTTATTGAAGTTACAATCCAGAATATTGTCCAGAGCATTTTATGATGACTCTCATAATAATGTCTTAGCGTTCAGAGTCAGGAAAATGTTATTTCCCAGGAAAATGGGTCATATTCCCATTTTTAGCTGATAAAAATCATGCAAGACTTTGTGTTTCTCTACTTTCTTTTGCTAAAAGTCAGAGCTATCGTTCATGCTCAAGAAATTTACTCCCCTGTCCTCACCCTATCAGGTAGCTCTTTTTCTTTTACAGGTGTTTTAATGTTTTGTAATCTCTTTGCCTTCTAGTAGAGTATATCAAACCTTTTTGTGGAAGTGAGCAGAATAAAGCTAATAAATAAATGAATGCAATACTTACTCTTCCATATGTCCACCTTCACTGTTAGACTGGGTGCTTTTAAACTAATGTGGTAGAACCTGTGTTGAAGGATTTGTTGCCCAGCTCATAGGAACACTTGGCAAACAGAACTTCTGCTGTCTGCCCCTTCCAGAATTGCCTTACTGGCAGACTGCCACATTATCCAAGGTCACCCTTCTTCCTAAAGCATCCCACAAACAATGACTAATCACTGAAAGTCTAAAGTCCACGTGTTCTCAGTACAATTGGGACAAGTCTGAAGGAACATTCTCAAGAGTGCCCAATGTGATTGGCCAATTTTGTCACTGGGATTGCATCACAGAGCAACTTCTCTTTCTGCTTAATTCTGCTTCTTTACCCTCTCTTCCACAAGTTTTGATCCCAAAGGCAATTCTTGGTAAAAATTTCTATACACCAAACTCCCTTTCTAAGAGTGCTTCTCAGGGATCTGAACCTGTAACAGTTGCTACAAGGAACAGACAAAGAAAGCAGGTTCTAGGATTGGGTTGTAGAGCCTGATCACTTGCCTTCTGGATGGCACCATCACCAGTGTTTCATGGTACATATAGATACTGGAACAAGGTACCTATTTAATTGTTAAAACTTTCACTGGCATTAAATTGGAACAATGTGCTGCTGTAAGGGAATGTATTAGCTGGTTCGATGCATTAAGAGTTTGACAAATATTGGTGAAATGTAATTACAGAACAATGGCTTTGGATAGCTATTATGTTCAGTTGATGTTCTGAACAAGATAACAAAAATCTAAGAACCATTAATCTAACAGAAAGCTACGTGTGAAAGCGAGAAAGAGCTTTCTTGATAGCATACGAAGAAGCTCTCATTTTCTACAGAGTGAAGGAAGATAAAGTTGAGTACCATGCCAAAAACTCCCAATCAAAGAAGGCCTGCTTTCCCAAGGTCAGGGTCCTTGCTGCTGGCAGAGTATGAGATACCACCAAATAAGCTGGAGACATTAGGGATGATGTCCATGAATATCTATAATCTTCAGATTCCACCAAACCTTCTGAGTTTGCGGAAGCACCCTAAAAATCTCTATTTAAATCTAGTATTCCCCTCTTTCTTGAAGATGATTTAGACAACATGTATTCCCCACTCCTCCTTCTTGGCCAGCGGTCTATAACCAGAGTTAAGTTACACTGTAACTTAACTGTGATGAGAGGTGCACTGCTAGTGACTCTGTCACTCGGCATTACAACCTGGAAGACCTTATGGCATTCAAGGTATCGGTGATGATAAAAGATGTCATGTAGAGATGATGGCAGGCACCAAAGAGAGAATCACAACATAGATTGCTGGGGGTCTCGAGCAAGGTCATGCCATCAGAATTATGTGCCTTTTTATAAAGAACTATTGGCATAACAATGAGCCTGGTATAGATGGCGTGGATGACAATGGGGCACCAAATGACAATTGAGCCACAGCTGCTGATCATGAGCTGGGTACTGTCAAACCCACTAAGTTGTAAGGGCAGAAGACTCCTGCAACTATCATTGAGGATTTTAAGTGCTAAATTCGGTATCAAGCTCAAGCTCGAGCAGGATCAGAGGGTCCATGCAAACTATACAAGCATATTGCCAAGGCCCCTGTGTCATCCACCAGTGTTGTTCTATGTTCCAGCACATAGATCTTTCCCAGCTCATATCTATAGCGATATAGGGGATTCTTATACCCAACATATGGAGGAAGACAAAGCACAAGGTTGGTTCATGAAAGTGTCAGTTCAGTATATGAGTACAATCTGAAAATGGACAGCAGCTGCATTACAGCTTCTTTTATTACATTGAAAAAGAGTGGTGAGGGAAAATCCTCCCAATGAATGGAGTCTCAGATGGGGCACCTCATTATACATTTTGTGTAGAAATAAAAGGAACAAAGTTTAGAATGTATATGGATTCAAAGACAGTAGCAAATGGCTTGGACAGGTGATCAGGGGCCCAGAAGAAACAGAAGAAAATACAACAAAAGGAGTTCTGGGGTAGAGGCATGTACAATGAAAACACAGAAGACAGCATGAAGTATGGAGATTTTTGCATCACTTGATAATATTCACTAGAGAGCAGCCATCTGGAAGAAGCACTGAACAACTAAGAAGACATAACAATTTGGCCAGTGATGCCAAGATCATTGGCTACCCCATTGTTGGCATTTTGGTCACATGGAATGGCCAAGGGTACAAGGATGGAGACTCCATATGGGTCCAACACCTTAGAATTCACTTAGCGTACCAATGTTGATCTAGCTACTGTCAGTACTGAATATCCAACTGTCATCAATAGAGTCCAGTGCTGAGCCTCCAGTACAGCAGCAACCCTCAAGAAGACCAGTTGGACTCTTGGTGACAAATTATTGGAAGGATAAGTAACTTATTTTGATATGAATAAATGTGTCTTTTAGGTATGGGTTTGCCTTTTCTGCCTGCAGGTCCTCAGCCAGTGCCACTATCTGAAGATTTAAGGAATGTCACATACTGGATCCCACGAAACATAATGACTTTCCAGGGAAACCCATTTATAGCAAAGGAGGTACAAAGCCAAGCCCCTGACCATGGGATGAACTAGTCATATAACATATACCACCATTCAGAAACTGGTAGAACATGGTAACTGAAGTGCCAGCTTGGAGGATAGAACACAATTCTCTAAGCTATGGTATATGCATGGAATCAATACCATTTTATATATAGCTGTGCCCCCAGAAGGAAGAGTACACTGGTCTAGGAACAAAGAGCTGGAAGCCCAAGTGGTATCATTTAAATCATTCCCAGTAACCACTTGGGGATTTGCATTTCCTATACCTTTAGTTCTGGGCTCTCTAAGTTTAGAGCTCTTGGTTCCCAAAGGGGAAACACTTCTGACAGGGGATACAGCAGAAATCCCATTGAATTATAAACTGCGTCTGCCATCTGGGCACTTTAGGATCAGAGGAAAAAAGAGCAATCACTGTCCTGGCAGATGTAATAGACCATGATGATCAGGATCAGGGGTGTGATGCACAGTGAGGATGGAAAGAGTATGTTTGACGCCCACGTTATTCAGCTGGGTACCTCTGGTGCTCATTCGCCTGACTGTGACAGTTAATGGACAAATGCAACAATCCTAGCTTTAGAAGGGTATTGTGACCAGGGGCTCTAACCCTCAGACTCCAACAAAGTTGAGTTGAATATAGAATGATAAAAAAAGGAATGATTGGTATCAACTGCCGTCTCCCCCACCCCACCCCCACGTCACACCCAGTTGCAGTAGCAGTAGCTACAGCTTCCCACTAACCTTCTCCTTCCAAGCTTCCCCCATGAAGATATATCTAGCAGAATTCTGAGAGCAGCTTCAAGAATTTTTACAAGGAAGACAATCCAAGGAGGCAAGAGATGGACTGTGGTAGATACTGATGTGTTGCTCGAATCACCCTTCAATAAAGAATTTGTTCCTCTAGTAGCTGAGAGTGCTGATAGTAGTCAATTTTCAGCTGTCTACGTTCAGGGATTACCTCAGCTGCAAAGAGCCTCCATGACTAAAGGGATGACCCTTCTCTAGGTAGCCTGCATCTAAAACTAATTGAGAGGAACTATAAAGGTCAGGCCATTGGTCTAACTTGGAACAACTCTGAGAGCACTTCTAATTCCAGAACTTCTCACATTATCAACTGTGGTTGTCATTGAGCCTGCATCATGGTTCAACATATTTTTTCTCCTAATCACACTTTTTTTCCCCTCAGTTCCACAGGTGTTCTTTGCAAGAGCACTCCATAATAAACAGCCTGCATGCTAAAGTCCATTTCAGAATTTGGTTTCGGGGGTACCCAAGGAATACACATGCAAATCAAAGTAGTGATCTGTACAAGTATCCCAGTTGAAATATATCTGATTCACTTAGGGAGTAGGAGCTTAGGTTAGAGTCCCAATGTATTTTCTAAATATTTTATAGGATATATAAATAGGTAACAAATCAAGGACAAACTCTTCAACCTTCTAAAAGGTTCCATTTAATGACCAACATTCTCTTTAAAGTAAAGGCCTTATGTGTTTTTGATAAGCTTGAAATACACTCAGAATGAGCTTAATGTTAGTTCAGATGGCTATTATTTTGAGTTTTTTTTTAAAGACTTTTTATTGTACTTTCCCACCCCCAAAAGGGCAGGCCTTAAGAAGTTTTAATGTCTCTAGAAGATCAAACTCATTCCTGAAGTTTTGATTTTGCACCATTTGAACAAAATATTAAAAGATTATCCAGGGCTTCCCTGGTGGCGCAGTGGTTGAGAGTCCGCCTGCCGATGCAGGGGACGCGGGTTCGTGCCCCAGTCCGGGAAGATTCCACATGCCGCGGAGCGGCTGGGCCCGTGAGCCATGACCACTGAGCCTGCACATCCGGAGCCTGTGCTCCGCAACGGGAGAGGCCACAACAGTGAGAGGCCCGCGTACCGCCAAAAAAAAAAATCCAATTTTATTGTAAAAAAGTAAACTTCCATTTACAAATTCCAAGCACTTATCAAATATATTACTATTTGAAGTACAGCAGAAGCCAGTTAGTTAAAGATACAGATTCTGGACTCAGTCTCAGACTTTGAAAACAAATGCCGTAGGCCATTTCATTTCCAAAATCTTATCATTGGATAAATTCTGTTGTAATGAATGACTTTTCCATTTTACTTCATTTTTACTTGTAGGTACATTTTAGTGAAGTAAAACATATAAAGAAAAGTACACTCATATAAAGTGTGTGTTTGATCAAATTTCACAAAGTAACACAATTTTAAAAACATGATCCATATAAGTAAATTGAACATAACCAGTATCCTTCTCATGTACTTTCCTGGGCACTACTAACCCTCTCCAAAGACAGTCTCTATCCTTATATCATCAAGTAGTTCTGCCTATTTGGAATATCATATAAAAAGAATCTTGTAGTATGTGTTCGTTTTTATCTGGCTTCTTTTACTCAATATTATATTTCTGAAAGTCATCTATACTGTTGAATTTGTCAATACTTTGTTCATTTTCATTACTGTATAATATTTCTTTGTATATATATTCCACATATTTTTCTTATCGCATTCCCATTTTGATGTTTTTGGGGGGTTGTTTTCAGTTCTTTTTTTTTTTTTTTGCGGTACGCGGGCCTCTCACTGTTGTGGCCTCTCCCATTGCGGAGCACAGGCTCCGGATGCGCAGGTTCAGCGGCCTTGGCTCACGGGCCCAGCCGCTCTGCGGCATGTAGGACCCTCTCAGACGGGCACGAACCCATGTCCCCTGCATCGGCAGGCGGACTCCCAACCACTGCGCCACCAGGGAAGCCCAGTTTTTAACTATTATTAAAGAAAGCTGTTACTAACATCCCTGTACATAAAATACACTCATTAGTCACGTATATATACCTAAGAGTGAACTCACTGAATTATAGGGCATGGAAAGTTTGAACTTTATTTACATACTGAGCATTTCTGTTGAATATTTTTTCCAATAAAATTGTTCAATTCTACACTCATACCAGAGTTCCAGTAGTTCCACCTTTTCACCAATAGTTGGCATTTTCAGTTCTTTTAATTTAGCTATCATTTCAATTAAATGATAGTCCCCACCACTAAACCCACAAAGTGTCTATTTTATGTACTGTGTCTACAATATTTATCCCTTAATGACTTTTAATTTAAGTATGTCAGTTATTTGAAGGTGGAAACACATCACATAATAAAATGACTACCACAGATTAAATATTTATTATCTGCATGTATTTCCTAAGTGATCTAAATGAGACATGTAATAATAGTAATAAAAACAATAAGGACAACATTTACTGAGCACTTATATGTGCCAGACATTTTTCTAAACATAATTTATGTTTTACCTCGTTTAGTTTTTACGGTAACCTATTTTACAGATAACAAAACCAAGGCACAGAGAGGTTACATAACTTACCAAAGTTCACACAGCAAGTAAATAGCAGAGTCAAGACTTGAACCCAGAAGTCTAGATACAGAGACTGAACTCTTATTATCCTCACTGTACAACATATATTGTACACTGTACATTGTACCTTCTAATTTAAGGCTTAGAGAGAGTTAAGTAATTTTCCCATGCAGCCAGAAAATGGTAAAGCTAGGGCATGAATCAAAGCAGTCTAGCTACAACTTCTAGCTGCTCTACCACTCCGCCCTTGAGCCATGGTAATACCAATAGTATTTATCATACAACCCAATGCACATTAAGAGTAGTAAGTTTTACTGAATTATTGAGTAACTAAAAAATGTATATACATAACATGGTGGAAGACCCTATGGAAGGATAGTAAGAATGAAGGAAATAAGAAAGAGAAGGGAAAGGAAGAAAACACTTTTTTATATTGCACTCACTAAGATTTAGGACAGGGATGGCCAATAAGTTTCAAAGCTCCAATCATTTGACAGTTACTGTCTGGAGCTCTAAGTTGAAGAGTCTGAAGTCTAAAGTTTAGGAAGAAAAGAATTATTGCTATAATCTAGGGGAGCAGGGTCCAGGGAATCACAGCAGCACATATTCCATGTAGGTGCTATATTCTTGTTAAGAATGATATATTAGAAACTTTTACAAACATTACTTTAAAATTTTTGCATAAGGATCCTGAGAGGTAGATTTGATTATTCCTATTTTTCAGATGAGGAAATTTAATGAAGTCAGTGAAGCCTTGGTCTCTACTTATGACCTAATGATTGAATGAGGAAATAGTGGCAAACCAATCAGAACACTTCTAATTACACTTTCAATGGGAACAGATGACTGGGTGACTGTCCTAGAGGTTCCAGCAGGTTACACTATCTAATGATTATCTTGCTATCATTGTCTGTTTTTGTGGCTGTCCCTCTTCCCAACCCTAACTCATATTCTTGGTCCCAGGCAATTAAGTTCAAGTTCAGGCAGATCCCTTTCAGCTTCCAGGAAAGCATGGAGAGACTTAAAGTGAAAATATTTTCTGCTTCTTCTTCTCACAAAGCAAAGAAAGTTTTCCAGCAAGTGAATCTTGTCAATGGTTACAGCTTTTCTGACAAAGGACCACTGGTGTGCAGTTTTAGGATAAAATAGTAGTGCTTCCTAGGTCACATAGGCATCTAGATTCTGGTACTTTATAAACTTACAACATTTTCTTATCTGTGCTCCATATGACTATTATCTAGTACCTACATAAATCACCTTTCATTTTTGTGCAATAGATAGTCAACTATTTCAGAGAAATTATCTGCTCCTTGACGGTCGCACGAATTTTAAAGAGGTAACTTTTGCAAGAATGGAAAACCTTTGTTCCCAAGCCACTATCCCTTAGTACTCAGTAATCCTGGGCACCAGGAGTATAACAGAGCAATTAACTTCTGACAATGGTATAAATTTAGCCTTGTTAAAACAAGGATTATTAATATTCCCTTGGGTTATCACCCTGACCTAACTTACCCAAGCATAAAGTACAGTAAGCCACAGACCTGTAATTTTGTGGCTCACATAAAATGCCCAAGGAAAGAGAGGAAAAAAGAGAAAGAGAAACACAAGAACATAGTATAAGAACCTAATAAATAATTATAATAAAAAAGTGAAACATATTTATCACATTTTAAAGAGCTGAAACTTTGCATTTTATTTTAAAACCAATAACTGCAACAATCCTATAATGATTGTGATAACTTCTTAGAGTCTATGATGACATGGTGCTCATAATATATTGGTCATTAAAATACCAGAAGCCTCAGCTCTAGCTTATCTCTGGCTTTTTTAAAATAACACTCTCTGGGCTTCTCTGATAGAAAAAAACTTCCAAAAATATTTAATTGTGTCATTGCAATTTAGTACCCTTATCAGTCTTGGAAGTAGTGTTATAGATGAAGAACTATGGCTCTCTTACATTTTTTTAAGAAGCAAGATAAAAAAAAAGCAGCAGCAGCAAGATAAATCTGACAAGTCAAGCAGAGAAATGGAGATATAATGGGAAGAATGCCGGCTTCTGAGACTTGGATTCAAAACTAAGCTTTGCCCCTGATGTGCTATGGGACTTCAGCAAGTCTCAACTTCTCTATACTTCTTTGTTTCCTCATCTGTAAAACAGAGAGGAAGAGGCCTACATCATAAGGTATGTATCTTTATGCCAAAGCATGACATATATTAAGTAACTAACACATTTGATAGAGTAATTACATTAGGCAACTGTATAAGATATATTAAGTATCCAGCATATAGTAGGAACTGAATAAATGGTTGCTGCTATCTTTATTATGTATCAATTACTACAACTTACTGGTGTTGGACAGTCAGCAATGTTTTTGTAAGGCAATGAGTAAAGTTTTTCAAACAGTCAAATCATGCACACAAAGGAAAAAAATGAGAGAAAAGATCAGGTCAAAATCAATCACTTTATGTGTATATTGCTATAAGCTAACTGTTTAACTCATGGTTTTTACCGCCATTTAATTTTTTTTCTGCTTTTCCCTACCACAGGATCAGACTGTTAATGCACTTAATGAGGCAAACAAGCATAGCAGTATATCTGAGCAATTAAAGCCCCTTCATTCAGACAGCAATAAAACCTACAATTGTCTCCTTTCTGCCTGGAAGAACAACTTTGTAGTTTATTGAACAAGAGAGATTTTGATCGGGCTGTAACTCTTCTCCTCAAAAGTCTCTGCACTTTGCTGTGCTGTCCTTGCCTAATTCTCTCAAAAGATTTTTTTTTAATGGGAAGGATTACAAATCAATATTATCAGACATATCCAGGTTCAGTACATTCTCCAAGCGTAAGTGTTATTTGCAACAATCTCAATGAAACAGACTTTTCTCTCTGCTCTTCATCAAAATTTGCACATTTTTTCCTTTCTAAATATGAAACAAACAGGGTAGCATCCAGGGACAGCCATGTTTTTTTTACTCTATTCTAATGTTGCATTCTTTCCTAGCAGGCAAGCTGTGCCCCCTTACCAAACTCTCAGACTAGCAAATCCTCACCTCCACTAAGCATAGTCTGCCTGGCATATATGATAATAGAAGAATGGAGAATATAAATTGGCCTCCTTTTATTTTGAACTTTACCATTTATCATTTACTTGTACCAGGTATGTACCTTTTGGAATATATGTGCAGTCCTACATTCTCTGACTTAAAGGAGTTCTGGAAAACTACAAAAGAAGCTCAGAAGTGTGCCATAAATTGATTAAAAGTTTAGAGATTAAGTTAATGAAGCTGAAATTCTGCTTCCAGTTAAACAGGCTGAAGGAGTGAGTTTGCAGTCTTTGAGTAAGGAGTGTTTTAGAAATGGTGACAAATTCCTTGGTTCTCTAAGTACATAATAAAGGAAACAGGTTTAAATGGCAGAATAAAGGACTTGGTAAAGGTTGTTAATAATGAAATTGATACAGCCACTATGGAGAACAGTATGGAGGTTCCTTAAAAAAGTAAAAATAGAACTAAATATGACCCAGCAATCCCACTACTGGGCATATACCCTGAGAAAACCATAATTCAAAAAGTCATGTACCACAATGTTCACTGCAGCACTATTTACAATAGCCAGGACATGGAAGCAACCTAAGTGTCCATCGACAGATGAATGGATAAAGAAGATGTGGCGCATATATACAATGGAATATTACTCAGCCATAAAAAGAAATGAAACTGAGTTATTTGTAATGAGGTAGATGGACCTAGAGTCTGTCATACAGAATGAGGTCAGAAAAAGAAAAACAAATACCATATGCTAATGCACATATATGGAATCAAAAAAACGGTACTGATGAACCTAGTGGCGGGGCATGAATAAAGACGCAGACGTAAGGGATGGACTTGAGGACACAGGCAGGGAAGAGGAAGCTGGGATGAAGTGAGAGAGTAGCACTGACATATATACACTACCAAATATAAAATGGAAGCTGCTGCATAGCACAGGGAGATCAGCTTGATGTTTTGTGAGGATCTAGAGGGGTGGGATAGGAAGGGTGGGAGGGAGGCTCAAGAGGGAGGGGATATGGGGATATATGTAAACATATAGCTGAGTCACTTTGTGGTGCAGCAGAAACGAACACAACATTGTAAAGCAATTATACTCCAATAAAGATATAAATAAATAAATAAATAATAATGCAACGGGTTCTGTAAGGATGGTATCTGAAGTTACTTGTAATTGAACTAGTTTCTAATACTTGGGGATTTGAGTAGATGGGTGTACACTGTTACCTTCTCAGGTCACTCTTTAATCCTGTGGGTACAGTATCAATGCAGAGAAGCATAAGAACAAGAAGAATATGGGGGGGAAGGAGAAGGAGAGGAATGAAGAGGAAGAGGAGAAAGAGGAGAAACTGAACCAAGATTCTTCTGCAATTAAAAAAAATAGTCTGCTTCTTTCTGTGGCATGATGAAAAAGATAACAAACCACATTGAACTCTCTCTCTGATGCACTAGCTGAAGCCTTACTGTCTTCAGTAAGCAAGGCATCTTAGACATCCTATCTCAGTCCATTTATAGCACATGCTCAGCTCTCCAAGAAGCAAGCAGCCTAACTCACTGCAATATAAAACACCACACACAAAGAAGAAAATGAAACTCATCATCACTCCTCAGGTTGAAAAGAGCTTGTGGCACAGAAAATTATATGAACATTAAAACACACGCACATACACACAAAGAGCATGTTTACACACACATCAATTAATATCAAGTCTGGATAGGGGATACGCATCTAGAAAGCAGAAGTGCCTGAAATTACCAATCAAAAAGTAGCATCATTGAAACCTCTCTCCCCTTCTAAAGATAAACAAACAATTCAATACCAGCTTCGTAATGACCACATATTTTCAGCCACAGCAGGTTGCTGCCTAGTCCCCGCAGGAAAATGACAAATGAATGCTGTTTAATATTTTGCTTGAACAGTTTTTTCTTTCAGAAAACTATTTGCAATACGATAATGAGAAGAGCATAGCTGCAGAGAGTAGCATTTTGTAAGGATGACTACCTTTCTGGGGCATATCATCTGATACACACTTTGTTTATCCAGAGTGAATTCAGTGGTTAAAATGATTAATTGAACCCATTTTGTGTTACTCATACTAGCTCTTGCAAAAGAGGTGATTGCTATTTTTTCTTAGTGACTCATACAAAGACCACAGCAGTACACTGGCAATAACAAAATGACATTTCTAAATTTAGTAGTTCATAAATCTTCTAAGATGCCAGCCACATCCAGTACCCCCACCCCCATGCTCCTCTTCCAGTACTTGCTCGTATGTGCAGAAGACCTAAATGTGCATGGAGACAAGAAGAGACTTCCTCAGGGCACATCTCTGTGTCCCTTTCTTAATACCTACCAACACCTCTGTGCACTCTGGGAGAAGCAATATGTATATTTCCCAAATGACAGCTTTATTAAGATGCTAAATTTGTCTGGCAAAAACATATATAGAATATGTGCATGTTTCCAAAGAGTCCAATTCAATGAATTATTTTCAAGGGGCACTGTGGAAACGAGCGAATTTCCTCCTGTCCTCCTATGTTATCTATTCCGTGACATGAAATATGTAGTAACTTCACAGTCTCAAGAAATGAAAAATTTTTGCCTCTATCATTTTCTCTGGTTTACATAAGGAATTTACCAAATGTATCATGCTCTCCTGATGTCGTTTTGCCTGTTGTTCTAAGATGTCAGAGCTACTAATGCCCTCCAGAAATTTTACCAACATATGACTCACACAGATAGAGTGCAAAAAAGAGAATATAAGGGAACGATAGTTGGTGCACTCAACATTCATATGGCTAAAAGAGAGATTCCTGAGCAAACTGACATACAGGTATGGACCTAGAGATTGTCATACTGACTGCAATAAGTCAGACAGCGAAAGACAAATATTATATGATATCGCTTATATGTGGAATCTAAAAATAGGGTTCAAATGAACTCATCTACAAAACAGAAATACAGCTACAGATGTAGAAAAAAAACTCATGGTTACCAGGGGGTAAGGGGGGGAGGGATAAATTGGGAGATTGGGATTGACATATACACACTACTATATATAAAATAGATAACTAATAAGGACCTACTGTATAGCACAGGGAACTCTACTCAATACTCTCTAATGGCCTATATGGGAAAACAATCTAAAACAGAGTGGATATATGTATATGTATAACTGATTCACTTTGTGCAATGTTTTGCACAACAGTGTAAATCAACTATACTCCAATAAAAATTTTTTTAAAATAGTTAGCTACTTTTAATCCCTCCTTCTTACAACCTCTTCACCGTGGAGTAATTCCCATCATTGAATGTAAGAGTCCATAGTGTGTCTTTCCATCTACGTGAAATGACTTTCTACAAATGGTAAATATATAATAAACTTTTTGCCTCTCCTCCATTTTTCTTCACATCTCTTGTTAAAAATACCCCATTCTTGAGGTCAATGACAACACCAAAATTGTCATTTAAGAGTAAATGCAATCAACAGATGCAAGATGAATATACCAAAAGGCGGAAATCAATAAGATAATTCTTCACAAAATACTAGCTTCCCAGTGACAAAGCTGAGGTACAGAAACATGAAAATTACAAGAAACCCAGAGCTTTATTCAAAGTAGGGAATGCACATTTTGTGACTGTATGGAAGGGCAGACATTTCCAAACAAACTTTCCCTACTCACATTTGCTTTCTCTCTCTTTATTTAGTATTATGCTTGTACCATTCTTCTTAGTTTACCAACTTCTGACTCCTCCTCCCCCAAACACTTCCTTCTAGAAGGAAGTCAGCTGCATTAATTTTCTTAGATAGTAACTGTATTCTCTAGTTAATTTATATAAGTTTTTCTGAACAAATAAATAATTCCCTCTAGAGTAGAGATAGCATTGTATTGAAAAATGTAAACATCTAAGAAATAAAATTTTTGTTGATGTAAGTGATCAGAGTAAACAAAACTTTCATCTCTCTTTGATATGCCGTGTATCTCCACTGGTAGAATTTGTCCTTAAGACAAGGGATTCTGAGTTACTCTATTTGTGTTGCCTGATGTGCTTACCATTTATATTACAACAAACAGAATGTTCTATATTTTGGAGCAACTGAGCTGAACAAACAATTCTTGACTTCTTGTATCTGAGTTAATAAATTTCAAAGACCCAGGATGTGACATATTATGCCTGGTTACTGACTCAGCTAAGTATCTCTACAATGAAAATAAAAGGCACCTGAGTCAAGTGTCCCCTCTGGCTTAAGAAAATAAAGTAATCAGCTTTCCAATTGGGTTAAAGATAATGGTTACTCCTTGATTGGGAAGAAATGAGGTCAGATTCTATTTCTACAATCAGATGACTTCCAGTCTCCCTTCAGAAGATCCACTGGTGATAAACAGAACTTCCAATTATGTTTAAAGATAGGTTGTAGAGAAGGACAGGTCCAAAATCTACCTGTTTAAAATGATTGTTTGCTGAAGTTTGCTACTGAATTTACACCAACAATTAAACTAAAATTAGCACCACTTCCCTCTACTCCCATTTTCTTGATCTTAATACATGAAAAAAATCAATGTTACCCTGAATTTTTCTTGTTGTTCTTACATCTGAAGATGTACACATCTATCCTATTTTTTATGGCTTTTAGATATTGATGGATCATTTAGAATGTAGGAACCATGGATCAGATTCCTTTGCAACAACTGTTTAAACCACCCCAATCTCAAAGCAATTTACCAAATAATGGATTGGGTCTAGGAGGGAAGTGACTGTGTAATTTTTTTCTTCTTTTTTTCTGTTTATAGTCTACAGTGGTTCTGGTTCCTGTTGTGAAGTAGTAATTTGGCTCTTCATTAACTAGTAACAAAAATCTTTCATACTTCCCTCCCTTTCATTCTCCCTGAGAGAGAAAAATTGCCGGTTGTATGCTGGAGATAGTATTATTAGCAAAACATCCATATGGTCTTTATCAAAACAGGACTTTAAAGGGAGGTAAATTTTTATGTAAGTGATTTCTGTGTAAAGATGGTAATCCATCAGCTAGGTGTGTATGCTGTAGGGAGAAGGAAGCACTGACTCAGGTCTTGGGTGCTGATGGAAAGCCAATGTCACAGGAAACAATGATATAACACACAGGCCTACACTGATTAAGTTGGGCTATTTTCACAGCTAACTTCAGTAAATGCAGGCAGCAGAAAAACTAAGCTGTCAGTCCAATTCTACCCCCTGTCCCCAGATATCACACTTGGCTCTAGAATTCTAGGAAAAGCAGATGCTCACTCTGCCCCTGATACAAAGTCATTGTTTACTGGCATCAGTACAATTTATTTAGGCTACTCCAATCCCTGTAGACTCAAAGCTTTCAGAATAACCAAGGAAATAGACATGGCTTGTCATGACCAAAATCCTCAATAAACAGGAATGCAAAATGCCTTTCTACCTAAACAGATGTTGCAAAGCAAATGAGTGAAAGCAGTGTAATTTTGCTTTCCTTTCTTTTTACTACCCATGGTGGATCCTCCTGTGTCACATAATTTCTACACCTGCACAGTGCAAAAAAATGAGGACTTTGATCTACTATAGTTATAATGCACATCACAGAATTTTCTTCCTCTTAAATAAGTTATAGCCATTTCATCTTAAAAAATGTGAAATCTGAGATAATTAAAAAGTAGCCAAAGGAGCTACTCAAACTCTAATCTCTTTCCTTTACAAGAAATGGGATCAACCAAACTCTCATTAAATTAACCATAAAGAAGCAAAAAAGATGAAAGCTCACAATACTAAAAAATAAGACTTTAGTCAACCACATGCCAGTATCTGGGCAGCTGGAGTGAGAATTAAGTTCATAGCATATCCCTGCTTTGTGCTGTAAAACAGAGACTATCTGGCATGGCTAGGGAAGAAGGGAAATTATAATGCTTCCTATCAATAAAAAAAAATAGACCTAGCAGAAACTTTAAAAATAATCTAGAGCAGCAACTCACCCTTGTGATAAGCAAAGTGGGGCAGAGGGAAGTTAGCGATCTGCCTGTGGGCAAACATTTACTTATAAATAGAACTAAGATTGACAAGAAAGACTTGAAAGAGCAAAGGCTCTGGAGTCAAAACTCTCTTTGAATACCAACTATGCCTTAAGAAAAGTTACTTAAACTCTTTAGCATAAATCCTCTAACTGTAAAACAGAGTTATTTATTAACACCTATAATATAAACTTGAATAGTTACAGGATAAAACAGGATAACACACTGTCTACAGAAGTTATTCGTAACACAAAAAAACTTGCCTTCTTCAAATTTAAATAATGAGAAAAATTGGATCAGAGCTGAGAAAAGTGAAGTCCTCATTCAGAAAAACCTGACCAGAGTTACCAATCACATCTAAAAGTGAGAGCAGTTTTTTTGGTTCTGGATGGTCAGTCCAAAGGCACAGAAAAAGAAGAGACTTAAGCAATTGTTGGCAGTGACCATTCATGCAATGCCCAGAAAAAGAACACCTTGTCAGGCAGACCTGAAAAGTTGATCCCCTGGACAAATAAACACATGTTACAGAAAAGGATACAGTAGGGTCCTCAAAGCCTTATTTATTAAGCATTTAAATCTTACAACCAAATTCTCCTTTTCTGGTAGGTTCCAAACAAACATCTGTGGATGTGTCTTCCCACTGTAGTTTGGTTACTGAGAAAAATATCCCAGTAAATTAATACATTTATACATTACCTTCATGAGAACTTTGTTAGCGTGAGTCTATATCCTTGAATCTGACCAAACTGGGAATTGTAATGAAAATTTATTTCAAGGGTGAAAGGCAAGTCCACCACTATGAAAACACAACATTTGAGGTCAAACTATATGTCTCCATAGCCTGCTGGCGTTTCCCCAATAACTCTGCTCTGAATTTTCACGTACCATACAGTTTTTTATTTGTAACTTCTCTAATAATTACTTTTAAAAGTTATGTTGGAATGATTAAGGATATAATATATTTAAGGCATCCAATGCAAAGCCTTGGCACATAATACATCTCAATAAATGTTCTCTTCCTTTACATTTTTAATCCAATGCACTTTCTTCTGTATCACTCTTATTCCAAGCTTGAGCTCTATATGTAAAATTAATACAAATTAATGTACATAATTAAATTTTGAAAGATCTAAAAATAATTCATTTTTCTAATAATAAATACATTCAATATGTCAGACAATGCTATCTGTTAAAGATTCAATAAAAAATAGAAGGTTCTAGATCCAAAAATCGTCAACAAAATACTAGCAAACCAAATCCAACAATACAGTAAAAGGATCATATACCATGATCAGAGGGACTTATGCCAGGGATGCAAGGATTTTTCAATATCCATAAATTAATCAATGTGATACACTACATCAACAAATTGAATAATAAAAACCATATGATCATCTCAATAGATGCAGAAAAAGCTTTTGATAAAATTCAACATCCACTTATGATAAAATATCTCCAGAAAACAGGCATACAGGGAACACACCTCAACACAATAAAGGCCATATATGACAAACCCACGGCTAACATCATACTCAATGGTGAAAAGCTGAAAGTGTTTCCCCTAAGATCAGGAACAAGACAAGGATGACCACTCTCACCACTTTTATTCACCATAGTTTTGGAATTCCTAGCCACAGCAATCAGAAAAGCAAAACAAATAAAAGGAATCCAAATTGGAAAGGAAGAAATAAAACTGTCACTGTTGGCAGATGACATGATACTATACATAGAAAATCCTAAAGATGCCACCAGAAAACTACTAGAGTTCACCATTAATTTGGTAAATTGGCTGGATACAAAATTAATATACAGAAATCTGTTGCATTTCTACACAATAACAACAAACAATCAGAAAGAGAAATTAAGGAAACAATGCCATTTACTATTGCATTAAAAATATTAAAATACCTAGGAATAAGCTTTCCTGAGGAGGCAAAAGATCTCTACTCAGAAAACTATAAGACACTGATGAAAGAAACTGAAGACAACACAAACAGATGGAAAGATATACTGTGTTCTCAGATTGGAAGAATCAATATTGTTAAAATGGCCATACTACCCAAGGCAATCTACAGATTCAAAGCAAACCGTATCAAAATATCAATGGCATTTTTTACAGAACTAGAATAATTTTAAAATTTGTATGGAAACACAGAAGAACTCAGACAGCCAAAAATATCGTGAGAAAGGAGAACAGAGCTGGAGGAATCACACTCCCTGACATCAGACTATACTACAAAGCTACAGTAATCAAAACATTATTGTACTGGCACAAAAACAGACACACAGATCAATGGAACAGGACAGAGAGCCCAGAAATAAGTCCATGCACTTATGGTCAATGAGTCTACAACAAAGGAGGCAAGCATATGCAATGGAGAAAAGATAGTCTCTTCAATAATTGGTGCTGGGAAAACTGGACAGCTACATGTAAAAGAATGAAGTTAAAACACTCTCTAATACCATATACAAAATAAAAATCAAAGTGGATTAAAGACCTAAATGTAAGACTGACTACTATAAAACTCCTATAAGAAAAGACAGGCAGAATACTCTTTGACATAAATCAAAGCAGTATGTTTTTGGGTCTCTCTCCTAAAGGATGTAAAAGCAAAAATAAACAAATGGGACCTAATTAAACTTAAAAGCTTTTGCACAGCAAAGGAAACCATTGACTAAACAAAAAGGCAACCTACTGAATGGGAGAAAATATTTGCAGATGATATGACCAATAATGGATTAATATCCAATATACATAAACAGCTCATACAACTCAACATCAAAAAAACAAACAACCCAATTTTAAAATGGTCAGAAGAAGCGAAGAGACATTTTTCCAAAAAGGACATGCAGATGGCCAACAGGCACATGAAAAGATGTTCAACATCACTAATCATCAGCTAATTGCAAATCAAAACCACAATGATATCACCTCACACCTGTCAGAATGGCTATCATCAAAAAGAACACATATAACAAATGTTGTCCAGGATGTGGAGAAAAGGGAACCCTGGTACTTTTGGTGGGAATGTGAATTGCTGCAGCCACTGTGGAAAACAGTACTGCTGTTTCTCAAAAAAGTAAAAACAGAACTACCATATGACCCAGCAATTCCACTCCTGAGTATATATCAAAAAAAAAAAAAAACCAACCCAAAAAACACTAATTCGAAAAGATACATGCACCCCACTGTTCATAGCAGCATTATTTACAATTGCCAAGATATGGAAACAACCTAAGTGTCCATCAACAGATGAATGGATAAAAAGGATGTACCATACACACAAACACACACACACACACACACACACACACACACACACAAACACACAATGAAATACTACTCAGCCATAAAAAAGAAGGAAATTTTGCTATTTGTAGCAGCATGGATGGACTTGGAGGGCATTATGCTAAGTGAAATAAGTCAGACAGAGAAAGGCAAATACTGTATGATATCACTTATATGTGGAATCTACAAATACAACAAACTAGTGAATATAACAAAAAAGAAGCAGACTCACAGCTGTACAGAACAAACTAGTGCTTATAAGTAGGGGAGACAATATTGGGGTGGGGGAGTGAGAGGTACAAACAAAATAAATTCTTAATATGTAATCGTCAGGTAATAAAAAGGGCAGATATTTTTTTAAATAGGATATTTCTTTGATCTGAAATTTCTCACTCTCTACCTAGTCTCTGAGTTATAGTACCATGTGATTATTGCAATAATAAAAGCAGCAATGTCATAAGAGACTGGGCTCAGGAGTAGAGCCTAGCCTTGGAGAAGAGTAAGAACTTCCTGTAGGAGGTGATAATTAAAATGTTTCTAACAAACAACATGAAGATATGGAGGAAAATACTTGGAGTAGAAGGAAGAGAATAAAAGGAGTAAAGAAAGGATAATATGAGCAAAGACCCAAAGGTGAGAAATAGTACAGGGAACTCAGGGAATTTAAAATTATTCAGGATGATTTGAGAGTTGGGGACTTATCCTGAGAGAATAAAGGATTTTGAAGCAACACAGTAACATGTGAGTTTCTTAAAAAAAAAAAAAAAAAAAAAAACCTCACTGGCTACAATATGATACTTGAATGGAGAGAAGTAATGCCTGAGACAAGGAGACTAGCTAGTTATTTGTTGTATAATCAAAATAGTAGATGATACGTTGAGGACATGCAATTGGGTGTAGAAGAATATGGCCGGATTTGATAAACATTTAGTTGGTAGAATCCCTAGCAGTTGATAGATTTTGGTTATGAGACTAGAGACAGGATGACTTCCAGCACTTTTGTTTTGGCAAATGTTTAGATCATTTCCTTCATTAACACCAGGAGCAGAGTAGAAAGTGGAGAAGTAGAAGTAGGGGGAGAGTGTAGATTATGGGTCAGCTTGTGCTATATGTTTTTGAGACCTGTAGAATAGATTGATGAGAATTGTCTGAGATAAAGTTTTTTTAGTTGTCAGAATACACTAACACAAGTTTGGAGAAATTCATTCATGGAAAATATGTGTAGTAAGGAAAAAAAACTAATTATAAAATCCTCAGTATTTAATAACATGGTAAATAAGAAATATATTCAGTATCTCAGCCAATGAACCTATATCAAACCCCCATCTCTAAAATAATTTTCAAAAGGGTATAAAAATGTAAGCCTCGGGGCTTCCCTGGTGACGCAGTGGTTGACAGTCCGCCTGCCGATGCAGGGGACATGGGTTCGTGCCCCGGTCCGGGAAGATCCCACATGCCGCGGAGCGGCTAGACCCGTGAGCCATGGCCGCTGAGCCTGTGCATCTGGAGCCTGTGCTCTGCAATTGGAGAGGCCACAACAGTGAGAGCCCTGCGTACCGCAAAAAAAAAAAAAAAAGTAAGCCTCTATTATTGAAGTGTCATTGGTAAAAGATATGACGTCATTGGTATAACAATTTAGTTCTAAAAATAAGGAAATCTGTTTAAATTTACTTAAGACAAGAACTAATTTAAGATTACAGTGGCACATGTAGTAAGCAGAATAATATCTCTCCCCTCCCAGAACCTGTGAATATTTTACCTTACATGACAAAAAGGGACTGCAGAATTGATTAATGTTAGGGACCTTGAAATGAGAAGATTTCCCTAGATTACCCAGGTCACCCTGGTTTAATCACATGACTCCTTAAAAGTAGAGAATCTTTCTTGGCTGTGGTCAGCAAAAGCGATGTGATGATGACTAAAGCAGGTTCAAAGGGATGTGACTGTTTCTGGCTTTGAAGATGGAGGAAGGGGACTATGAGGAATGGGAGCTGGAAAAAGCAAGAAAATGGAATTTTTCCTAGAGCCTCCAGAAATGAACACAGCCTAGATAACAGGTTGATTTTAGCCCACCAAGACCCATATCAGACTTCAAACATACAGTACTGTGAGATAATTTGAATTATTTAAGCCACTAAATGTGTGCTAATTTTTTATACCAGCAATAGAAAACTAATATAGTACAGTATAGTCATGATGTTGTACATTAAAGAGTATGTTACACTACAGGTTACAAAACTACTTTTGAACTTTCCCTCCCTTCATCTGTCTTACTGGCAAACTCATTTTCACCAATCAAAATGTGATTCAAGCATAAACCCGCCCTATGAAGTATTTCATGGCTCTTGCAGACAGTACAATTACCTCTTTCTCTATATTACTTTTGTGTTTTGAATATACATCACATTGTACATATTTGGGAATACTATTTGTTTATCTCTACACTTGAGATTAATCCTATGAGTGTAGGTACATTTTAGAAATTGTTTTTAATATCCTAATGGGCCAGAACATTAATTATATAGTATGTGCTTAATAAGTGTTTTTGAATTGAACTACTTATGAATTGGGTTAACATGAACAAACCTCTCAATCTCTTCAAGCTTCCATTTTCTCATCTATAAATAATAAAACTGACATTCGTGGCTGCTCGAGAGATGAAATCAAATAATATATATGAAAGGATTAATGAAAAGGGTAGTAGTATACAAAACTCATTATTTTAAATATATATAACCCTTAGCATCTAAAACTGGAATCAGATATTTATATCAATAAGCTCAGGTGAATTATTACTACCTTGTTTAACAGTACAAAAGAAATAAAATTTTATTTAATAGTGGGACTTTTTTTTTTTTTTTTTTGCGGTACGCGGGCCTCTCACTGTTGTGGCCTCTCCTGTTGTGGGGCACAGGCTCTGGACACGCAGGCTCAGCGGCCATGGCTCACGGGCCCAGCCGCTCCGTGGCATGCGGGACCTTCCCAGACCGGGGCACGAACCCGTGTCCCCTGCATCGGCAGGTGGACTCTCAACCACTGCGCCACCAAGGAAGTCCATAATAGTGGGACTTTTGAAAGCACAATATAAAGGAGAATGTTGAGGACTAATAATGTTTTTCAGCGGTAGGTTTTTCATGCATAGATATCTGGACCAAATAAAAAAAATAATAATAGTGAAAGGCTTTGCTATACAAAGTTAATTTTCTGAAGACAACTTAAAGAGTAAAATATCCCTAATGGTATATAAAGAACCTGTAATAAGAGCAAATGATCTAGTGCAGATAATTGCAACAATCAACGTCAAACAGGGAATATTGGGCTTCCCTGGTGGCGCAGTGGTTGGAAGTCCGCCTGCCGATGCAGGGGACACGGGTTCGTGCCCCGGTCCGGGAGGATCCCACATGCCACAGAGTGGCTGGGCCCGTGAGCCATGGCTGCTTAGCCTGTGCGTCCAGAGCCTGTGCTCTGCAATGGGAGAGGCCACAACAGTGAGAGGCCCACATATCGCCAAAAACAAAATAAAACAAACAAAAAAAAAACAGGGAATATTTTGCTAACTATTAATTTAGACAGCATCGTCAATGTTGATTCATATAACTTGTGTTCCATCCATTGTTCAAGAAATCAGCTGTTCTCTTTTTAAAGTTCTCTTTTCTCCCATTTCCTATCAATGGATGCCAGAATACAGAATTTTCAGGTGCACTGTTGAGAAAAACTTTGTACGGTTGTCCATTTTACATTTTTAGTGAGGACTCTATCAGATTTTTCAAAAGTGCTATAGTCATCCAACTGCTTAGGGTAGATTCATTTTTGGTCTTACTTTCAATCACATATACAAAGCCACTTATCTCAGAATAATCTTCCATTTTCCTCCACTCTACTTTCTTCATAAGGCATATTTTCATTGGTAGTAATGTTTTCATGTTATTGTTATCTCCTGACTATAAAAATGAAATTACATGCCAATGGAGCAAACTTTTCACTCTGCGTGTAAAAGTTAATGGCTTTTAGAACTCCATGCCTTTCAATCAGGTGGTTTTGTAGCTAACATTAAGTTGGCTCCTTGGATTGTTGACTTAGAATGCTGGCTACCCAATGCAATGATGCCAATTCAAGTAGAACACTGAAGTGATAATTACCATTCATCAATAACTACCTATGAAGAAACTATAATTACAAAAGAGAGTTTAATCTTTCTCCAGCTAAATGTACACTTAATAAGAAATATAACATGTTATTGTTTCACAGTGACTATTAGTTTTATGAGATATATTAATGTTTAGAAGCACTGCATAGATGAATATTTTTAAAAATGAAAAAGAAACTACAACAGAACATTTACTAATAATCTTTTAAGAATATAATTTTGGATTTATGGCTTCTGTCTATTCTCAAGTTTTTACTTTATATATCTCTTTCAAAGACCTTAATGACAATTTTCTCTGCTCTCATCAAAGAACTTCATGGAAATTGCATAGTCAATTCTACCATACCTCTCAAAAAAGTTTTAGAACTTGGCCATCAGATCTTGTTGACTCCTCAGAGAACTGAGGAACCGATTTCTTTGTAACCCAAATGGCAAAAAAAAACCCCAGATATTGCATAATTACTGACCTGTTCTAGAAGACAGTAATTGACCAATAGGTATTCAAAGTTAATCAACAGAAATCTGACTAGATGAATACCATTTTAAAGAAATGGACTTAGGAAAAGTAGTGAGACAGTTATTTAGACATTGGGTTAGGTGATTGAAGGGTATCAAGAAGTTCTAGTACGGACTAAAAGGAAAGGAAGGATGTGATAAAACCAATACATGCTTTGTGTTTGCTTAAACTCAGTCTCTCTAATGCACAATGTAAATACAAAAGATGACTACAATTTACATTGGAGTCCTGTTATTCTTGTTTTTGGACAGGATGTTGGTTATTAATATAAGAACAGTCTCAGGAAATTATTTAACTCTTCACATTTCATTTTTAGTATATTTTTACATGTCATTGAATAAAAATATGAAATTATTAAATTAGTTGCCAATTATTTTTAAAAGCTTGTTAAAATAAAGCAAACATACTACAAAATGACATTAAAATTCTTTTTCCCTTATAATTACTTTTGTACTATCAATCAGTGCTCTATAAAACTACTATTTACCTGTATTTTTCATTTCCTTCACTTAAAAATAAAAATTTAATATGATTAATCATAAAAAGGGCTAGGTTTCGGTTGAAATTGGCGACTAGGATAGATGAGGATAGGTCCTGGGGGAAATTACTAGCAATGAAGAAAAGGGAGGAAAGGTAAGAGTTCCAGCAAAAAGGAATGAAAGAGCGAATAGGCCAAATAGAAGACGGTGTGAAAAGCAGAACCAGCGTTGGTCTCATGAAGCATCCTATAGTCAGCTGAATCAATGGTAAATGAAAGTCAGAATGGGATGTGCACTAAGGTTCAAAACCATCAGAGAGAGAGAAAGAGAGGGAGAGAAGACAGAGAGAGAGAGAGAGAGAGAGAGAGAGAGAAACTAGAAGAAACATAAAAAGTAAACCACTAGAAAATCTTATTAAACAATGATTATAAGGTTAGATAACGGTAAAAAAATGGCTTGGGGATTCAGGTGGTTCCCAAAAATTACTATATGGAGCCAAATTCATAGTGTAGCATAAATTATATAGCCTAATTCCCACACAGGAATGGTCTTTGATGTATCCCTTTTTAGTAAAGGGCTCCATCTAAGCATCAGATATTCAACTGTATTTGTCACCTGGATTCTCCCATTCTAGGTTAACAATATCTGAAAGGGACCATTTCCTTCAGACTTTACAGTCAAAGGAAATTTTCATGAGAGTGGTTAAAACTATATTCTGGAAGGAATCATTAGCAGTTTGCCAGACAGTTAATACCCAGTGAGCTAGGGTTCATTAGAACAACAATTCATCACTAGCAATATAATAACATCCTAGAGAAAAATCTGGCAGTTGTTTGACAGAGGAAGCTGCAGGTAGATTTTGGGCACATTAAGGGTAGGGGGAGTATAAATTGAAGGACAAATTTCAGTTGTGTAGCAAACTGTGTAGACTCATACACATAACCCATATATGTAGACATATATATAATCACAAACTGAAAATATATAGTTAAATTCAGGTATTAATTTTAATCTCTACCCAAGATAGGATAACAAAATTATCTCTATCATCATTCTGTTTAAATCACTTTTTCATTACCTTGGTTTTGCATTATTCATGAATCTGCTTCAATGATCCATATGGTTCCAGTTTGTATTCCAATCATCACTTCCTTATTATCTCAGCTTTTATACATAATTTTTAGTGTCTCTGCCATCATTTTGCTCATGTTCACATTTTCTCTTGATCAATTAAATATCTGTAACATTAGCTACTGTTATTCTTAGGTTTCTACTGCACAGATCTAGGCAACACTAGTGTTTTAAAAAATGTGTGTTCTTCAAAAGTGTTCTCTGCAAATGCCACCTACATATATCACAGAAATGGTTGTCCCCTTACCTTTGCAAATCACCCTGTGCTTTCTTTGAAATAATAGGGATGGATCTGTAGATTACACCATTGTTCAGCAAATAAAGAACAACTGAATACAATTCACAAAAATGAAAAATAAAAAACTTCTTCTCTACTGTGCAGTCATCATTAATTTTCTGTTATTGGCTGTTTTACACTATAATGCCTTCCCACACCTGTACTAAAGAAGGCAGCTTTACCTAAGAGTTATGAATATGGACTACTGGAATCAACAAACGCTGATTGTGAATTATGGCTTTGCCACTTACTAGCTGTGTGACCCTAGGTAGATTATCAAATTATGAAGTCTCATTAAAGTCACGTGTAAAAGGAGATAATAATTCCCATTACTAAATAATTTGTGATGGAAATTTTATGAAAAACCATATGTAACGGTCTTAGCACTGGGGTTGGTATATACTAAGTCTTCAAGAAATGATGGCATTTGTTAATTTTTTGTTCTCAGTGTAGATAATTTACACCCATTATGTAAGGACTATATAAACAAGGAAAGTTACTAGCAATTTACAAAATTAGTTAAGTAGCATCATATAACCACTGCTCTATAACCAAATACAAACTTCAAGTAAAGTAAGACCCCTACTGACATACATTTACATAAAATCTGAATTGAACCCTAATGAAGCAGGTATAATAAAATAATAAGCCACAGGTACCTAGAGGAATACTAATCACTACAGATATGTTAAGTGTGCTAGAGAAAACTTTGGCCTTTATCTAGGATGACAGCAGGTGTGTTTTTAGCCATGACAAGGCAAGAATAACTTGAGTGCTGTAGCTTACAGAGGTCAGCCATATGATCTCCATGAACTGTAGGTTATTGGTTTTAGGCATTCTTTAGGAATTCATAGAAAGAAAGAAAACTTAGCAAGCTCCTACAGTCACTTTCCAGAAGAAAGTAATAGGTTCTACCACAAAATACGGGCTGGTATGCTTCTACAGGCAAAAGCCGTCAAGTTGGCTTTTCCTGCCCAGTGCCCTACAGTTACACAGAATTAATGTTAGCGTGGATATTCTTTATTATTAGAATAGTTCACTCATCCCATACAGGATAGCCTTTCACTCTGCAATAGACTCCTACATCTTGAGAGATCTCAAGATATGCAGACAGATAAATGTATTTTCATAAATGAAATTGTTCTTTTGCAATCACAGATATATCCATTTCTTTTGAGTTTTCCACTAAATTTCCAAATCAAAAATGAAGTCATTAAAAGAAGTTTCTGGGGCTTCCCTGGTGGCACAGTGGTTGAGAGTCCGCCTGCCGATGCCGGGGACACGGGTTCGTGCCCCAGTCTGCGAAGATCCCACATGCCGCGGAGTGGCTGGGCCCATAAGCCATGGCCGCTGAGCCTGTGTGTCTGGAGCCTATGCTCCACAACGGGAGAGGCCACAACAGTGAGAGGCCCACGTATCGGGAAAAAAAAAAAAAAAAAAAAGAACTTTCTGAAAAACAGCTGTTAAAATTGATGGGATAAAAAATATAAAGCTTTAAAAGTGACAATTTATTATAATTTTGTTATGATATTAAGAAAGTAATTTAAAGAGATAGAAGACTTTGTCACATTCCATATGGTGATACAAGGAAATAAATATTACACACACACACACACACACACACACACAATGTATACTACAGATACCTATACTATATCTATAGTATGCTATGGATATTCTATATCCATAGTGTATGCAGGTATATGTGTGGGGGAGATTATGTCTATGTGTATTTGAAGTATTAAAAATCTGAGAATTTTAATTGTGTCACTCAAAAAATTTTAAGTTCCCTGAAGGTTAGATAAAGTTTAGAAGGGGTGCAGAAAGAAGTAAGATTATTACCTATTTTTTCTTTCACTGTGACCTCAATCCATTGTCTGAGATTAGGATAAACTTTCAGGTGCAATGATGTAAGTACACATCAAGTAAATACATTATGATTACACTTTATTTCTCACCATCCCTAGAGATGGTCCATAAAACTCTTAGGATAAGACAAATTGAAAACTATTGGTAATCAACTTAGGTTCCAGAAATACTGCAATGTTATTATCTAGTTTCATTAATTTGTTCATTTATTTTTAAAACTTTCAATGAATGATATTATGTTATAGAATTTATGCTAGGTCAAATCTAGAAGTAGATAAATAACACAAAAGACCTCCATCAAATACATTTTAGTCTTCTAAGAAAACAAAAGTAAATTGTGTCAGCACAGGCTGTGACAAGTGACATAATAAAAGCATGCAGATACCGAGGGGAGTCAGAGAAACGGCTTCTTCCCCAGACTGGGCATCAGGAAATGTTTACAAGCTGAGTTGAAGAATGAGTAAGAATAAGTGCTGTGGAGAAATGGGGAAGGGCTCTCCAAGCAGAGGAAAAAGCAAGTGGGATGTTGGAGAAAGCACTAGGCATTTGAGAAACAGCAAATAGTTCAATATGGTAGAAAGAGTGCATGTGGGAACTCCGTGAGAAATAAGACTATGGAAATAGGAGGAATGTTCTTGCATATTGAATGAGCTACTCATCCTAGGATGAGCAAGAGCAGAGTTCTCCACACATTAAGAAGCATTTTACGTGAGGGAGCATAAATCAGTATTTATGAGTATAGACTCCAGAATCAAACTGCCTTGTTTGAAATCTTGGCTCTACCACTTACTAGTTGAGGGGGCTTGAGCAAAAATTTAACTCATCCATGTCTCACAAAATCATCTATAAGATGAGGACAAAAACATTACCTACCTCATAGACAAAAACAGCTCCTACCTCATGATTTAAGATACAAAAAGTTAGTAGTTGTGAAGCATTTAAAGGATTTTCTGACATAATAAACTGCTTGCTATTTTTATAAAGAGAACAAGGTTCAGAGGAGACAGGCCTTTTTAATCCAACTTGTCATGACAACCAGTTTCACAGGGTCAGAATAGGTAGTGGGGCCTTCTTGACATATTGGTAAGAAAACTGAGGAGGACTCTGCTCAGAGGAAAAGATCAGTTAGGTGTTTACTCTTTAATGGAAATGAGTACATAATGTTTATGCCTTTGAAAAGAAAATGATATGGAGAAAATGTAAAGAAAAATAAGAAATCTAAGCCACAGGATAGAAGAGGACACAGGAAAGAGCGAACAAAAATCATGACTGAGCCATTCTTGTCTTCCCCCAAGTCTATTCCTAGTCCTCTGCCTGTGAATGCAGTCTCACTCTGTCCTGTACCTGCATTAGGCATAGAGTAGTAGAACCTTTTAAAAGGCTTCCCCAAACCCCAGAAGAACTGTTCCCTGAGAGGGTTAATAATGCCAGCTCTGGATTTACTGTGAGCTGGGATTGGGCAATGCAATACAAGCACTTCATGGTAAAGGGTTAAATCTTTATTTCAAAAGTTAAGAATATAGAATATTTGTTGCCACCATTAATTAGAGATGCTAAGATAGAAATATTTATATATTTGCATACACACACACAGGCTGTAATACCACAATTCAATTCTGGCACTAACTATCCAAAATTAGAGTAGATTCCACAGGTTAAAAGTATAGTCCGCAACAAGACTGCTCTCATTTCAGATGCCTGTTGTGAATTCAGGAGTCCTCAGGCCTCTGATACTTATGACTAACTTGCCACATATTTAGGGGTTCCCACAATTTCTTCAGGTTTGATAATTCACTAGAATGACTCACAGAACTCAGTAAAGTGCTATACTTAGAATTAGACTTTTATTATAAAAGATACAAATCAGAACAAGTCAAAGAAGACAAATATATGGAGAGGTCTGAGAAAGCCCTGAGGGTCGGGCTTCCCTGGTGGTGCAGTGGTTGAGAGTCCGCCTGCCGATGCAGGGGACACGGGTTCGTGCCCCGGTCCGGGAAGATCCCACATGCCGCGGAGCAGCTGGGCCCGTGAGCCATGGCCGCTGAGCCTGCACGTCCGGAGCCTGTGCTCCGCAGCAGGAGAGGCCGCAACAGTGAGAGGCCCACGTACCACACACACACACACAAAAAAGTCCTGAGGGTCCTCTCATGTGGAATCAAGACATGTCACCCTCTTAACACATCGATACCACCTCTCAACACCAACCAAGGAGCTCACCTAAGCCTCAATGTCCAGAGATTTTATTACTTTCATTATGCAGGCACCAGTGATTAAATAATTGGCCACATGACTGATCTCAACTTCAGCCCCTATCTTCTTCCCAGAGGTTGGGCTGACAGCATGTGGTTCAAAGCCCCAGTCCTCTGGTCACATGATTGGTCTTTCTGGCATGGCCTGCCCCCATCTGCATCAACTTGGAAACTTAGCAGCATAGGCTATCTAAGATTCCATTATGAAACATCCCATATGTATAAAATCAGTAGTCAGCTCAGGGGCCCATCATGAACAACAAATATACTCTTATCACTCAGGAAATTCTAAGGGTTTAGAAGCTCTATCCCAGGAATCTGGTACAAAGACCAGACAAATTCTTTACTTCACAATACACACATACATATGTGGATATACAAATACTCATGTGCATATAGACATATTTATATAAATGGCAAGCAGCTAAGTACTTGATATGCTATATATACTGTTACAGATACTGAGAGAAAAACAAACAGTCCCTGCACTTAAGGAACTTACGGTTTGATTACTGAGCTGGGGGGAGGGTAGCATAGTGCCAGTATCTAGTAATGTTAGGTTACAGAAGGAAAAGGCAAGCATCAAGGGCTGTGTGCCACACAGCAGGTGCTCACTAATACAAACATTTGCCTGGAGGTCTTGTCATTCTCACTCTTACTCTAGCATAACCACAGGCACAAAGGAGACTGAGGACAGAATTTCACTCTCCCAGTAGGCTTACTCTCTTTAACTTAGCTTCTCTTTATAAGACCAGGAAAATTATAACCCTTTGAAACATTAAAATTTTGATTCACTTGGAAGCTTTTATTAAGATATAATTAATAGGAGGAACTTTACTAGACATTTGGAATGAATTGAACCATTGTCTAATTATCATACTAAGAAAATCCATTTAAAAAAAGGCTTGGGTGTCCAAATCACTTAGGAAACTTAAAAACACCATTTTAAGTGAATTGTTGTGGTGTTTGTATATTGAAGCTCTCCCAAAGATGTATAAACAGGAAACTACAAGACTAAAATGAATACTTTAAAACCATTAGCGCACTGAGTTCCTTGTTAATTGTGCAATTTTATATATAGTAAAAATTTCAAAAAGCTTAAGTTTTTCATGAGATAAGCCCTTTTGAATTTGAAATTCTATTTTATTGCACTGTGCTTTTAATTTATTGGTACTATTTTAATATATCCATTTAACTTTCAACATTTTTTGCAAATGCCTTGTATTTTTAACTCCCCAAGAATCTCTAAAACAAATGATAGTGCATAGGCAAGGCACTGCAGCTCCACTTGTCTAACCACAGATGAAAAAAGGCATTAAGAGGAGAAAATAGGGCTTCCCTGGTGGCGCAGTGGTTGAGAGTCCGCCTGCCGATGCAGGGGACACGGGTTCGTGCCCCGGTCCGGGAAGATCCCACATGCCGCGGAGCGGCTGGGCCCGTGAGCCATGGCTGCTGGGCCTGCGCGTCCGGAGTCTGTGCTCCGCAACGGGAGAGGCCACAACAATGAGAGGCCCACGTACCACCAAAAAAAAAAAAAAAAAAAAAAAAAAAAAAAAAAAGAGGAGAAAATAATCATTAAAGGATCTTTTACAGTTGGCTGAGGGATTGTTATGATTGGGATGGGAGGGACATTAACTTGCACATTACTCAAAGCAAAGTATAATAATATACTTTACAAGTTAAAGAGGCTTTGCATTCTACCAAGATCATTTTCAACAATATAGAAGAAATAGCTGAGCAGTTTCATAGTCTCTTTTTATCTAAGTGTATTGGATTTAAGCATAATTGATCCCTAATAGGTTTTAGGAGTTGGGTACAAATGCCCACCATGAATGTAGAATCTATTCAAATATGCCAGGTCTTTAATTGCACACTTCTACTCCAAAGACCTGTTTGGTCCTTAGACCAGAAATCCTTTTCAAACAGAGATGCCTGCTTGATACTATGGCAAAAGTTCAGCACAGTTCCAGTCTTTGATAACAATCACAACATAACCTCATTGAGGGGCACTGAACAAATATTAGGTTAGAAGCCAGGAGGCTTATTGTTAAACTCCTCGTTGGATCTTTTGCTCCAGGTTCTCTGATGCCACACACAGAAAGGGAATATGATCACAATTAGTGGTCTTCAGCACATAATCCTTTCAAACATAATTGGAATAATTCAAACATCACAAATCCTTATTTTCTGGTTCAAGACTATCTAGAGTTTCTCAAATGTGATTGCGCATGCCCTGTACAGTGCTTTTTTTCACTGATGTCACCCAAATATCGTGCTCCTTTACTTAGGAAATCAAAGTTCAAAGAGATAAAGAAACTTGTTCACCATCATTGTTCTAGTAATGAGTAAAGGTGGGAATTTAACTCACAGCTTCTGACACCAAAGCCATTGTTCTTTCTCCTACATGAAGTTTCCATCCTAACTAATGCACAAAATTATACTTTATCTAAGCTTAATCTACTTTACAACCAGTAGACAAATGGGATCATCTTCCTCTATCTCTAAAGGTTGGTTCTATTCTGATTCTGTTGTGGTTGAAAGGTTTTATTACAGCTGTCCTATGAGTTTGCCCTGGTCTGAAACAATTCAAGCAATCAGCTGCATGTTCAGGTAATGAGTAAAGTTTAAAGGGGTGCCTATTATATGCAAATCTTCGTTCCAGTCTCAGTGAGAGGAAGACATACACATATATATACACATATACACACACACACACATATATGTATAAACAGAATCATCAATCATATACTTATACACAGTTATATACACAAGGATTCAACCATGGCATTGTAGTAGCATAGAACTGGAAGCACTTCACTCATCTTCTATGCACTACCAGCCTTCCCCAATCCATCCTACAAGTTGTTGCAAGTTCAACTTCTGAAAGCCTAGCTCTAGTAACTTTTAAGCTCAAAAGCTGTCATCTTTTACTTTATTTCCTTTGCTTCTCCTCCCTAACTAAATAATTGTAAAATTCCTCATTTACCATCTAATGGGCAGTGTCTTGGGCCTTAGTTAGTTAGTTAGTTAGTTAGTTTTAAGCCTGTAGAAAGGGTGATAGTATTCCAACAATGTTTTGGATGGCCCCTCCCCTATGACTCAGTTTTTTACCAAGTATCACTCTATTGTTCAGGCAATTTAGAACCTATCAGGAAAGGTTAAAATATAACTTATGTTATAATCAGGAGCTTTTTTTCTTATGCCTTCTCAGATTTACTGCTCAAGGTGAATTAACAGATGAGAAAAATATTTCCAATTATGGTGATTTTTCATGGGAGTTGTGGAGTGGAGAAAAAACTGGAATAGGCACTTCCCTCCTTTAAACCTGGATTCTTAATGTCAATCATGCATCCTTACTCATAGCCCATCAGACATGTCTTCATTTGTCTGAATCACAGCTGTGAATAGGGTTAAGTTTCTATCCATAGTGATTCTGGGACTCATAAAAATCAGGGAATGTAGACAGATCAATATATCAGGATTAATATGCTTACAGCAGAGGAAAATGGTTCCATTGTCCTTATATAGGAAAAGAAGCCTGACTTTAAACTACCAAAGTAGCACCTTTCTGTACCAAAATAAACTCTTGGAAATAGGCAAGTCAAACATAGTAACTAGAGACTCAGAGGAGTAGAGAAGAAAAGGGAAATGTGACCTAACTTCACATGCCTGCATAGGCTGCACAGCCAAACCAAAGGATAGCAACCTGCTACTATAACACTTATATTAGCATCACCCCTTAGATTTTACAGAGTATTTTATATATATTATCTCAATCTGAATTTCTATTGCATTTTGATAGCACTGTGATATCAGAGATGTTCATATCCCAGCTTCTAGAGCCTGTGAATATTTTGGTTTACATAGCAAAGGGCGATTTTGATTGCAGATGAACTTAAGGGAGATTTCTTTGGATTATCCAGCTGGGTCCAGTGTAATTCCAAGGGTCCTTAAAAGCAGCAGAAGAAAGTAATGCATAATTGATTCACTTTGCTGTACACCTGAAACTAATACAACATTGTAAATCAACTATACTCTAATAAAAATTTTTTAAAAAGAAGAAGAAGAAAGTCAGAGGGAGACACAACTACAGAACATTGCATCTGTAGAGATGCAGTGTTAATGGCTTTGAAGATGGAAAAGGGGGACCACAAGCAAAGGAATGTGGATAGCCTCTAGAAGTTATATAAGAAAAGGAAACAGATTATCCTCTATAGCCTCCATAACGGAACAGAGCCCTGACAATGCCTTATCTTAGCTTAGGGAAACCCATGCCAAACTTCTGAATTACAGACTGTAAAATAATAAATGCATGTTGTTTTGAGACAGTACATATACGGCCATTTGTTCAACACCCTTGAAAATTTTTTTATGTACATACCCCTATTTTAACATCTGTATTCATATCATCTCCCTTCTACTGCTTATGTATTCCTTGTGGGTAGGGCTGCCTTACTCATTTTGGCATATTTCAACCTAGAACACTTAACATAGTATTTAATAAAGAAGAATATAACTTATATAACCTCTTGCTTTTAGTCTGTGGTTAATACTTTACTTTGTGAGCCAAACTTTCAGATTTTTGTTATCATACACTGGTGTTTACATATCAGCTCCCACTTCTGTGAGTTTTGAGATGACCAAGCCCACATTTCATTCATCCATGCCTGGCCATATAAAAGAAACTTAAAATATATTTAATAAGGAAGGAAGAAAGGAAAGGAAAAGGAAGAAGGAAGGAAGGGTGCAAGCTATGAAATTAAGGCATGACCAGAGACATGACAGTAAATATTTAAGAAAGTTTAAGTTTACAGCTTCACATATTAACAATGCCTACCTAGTCCAGAGTAGGTGTTATTTACATATTTGCTTAATGACTGTCTAAACTTGCTTAAAGTTTTGTTAAACGAATGTATATCAAATTCTCTTAAGTTTATTTGATTAGCACATTCAGGAATACTGCATATTCTATTATTGAACTTTTAACTTTTTACAAGTGGATAACAGATCGGCCAAAGGTTCCTAAGTAACATGTATAATCAGGCAATAGAATGACAATATTAGGAAAACTGGAAACATTTTACATCTTCTTATAAGGACAATTTGCACTTCACCTTTATTTAAAAATAGAGACTTGCAATCTTCTGTTGAAAGTCGGAAAAAATCACCTAGGAATTGTCAAGTTTAGCATGAAAATTCCAATATAATGTGAATCATTTGATGCCCCAAGATTGCCTGACAAATTATTTCCTTAAAACTTGAGAACTTTTAATATTATCAGCAATGACCATGTGAGACCACTTTTAGCCTTGATACCTGAACGAACTCCTGCCTCTTAACGCTAACACAGATCCTGATAAAATATTTCATATTCAGATATCCTACTTTATAGGAGATTACTGCACCAAATTGTCCCATTGCTTTTATTTTCCTATTAGTTTCACTTCTCCTTGGGTGGTTTTGTTTTGTTTAGCATGCAAACTGATTTGTTCCTTTGAGTTGCTGACGTGTTTTAACCAGATTTATAACCAAGTTTAAACTGATCAGAGATTTTTATAAAACAGAACTGTTTATCCACTAGCTACAACTATATTTTCCTTTCTTCATGATTAAAACTTTGACAGCCATATGCTCATTCTTGTCTAAGTCATATCCTCTTGGGTTTTGGCCTTAGTCTTTCCTGCTGTTGGCAAACCAAAGGGAATGCTTGCAATATGTAGGTCTGCCCTCTATTGAAACCTATAAACCAAAGGGGACACTCACTTTTAAAGGTGGATTTCATTTTAAATTACCTTTCCAAAGTAGTTAATTCTCCAGGCTCGCTCTCAGATTGATCTGCCAATCCAGCCACTTTGTCAGAATTAACATGGCTTCTCGAATTTGAGAACTGCAGATGGTGAAGGCATATAAACTTAGCGGTAGGAAAACAAGCTTCTATAAGGATTCCTAAGCAGCATAAATTATGAATGTATTCCTCACTTATCTTTTAATTGCAGGCACAACATGCAACTTAAATGATTTACTGAAGGAAATCTACCCCTAGATATACTTGCCCTAGTCCATTCAAGAGGTTCTGAACAGTAAGAGAGAGAACCTATTTCTGTCTAAGTAGGTCACAGATCTGAATACTATTAATGAGTTGAACATAAAGTATTTTCTATTAATAATTTATTTTATCACTGTGGTTCCTTCAGTCTTTCTATACCTCTGTTCTAGTTTCCATTTTACTACAGTATTTACAGTACTCACAAGCAAAGTTATGCCTTACTCCTTTTGTTTTTTGACTCATAGTTTTCTAATTTTGTTGTCTCTTATTCAAGCAAAAATGAGCAACTGACCCTGAAATTTTTTAAATATTACCTTTCCACATGAAAATGGGAAAAAAGAATGTTCTCTTCAATTAGGTTTGGCATGCTGATTTCTCTTCCTTGAATTTTAACTCTCATTTTATTAGCCAAACAAAATGTTTGCCCTCTCTTATCAGTTTTTTAAAAAGCATAGCACTGAGGTGTGGCCAAGGTGGTGGAATTGGAAGACTCTGAGCTCACCTCCTTCCACCAGCACACCAAAATTACAACTACTTACAGAGAAACTATCTTTGCGAATGACCTGAAGACTAGCAGAAAAGATTTTCCACACCTAAGAAGTAAAGAAGGAACCACAACAAAACTGACAGGAGGGGTGGAGATGCAGTATAGTCAAAACCCACACTCCTGAGTAGGTGACCCACAAATAGGAGGAATAACACAATTATAGAGGGCCTCTCCAAGGCATGAGAGGTCTGAGCTCCACATCAAGCTCTCCAGCCCGGGGGTCCTGAACCAGGAAGACAAGCTCCCAAAACGTCTGGCTTTGAAAACTAGCAGGGCTTAGATTTGGGAGAATCAGTGAGCTATGGGAATCAGAGGCTTCATTCTTAAAGGGCAGGCACAAAATCTCACATACTCTGAGTCCCAGCACAGTGGATGTAGTTTTAAGGAAGCCTGGGTCAAACCCACTTGCTGATACTGCAGAGCTTTCTAGAGAGGCAGGAGGAAACTGGGACTCTCTCTGGGGACAGACACTAGCAACAGCCATTTTAGGGAGCTCACACTATCCGAAGGACACTAGTGCTGGCAAATGCAAAGTACCATTTTAAAGTCCTCCCTTTAGCCTATTAGCACTAGGGGCTTACCCATCCACCAGTGGGCCCATAGCAGCCCCACACACCCCAGGCCACACAGAAAACTGCAAGGGAAGCCTATCTCACCCTCCAGTGGGCCCGCAGCCACCACAAGAGGCAGTTCCTCACAGCCAACCAGGCCAGGGCCAACCAGCCCTGCCCACCAGGACACCTACACTGTTCAGCCCCACTGTAGCAGAAGGGCTCATGCAGCTCACATAGGGGTCACGCTACAGGCCTGGTAACCATAGGGGAGCATGCTGCTGGGTCCCATAGGACGTCTCCTACTTAAGGCCACCTCCAAGATTGAGAGACAAAATCAACCAACCTAAGACATATAAATTAATACAGACAATTAGGCAAAATGAGAAGACAGAGGGATATGTTCCAAACAAAGGAACGAGACAAAACTTCACAAAAAGAACTAAATGAAGTAAATATAAGCAAGCTATTTGATACAGATTTCAAGATAATGATCATACAAATGCTCACCAAACTTGAGAGAAGAATGGATGAACATAGTCAGAATTTCAACAAAAGGTTATAAAACATAAAGAAGAACCAAACAGGGCTGAAGGATACAAAACTGGAATAAAAAATATACTAGAGGGAATCAACAGTAGATTAGATGATACAGAGAAACAGATCAGCAAACTGGAAGAAAAAGTAGTAGAAATTACCCAAGATGAACAGAAAAATGAAAATCAATTTATTTATTTATTTATTTATTTATTTTTTGCGGTACACGGGCCTCTCACTGTTGTGGCCTCTCCCATTGCGGAGCACAGGCTCCGGACGCGCAGGCTCAGTGGCCATGGGTCACGGGCCCAGCCGCTCCGTGGCATGTGGGATCCTCCCGGACCGGGGCACGAAGCCGCGTCCCCTGCATTGGCAGACGGACTCTCAACCACTGCACCACCAGGGAAGTCCGAAAATCAATTTTTAAAATGAGAAGAGTTTGAGACTTTTGGGACAACTTCAAGCATACCAACATTTGCCTTACAGGGATCCCAGAAGGAAAAGAGAGAGAGAAAGGGACAGAGAACTTATTTAAAGAAAAAATAGCTGAAAACTTCCCTAATGGGAAAAGAAACTGACATCCAGGTCCAGGAATCACAGAGAGTCCCAAGCAAGATGAACCCAAAGAGGTACACACCAAAACACATTATAATCAAAACAGCAAAAATTAAAGAGAAAATCTTTAAAGCAGCAAGAGAAAACACCTAGGTAGGTAGAAGGAAAATCCCATAAGAATGCCAGCTGCTATTTCAGCAGAAACTCTGTAGGCCAGGAGGGAGTGGCATGATATATACTCAGAGTGATGAAAGGAAAAAAACCTACAACCAAGAATACTCAACCTGGCAAGGTAATCATTCACATTTGAAGGAGAGATAAAGAGTTCTACAGACAAGAAAAACTAAGAGTTCTCCACCACCAGACCAGCTTTACAAAAAATGTTAAAGGGACTTCTCTAAAAAGAAAAGAAAAGGCACAAGTAGAAATATAAAAATTATGAAAGGAAAAAAATCTCATGGCAAAGGCAAACATATAATAAAGGCAAGTGGATCAACCCCTTATAAAGGAAGGTTAAAAGACAAAAGTAGTAAATCATGTATATTCACAAAAAGTAATTAAGGGATACACAAAATAAGATGTAAAATATGACATCAAAAACATTAAACGTGTGGGAGAAGAGAGTAAAAATGTGTGGTTGTAAGAAAGCATTTGAACTTAAGAGATCATCAACTTAAAATAATCATAAATGTATGATATCATATAAACACACTTAAAATAATCATATATGTTTTAGTTGTCATAAACAAACCTCATGGTAACCACAAACCAAAAGCCTATGACAGATACACACAAAAAAATAGAAAGGAATACAAACATAACATTAAAGATAGTCATCAAATCACAAGTGAAGAGAGCAAAAGAAGAAGAATGGAACAAAAAATAACTACAAAAACAACCAGAAAACAACTAACAAAATGGCAATAAATATATATCTATCAATAATTACTTCAAATGTAAATGGACTAAGTGTTCCAATCAAAAGACACAGAGTGGCTGAATGAGCAAAAAACAAGACCCATATATATGCTGCCTACAAGAAACTCACTTCAGCTCTAAAGACTCATAGATTGAAAGTGAAGGGGTAAGAAAAGTTATCCCATGCAAACTGAAACCAAAAAATGCTGTAGTAGCAATACTTATACTAGACAAAATTGATTTTAAAACAAGACTGCAACAAGAAAAGAAGGACATTACATAATGATAAAAGAATCAATCCAACAAGAAGATATAATAATTGTAAATAAATATACACCAAACACAGGAGCACCTATTACATAAAGCAAGTATTAACAAGCATAAGGGGAGAAATTGACAGTAACACAATAGCAGTAGGGACATTAACACCCCTCTTACATCAATGGGCATCATCTAGACAGAAAATCAGTAGGTAAACATTGGCCTTAAATGATACATTAGACCAGACGGAATTAACAGATCTACGTAAAACATTTCATCCCCAAACAGCAGAATACACATTCTTTTCAAGTGCACATGGAACATTCTCCAGGATAGACCACATGCTGCTAGGCCACCAAACGAATCTCAGTAAATTTAAGACTGAAATCACATCAAGCATCTTTCAGGACCACAATGGTATGAGACTAGAAATCAACTTCAGAAAAAACTGCAAAAACCACAAACACATGGAGGCTAAACAATATGCTACTAAGCAACCAGTGCATCATTGAAGAAATACAAGAGGAAATAAAAAATACCTGTAGACAAATGAAAATGGAAACATAACAATCCAAAATCAATGGGACACAGCAAAAGCATTCTAAGAAGGAAGTTTAAAACTAGCAGTGCAATCCTGCCTCATAAAACAAGAAAAATCTCAAAGGAACAATCTAATACTATGTCTAAAGGAAGAAGAAAAAGAACACAAAAAACCCAAAGTTCATAGAAGGAAAGAAATAATGAGGATCAGAGCAGAAATAAATGACACAGAGAATTAAAAAAGCAATTAAAAAAAGATAAGTGAAACTATGAGCTAGCTCTTTAAAAAGATGAAGTTGATAAACCTTTAGCCAGACTCATCTAGAAAAGGAGAGTGGGCCCCAATAAATAAAATCACAAGTGAAAGACAAATTACAACCAACACCACAGAAATACAGAAGATCATAAGAGATTATTACAAACAATTATACACCAATAAAATGGACAACCTAAAAGAAATGGACAGGGCTTCCCTGGTGGCGCAGTGGTTGAGAGTCCGCCTGCCGGTGCAGGGGACATAGGTTCGTGCCCCGGTCCGGGAAGATCCCGTATGCCGAGAGCGGCTGGGCCCGTGAGCCATGGCCGCTGAGCTTGCGCGTCTGGAGCCTGTGCTCCGCAATGGGAGAGGCCACAACAGTAAGAGGCCCGCGTACTGCTAAAAAAAAAAAAAAAAAAAAAAAAAAAGACAATCTTTCCTAGAAAGGCATAACCTCCCAAGACTGAATCAGGAATAAATAGAAAATGTGAATATAACAATTATCAGTAATGAAACTGAATCAGCAATTAAAACAAACAAACAAGCTCCCAAGAAACAGAAGTCTAGGACCAGGTGGCTTGACAGGTGAATTCTGCCAAGCACGTAGAGAAGAGTTAACACGTATACTTCTCAAACTATTTCAAAAAATCACAGAGGAAGGAACATTTCTGAACTCACTCTAAGAGGTCAGCATCACCCTAATATCAAAACCAAAGACATCACAAAAAAGAAAATTACAGACCAGTATCACTGATGAATATAGATGTCTCCTGTGGTTTAGCTATATCAAGTTACTTAAACATTTACAAGACAGCCATGCTTTTTCATATCTCTTCTTCCTTTACATGCCATCCCCTCTGGGAGGAATACTGACTGCATCAGTTATATCTATCTCTGTGTAACAAACTACCACAAACTCAGAGACTTAAAAAACAACATACATTTATTATCTCACAGTTTCTGTGGATTAGGAGTCCTGACATGACTTTATTGGGTCCTCTGTTTAGGGTCTTACAAGGTGCAAATAAGGTATCAGCTGTTGCATGGTCTCATTTGGAAGTCTGAGTAAGAATTTGCTTCCAAGTTCACCGACTGTTGGTTCAGGTCAGGCCACTGAACTGTTACCTGGACAATACCAGTGCAGTTTAAATGGCTTATTTGTGTGAAGAGACAAGCCCCACTCAGTCATCTCTTCTCTATCCCTTCTCCCTCTAAACTCCAAGATTGTGTATAACAAACCAGACACATAACCTTCTCTCAATGCTGCTTCTTCCTAAGATGTTAAAGATAAATCTCAGAGGTGCCTGGTAGAAGGTAAGCAAAGAGAAACTTTGGACTCCTGGACTCTCAGGCAATGAGCCCCAACTCTCTCCAAATTTGCCTGAGCATACACAGAGGAGAGCCTAGCCTTAGGCTCACAAAGCCTATATTACCAGACAGAGTAGCTATAACATCAGAATAAAATGAACATCCAGGGAAGATAATTAGGTACATAAGGGTTGCAAGGACCATGAAAGAAAAACACAAACTGAATAAACCATATGAACATTGGAATGAATGGATCAATAATTTAAAATAAGTGTCATCCGTTAGGAGATGAGTGAAGATATTAACAATATAAGCAAGAACAAGAAATCTTATTTTAAAACTGATAGAAATCATGACTATAAAAGCAGGTAAAAGAGGATAATACAATTTAATAATAAATATGTGAACTGGGAAAAGATTATATTGAAAATACAAAAGAAAGGAAAATGTAGATAAAAATAAAAAGAGGGAAGCTATAAAATAAAAACTAAAATATATGGAAAATAGAACTAAAAATGGCAAGTATTTTGAAGTTTTTCTTTTTTTTGACATAGAAATGCCCATATTGAGAACACTCTTGCTTAAAAAAGCCTCAGATAAAAGAATGATGTTGTAAAGTTTTTATTATCCCCAAAATAACAATAATCATAAAAGTAAAAATCAAAGAACAGTGGAATAGGTGGTCATCTCATGTGCCTTCCTAATACCTTATACAAACCTCTATCACAGGACTTTCCATTCTTTTTCAATATAATCTGTTCATGTACATGTCTCCTCTGGTAGTCAATAATATCTCTCAGAAGAACAAGTGTAGGTGTATTTTACCTTTGCCTTCCAAAGTTTACCCAAAGGTATTATAATCTATCACAAACCTTGGCATTTAATGGGCAATCTCTATATACTGGTTAAATGGAGCTGAACTGGTTTTTGTTTACCTCTCTCAATTCTACTGCTCTTTTACTTTATCTCTATGGCCTTCTGGTTTTCATACCTCAAAACCTAGTTGACTTCAACTAGCTATTTTGCTGTCTGTCTAGCTGTTTGCCCTGCAATTGGTCCTAAAGCTTCCCCGTTCTCTTACCAGTCCACCTGATCTTCCAACCTATTACAATGCCTGATGATGACAAATAGATGCATGGCAGACACACAACCCAGACTTGTCACCCAGTTTTCATGTGCCCATGTGCTGGCACTGACATTTAGAAAAGTGTTAATTAGGAGACTGGATAGAGAGAAGAATGAAAGGAATGAGAGAATGAAAAACTCTATCAGACGCACTATACAAAGTATTGGAGGAAAACATGCTGCCAGATAGCCTTAGGAATAAAGCAGCTTCTTCCTTATGTAGACCGATCCACAAAACAGAACATACAGGCACATCCTGGAGAAAGTATATGGGGGGACAAATTGGAAGAAAGTCAACCTATTCTTTAAAATTTTCAATAATTTCCCTTGCTGTTGATTAGGAGATAGATGTAGAATTATCTCTGTAGTTAACTTTGTATTTGAAATTCTCACATTGCTACCATCTTTCTAGGCCAATTAAGCATACCTTTATCATGCCTCCTGGTGGGGTTACTCAGTATGTGCTAAATGGTTTAATTAAAATCTGTCCTATTTCCCTAATGCCCATTTGGAGGAACACCTTTCTCAAAATAGCAATTAAATATATAACAATCCATTTCTTGGGAAGAAAAAAGAATCACCATTGTCCCCTAAAGATAAACAAGCAGACTTTCAATTATCTCATTTTATATCCTACTTTACAAATATATAATGGCATGTTTCTTTACCTTTCTAACTATATTGGCCAAAGTAATCCCCCAAGTTGGGAATTTTGATGTCTTATAATAGAAAGCGTCCTGCTACTATCATTAGAGTGGATGGGGAAATATGCAATGGCAGACATAGTGATGTTGTCAATGGGAAAGATGTATGGTATGGAAGAGACAGATTAGGTTTTATAGATGAGCCTTCACTAAATCTCACATTGGGTAAGCAGTCTGTCAACCTCTTTATAAATAGCATTGCAAATCCTTATAAAGTTTAATATTATTATTCCCCTTTTATAAATGATAATAATGTGGCTTGGGGAGCTTTAGTGGTTTCCCCCAAATCCATTAGCTATTAAGTGGAGGACAGAATTTGAACCCAAGTTTGCCTGACTTAGAATCCATGTGCTCCATAAACACTCTCTTCTTCCTTTCCAGAAGAAATCAATGGAAGCTTTAAGTGTAAGTCACACATTACAAACTTTGGCTGAACTTTACCTTACTACTTTTTCCTAAGATCTGAATTTAAGTCTCTGCCCTTTCACAAACTAAGGATGTGGCCTTAGGCAAGCAATAGCACCACTCTGGACCTCAGAAAGGGTGGGATTTTCTTACTTTTACATTGTAAGATTTCTCCACAGAAACAGCATAGCAGTGAGAATACGCTTATGGATGCTTACAGAAATCAGCAATATGTCACAGACAAGAGCCCATACAGAAGGGTATATAGAGTCATTAAGCTAGAAAATGGGCCTTAACCTAAAGGACAAAAGAGGTCAGAGATTATGGTTGAAGCAACGTCCTAAGGTATTCAACCTTTATACCACAGTAAGGAGTTTTAGCCAAATTCTTAGCTTTCCTTCCCTAAACAAGGTCCTGATACAAGATGGTTTGAAATGCTTTGCAAAGTTTAATATATACTCACTTCTTGTGGCACTACCAAATAATGTCTAATGTAGACTGGCAGAGCAGCACTAGTGAATCCTAAATAGCTAAGCAGGTGTGCTAGGTCCATTATGTAGGGAACAGAAGACTTAATTCTCCAAGGCTGGACTCTCATGCATTTTCTGCCAACAATAAATTCACTATAAATGAAAGAAAACATTAAATTTTAAACCTATGAATATCTTTAAATGGCTAAGATAAACCAAGAATTGAGTTGTATTTGTACTTACTAAGTCTGTTCAATGATTGAAAATCATTGGAAAATGGTATTCTAAATTCAATGATTAATTTACAATCGTTTTGGGAATCTCTACTTTAGTTGTTTCTTCTGTGTCTAATAAAGCAATCCTTGAAGATAGGAACCTAGAATTCTCTCCACACAGGAAGCAAAAGCTCAGACTTTCTGGTATAGCTCATACTGGGCTCCTGGAAATGCATTTTTAACAGGCTTGGTGTACAAAGGGAATTGCTGTTAATCCTAAAGCACATTAGTTTTCCCCAAATAGCATTCTTTAAATCAATAATCAGGAACATAATGAAAAACAGAGAGAAGGGGTATAGAGGATGCTGCTCTGGGATCTGTCTTGAACAATATATATTTACTTATACAGGATTCAATTTATATGGATTTAGAATCTTTGAGTTAGAAATTGAATTTACAAAAGCTGAGGCACAAGGAAGGAAACATAACCAGGAATTTTCTTGAAAAAGGTTACCTGAACAATTTCACTAGGGACTTCCCTGGTGGTCCAGTGGTTAAAAATCCACCTTCCAATGCAGGGGACGCAGGTTGATCCCTGGCCGGGGAACTAAGATCCCACATGCCACAGGGCAACTAAGCCGGCACACCGTAACTACTGAGCACGTGGGCCACAACTAGAGAGCTCGCATGCCGCCCTACAGAACCCACATGCTCTGGAGCCTGCATGCTCTGGAGCCTGCACGCCACAACTAGAGAGAAGCCCGCCCCGCCAGCGAAGAGCCCACACACCGCAACAGAAGATCCCGCACGCCATGACTAAGACCTGATGCAGCCAAAAATAAGATTAATTAATTAATTAATTAAAAAATAAATGTAACAGCAAAATGGGAAAGAAGACAGTTTTTGAAGTGGTAGGGAGGATTCAGCCAGGATCACATAGAATCCTCTCAGAAAACCAAATGAAAGGACCACTTCAAATAAAAACATCTCCCTAACCTGACTCTGCTTTCATGGGCATATCAAGGCAATAAAATCTCTCAAACTAAAGTCCCACTTACTTTTTTTTATTGACATATAGTTGAGTTACAATATTATATTAGCTTCAGTTGTACAGCACAATGATTCAGTATTTTTGCAGGCTATACCCCATCATAGGTTATTACAAGATAATTGTTATAAATTCCTGGGCTATAGAATATATAATTGCTGCTTATCAATTTTATATATAGTAGTTTGATCTGTTAATCCCATACCCCTAATTTGTCCCTCCCCCTTCTCTCTCCCCTTCGGTAACCACAAGTTTGTTTTCTGTATTTGTGAGTCTGTTTCTGTTTTGCATATACATTCATTTGTATTATTTTTAGATTCTATATATAAGTGATATCATACAGTGTTTATCTTTGTCTGATTTCTTTCACTAAGCATAATATTCTCTGAGTACTTCCACATTGCTGCAAATGGCAGAATTTCATTCTTTTTATGGCTATATATTCCATGGTGTGTGTGTGTGTGTGTATGTGTATCACATCTTCTTAATCCATTCATCTGTTTTATTTTTAATTGAAGCATAGTTGATTTAAAGTATCGTGTTAGTTTCAGGTGTATAGCAGTGATTCAGTTAGACATATATATATGTATGAGAGAATCTTCAGATTTCTCTTCCCTTATAGGTTATTGCAAAATATTGAGTATAGTTCCCTGTGTTATACAGTAGGTCCTTGTTGGTTATCTATTTTATACACAGTATTGTGTATATGTTAATCCCAACCTCATAATTTATCCCTCCCCCCAATAATACATCATCTGTTGATGGGTACTTGGGTTGCTTCCATATCTTGGCTACTGTAAATAGTACTGCTGTGAACACTGGGGTGCATGTATCTTTTCGAAGTAGAATTTTCATTTTTTCTAGACATATACCCAGGAGTGGAATTGCTGGATCATATGGTAGTTCTATTTTTAGTTTTTTGAGAAACCTCCATACTGTTTTCCATAGTGGCTGCACCAAGTTACATTCCCACCAACAGTGTGCAAGTTACTTTTTTTTCTTTTTCCCTTTCTGCCATTTTCAGCAGTAGCTCATGGGCTTCAGCCCTATACTATGACCTGATTCAGGGTCAAACAACTGTGTTGGAGCATTAGTAGTGGTTAGAACTGGTCTCTCTTCTTTAAAGCACCAAGTAGTTCCCTCCAATGTTATTGAACAACCTTTTCCTCACCCCCAACCACCAGCTTTTCTGCACAAATGTATTGTAGAGAGGAGGGTGCAATTAGAAATCAGATAATTATCCTAACAAAAAATTGCACTCATTACGTATTTTAACACTACCTTTCATTCTAAATAGTTAATTATGGATATCAAGCATTAAAATAGAGAGCCTCGCAGCCTGTACAGAAACTCTTTTGAAGAGATTGTTTTCAGGAAAGTGCCAAAAGTGCCTCATCTTCTCCAATAAAAGCCAGAGAAGATGATGACAGTCCAGCTGCTCGGCAAGGACTGCTCACCCTTTATGGGCTCCCAGAAGCTTCCATGCAACATAAAGAAATTCATATTTTTATTGCCTCATATTCTCTCAGCAGGAAGAAGAATTTACATTTCTTAATTAGATTTCTTTCTCTCGGCACAAGAAATTGCAACTATCTCACTAGACTCTACTGCTTAGCAGCCCCCAAGAAGCACTTGTATAATTTATTTATAAGGTAGGGTGTAGGGCAAAGTTTTTCAGTAAAGTCCAAGGACTACTTATATTAGGATTGCTAAAATGCATTGTAAAAATGCAGTCCTAAGCTCTTCTCCAGAGCTACAAAATCAGATTCTCCAAGGGTGGGATTCAGAAATCTGCACTTTAAAATTTCTGTATGCTTTTCACTTACACATAAATTTGAGAATTACCGATTTAACAGAAATGTCATAGAGTTAGGAACCCATCCAGGAAACACTTTAACTGTTTTTTCCTAGGTTGATCAGTATGAAATGGTGAATTCTACCCATGCTCTTTTTTTTTTTAAATATGTGTATATTTTTATTTATTTTTGGTTGTGTTGGGTCTTCATTGCTGCGTGCGGGCTTTCTCTAGTTGCAGCAAGTGGGGGCTACTATTCGCTGCAATACTCAGGCTTCTCATTGCGGTGGCTTCTCTTGTTGCGGAGCATAGGTTCCAGGCGCACAGGATCAGTAGTTGCAGTATGCAGGCTCAGTAGTTGTGGCTCGCGTGCTCTAGAGCACAGGCTTAGTAGTTGCGGCACACGGGCTTAGTGGCTCCGCAGCATGTGGGATCTTCCCGGACCAGGGATCTAACCCGTGTCCCCTGCATTGGAAGGTGGATTCTCAACCACTGCACCACCAGGGAAGTCCTACCCATGTTCTTTTAAGTTCCAAGGGTAGGTTATTTGTAAGAGATGAATCTGGAATTCATACAGTTAGAAGAGCCCTGAACATTTTAATTCAAGAAGGAAGCACAGTCAGTAATATTGTAATAGCTTTGTATGGTGACAGATGGTAACTAGACTTACCTTGGTGATCATTTTGTAATGTATTAAAATATCAAATCACTGTTTTGTACACCTGAAACTAATATAACATTGTAATTCAATGTACTATAAATATGTAAATAATTTTTAAAAAAATAAAAATTTTAAAAAAATGAGATCCTGCTCCATTTCAAAGTTCCAGTGAAAACAGGCACTTTGAAATGGAGCATTTATCAAGTTTTCAGGATCTGTCATTTATCAAGTTTTAGAGTTTAGTGATGAGACCAAAGCTTGGCTACCTATTTGGAAGTTCAGGGTTGCATTTATATACATAAAAATCTCTTCTGTTGGTAGTTGCAAAGACGTAATGGGCCAATCTAATTATAATTTTTGCTCTATATGCTGCTTAGGTACTTGTAATTATAGGAAGTAATTATATAGTTCTTCAAAATATTAACAACTAAGCTGGAAATTCCAAGCTTTTCCCTATTGAGAACTGCCCCATATACTACAGAGAACTGAGCTGATTGAGTGTATACTATCTCCATTTTCCATATGAGGAAGCAGAGAGGCTTTAGAAACCAAATAATTTTTCCTGACCACATTTTTATCAGTGACCAAGATAAAATTTGAGCTCAGATCTGACCATCTTTAAAGCATGTTTTCTACAGACAGAAAGAATGAAGAAAACGGATTACCAGAAAGGAAGGAAAAGAAGCAGAGGAGTAGATATAAGAGAGAAAGACCCCAAAGAAGTTTCCAAACTTTTTCAGTAAAGTTTCAGCTTTACTGAAACTGAGACGTTTCTAGGAGAAATTGTTGTAGTGAGCCAAAAATGCAGAGAATAGGGGCTACAGTATATTCCAGAGGCAAGGTAGTTTTCCTGTAAAATATGTTGTAATGGTGTCCATAAGTATCCCTTAAGAAAGAGCAGAGCTCTGGCATCCGTTCTGGCATGAACCCTATACGGCTCTACCAGAATGCCTTTACCCATTAGTGTAACAGAGAGAGAACAAAAATATCCGCTAGCAAGCCACTTTTGCAAAGAGAGCTCCAAGTGTCTTACAACAAAGTTCTTTTCCTATGAATAAGGTCAGCTGGAGACATTTTGGCTCCTATCACAACACTGTCACTAAATGTTTTCAGTTAAACATTTTTTCTTTCTCTTGACTAAAAACAGTTACAGAGCCTAAAAAAAGTAGAAATTCTTTTAAAATGTAAGTCTCCAAATAGCTGGAATCTTTATACATATAAATTTTCATTACGAAATGTCAAAGATTCTGAAGCTAGCAATCAGAGCCCATGACTTTTTTCTGTATCTTTAAGAAAGTCTAGAAGTACATGTGACTGCTTCATATTTCAATAAGGCTATATAGCTTCTTCAAAGATTTTTCTTTTAGGCTTTGGGGGTCAGGGTAGAATAATTGCAATTTAGAGGAAAAAGATGTATGAACTTGACTCAGTGTAGCTGAATAAGTCTTAGTCAGAAAATTATCCTCCCAAACTCTGCATTAAAATTTTATAGAATACCAGTAATATTTTTATAAAGAAAAGATATTTCTTCCTAAGAACCTTCATGGTATTCATGAGAAAAGTTTCTATATTGACAATTTTCAAAATATAATGAAATGGGAGTCATCAATAGTATCAAGCTTAGAATTGGGAACTCTGAAAAGAGTTTAGTCTAATGAATTATGGTCAGGCCCAAGGAAAGGATGTCCACAGAGACACTTGTTTTGGGGGCAAAGTGATTACATAACTGACCATTCAGGAGCTAATTCACAAGCAAATATGTCCTTCAACTACAGTGGGCTCTTTCTCAGTTCTCAGCGATCCTTAAGTTCTTCTTGGTTGCATTATTGGCTACATGAAGAAGGTAGAAAGGGGAGATATAAGTCAGGGGAACAAGGATCTATCAGCTCATACTCCAAAAGCATGACCACTCATTTATATATGTTATATATGGGATTTCCATAAGATTTTTTTTAAAGGGCTTCCATGGTGAGTGTGGGTTTATCAGATCAATGTTAGAAATGTTTGCTCTATAGCACCTCTGGGTTAACACCTTCAGTATTCTAGCCACCTCACATCAAATTCTGTTGTTTCTGTCCAGTTAACTGAGACACTGTTAAGGAGCAATCTCTTTCTTAGTAATGTCTATTTGTCCTTCTTCCCCCTCCCCTTATTGAACACAACTGTGTTCAATATTTTACAATGAGAGAAAATGTTCATACAGATACATGCTAACATCAAGTAGAACTACTCCTTGTCCCTCCCCCAATGAGAATACTTTCCTATCATCAACGAAACTTCTTTCAAAGTACTTTTAAAAGAGAGCCTGGAGAGAAAAATTGGAAAAGGGGATAAAAAAGCAATTCTCATAAGGAAACAAACAGGCAATATATTTGATTAAATATTTATATTTGAGAGTTACAAAAAATCTAACTAGAAACCATAATGAGGTAGCATTCTTCACCTATCAAACTGACAAACAGAAGCAAATAAAACTGAAAACATCAATTTTACTATGAAAAAAATTAATTTGGAGGACAAAGTTTACTGTGAGAACCCCTGGGTATAATATAGGAATTAGGCAGAATTCCCCTTCCAGTTACATGTTATACTGGACCAGGACATCTATATCCATTTGTCAGGTAAAATCTTTCTTCCTCAGGCAGTTGTATCCAAAAACAAAAAGAATGGAACTAATCTGAACATGCCTAATTCATTCTCTCCAAATTCATCTAGTAGAGTAAGTCACTGCACTTCCCCAGGTGGGTAATTAATAAAAAAGCAGATAAAGGCAAAAAATATCAGGATTTGGGGTAAGAATCTCCCTCCAAATATCCCCATACAGAAAAGTTTCACCCTTTGGTCTATGTCTAGGATGGTTTCTGAAAATTCACTAATCCATTAGCAGAGATTCATTCCTTTGAATTAAGATGCCTTAAGTAGAGTTTCTTTTTGATTTAAATGACCCTCGGAGGCAAATACCACTAACTCCTAAAATGTTTACTATATTGGCAGAGATTAGAATAGCTTTAAGGAAGAGACAGATCACAGAGAATGACTCATTTTTCCCTGGGTATCTCCCATGTATACATGAGGAATACATGTTAATAAACTTGTTCCTTTTTCTCTTGTTAAAAAAAACGAAAGAAAGAAAGGGATCAGAGTGGAGAATGGAAAAGGGGACAAGATGACTGGTAAAGTTGTAACAACCATATCAAAGGGCTGGGTCAGGAGCACTAGTTCCAGTTTTGCTTGCTTTCTTAAATCAGAAACTCAGTGATCTCAGCTGTAAAAATTAGTGGATTGAACACATTGAGATCTAGGGTTCCATCCAACAGTATCAATTATGGTGTAACTGGAAGTAAATATAGAGATGGAACTGTAGTCTAAGTTGCTGAGGGTAACAGTAGAGGGAGAAACCTAAAAGGAATGCACATGATAAGACAAAACATAACCTATTTTCCATTTCCTAAGAGAGTTAAATACAGATTTGTTTCTATTTGCTTCACCCATCAGTACAAAAATACAGTATAAAAATACCATCTTGAATGATACAGACAACTTACTCTCTTATCACCAAAATATAAAACCTAGGGAAATGAAAGTAAAAATTTTTCAAATGTACACTCTAAATATTTTTATAGACATACATATTCTACTCTTAAGCCAGGGCCAAAGTAGAATTCTCTTCAGTCCCACTTCACTTACAGGAACAAAAAATAAAAGACCAAGAGAGCAGACTGTGATAGAAGATTCATTATACGCTGAAACCTGAATCACTATAATTACACACAGTTCATAAGCGCAAATGGTACCCATTTCTTGGCAGATGAAAAAGCCGAGTGATGAGAAATATTGCTGAGCTAAACATGGCTGTTTAATAAGCCACTCAAATCAACACTCCTGTTATCCCCTGACACACACACACACACACACAAATTATATCTGTAAGCCTAATAAAATCTCATTTGTTTTTCCTGAAGGTCCTATGAACCACCTGGTGCCTCTCTTTGCACTTCTTGTTCTCTATTAACTTATGCCTGAAATTAAGCTTTTTATGTGATCATTATTTCCACTGGCTTTAAATTACTAGGTCAGTGCATGCATTTGGAGCCAGCAGTCCAATCTGAAACTACTAAGAAAAAAATATTGAAAACAGAATGATATTAGCAATTTTAGATTGTAAAATTTAGACTGTAATTAGACCTCTGGGTTTTTGTAATGACAGCTTATTGGAAATACTGTACAATGCTAAGTTATATTCACAAAATACTTGTTCCCAGTTTCAGATTTTTATTAGAAATTTCTTGTTCTTCTGGTTGCTAAACCTATAAACTTTTCAGCATGTCAATATCACTACATGTCAATATAAAATCTATTCTTAGCTTTGATTTAAGTTTAATGATATAACTGATGAAAAAAATTGCATAGAATAGCACAATGAATATCTTCAAATTTAAAATACCGCTGCTCAGGAGTAAAATAAGTTTAGTGACAAGAAAACCTGAGAAATGTCTCAAGAGATAAATTTTGTGGCCTTTTATTATTAAGTGATTTTCGAAGAGAAAAATTAGTAGCCAACTATCTGCTGATAAAGCTTTTAAAGAATGGATTTTAGATAACTCGTTATGAAGCAAAGTTCTTCTTTTCCATACCAAGGAAAAACCCACTAAGGAAAAGCTTTGTAAGCAAAGCAAAAAAGGGTTGCTTCTATCACAGGCTCAGTTATGGTGCCTCTATGGGAAATTGCTCAAGGGTAGCAGGATATGACAAAAGTAATTCCAGATTCTGTCGATGTATGAGCTGGAAAAGGGAAATGGTCTACTGTCAAGTGTATCTGTCAAGTCACCAAAGTTTCGTTTCATAATCTCTATTCTGTTCTTTTTATTTTTTCACTGTGCAATGCCCTCTCATCTGGGAATTTGGATGTCCTATGACCTCTTCTGCTCTAATCTTCCACCAATCCGTAACATTCAGGAGGAAACTGACATAACTATATAACTACAGGCTCATCTTTGGCATCTTTTTTAGTCCCATCTGTTGCTGGATCATCTTTCTGTAACATCATTACCTTATTCCTTTCCAGAATATGAACTGATCCACAGAGAGCTCATTGCTTCCCAAGACTGCTCATTTCTGATTTAGATAATATTAATACATCTCTTTTAAAAAAAATATTTCTTGTTTAAACCAAAATCTTCATTCCTGTATTTTCCTCCCATAGGTTCTAGTTCTGCTATCTGTTTTTCACACAATAGTCCTTTAAAAATATTAAAGGTCAGATGTTCTATATCTCTGAGTTATTTTACTTTGCTCCACAACAAAAATCAATAGTTATTTATACCATTTATCATATAAGACACTGATTATTGTTCCTGAGACCCACCATGGTTTCTACCTAAAGGAGAAGAAACTATGCAAATTTGAGGTAATAAAAAAAAAGCTGAAATTGAGTGTGGGAGGTAAGGGTGAATGGGTGAGAGGAATCACAGCTGAGATAATAATTCTGAAGAAACATTAATGATAAGAATATGTGGTCAAAGAAGACATTCTTAGAGAGACCTCACTGGAATCAGTATAGAGTTCTTGCTTTTTTGGGAAGTATTTAAAAGCAGAGACACTGTGGTTAGAACCCTCAGTTTCAACTGCAAGGTCCACAATAGCATAGATGTGTGATGTTGAGCCAATTTCACCACATCTTTAAGTATCATAATCCGAAAAAGTGTGAAAACGGTAGTGAATCTGAAGCTTAATGAGATAATACATGTAAATTTTTCAGTAGTAAGCTCATAGTAGCTCAATAAGTATTAGTTTATGCTTTATATTTTCACTGGAACAAAATTAATAGTTTTCCAGTGCAAATTAGATAAAAAGGAATCTATGATTTTATCATTTTGACTGGGAAGAGAATGTACTATCTGGAATGTTAATGAATATGTTTCCAGAGTTCTGTAGTTAGAATGTTTGGCTAGCAAAGGGAGATACTTAGCATTTACTAATATCTTTTGGAAAGGCTGGGAAGGAAGCAATTTGAAAAATGAATTCAAATGACTTAGCTGGAGTTTTGATCCCTAATGATTATAAACATGATTTTGAGGTATTAACTGTTAAAGATAGGGTTACAAGTTAGTAGTAGTAAAATAAATGCTATTTTCCTGAAACAAAATTGTTAGAAGGCATTATCAGCAGTAGGTGCTGATGGTTGAAATGTGAAAATTTGTTTAATCACTAGAATGGCTAAGAGCATCCAAGTTTAAGATGATAGATGATAGATTTATATTTAATGTAAATGTACATTTATATTAAATACGTATATAATTGTTAAAAGGTTAAAAATTAAAAGAATTTAAAAATAAAATAATTGGGTATTGGAACTTTTAATATTTAACTTACAGAAGAGCAAATTATAAGCACCCTGTATTTTTCATTTCTCTGCTTCCATTAGATATTTGGAATATTGACAGGTCAGTGAAGAATTTAACTTCTAATAACCAAATATTTACAGTGCATCTACTGTGTACCAGGTACCTTACAATGTGCCTTACATAAATCATTCATTTAAATTTCCCCCAAATCATGGGATATAACTAGAGTTGCACCATTTGACAAATGAGGAACAATGACTCACTGAGATTGAGTAATTTGTGTGAAACTTGGAGCTAAGAGGGTAAACTTGGAATACAGGTCTGAGTCTCAAACTTATGCCCTTATCATAGGTTTGGTATAGTTATTCTAATAAGAAGCAGTAAGACTATGGATATTCACATGACCTGAAAAATTATTCTCAGGTATTCAAGTCCCACTTTTGCATAACGTAACAATTTATGACTGATTTTGTTAGAAATATTTTGAAGCTCTTGTGATATTTCAAAGTTTTATTACATAAAATACTGACATGAATGCATTTCACAGGTGTTTTCCAAAGAGTTCTAGGTACCTTGTTAGATCCATCTTAACTGTCTTTATATGCTTTTTATGAGAATTCTGAGGAAAAGGGCTCTTTCCCTATGATGCAGAATACGAAAGATCTCTAAAGTGACTTTACTAAGGAGAAAAAAAGACAACAGAATGCTTGAAACAGAGCCCTGGGTTCCCTGCTTCACTGCAAACTGCCCTTTATTTTTACAAGACTATGTCGTGTTTTTTGTTTCTTTACTGGAAAGGCCACTGAAAAGTTCTATTTCAGATACTGAACTCTACTCAGGACAGACAATCAGTGTTAAGAGACCCTGGGAGCTGTAGAAATAACTCAAACTACAGAGAAATTAATTTTGGGTGCCAGGGGTGTAGAGGATTTTAGTTGCCTCTCTCATAAGTACAGTCTTGTCTCACTTTATGTTCTACTTCTGTTTGAAACCCTGATTAATGTAATATTAGCATTTTTAATTTTAATAGCAGCATTTTCAGTTCTCTATTAAAAGCTCTATAATTACTAAAATTGGAATCATATGCACCATTCAACATATCATATCAGTCTTGCAGGATTATCTCAGGAGGCTGGCTATTTGCAAGGTAAGTGGTTTAATTGACATGGCAGATTTCCAGGCTATGTAAATATTTGAATATGATAGGAAGACTAGATATATTTGAAGTGCAGACTTTCTGGTTACCAAATGATCATAGAAACTATATAGATCTTTTTTATTTAACACGCTGGCCTTAGAGAAGCCATTTCATTCACTCTAAAAAAAACCTTTCCTTCCACCTTAACTGAAGTTCACACATTAATAATTCCATGGGTAAAACCTACATGAACTAATAACCAAACATTTTCTGTGGATCTACCATGTGCCAAGTACCATGCAATGTGCCTCATATAAATCATCCCATTTAATCCTCTCAACAACCATGGAATATAACTCAAATGAGGAAAAATAAGTGAGATTAAGTATAATTTACTCTCAAAAATAGATGTGTAATTTGAAAATCTGTGATAAATTCTTAATAATCTTGCATTTAAAATTAAAGACACATAATGAAGTAGGGTAGTTTATTTTGACAAAAAAAGAGGGAGAAAGAGATGGTTTCAGTAACATGTAATCTAGATTCCACAAATTTAATTAATTCATTCAACTGCTATTTTTTGAGCAAGCATTTCAAGTCCTTCCTTGGAATACCAGTTTCCCTGGAACTAAGATTATAACTTATTTACACTTAATGTTTTGGGGGTTTATCTTCCTTATGTCAGTTTCTTTATCTGATTTACAGCTCTTACTTTTGGAATTTTTGTTACCATTTGCCTCCTTCGAGTGTTTACTCTTGCTTTTGCATTTGACATTTACAGATTTCCTTGTAAATCCCCTCAGATGTGCCTGGTTTTCTGTCTGAGCCAAACAGGCAAGTAGTCAGCAAAAAAAAAAAAAAAAAAAAAAAAAAAAAAAAAGTCCCTAATGTTAAAGGAAATGAGTAAAGACAAGCTATTTGTGATCTGACCCTTCCTGCTATGAATGAGAGACCTGAGTCATTCTCATTTGCTCTAGACTGCTGTGTGAAATTCAAACTTTCCCAAAGGAAACAGAAAAACTGCTGCCATGTTCCACCTCACCTCAACTGCTGATGAACGCAGTTATCCCTGTGAATTCCATGCACACTGATTATGTTTACTGCATAACTTGGGGTGGAAGATCTACCAGATTTGAAGATGACCATGTGCTTTGGGACAGGCATGTAAATAAATGTCTGACCACTGGTCCATAATATGAACATGGTGTTCCCTTTTCTCATCTTAAATTCCTTGAAATTATTCATTACACGTCTGCCCACTGCTTCATCATAGTGTGAAATAACTTAACCAGAAAAGAGAATTTAATAATAATCAAGCACTTGGAGGTCTGCAGCTTAGCAGTAAAGATGATGTGAAATCTGTTGATAGTGAGTCTGGGTTCCTGAGCTGTGAGGTTAATTTTTTAATAACATTTCTAGTCAAATGGCAACAGAGTTTTCACTTTTTCAGGCTCTGTTTCTTCTGAAAACAACAGTGAAGTATTCCATTCAATCAAATAGAAGTTAGAAAGGTATATACTGTGTATACTTTGGTAGTGGGTACCAAAAATAATAGCTAATATTAATTCAGGACATTATCTTCCAGGCAACATATTAAGATCTTTTCATGCATCATCACAGATAAGGAAGCTACTCTTTAGAACGATTAACTAACTTGCCCAAGTAATATAGCTGAGAAGTGACAGAACCAGGATTTGAACGTAGAACAGTTTCTCTTAAGGATCTGGCTTCTGAACTGCTACTCTAATACTGTTTTCCTAAAAAAAAAAGCAACCACTAAGGTTACATTTTCTGCTTACAAGCTCATTTTCAATGAAAGAGACGGATAAATACAGACATACAGAGGCAAGCGAAAACATTAATGAAGATAGCAAATTATAGATGCAAAAAAACTAAAACAAAAGAAGCAAAGCGTAATACAAAAGAAATGAAGGAAGGATAATTCTTTATGGGAGAGTAATATTCATTCTGCCTTACATGGGGCGAGGGAGAAGTTATTCCACATATTCCTAGCTCCCTATCATGTTTTTAAGCTATTCATTTTCCTTCATCTTACATGAACCCCTCTTTGTGACAGAAGCTGCCCATTATCTCTCAGAATCTGTTTTTCCTTCTACAGAAATAGATATCTTGATGTTTTATTTTGGCACATGGCCACCTGGAATACCTAAATTTCAATGTGAATCAATCCTGGCTTATGGAATGTAAATAGAAGTGTATGTAAAATTTACAGAAATGTTTCTTAATGGGAGGAGTATGCCCCTTCACTTTCCTCCTTTTTGGTAGCTAGGAAGTGGAGCTGAACCCGTATCTTGGACCATGAAGTGAACTTGGGAGGAGAGGCTACATTTGGAGGAGCAATAAGATCTGTGAAGTCTGACATAATGGATTGCTCTATTTTCCCTAGAAAGTAGGGCAATCTATTATTACTACCTCTAAAATTTTACCTAAAAGTAAAATAAACTCAATCTTGTTTATTCTTGTAATAACAATAATCAAAATCTTGTAATTTCAGCTTTCTGACTCTCATACTGAACCAAATTCTAACCAATCTACCCTCCTTCTTTGGGGTTCATGAAATCAGGGTTTATTAACTTATCACTCTTCAATGCTAATTAAGTTCTTAATTAGTTCCTTATATTTATTAAGGGCATGGCATCTGGCCCTCATACCTTCTCTCCACCATAACTCTCACCATCACCATATATAACTTCAGTGTTCCTAGACTTGACCTCCTTGGTACAACCCTATTACTTACACTATACTTAAACACTATCTACCTATCTATTTTCCCTAGAACCGTCCTATGAGAAGGACTGAGAATAGCAATAAGCACAAGCAATTAGCACAACCAGCTCTTAGATCTTGGTTTCCTAACACCATTTTCCACTAAAAGGCATGATTATCCTTGAATAAATGGCAAATTTCAAGGCTGTATTAGATAACATGCACCGGTAACATCTTGTGCCAGAAAGCAAAAAAGAGCTCAAAAAATGATGAGGCCATGTCAAAAGAACTTTGAAGCCAGCTTCAATGGGCTTCCCACTGTTAAATGCTCCTTTTTGGGTATCAAAATATAGTCAATCTTCATTATCCACAGATTTCATATCTGTAAATCTGCCTACTCACTAAAATGTATTTGTAACCCCAAAATCAATACTCATGACAGTTTCACAGTGATTCACAGAAATACAAAGAAACAAAAAATTTTGAGTTGTCTGACATACACGTTCCCAGCTGAGGTCAAACATGATGGCACACCATCTTCTTGTTTCAGCTCTCACACTGTAAAAAAGTGTCCTTTTCACAGTCTATTCAGTGCCATGTTTTTCAAATTTTGTGCTTTTTGTTGTTTAATTTACTGTTTAAAAAGACCCCCAAGTACAGTGCTGGCATGCTTTATAGTATTCCTAGGTACAGGAGGATGTGAAATCCCTTAAGAAGAAAATGTTGTGTTAGATAAGTTTTGATCAGGCATGAGTTATAGTAATGTTGGGTGTGAGTTCAATGTTAATGAATCTACAAAATATATTAAATTAAGTCCCTTTAAACAAACAAACAAAAAAACCAAGATTATTGATTGATCAGTTGATTAAAATGTTGTAATCAGAGGCTCAAAGGGACATAACTTTGTATTTCCCCTAGGAGTAATGCTTAAATATTCACAATTCAGTGTTCATCGTGACATTATGGAACATAGAACTACCACAGATAATGAGAATTAATTATAAATAATAATAGCAATACATTGTAACCTATTGAATAAAATAGAAAATCATAAATCCATATAAATATAAATAAATTAATTGAAAGTTTGATGAAAAAGGGGATATTTTCATAGTCTCTACCAGAGATTGTTTTCTACCAGATATTTATTGATTGAAAGTAGGCACAAACTGGTAGGATGCATGAGAATGTGGCATCTCTTCTGTCATATTCCTACAAAAGTTGCATATTCTGTATCTAATCATGAGGAAACACCAGTCAAGCCCCAAAGTATCAAGGTTATAAAATCAAGGAAAGACTGAGGAACTCTTCCAGAATGAACACTAAGATGACATGACAATTTCGTGCAGCACAAAATTCTGGACTGGGTCACTTTGCTATAAAAACACTATTGGGACAATCAGCAAAACTTGAATGGAGTCTGGGGATTAGATGGTAGTAATGTATCAGTTCTGATTACCTGATTTTTGTCTGTATTGTGGTTATGTAGGAGGACTTCTTGTTTATAGTAGTCAGGAGTGATTAGAGCATCCAGTTGGCAACTTACTCTCAGATGGTTCAGAAGAAAAAAGTAATTTGCACTGTACTTCCAATTTATCTTTGTTTGTGATGTTTTCAAAATTAAAGTGTTTTCAAAAATAGACATTGGTTTAAGTTGTTAAAAAACTACATATGCTATGTCTTCTACCAAAAAAAAAAAATACTACACCATTGTCCATTTTGTCTTTAGTAGGTCAAGGAGCTTTACAGTCTAATGAATACCACATGGTTTTTTCAGGCTAATGTGATCATGTAAATTAATTTATACTGAATAGCATGATAATGTGCCCAATTCCATATAGCAGTTGGTTGGTCTAGGATCCCCCACTTCATAGGCCATTTCTGAGACCCTTTCCTTTCACCTTTTAGCCTCCTTTTTTATGTCTCGGTACTTTTATTTGAAGTATATTCTTCATTCATCTGAGAGGGACGTTTCCATAGAAAATTCCGAAATATATTAGTGCCACATGGAATAAGAGAAATTCAGTGCTTCCCTGATACAAAGCTTTCAGTAGCAGTCCTAGCCTTTTTTTTCAGTTTGTACCTATGAATCCCAAATTCATAGGCTTAGTGATCAAATTTCTTAACTCTCTACTTTCTTCACTGGACAATTCAATGTAAACACTCAGTAGTCAATCTATATGCTCACAGTAGTGTCTAACTTCTATTTCTTAGGCATATGGGCTTTGCTCCCAGGGGTCACTTGCAAACAGGATCCACATAAATGTAAAAACATTCATATCAACTAGGTTATTATTAGTGTTCCATTTTGAAATAAGAATCCTATGCTAATTTATTTGAAAATCATATCATCCCCAAAACATTTATTCAGACACATTCCCCAAAGAATTTTTTTTCAGTAACCAGGAAATATAAATGGCATTTGTATCAAGTGTAATCATAGAATCTCTGTCAGCTGGGCATCAGAATTTACATCTTAAAAAACGCAGGTGACTGATGTTAGGAGTGACACATTTCTCAGGTCTTTTGATTCTTTCACATTCTTGTCTAGTGGATTTATTTCTCTCTATTCATTTTTGCCATAGAAATGCAATTTTCAAAGTCCTGAATTTCTTTTTCATGCACAGCAATTGCTATTCTTAGTCCTAAAGGATTGTTCAGTGAAATACTATTTGATTTCGGTGCTCCTTTTGTCACTGAACCTAATATGTATGACTAATTTTACTGTTTACTTAAAAAAATTTATGCTACAAAAAAATTAGAGTGGCATATATTGAACTCTAAATAAAAGAATTACCATCATGTATAGTATAGCCACATCCTGCTATATTTTGAAAAGCTCATATTTAAGTTATAGGAATATAGCTTTGTGTTTCTCAGTTTGGGGTACAGTTGAAAATTCCTTTAGGGTACCTGTCCAGCTCACAGTGACCCCTTTTTCTGATAGATGTGTCTTCATATGTGATTGTGCTTATCATTTATTGAGCCTGTGGAGCAAATTGGACCTAAATTTAGCCAAACCTTTTCTTTCTCTTATAAATTTTGGAATTGCAACTGAGAAAAAAATGGCAGTCTTGGCTGGACTCACACCTGGGGGAGAAACTTGACAAATGCAGAATGTCTGTATAAACAAAAAAAATCAGAGAAATCAAATTTAGGGAGAATAAAGCTGATATTCAGTGAGATTCAGAGGCCAGGGATAGGAACAGAGCAGAGCCTCCCAGAATCCTGATAGATAGTTGTGCTTGGACTCTACAAGGTTCCCAGGATCTTTTTCTCTTTTTTTGGCATAAGCCAGTTCAATTTTTTTTTCTACTATTTTTAAACATGGGGGATGGAAGTCAAATTATTTATAGCCCTTGAACTTCAGATCAAATGGTGATATCAGAGAAGTTAAAACTCTGTGAAAAAAGATTCAATTAAACCAAATCCCTGGCCACCCAAGCCTAGTCCACGAAGTCTGCTATAATATTAAGAAGGGCATTAAGACTTCAGTGTTGAAAGGCTGTGTGATGAAGGGAAGGAGTATAAGAAAAATGGTTCTTACTCAGTTGTTCACAATAGATATCACAACTCACAACATTTCACCATAAGAGAAAAAAAAAGCCCACATTTCTAAGATGACTACACACACACACCACACACACACCCACACACACATATTAATCATAAGAATACACTGTATAGGGGCCTCCCTGGTGGCGCAGTGGTTGAGAGTCCGCCTGCCGATGCAGGGGATACGGGTTCGTGCCCCGGTCTGGGGGGATCCCATATGCCGCGGAGCGGCTGGGCCCGTGGGCCATGGCTGCTGAGCCTGCGCGTCCGGAGCCTGTGCTCCGCAACGGGAGAGGCCACAACAGTGAGAGGCCCGCATACCACAAAAAAAAAAAAAAAAAAAAAAAAAAAAAAAAAAAAAAAGAATACACTGTATATTATGTACATATCTATATATATAGTCTGTGTAGTATTTATGTACGTATATAGGTATATAAAGTATATATATACATGTTGTCATCTTAGAATATGTAAATATATCTATATACATACAGATTCTTGGAATATATGTATTTATACACATTCTATAAGATATTTATAACTATATATTTATAATTATTGTGACCATAGGGCTTAGTTTGTCCAAAACCATATCAGTTTATGCCACTGTCTAGCATAATTTCAAATAGCATGCCATGAACCCATAAGAGTTTTGGATGATGAATGTTATAGTCATCCAAGTTCGCATTAATTTTAAATTGTACAAACATAATATAGTTAGGAGTAAATTGTTATGTTGCACATTTAAAACAAAAATAAATCAATTAGTAGTTTAAATCTGTAATAATTCTGGGTAGCACAAATTTTATGATCCCAAAGTTAAAAGAACTGGAGTTTCTCATATCTTCCAAGTTCCTTCATAGTCTCTCCATGAGATCCCATAAGGACTCTTAAAATATAAAGAGTTAATCTCCAAAGATATTCATCCGAAGGTATACACAAATTACAGGATGCCAGTTACAAGTCCTGTGGCATTAGACTAAGACTGGTTCAGTAAGAGATGATGCACCAACTAGCCATATTATAAGGAATAGACCTGTGGTTTCACTAGATGATTGGTTTCAAAGATTTCAAATTTCAGAAGAATTTTTTGTGTGAAATTTCTAAGTAAAAGAAATTGGGCACTTACATAGAGTTGCCAAGTTTTGATTTTGCCAAGAAAGGACTTCACAAAAATAAATACCACCTCCTTTACATCTTGTTATAACAGGATAGATATTTTCAACTCAAAACAAGAAAAATAAATCATTTATCTCAACAAAAACACATTGACATACAAAGAATAATGATAGAAGTAAAAATCGTTTTTTTCAAATTTCAAATCTAAAATAAATTACAATATAATGATTTTATATGATATGATACATAACTTGTCTTGACGTAAAGTTGCCTGACTACATTTAGCAGCAGCATAAAGTGGTACTTAGATGCCAAACTTGCTCACAGTTTATTACATCATCAAATTTTGAGTTTTAAAGTGGTACATGTATTGACAAAACATTAAGCAAAAGTCACCTCTATTTATAACAATTTAGGAAAATCTGGTAAACTGTACTAGTTTATTCCATCAATTAAACGGTGAAACTAAAACATGTCATAATTAATGAAGCTTTAAATGAACTCTTGAAATCAGGTAGTGTAAGTGCTTCATATTTGTTCTTTTTCAAAATTATTTTGATCATTAAACTTCCTTTGCATCTCCATATACATTTTAGAATTTTTTTTAATTTCCACAAAAAAAATCTGCTGGGATTTTAATTAGTATTGCAACGAATGTATAGATCAATTTGGAAAGAACTGCCATAATAACAATATTGAATTTTCAGAATTATGAACATAATGTACTTTTCTATTTCTTAGGCATTTTAAATTTCTCTCAGACCTATTTTATAGTTTATAGCAATGAGATTTGTACATATTTTGTCAAATTCACCTCTGAATATTTCATATTCTTCGTGCTACTATAAATTGCATTTTTTATTTAATTTTAATTTCCAACTGTTTGTAGCTAGTATATAGAAATACAGTTTTTATTTGTAGAACTTGTATTCTACAAATGTGCTGAACTCATTAATTGGTTTTAGTACCTTTTTTCTGGAGCCCTTAGGATTTTCTAAATTGATAATCATGTCATTTTTAATAAAGAGAGTTTTATGTCTTCATTCCCAAACTTTAGGCCTCTTGTTACTTTTTATTGCCTTATTATCCTAAAAGAGATGTAGAAGTAAAAAGGAGCTCCAGATTGGGGCAGAGAAGAATTCTTGAGTTCTGATTAGATTAGAACTGAGCACTAATTAGATTAGGCTGAGCACTAATCTATGCTAAAGTGTTAGGAAACTACATTGGACCAGGAAAAGAACAAACAAAGAGAAATAAGCAGAATAATCCTTTGGGCTCACACAGCTCTGTTTACATCAGCCAAAGTGGAAAGACTTCCTAATACAGGGGACATTGGGTAGAGTCCTCAAAATGTAATGGCATTAAAAGTGAGCCCAAATTAACCTTAGAACAAAGCCTCCTATGGACTTGCCCCAACAGTCTTAAAAAAAAGACTCAAAAGGATCAAAGTAATTCCATGTAATTAACTACAATCTAAAACAAATTCAACAGTATTTAAAGGAATATCTCAACATCCAATAATGTATAGTTCATATTATCTAGTATGTGATAAAAATCACTAGGCATGTAAAGGAGTGGGAAGATATGATTCAAAATCATAGGGGGGGCTTCCCTGGTGGCACAGTGGTTGAGAGTCCGCCTGCCGATGCAGGGGACACGGGTTCGTGCCCCGGTCCGGGAAGATCCCACATGCCACGGAGCGGCTGGGCCCGTGAGCCATGGCCACTGGGCCTGCGCGACCGGAGCCTGTGCTCCGTGGCGGGAGAGGCCGCAGCAGTGGGAGGCCCGCGTACCGCAAAAAAACAAAAACAAACAAACAAACAAAAAAATCATAGGGAAAGTCAAACAATTTCAACAGTCCCAGGAATTTCACATAAGGTAAAATTAACAGAAACAGTTATTAAAACATCTATTAAAAATAAATTTAACATATTCAAGATGACAGATGAAAATATGAACATGATGAAAAGAAAAACTGAAGATTTAAGAGCCCCAAATAGACCTTTTGAAGATGAAAAATATAATAACTAAAGAGAAAATACATGGGGCATGATTTACAAATCAGAGACTTGAAAAAAAGGAAATCAGTGAATATGAAGGTATATTAAAAGAAATGGGGCCTCCCTGGTGGCGCAGTGGTTGAGAGTCCGCCTGCCGATGCAGGGGATACGGGTTCGTGCCCCGGTCTGGGAGGATCCCATATGCCGCGGAGCGGCTGGGCCCGTGAGCCATGGCTGCTGAGCCTGCGCATCCGGAGCCTGTGCTCCGCAACGGGAGAGGCCACAACAGTGAGAGGCCCGCGTACCACAAAAAAAAAAAAAAAAAAAAGAAATGATCCAAAATTTAAAACACAGAGGAAAAATTAAAATACTGGAAAAAATGAACAGAATATTAACAACATGTGGGTAAGTATCAAGTTGTATAATAGATGTATAATTGGAGGAACAAAAGGATAGTAAAGGGGAAGGACAGAAGAAAGCATTTGAAGAGATAATGTATAAAATTTGCCAAATTGTAAGAAAATTAAAAATATACCCAAGAAACTCAGGCAGAAGAAATATTTTTTTAAATCGTATTTTTCTCTTACATTCCACTTTTGGTAAAATTGTTGTTTATTTTTTCACATGATATAAATTCCATAGTACTTTGTCTTTATTTCAGACAGAAAATTATCTTTTAAAACTTAAAAAAATAAAAAACAATAAATACAATAAACATATTTACCTGCATAGTTACCATTTCTCACACTTTGCCTTCCTTTTTGAAGACATTGTCTAGTTTGACAAATTTACATTTTATCTTGACACTTTAAAGATGGCCTTCCCATTGTCTTGTACCTTGCATTGCTTTTATAATAAACCAATGTAATTACTTATCAGTGTTCTATTGATTGGTGTCTTTTTTCTCTTGATTGTAGTTAATTACATGTCTTTTTTTTTAAAGATTTTCTTTTAATATCTTGTTTTCAACAATTTGACTACAAGGTGTCTAGGTGTGGGTACCTTTATGTTTATTCTGTTCAGTATTCCTTGAGCTTCTTAGCTTGAAGGGTTAATATTTATCATAAAATTTGAAATATTCCTCAGCCATTATTTCTTCAAAATTTTTCTTCCCCAATTTCTCCTCTATTTCTCGGATTTCAAATGAATACATGTTGGACGAATTGCTTTTTCTTTTTTACAAATCATTGAGGCTTAGTTCATTTTTACAAGCTTTTTTTCAGTTCTAGAATTTTAATTCTTTTTTACAGTTTTTATTGCTCTCTGCAATTACCCATCTATTCATTTATTATGTCTATTTTCCCTTGTATCATTAAAATATTTTAAATAAGTGCTTGAAAGTCCATTTCTGCTAACATTTTCTGTTGTCCTATTTTATTTCTTTATTTTTCTTGGCTTGGATCATATTTCTTGAGTAACATTTTACACAGGTATAACAATTTTTACTGCATTCCAGACACTGTGAATGATACATTGATGAGTGTGGAGTTTTGCTGTTTTCTTTTTTTTAAGTTTTGAGTTTTGTTTTTGAGGGCAGTTAATTTACCATCAGATTAATTTGTTTTTTAACTTTTTGAGGAGGTTTTAGTGTGACCCACACTCTAGGGCTTGAGTAACTCTATTCATAATACATATCTTTTCAGAGGTCTGAACCAAATGCCAAGGTCTCTCCTTGCTGGCTGGTCAGACCTCCTACATTTTCCAGTACTGTGGTAGCACTGGAATTTCTGTTTATCTAATAATTCCACTAGTTCTTCTCCACCATGCTTTACAAAAATTTTGTTTGTATATGTGACTTTAGTGTTCATCCAAAGGATTAATGATACTGCCATGACAATTTTTGGACCTCCTTCTCTGTGTACAGGACTTTTCTGGGACTCTACCCACACCAAAGTGAGCTCCTTCAGCACCTACAAATTCATATTTCTAACTTCTCAGTTCAGTGAGACCACCAAAATGTACTCCCCTGCACTGTGGTCCAAAATGTACCTCCAGGGTGAAATCCTGTGTGATCATGTCTATCACCCTTTTCTTAGGAATCACAGTCCTCCACTGCCTATTGTAAAATGCGTGAAACTCAAGCTTCTTATAGTTTTTCCAGTTTTATATAGATGTTTGTGTCAGGAAGGCTAGACTAGTGTCCATTATTTCAGGATGGTCAGAGCAGAAGTCCACCTAAAGGCAATTTTAAATCGTGGGATAGATGGCTTGTTTTCTTCTCATTTCCAAATTGAATTCCAACTTAATCTCCACAGTAAGACTGATTGTTACCTTTTTCAAGCAAAGAAGATTTAAAAGAAATTATTTCAAAGGGTATTTTATACAAGCCCTAATCTTACATGATACTTTATCTTCAATCTCCCTACAGCTGCTAGTGCTGATGTTAACTTCAGTTAGAGAATTTGGCTTTTCAACAACCTCTCAGTCAATGTGGATTTCAGAACGCAGATTGAAAAAACTGCTCTTAGAAATGCTACATTTTCTTTTCTTTTCTTATCACTTTTAGATAGATCTTATTTCAAAGCAAGCTCATTTCATGTAATTGCAAAGGCCTAGAAGAAGAATGAGTTTAAATCATGGTTGTTCAGACTTCTGGCTGTGTGATCCTCTTGGTTCCATTCTTCTTCTATGTGTCAGCATCACTGCCTAGTTGACTTCCTTTATGGTGACAACAAGACTGCAGCATTTTTAAGTTTTACTTCTATATACCACACCATACTAGAAGGAGAAAAGTTATTTGTGTAACAGAATTTCCATAAAAATTATTGAAATGGAACCCAATGATTGGCTTCATCTAGATCATATGTTCCATCATTAACCGAAATAGATTCCCAAATGAGGCTGAGTGCTCTGGAAAAGAGAACAGCAGCTGAATGCTTAGGAGGCAACTGTTTATTACAGTTGTAGTCTGATTTTGTTTAATGTTATATCATAAGCATTTTTCCAGTCTTCAAAATTTTTGGTTATCATATTGATACAATAAACTATACTTCATAAATTCCTATAATCTTGTGAAAACTGAATTATTTTCTGGAAGCTTCTTTTTTTTTATCCTGACCACGTCACTACGAAAGAGGTTAAAGGAAGATATTATTAACTCCCCCCCCCAATTTACAGATAAAATAATTATGTCATAATATGTTTAAATGGTTAGGCCAAATTCATGGAGAAACCAAATTAGTAGAATGCCAGTTATCACACCAAATTTTCATGCATCAAAATATCTCTACTCTAACACAACTATCTATGTTATGGAAAAGATAGATAAATTCATAATTTTAGTCAGATTAGTTAAATTCCAAATAAGGTAAAGAGTTTCAGATTTTTTCAAATGAATGAACACAAGATATTATTAATCAGTCAAAGGGCACATAATAAAAATTCATTTGTAAAGTTTAATTTATTATATTTTAATTTATACTTTAAAATGTATTACACTACAAAGATATAAAATCATTTGTCCTATTGTTCTATTAATCATTACCTATATATTATTATGTTCTATCAGATATGCATCACTCATTCCTCTGAAATTCTTCCTGTATCACTAATTTGATACTCAGTACTTCTTCCCTCCCTGGCCTCTTCTTTACTCTCTCCTTCCCTTTTCTCTTTCCTCCCCTCATCCCCACCTAGTACCTCACTGACTCAAAGACATAATAAACAGTTGAGAGAGAAAGAGTGGAGCACTAACAATTCATAAAATCCAATCACAACATCAAGTAAAAGTATTACTATAATTATACCACATCTAATTTTTTTCCAGAACACGTCACCACATACTACAATATTCTATCTCAGTTACATACATATTTCTTACATAAGTTTCATCACCTTATCCTCAAACTTATTCCTAAAAGTCAAGGAAACAATAAATCAGATAGTTTATACAAAGTACTTAGTACAATGTTTGGACAGAATAAATATCTAATGAATATTACCTATCTTCAATAAGTGTTATAAGAAAACTACATACTTCTTAACTAATTATACCTGAAACAATTAAAAAAAACGTAGAATAGAAATTTCAACCAAAAAAAACCTCACCCAATGAAAAGCTATACTGCGGCCTATTCTTAAGTGCTATGTGGTCATTTTGACTTGTGGACGGCACTATTCCTCACAGAAATTTTGTTTTTCCCTTTGTACTACCCTTTTCAGGAATCAGGGCTATCCCTGTTTAGGAATTTCAGGGGGAAAAAAATCCAATGAGTCCTATGACTGGAGCTGTGTGAGATACAACTAAGGAATCTGAATTGTGTACAAGAAAGAGATTTGGTGATTAGAGGAGTTTGAGAAGTAATATTCCTAAACTATAATTAGCATTTTAAAAGAATGAGGTTCTACTGGTCTTTCTGAGCTGTTTGATTCATCCTATTACTTTATTCAAAGATAAGAACTGCTGAAAATTGCACACGATGAAATGTTTTGCATGAGGCCAAAGACTTGGTAACCTTAAGTAAGATTAAAGAGCTTTTCTCTGGAGGATCAAGTTAGACATACCCTGAAGTGTTTTCCTGGTCCTCTGACCTGAGACAGAGCACTCTAGCTCAGCCTCCCACTGGGCTGCTGGTTACCACCCCTCACTGTGGGGCAGAATTAATTAGTGTCTTGGAAGCTCTTCCAAACTACTGTCCAAAGGACATACATAACAGTAGCCCCTCAAGCATAATCATCCTGTCAACCTTTTACCACCCCACAGCCCGGTTACACAGCTGATGTTTTAACACTTATAGTCCTGCAGTAAATTTAGCACAGCAACATGCCAAGTGTCATTATTCTCCAGAGAGACCATATTTAATATTTTTCCTTTGCAGATTAGCAGCACTAAATTTACTTCTTCCTTCTTGCTATTCAGTATAGCCTTGTATTTGGCATGCAACCTTAATAGAAATGTTTTCCTAAGCATTTGAAACACAAACAGCATCGAAACAATTTCCAGGCAGGGCACCAAATGAGTGTCTGTCGGAACAGGGAATCACAGCTGAAAAGGGACTGAAAACTACTGCATGTACACCATCCATCATGTTTCTGTCTGAGGCACAGAAGTAAGGAGAGTTTGTCGCCTCTGCTGCTCCTGGGAGTGTAGAGTCTATCAATCTAGCCAGTTCAGCCATGTCTGCTAAGCCTTTCACTCTCCACTCACGTTGAAGATCTGGAGCCTTTCTGCAGATGATCCCTGCCCTTCCATCTGCTTTGGCATCTGTGCTAGGAGCAGAAGCAAAGCTTCACAGCTGTGGTTTCCCTTGCCCAAACCTCCAGGACCAACTCTGCAGATGTTCTAAGCACAATATAATTGGGATATTCTTTCAACCGCTGCTCACATATTCCTTTGAGTAATGCAGAGAAGAAAATAAAACCTATCAGAAATAATCATGAAAAGGGAGGTTTCTCCTCTCTATCCAAAGAGCCACAACAAATTACCAAGGCAAACAGTTTACCAAGATTTCTGCTAAGGATCATTCAAATTACTGATATTCTCCTGTGGAATGAGTAGGAAGAAACACTCTACAGTACTGAAGATACGAAAAGAAACTAAATCAGAGCAACTCAATTTAGAACTTTTTTATTCTATAATTTGTTGTGTGTGTGTGTGCATGTTTATAGAAATATACATGCTTATTTTAGAAACTTAGAAAAATATGGACCACTATTTAAAATAGGGATTGGAAAATTATAGCCTGTGGGACAAATTTAACACACTGCCCACTTTGATATGTTTTATTGGAAAACAATCATGCCCATTTGTTTACCTATTGTCCATGTCTGTTTTCTTACTACAACCAGAGGGTTACTTAGTTGTAACAGAGACAGGATGGCCATCAAAGCCTAAAATATTTATTATCTGGCCCTTTAGAAGAAAAAATACTATCTATAATCTGATAACTCAGATATAACCACAGTTACATTTTTACATAATGATTTGTCTTTTTAGGCCTTTAAAGAAGGGAAACACACCTTTCTCTGAATCCACATTTTAATTCCTCCTTAGGAAGAAGAAATAATCAGATCCTAAAAACAGATCTATGTTTCCTTCTTCACATGGGTACCATCTTCTCTGCTGTTTCCTGTCTTCCTTGGAGACTGTCCAACGGTAAAGTCTAGATTTGGACTGAGGCAGAGAGTGAAAGCCTCTTAGGCTTTCAGCCTAAGTAGTTTACTTTGGCCTAGGCTAATAAAGAACTTTATCTTGGAGCTGTGGACCCAAACCTAACATCACAGTTTAAATTCAAAGAATCAACTCAACCGTGCAGAAACTTTTTCTGTTTTTTTTCCTAATACATAGTATCAATTTTTTCAAAAATCCTCCACACCCTTATGACACATGCATCTTGAAGTTAGCAATTAGTAATATGTAAGTTCCAATAATTTTGATATTTCTTATACACATTTTTGAGCTCCCATTAGGAATAAATTGCAAACAACTGTAATGAATCATTTCAGAGATGAGTATGGGTTGGAGTGGAAAGATCTATTCCCAACTACTTATTCTATTCTAACTACTTATTCCAGCTGTAAATGTAAACCTTTTCTTATACTACTATAGCATGAGCTTTCTAAGACAACTGTCTTACTCATTTTTGTGTATCCTCCAGTAACTAGACAAAGTTAGCAACCAATGAAATTATTCCAATCAGCTTTATGACTGGAGGGTACCACACTGCTCTTTAACCAGTACACACTCGGTAAACACTTGCTGACAATGAAGAACAAATGCCTAATATTTTCCTGAAACATAATCATATTAAAATTTTTTGCTTGTTTATTTTTCAGGTTATAATTTTGAAAACTATTCTACATATCCTATGGAGGCATTTTCTCCCTCAACTAATATGTCCAACTCATATGAACACTTTTACAAAATAATCATTTTCCTCTTCCCATTAAATGATATTGGGAAATGACTCTTAAAGCCTGGTTTAGTCTTTTCCTGAACAACAAATTCACCATGTTGCCAAAATGATGATTTATTAAAGTGAAAATGCAAGATCTTATGCACCATAGCATAATGGATTTTTGTGCTGCTGGTCATATTACTCTTGTCTTATTTTACTCACAGTCTAGTACTTTACCATTGTTAGCTAAATAGCTGGAATAATGTATGTACCCAAACAAAGATCACACTCCCAATATTATGGAAATGCATACAATTAACTACTAAATATCCATGAAACCAGTAAAACGTTAGATTTCACAAAGAATAATTGTTTCATTTGCTTCTGATAAAACATGCTTGTGGAATTGAGAAAATGCTCTATAAATAATGACAGATCAGACTTTAAGATGTTGTGGAAATCCTGAAGGTTAGGCATAGAAAATACACAGAGATGAAAGTACACTATTTACTCTTGGTTTTATCCTCCTATATTTTTTCTGTTAATATGCATTAGTTATATGCACAGTTAAGTACAGACTAAAAGAATTCTAGAAACTGTTAATTTTATTAAACCATTATTGCACAAGAATTTTTACAGAACTTTTTCATTAAAGCTTTTGAAGTAAGATAAATAAAAGAGATTAAAGAATATTTTTAAAACAGTAAAAAATAATATTTAAAAATTAAAAGATGGACTTTATTATAAAAACATTTATCTTTAGAGGAAGAAATAAAATATTAGAGCTTTAAGTGTAGTAGAGGAAAGAGGAAGAGTGATCACTCCTTCCCACACCAACAGCCCTCTAGCCTTCTCCCACTTCTCTTGGAATAATTCTCCATGCATACACAGGACAAAATGGAACTGCCACAGTAATGGTCTGAGCACTATGAATGTGGTCTCCCTTCAAGCATGGCTCAGGTCTTGCCCATGCCTAAGGTTTCCTTAGTCAGGAATCACCTGGTTGCATGGAAAAGAAACACAGCTATATCAGCTAAGTAAAACGAGGGGAGGTAGGGTGTGGTTGGAATACTGCAGGAAAATCTCAATGAATCCCAGAAAGAGGGACAGAACTAGGAATTGGAAATTAGCTGGAACCGAAGTAGCAACTCTCTGGGTCTGTATGCCCTTTTTTTTCCCCTGCTTTTCTCTACATGTCTCTGCTTTATTCTCTTTTTCTCTGCAGACCGGCTTTTTCTGATCTACTTCCTTATAGCCACCAGACTGTGTCAGCCCTGGCTCATTTAAGTGCCCTAAAAAGAATGAGCAGAGTAACCGTGCCTCAGATCCAAATTCCTGGGAGGGAGAATATAATTGACTGCTTGCAAGCCAAAGGGTAATCTCCTGCTGGATTAGCTGTGGTCAGGGACTCTAAGTCACTTAGTACCAGTGTTGTCCCTCCACAGGCTATCAGGACAATTTGAGCTGGGCTGAAAATTGACCTAGTTTTTACTACAGGCTGTAGGTAAAAGAGCACCATAGATTCCACCAGGTTAGCCAGGGTCTCCATAAACCCAGCTCCAAGAGAATCAGAACCTTACCCAACTCCATCTGTGTGCACAGATTAAAGTGTTAAATCTAGCATTGTTCCCAGAATATTGACTGATTGAAGAACTATACACTGTGACCAAGGAAACTGTTTTCTGAAGACTCTATCCAATAAATACTTAATTTTGACATCTTATAGCATGGGGTTAGAGTGCTAATTATATCACTAAACATCTGGATAGCAGGCTTTAATTTCTGTTGCCAGGCTTACTTTACCCATGATGCCAATTCCCTCAATTAACTCCATGAAAAACAACATAATTTTTTTAAAAAACCTCCAAATAATCAGAAATCAAGGATTATCACCATTTCACATTATAATTCTGATACAAACTTCCTTAAGAATTTACTATATCTCTTCCTCTTCTTATTCCCTCTTCCCTTTCATTCTCTTGTCTCCCTTCCCTCCCCTTCCTGAACAATTCAGTCCAAAAGCTATTTGGTGGGACCAAGCAAGGTTGGTTGGTTCAGCATCCACATGCTGAAAGAGAAGTGTTAGCAGCCTGACATGGTATGCTGGAACAAAAAAGGGATGGCTATGTGCAAGAGAATGGCCCAGAACCAAGAAGAGAAAGGAGGGCATCCTAGGGTGAAGCTTAAGTAAGGTGAGGAGGGTATCCGTTCAAAGGACAGTGGTGAAAATGGCCTGGTGTTCAGAGCCTTTTCAGGTGGAAGAGAGTGTATGTTCAAGTGGAATGGTGCTGTAGGGATATTGTGCAGATCTCAAAGCCCAAGCAAGGTAAGGAGGGCATCTAGATGCAAGGTGAAGTAGACAAAGTATTAGCAATGGCAATTTGGATAAATCCTTGAATATGTAACCAAAATGAGGAATGCATCAAGTAACTATATTGAGGATAATGGGAACCAATTTTCTCACTGTCAGAGAAGAAAGGAAAACTAGAATAAACATTGTGGTATTGGATTTAAATTGCAGATATTGGAGTTAACAGGTGGTTTAAAATATACAGAGATAGAGATATATAAATATATATGTGGATAAATAATTTATAGTTAGATAAATAAATATCTGTAAGTATAAATGTAATATTCTCTGTTCTGTCTATTGAAAGGGACAAACAGCAGTACCCTCAAAAAATAAGTATACCTAATTAACAGATCTGGATTTCTAAAAGCTATTCTACACTATAAGAAACCATGGATCCCTGGAAAAATAGCTGACTCCAGGATGAGAGCAGGCAAATATAAGATGACTCTGAACTATCATTTTTCTGTACCAGAAAGTAAGGAAGTGTTCAAAAAATGATGAAGACAAGTCAAAGTATACAGAACCCAGATTGAAGAAGCTCCTATTGAACAAATAGGAGCAATGTGAGCATCAGTAAAAATCACAGTCACAGATTATAAACCATTGGATGAAATAGTATCCCATAAATCCATAGTGATATAAAAGCATAAAAGAATATACTGAAATTTGGTGAGAACCAGAATTTTACATAGCCTCAAAGTACTTCTTCACAAACTATCTAGTAATGACAAACAGCAAAATGGTAAATTTACAGTGGAAATTCTTTCAGATCCCATCCTAATCTAGTACTCAAAATGAACATCACATGCGATGGGACAAATAGAAAATGAGTTCCAGGCGATGGGATGAAAAAAGAACATAGCATTACTTCAATGATATTCCTGCCAAAGACAGATACTCTAAATCTAATTCATGAGAACACATCATAAATCCAAATTGTGGCATATTCTACAAAACAAATATCCTATAATCTTCAAAATCAGGAAAATTAAGGAACGTATGAAAAAGAGTTCCAGATCTAAAGAGACTAAGTAACAAGACAATTAAATACAAGTGTTTTATTGTTGTTATTATTATAAAGGATATTATTGGAGCAACAGGTAAAACTTGAATGGGAAATAGGATTTCAGTAATAAATAAATGCTGATTTTCTGATTTTGATCACTGTATTGTGGTTAGGTAGGAAAATATCTACTGGGAGATATGAATATGTTTAAGCTCCCAGTATTGCACAGATCTAAGAAGCAGGAAATTATAGAGACACAACAGAAACAAAATACACATAAATAGTAATGAAGCCTGTATTCCAAGTATTAACTAAATACACAAATTTAAAATTCTGTGCAATTAATTAAAGAAAGCATTTATTAGGCACTTTTAGTACAAGGCACCATAGTATATTTATTATACATTCTCCCAATTTTTTAAAAAACAGCAAAGAAAGATTACAATTTTCTTCATTTTCCACATTAAAAAACTGGGTCACAGAATGGTTACTTGCCCAAGATTATATCACTTATAAATGTTAAAGCCAGTGATGGCTAGTAAATGTTTAACAACCGGTTCCCTAGAGGAAAAAAAAAACACTCTGCTTTGTAGCATTTGCCAATTTCTGTCTTGTAAATACTCCCACCAAGACTGATTTCAAGCTACCAACAAACATAATACCGCTGAGCAGAGTTAGGAAGAGATGCACACAGGCTCCTCTTGCAAGCCAACACGAGCCAACGCAAGCCAATGCAGGCCAGCTTTCAGGAAAGCTCTGGTAAAGGCTACAATCTGAAAATTGTCAGTTGAAGTCCAGAGACCACCATGGCATAATGCCTATATTTAAATCTTAAACTAAAGAAGAAGAATCATTTCAATATAAAGCAGGGATGTATTTTTAAAAGATAAATAAAAAGAAGACCTAAACTGACCACAATACTTGGCTAGAGATTTTACCAATCATTAGTGAAAAGGAATGAAAAATTAATCTAAAAATCACACTATACATGATTTCTCACACTCACAATTATATACATTAAATGCTCTATGTTATATGAATATGTGATATTTGCTACTGTGTGTGTACATATAAACATTACTGTATATACATATATATGACATTGGTTATTTTATGAGATTTGTTGATTATGATAGATATATACAAATAAATAGATTAGATAGATGTAGATAGAGATAAAAATGAGATCAGTGCATTTTATGTTATACATTATACATTATAGATTATATTAAATTACATATTGTATGTATAATATATAATAGACATATGAGATTGTTTGGCATACCTCCCATCCAATCTGTGGTAGTTATTTTATCAATAGCTGGGACTTTTCTGGATGTTTCTGTGCAGGTGTTTATTTTTGTTTGGTTTTTTTTTTTATATCTTTATTGAAGTATAATTGCTTAACAATGTTGTGTTAATTTCTGTTGTACAACAAAGTGAATCAGCAATATGTATACATATATCTCCATATCCCCTCCCTCTGGAGCCTCCTTCCCATCCTCCCTATCCCACCCCTGTAGGTTGTCACAAAGCATCGAGTTGATCTCCCTGTGCTATGCAGCAGCATCCCACTAGCCATCCATTTTACATATGGTAGTGTATATATGTCAATGCTACTCTCTCACTTCATCCCAGCTTCCCCTTCCCCTCTGTGTCAAGTTCGTTATCTACATCTGTGCCTTTATTCCTGCCCTGCCACTAGGTTCATCAATACTGTTTTTTTAGATTCCATATATGTGCATTAGCATATGGTATTTGTTTTTCTGTTTCTGACTTACTTCACTCTGTATGACAGACTCTAGGTCCATCCACCTCACTACAAATAACTCAATTTTGTTTCTTTTTATGGCCGAGTAATATTCCATTGTATATATGTGCCACATCTTCCTTATCCATTCATCTTCTGATGGACACTTAAGATGCTTCCATGTCCTGGCAATTGTAAATAGTGCTCCAATGAACATTGTGGTACATGTTTCTTTTTGAATTATGGTTTTCTCAGGGTATATGCCCAGCAGTGGGATTGCTGGGTCATATGGTAATTCTGTTTTTACTTTTTTAAGGAACCTCCATACTGTTCTCCATAGTGGCTGTATCAATTTACATTCCCACCAACAGTGCAAGAGGGTTCCCTTTTCTCCACACCCTTTCCAGCATTTACTGTTTGTAGATTTTTTGATGATGGCCATTCTGACTGGTGTCAGGTGACACCTCATTGTAGTTTTCTTTTGCATTTCTCTAATGATTAGTGATGCTGAGCATCTTTTCATGTGTTTGTTGGCATTCAGTAAGTCTTCTTTGGAGAAATGTCTATTTAGGTTTTAGACCCATTTTTGGACTGGGTTGTTTTTTTGATATTGAGCTGCATGAGCTGCTTGTATATTTTGGAGATTAATCGTTTGTCACTTGCTTCATTTGCAAATATTTTCTCCCATTGTGAAGGTTGTCTTTTCATCTTCTTTATGGTTTCCCTTGCTCTGAAAAAGCTTTTAAGTTTCATTAGGTCCCATTTGTTTGTTTTTATTTCCATTTCTCTAGGAGGTGGGTCAAAAAGGATCTTGCTGTGATTTATGTCAAAGAGTGTTCTGCCTATGTTTTCGTCTAAGAGTTTGATAGTGTCTGGCCTTACATTTAAGTGTTTAATCCATTTTGAGTTTATTTTTGTGTATGGTGTTAGGGAGTGTTCTACTTTCATTCTTTTACATGCGGCTGTCCAGTTTTCCCAGCACCACTTATTGAAGAGGCTGTCTTTGCTCCATTGTATATTCTGGCTTCCTTTGTCAAAGATAAGGTGACCATATGTGCGTGGGTTTATCTCTGGGCTTTCTATCCTGTTCCACTGATCTATATTTCTGATTTTCTGCCAGTACCATACTGTCTTGATTACTGCAGCTTTGTAGTATAGTCTGAAGTAAGGGAGTCTGATTCCTCCAGCTCCATTTTTCTTTCTCAAGATTGTTTTGGCTATTCGGGGTCTTTTGTGTTTCAATACAAACTGTAAAATTTTTTGTTCTACTTCTGTGAAAAGTGCCTCTGGTAATTTGATAGGGATTGCCTTGTATATGTAGATTGCTTTGGGTAGTATAGTCATTTTCACAATGTTGATTCTTCCAATCCAAGAACATGGTATATCTTGCCATCTGTTTGTATCATCTTTGATTTCTTTCATCAGTGTCTTATAGTTTTCTGCATACAGGTCTTTTGCCTCCTTAGGTAGGTTTATTTCTAGGTATTTTATTTTTTTTGTTGCAATGGTAAATGGGAGTCTTTCCTTGATTTCTCTTTCTGATTTTTCCTTGTTAGTGTTTAGGAATGCAAGAGATTTCTGTGCATTAATTTTGTATCCCGCTACTTTACCAAATTCATTGATTAGCTCTAGTAGTTTTCTGGTAGCATCTTTAGGATTCTCTAGGTATAGTATCATGTCATCTGCAAACAGTGACAGTTCTACTTCTTCTTTTCCAATTTGAATTCCTTTTATTTTTTTCTTCTCTGATTGCCATGGCTAAAATGTCCAAAACTATGTTGAATAATAGTGGTGAGAGTGGGCACCCTTGTCTTGCTCCTGATCTTAGAGGAAATGCTTTCAGTTTTTCACCATTGAGAATGATGTTGCCTGTGGGTCTGTCATATAGGGCTTTTATTATGTTGAGGTAGGTTCCCACTATGCCCACTTTCTGGAGAGCTTTTGTTATACAAGGGTGTTGAATTTTGTCAAAAGCTTTTTCTGCATCTACTGAGATGATCATATGGTTTTTATTCTTTAATTTTTTAATATGGTGTATCACATTGATTGATTTGCGTATATTGAAGAATCCTTGCATTCTTGGAATAAACCCCATTGATCATGTTGTATGATTCTTTTAATGTGCTGTTGGATTCTGTTTGCTAGTATTTTCAGGATGCATCTATGTTCATCAGTGATACTGGCCTGTAATTTTCTTCTTTTGTGACATCTTTGTCTGATTTTGGTATCAGGGTGATGGTGGTCTCATAGAAGGAGTTTGGAAGTGTTCCTCCGCCTGTTATATTTTGGAAGAGTTTGAGGACAGGTGTTAGCTCTTCTCTAAATGTTTGATAGAATTCACCTGTGAAGCCATCTGGCCCTGGGCTTTTGTTTGTTGGAAGATTTTTGATCACTGTTTCAATTTCAGTGCTTGTGACTGGTCTGTTCACGTTTTCTATTTCTTCCTGGTTCAGTCTTGGACAGTTGTACTTTTCTAAGAATTTGTCCATTTCTTCCAGGTTGTCCATTTTATTGGCATAGAGTTGCTTGTAGTTATCTCTCATAATCTTTTGTATTTCTGCAGTGTCAGTTGTTACTTCTCCTTTTTCATTTCTAATTCTATTGACTTGAGTCTTCTCCCTTTTCTTCCTGATGAGTCTGGCTAATGGTTTATCAATTTTGTTTATCTTCTCAAAGAACCAGCTTTTAGTTTTATTGAGCTTTGCTTTGTTTACTTCATTTCTTTTTCATTTATTTCTGATCTGATCTTTATGATTTCTTTACCTCTGCTAACTCGGGTTTTTTTGTTCTTCTTTCTCTAATTGCTTTAGGCATAAGATTAGGTTGTTTGAGATTTTTCTTGTATCTTAAGGTAGGATTGTATTGCTATAAACTTCCCTCTTAGAACTGCTTTTGCTGCATCCCACAGGTTCTGGGTCATCGTGTTTTCATTGTCATTTGTTTCTAGGTATTTTTTGATTTCCTCTTTGATACCTTCAGTCATCTCTAGGTTGTTTTTTTTTTAAGAAGATGTTGGGGGTAGGAGTTTATTAATTAATTTATTTATTTTTGCTGTGTTGGGTCTTCGCTTCTGTGTGAGGGCTTTGTCTAGTTGTGGCAAGAGGGGGCCACTCTTCATTGTGGTGCACGGGCCTCTCACTCTCGCGGCCTCTTGTTGTGGAGCACAGGCTCCAGACATGCAGGCTCAGTAGTTGTGGCTCACGAGCCTAGTTGTTCCGTGGCATGTGGGATCCTCCCAGACCAGGGCTCGAACCCGTGTTCCCTGCATTAGCAGGCAGATTCTCAACCACTGTGCCACCAGGGAAGCCCATCTCTAGGTTTTTTAGTAGCATATTGTTTAGCATCCATGTGTTTGTATTTTTACAGTTTTTTTCCTGTAGTTGATATCTAGTCTCATAGCATTGTGGTCAGAAAAGATGCTTGATACAATTTCAATTTTCTTAAGTTTACCAAGGCTTGATTTGTGACCCAAGATGTGATGTATGCTGGAGAATGTTCCGTGTGCACTTGAGAAGAAAGTATTCTGTTGTTTTTAGATGGAATGTCCTGTAAATATCAATTAAGTCCATCTTGTTTAATGTGTCATTTAAAGCTTGTGTTTCCTTATTTATTTTCTGTTTGGGTGATCTGTCCATTGGTGTTAAGTGGGGTGTTAAAGTCACCTACTATTATTGTGTTACTGTTGATTTCCCCTTTAAAGCTGTTAGCATTTAACTTATGTACTGAGGTGCTCCTATATTGGGTGCATAGATATTTACAATTGTTATATCTTCTTGGATTGAACCCTTGGTCATTATATAGTGTCCTTCCTTGTCTCTTGTAATAGTCTTTATTTTAAAGTCTATTTTGTCTGGTATGAGAATTGCTACTCCAGCTTTCTTTTGATTTCCATTTTCATGGAATATCTTTTTCCATCCCCTCACTTTCAGTCTGTATGTGTCCCTAGGTCTGAAATGGGTCTCTGTAGACAGCATACAGATGGGTCTTGTTTATGTATCCATTCAGCCAGTCTGTGTCTTTTGGTTGGGGCATTTAATCCATTTACATTTAAGGTAATTATCGATATGTATGTTCCTATTACCATTTTCTTAATTGTTTTGGGTTTGTTTTTGTAGGTCTTTTCCTTCTCTTATGTTTCCTGCCTAGAGAAGTTCCTTTATCATTTGTTGTAAAGCTGGTTTGGTGGTGTTGAATTCTCTTAGCTTTTGCTTGTCTGTAAAGCTTTTGATTTCTCCATCGAATCTGAATGAGATCCTTGCTGGGTAGAGTAATCTTGATGGTTGTTTTTCCCTTTCATCACTTTAAATATATCTTGCCACTCCCTTCTGGCCTGTACATTTTCTACTGAAAGATTAGCTGTTAACCTTATGGGAATTCCCTTGTATGTTATTTGTTGCTCTTCCCTTGCTGTTTTTAATATTTTTTCTTTGAGTTTAATTTTTGTTAGTTTGATTAATATGTGCCTCGGCGTGTTTCTCCTTGGGTTTATCCTGGGTGGTACTCTCTGTGCTTCCTGGACTTGATTGACTATTTCCTATCCCATGTTGGGGAAGTTTTCAACTACAATCTCTTCAAATATTTTCTCAGACCATTTCTTTTTTTCTTCTTCTTCTGGGACACCTATAATTCTAATGTTGGTGCACTTAATGTTGTCCCAGAGGTCTCTGAGACTGTCTTCCATTCTTTTCATTCTTTTATCTTTATTCTGTTCTGCATCAGTTATTTCTATCATTCTATCTTCCAGCTCACTTATCCATTCTTCTGCCTCAGTTATTCTGCTATTGATTCCTTCTAGAGTATTTTTAATTTCAGTCATTGTGCTGTTCATTACTGTTTGTTTGCTGTTTAGTTCTTCTAGGCCCTTGTTAAACATTTCTTGTATTTTCTCTATTCTATTTCCAAGATTTTGGATCACCTTTACTATCATTTCTCTGAATTCTTTTTCAGGTAGTTTGCCTATTCTTCATTTATTTGGTCTTGTGGGTTTTTATCTTGATCCTTTGCCTGTAAGATATTTCTCTGTCTTCTCATTTTGTCTAATTACAGGATTTGAGGTCTCCTTTCCCTAGGCTGCAGGGTCTTAGTTCCTCTTGCTTCTGTTCTCTGTCCCTGGTGGTGGGGTTGGTCCAGTGTCTTGTGTAGGCTTCCTGATGGGAGGGACTGGTGCCTTCATTCTGGTGGATGGAGCTGAGTCTTTTCCCTCTGATGAGCAGGGCCATGTCAGGTGGTGTGTTTTGGTGTGTCTGTGAGCTTAGTATGACTTCAGGTAGTCTGTGTGCTGATGGGTGGTTTGTGTTCCTGTCTTGTTTGTTGTTTGGTGTGAGGTGTCCAGCGCTGGGAGCTGCTGGCAGTTGAGTAGAGCTTGGTCTTGGATTCAGATACAGGCCTCCATGAGAGCTCTCTGTGATTAATCTTCCCTGGGGCTGGGAATTCTCTAGTGGTTCAGCATCCTGGACTTGGTGCTCCCACTCCAGAGCCTCAGGCCCAGCTTCTGGTCAAGGGACCAAGACCCTGCAAGTCACTCATCCCAGCAATAAAGGGGATTTAAAAAAAAGAAAAAAACTAACGAAACCCCAAATGGTGAAAAATAAAATCACACAAACAGAAACAAGGAAACACGCACACACACAAAAGAAACAAAAACAGAACCAAATAAATCAGATAAGAAGAGAACAACCAGACAAACAGAAGAACCCAAGAACGAAATCAAACAATTAAGAAGAAAGCTGACAAAAACCCAAAACCAAAAAACAAAACCAAAGCAGAGTGCCAGCTGAACAATGAAGCAAAGAAACAAACCAAACCAACAAAAATGATATTAAAAGAAAAAGAGAAAGGGAAAGAAGACAGAACAACAGAAGAGCAATGTAGAAACAGAAATATTAAAAAAAAAATAGAAAATATATTAAAGAAAAAAAAAAGACAAACAAAACCCCAGAGAAATGGTAAAAACAAAACGAAACAAATAAAAACAGAAACAAGGAAACACACGTAAAAGAAACAGAAACAGAGCCAAATACAACAAAAAGCAAGAGAACATCCAGACAAATAGAAGAACTCAAAAATGAAATCAAACACAAATAGAAGAACTCAAAAATGAAATCAAACAGTTAGGATTAAAACTAACAAAAACACATAATCTAGAAACCAAACCAAAGCAGTGTGCCAACTGAAGAAAAAAGCAAGGAAACAGAACAAACCAATAAAAATGATTTAAAAAATAATAATAATAAAATAAAATTAAGTAAAAAGAGAAAAAACACAGGACAACAGAAAAGCAAAGTAGAAATGGAAATATAAAATATATATATATTAAAGCCAAAGAGGAAAAAAGGGAAAAGAACACAGAACAACAGAAAAGCAAAATCATAATAGAAATGTATAAAAAAATTAGAAATAAAAATATGTTATAAAACACGGAGATCCCAAAAGACTAAAGAAAAAAAAACTAAAACAACAACAAAGAAAAAGAAACCAACAACAACAAAAAAGCTAGAACAAACAACAGAATGAATCAAAACACAGTAAAATTAATAGTAATAATTATGTTTCCCTGGGGTCTCCGCTGTAAGTGTCCTTTGTGTAGGTGTTTCTGGATGAGAATTACATTTAAATAGGTGGACCCAAGTTGACAATCATTCACTTTGGAAGGCTATCTCTATTTAAGGTTTTCTTTCAGATTCAAAGAATAACTATAACTCAACAACTTTTTGACCTCCATGATTTTTACTTTGTTGGCTACCATTTAACTCTTATTGATATCTTTCATGCAGATGCATTATATGTTGTCATCAAATGATCTTCCAGCTCAGGAATATCGATTAATTTTTATTTTGTTTTGTTCCTTTTTTTCAGAGTCAGGGTACTTGGAAAGTTAGAGGAAATAGCACAAACAATTTATCAGACTCTGGCTTGAAAATCAGACTTGAAAATCATGTTTGTGGTCAAAAGGGCAGCCATGAGTTGATCAAGTTAAGTCTTCAGATAGTCCAAGCTGCTGTCAAAACCTTGGTCATCCGAATTTTTCTCAAGACTGTACCACATGACTACAACACTATAAAATCAATTCTGGACCCCTGCCTTCAATTAATCTCAGCTGATTACATTTTTCTCTGTTTCAGATTAACAGCTCTGGTTCTCCTCTGCTTTTTGTTCTCCCTACTATCCCCAAACATGGTAATTATGGACTGCCTCTTAATTAGTGACATCTAGAGAAGATTTTGATATAATTCAGTTGGTAAATGTGGATATTGAGGCTCAGGAAGTATAAGACACCTACCCAATGATGGACAATGATAGAGCTGAGTTTATAATTCTCAGTTCTGAATTGAGTTGTGGGGTCTGGATATTTTTACATCTGAATTTCTTCCTTTGGAAAACATCAGTCTTTAGCAATCTTCAGTCAAGTTTTATATTAACATGGCAAAATATCTTAAAGTTACTGGTCATTTTTAGTAAATGTCTTTATGTTCTCAGTGTTATTAATAACAGGCTTGTGCTGTAATAAACAGAACTAATTACGAAAATAGCCCTGGTTCTATCATTGTACATCTTACTTTATAGAATGTGTCACATAGTTATAGACACATGTAATACAGGTTATGTAAAGCCCTTTGGGATAAATGAAGAAAATACTGTTCTACATCTGAACGAAACTGTCAAAGTGTAGCTGTGCCCTTACTTTCATTTCTTGTACATTCTTTATAACTTATGACCTAAGGAGAAAGGATGTGCTGGGAACAGAAGGGAAAAAAATAAAAATAATTTTTAAAAGTTTTATAAAACAAGGGAGACAAATAATAAAATGAAAACTCAAGGGAAAAAGAGATGGAGTCCCTGTCAAGTTCTTCTGTGGAATGGCAACTCCCACATACAACAGCAATGAAGAATTGGCAGGGCTGCTCTTAGTCTGTTCCTGTGGTACCTTCTTTACTGATTCAATTTCACAATATCAATATGGTAAATAATATAAGGTACATTTCCATGCTTCAAGTTTTTATGTGTAAATTCTCTTAATCACTATAATAACTGAGTGAGGTATTATTTTTCCTAACTTATAGAATACACAATGAAAATCAGAGATGGTAAAGACCTTCTTTAAGGTTTTAAATGAGAAAGTGAAAGAGTAAGAACTTGTACATGGAATCTTATGAAGTCAAACCAATATCTGTACACCATGGATTTTTCTCTGCTCTGCAACCCTATAAACCCAATCAATAACAGGGGAGTTGGAGAGAGAAGTATTTAGAGCCATATAAGAGTTTATACCAATCTCAACAATCCAGCCTCAAGGCAATGTCTTAGTCAAAGAAAAACAGTTTGGAAATAAAAGAATTTCCAACAATTTAAAATCTTTACTTCCATTTTTCTAGTGTAATGAAGAGGACTTCAAAACCATAGTGATATTTCTTTCAAATTTCTTTTTTGTTTCTGATGAATTTTTTCATACTGCTGTTGCATCAGAACTCCCAAAGTCTCTGCAAAATTCACCCTCAGCCTTAACCCACACACATATTCTCCTCTTCCCTTTCTGTCTTTCCTTCTTATTCTGAATTTCCGAGCTCTGAAGAGTTTTGCATAAATTATCTTATTTAGTCCTAACTATATTATAGCAAGATAAGTATGTCTCAGAGAGGGTGACTTGCCCAAAGCCTTAGATGTAAAAAATGTAGCTGTATCTAATTTCAAAACCATAGTCTCTTCAGTATACCACACTTCCAGTTTTATATACCAAGAAATCCTAGAAACTACTAAAGAAAATCTGAATTTTTGATTTTCAGATGTTTTCCCTTCTGAATAATTGACTTCAATCTCATACATGTATGGGCTAATGTCCTTTAGCCCAAACTTAAGGAAAAAGAATTAGAATAACAAAAGATGCTGGTTGACATCATGAACATCACTGGAGCTTACACTGATACTTTACATGAACTGAGCTTGATAGCATCCACAGAACAGACAGAAATCTCTACATTTTATATATAAGAGTGACTGTGAGATTTCTGAGGTTTAATGTTAAGGTCACTAATTAAACAGGCCGCTGAAACTCCTTCAGAATCTTGCTTATGAAAAAAATGGCTTATGAACTAGCAGGAAAAAAAGAATTAGCATTTATTTTCCTACCATTTCTTAATCTTTCAAAACTCTTTCTGACTTATTTTCTAGAAGGGTATTTTGCTAAAAAGGCAATCGTTTCCCAGTGTAAATATCTGTTGACTGAACCCCAGTTGTTCTTGTCATCATAGTTGTCTTGGTCTAAGTTAAACATAATGGTTTAGGGATTTAGATGATTCTTAGCACTCTAAAGATTGCACATAATGGAGCCCAAGTGATGCTGCATTATTGGCAATCATCCTGGAACTAATAACAGCAGTTACTGGGCCTATAATCTCCTAGGAATTAACAGACAAACTCTTTTTCTCAATTTGCAGGACATCATTACCATTAAAAGGCAGTTAAGATGATAATGTGCCACTGTAACTCATACAGTGGGCAGTAAATGGTTATAAGTGAAAGTGCTGAGGTGGCAGTCCTGACTCAACTCGGCCTATAGAGTTAAATGTTCCCCCTTTTGGGCTGCTGCTTGGAAAAAATTTTAAGTGACAGAAAACAGGCACTCAAGAGATACGGGTTTTTGGCTGGTTTGTTTGTTTCATAGGGATGACTCCCTTTCTAGTGGCCCTGCAGAAAGTCAGTCCTTTACCATTCAAATGACACGATTTCCTGTGGGCCTGCTTGTTCAATGATCTATAATAATAACCAAGGATTTCAGAACAAAGGAATGAGACTATAAACACAAAGAGAGTAGAAAAAGCAGGAGTCTTAAGGGAGGAAGAGCTATAAAAACTACCCACAATAAGGTGAAACAAGGGATGTGCAAGGTGCAAAGTAGAGAAAGTGACAGAGATATGTAATTCAAATCAGTAAACATTTGTTGAGTCCCTACTGTGTTGCAGGCATTATGCTATGCACCTGGCCTTTATGATCCCTTCCTACTTGGAGTTTACACTTATCTGAGAACATAAACACGTGATAAATATTTTTTAAACTCAATAAAATGAAAAGTACAGGATGCTATGGGAACAAACAACAAGGAATTCTAACCAAATCAAAAAGAAGTCAGTACCGGGAATTCTCTGGTGGTCCAGTGGTTAGGACTCCATGCTTCACTGCAGGGGGCACAGCTTTATCCCTGGTGGGGGAACTAAGATCCCACAAGCTGTGCAACGTGGCCAAAAAACAACAACAACAACAACAACAAAATCAGTACCAAGCAGCAAAAACAGGTGAAGAAATTAAATGAACCACTAAGAACTGAAAAAAAACCTATAAAGCCTTAGAAATTACCAAAATAACTGGAAATTGAACAATCTACAGTAGAAGTAAATAAAACTTTATCATTATAGTAATAATGATACCTACCATTTACTTAGGTCCTGTATTATGTCATGCTAAATGCTTTAGATGAAATATCTTATTTTAATCTATATGACAACCTGATTGGGTGGGTATTAACATCTCATATTTATAGATAGGTAAACTGAAATTTAGGTAACTCGCCCAAGGTAAACTGAAATTTAGGTAACTCGCCCAAGGTGACATAACTAGCAAATATCAAAACCAGGAGTTGAATTTAAATCAGACTAACTACATAGTTCATTCTCTTAACCAATATGCTATATTTCAATGCCCAGAGTTAAATGGAGAATAACACCCAAGACTCAATAGCCAGTTTAATGAACAGAATCGAGAAAGATATAAGGGACTGGAGTGAAGACTAGAGAACAGAGGAAAAACAATATTTGGGCCTATAACTATATGATCTTTTTATTACCAATCTGCTACTGAGGTAGGATTGGTGTTCAACTTTAGCTGACTTTATATAGGTTACAAAGAAATCATGGTAAATAAATATAACTGATTAATTTAGCATATCTATAAAATGCAATATATTAATTCCTCAACATTTTCTGTTTTGATTTCTATTTGTTTCAATGATATCTGCTCCCAAACACATTTTAAATACTTTATTCAATGATGGTAATAATAGCAAAATTATATATCATCAGAAAAAAAAAAGAATCAGAAAACAGTAGTGGTAGGGAAACGTCAAAACTTCTGACTGAAGAGGGCTACAAAAAATGAGAGAATATGATTTCTTTCTGAACTTTGCAGAAATAAAGGCAAAGAAAAATACAAGATATGATACAGTCTCACTGTCACAAAAACAATCCATTTGATAAAAAGAAATAAGGTTTTTCTGCAATCTATGCATTAACAGGAATTTGCCACCAGGATCTTCATACAAGACAAATTGAGCAACATAAAGAATCCATTAATAATTTCCTCCATAATTATCTTATCAGGTTATTTTCAAATAATCTCTTTCTTTTTAAAGACTATGAGAGGGGACTTCCCTGGTTGTCCAGTGGTTAAGACTCTGCACTCCTAATGCAGGGGGCCCATGCTCAATCCCTGGTCAGGGAACTAGATACCGCATGCCACAACTAAAAGATCCTGCATGCAGCAACTGAAGATCCCACATGCCGCAACTAAAGATCCCACATGCTGCAATGAAGATGTCACGTGCCACAACTAAGACATGGTGCAGCCAAATAAATAAATAATTTTTTTTTTTTTTTTTTTTTTTTTTGCGGTACGCGGGCCTCTCACTGTTGTGGCCTCTCCCGTTGCGGAGCACAGGCTCCGGACGCGCAGGCTCAGCGGCCATGGCTCATGGGCCCAGCCGCTCCGCGGCATATGGGATCCTCCCGGACCAGGGCACGAACCCGTATCCCCTGCATCGGCAGGCGGATTCTCAACCACTGCGCCACCAGGGAGGCCCAATAAATAAATATTTTTTAAAAGACTTATGGGAAACAACTTTTGAGGTTTCTAACATATAAGCCACAGAGTCAAGCTGCTAGTGACTACATCTCTACTGACTTGTGCCAGATACATGATTCAAGACGATAAGACCCAAAAAAGAGAAACTGCACTGCTAAACTGACTGGGAGAGGACAGTGGATTACATGATGGCATAACTTAGAATCAAAGTTTACCTATACCTTATGCTGCTGTTCCCTGGGTCTGGTTCTCCATCTTTTTTTGAGTTCCATGACATATTCCAGGGACCTTCTAAAATATTTCCACTTTTGTTAAGTTAGCTTGAGTTGTTTCTTTAATTTGTAAACCAAGTACTTAATACAATTGCAGATTTAAGAATCACAGGTACTATTTATAGAATACCTGAAACTGTATTGTTAGGGAACCACTGACAGAAATTGCCCGCCTTGGCCAGGCATGATAATAACCACTTGCATGAGTTGTCTCACAAAAGGAGGTCACTATAAGGAGCACAGTGCTGTCTGCTGCTGCCGATAACCAGAAGAATTTGGCAGGGCCAAAAGCAGGGACAAGATGCCAGTCTGTAATATGTCCTGCCAACCTCCCAGAAACCCTCGTGCTAGAACTGACCTTGTCTGAGAGATGCACACACCACCGGGAAGGACCCTGAGTCAGACCAAAAATGGGCACAAGCAAGATGATGGGCCAGAGACAACCTGGAAAATAACCCCATTACCATAAAACCTGAGACTGCGAGCCACATGGCAGAGCAGTTCTCCTGGGTTCCCTAACCCCTCGGCATTCCTTCCCAGTAAAGTCTTTTGCTTTGTCAGTACCTCAGGCAATTCATTTCCAAGTGTTAGACAAGAGCCCACTCTGGGGCCCTGGAAAGGGTCCCCCTTCCAGTAACAATATTGTTGCTGCTCACCAGCTAGTTTTAGTTTATCAGTTAGCTTACACTAATTCTAAGACTGTCATGACCAGCTCTACTTATTTGGCAGAGGAAAAAGCAAATGTTTTACAGATACTGTCTAAACAGGAATTGGCATAAAAAGAGGTATACTAATCAAGGTTTTAATGTACTCTTTCTGCCTTCTCCTTGTAATTTCTAACAAATATCACACAGCGCTAATATTAATGTAGAAATTATACACAAACAATGATGGGAAAGATATGAACATACATAATAATATAATCTATTGAACACCAACTGTGTACCAACTTCTTTGCGAGATACTTTTCATAAACTTTGTTTTTTCTTAAAAGCATACCCTTAAAGTTTGTCAGGGTTTGACAGCCCTTTGTCCTTTAAAGTGTGTATCCTTTGAGATAAAGGAATCAAATAGACACTGAAATATCAGTTTTTGGTGGGGAGCATGGTGATCACATAGTACAGCTTGTACCCAGGAACAATATGGTCTTTCTACACCTTTTCTCCAGATCCATGTTACTCAACAGGTCACAGTAATTCATCAGCTGTAGTTTCATCCCTGATAACCCCCACCCCCATCTCTCACTGTAGGAGTATAGACTGTGGGGTTCCTTTTGATCTGGTAAACAGATAAAAATCTGCATGAAAAGAGCATGTAAATCAAACCAAGAAAAAGTTAGAAGAAGCTGATTTTGCAGATTAAGTGTTCTTTTTCCAATCAAGTGAGAAAACTCACCTACTCCTGCTTCTCTGTGAATGGAGTAAGATGTGGGGAAAAACCAGAAGGGTTGCCCTGGTACCATTGCCTCCTAAACAGTGGAGCCCCTTCCTGTCTGTGGCACTCCTCAGTACCTAGCAGTATTATTATCTCTACTTGAGAAATATGCATCAGAAAATTTAAATACTTTGCCCAAATAGGTTGAATTCAAATATATATTTGAGTCCAAATCCCATAATGGAATTTTGGACATTCCACTCCAAGGACATTCCAGAGCAAAAAATAGGGTCCAAACACAGGAATGATGAGTTCAGACAGAAAAAAGACAAAACCAAAACAAGAACATATGTACATATAATTAAAATTGGGAGAGGAAGCACAATAGGTGGATGTTCTGTCTTGGCAAGCAGGAAGAATCAGGCTTTAGCCGTGCCTTAGCAACATCATCTGTGTGATGTGACCTGCCTAGAGCAAAACACGGAAACCCTTGGGAACTCAATTCCTTCATATTTAAAATATTTGAAAATGTCATGAAACAGTTAAAGAAATTAATCATTTCTAGTTTGCCTTTTCCTTTGCTTTGGTTGTCTCTCTCTTTTAAATATCTTTTCAAAAGTATGGTATAATAGAAAATAACTAAGATAAATTATAGTCAGACAATCAAGCTTTTTGCTCCTTTGATCCCATCAACTCTTTATATAATCTGCGAAAAATCACTTTGTCAGTCACTGCCTTCCCAAACTTCAATTCCTTGTTTCAACTTGCAGACTTGGGTCTAGGAGTCCTTTAAGCCAATCATGATTCAGGCAGCTATTACTTAAGTATCCTCAGAAACGGAGGCCTTTCCATCCTAAGCTTGGTTTCTACTATGACTGAGACTGCTAGGCTCAAAGGCTTTGCTAACAGTGAAATCCTACTGAACTTAGCTCCAAATTCTAAATCCCTGCCTAGTTCCTAACCTGTCCTGCCCTTATCTCGCAAGACAGACCGAAGTACATGCCTATACCCCTAGGCATGATGCTCCTATGGACTGACCAACTATAACACAATAATAGCACCCACATGCCTGTAAAGATTAATGGATAACTGCATCTCCTGATGGCACATCCTTTCTCCGACATTGACTTCCTTGTATATTGTCTTTAGCCTGAAGCAATTCTGTCTTCACTCGTTTTTCTGCTGGTATTTCCTATACCAAAGTTGTATCATTTCTTCTAATTCAAGTCACTCCTTGACCTTACCTTTTTCTCCTTCCCCACTGGCCTACAAACATCATCCCAGCACACCCCACAGCAGAACGCATCTACTTCATTGTAACTTTATGTTTTGAGCCTTGAGTTCTTCACCTATTTAATAAGAAAAGTGGGCAAAATAATGAGAAATATCTCTTTAACTCTGAAATTTACAACTTTGCATTATATACCTAATAAATATCTCCAAACGTTCCCTTCAAGTTTATGTTTCTTCTTGAAGTCATATACTTTCTACTCATTATTACAAACTCTTAGTGGTTAGGGACTTTTTTCTTCATCTTTGTACCTGGTGTTCTGCTCCCCTTTCTCTAACATCAATCTTTCTCCCAGTGGCTAGAGTAATGCCTTGCACCTAAGAAAACTAAGAAACACTCAAAAGTTTATCCAAGGATTTTCCTTAGCCAGGGAAATTATATAACGATGCTTCAAGGAGAAGGTCAGGAGGCTACTGAAACAATACAGGGCCAGGCTAGTAGTGATAAAGGTGATGAAAAATAGTCAGATTCTGGATATTTTTAAAAGCAAAGTCCAACAGTATTTGCGAAGAGATTGAATACAAGATATGAGAGAAGAGAGTGTGAATGTCATTAGAATGTTCAACAAATATTTCTTTTCTCCATTATTTAGAGCACATTTTCTCTGTGATCAGGTGTTTTTTTAATTCTGACCAATGAATGGAAGTCCCTTCTGGGCTGAGCATTTAACTGTTTGTGGCCCTCAGAGCAGCTTATTTTCTCTGTCAGCACAAAGATCGACAGTGTTTGAGATGGTGACCCCTTCACTAAATGAGAAAAGTCTCCCAGCTGACTCATGATGAACATGTAGTATGAGATAGAGAGAAAAAAAAAGAGAGGGGGAGGGAGAGAAAGGAGACAGAAGAGAGAGACAGAGAACTCTTTGTTGTTTAAAAGCCCTGAAATTTGGAGTGTGATTCCTACATCAAAATAGCTTAGTTATCCTTATTGATAAACAATTTCCCTAGAAGTACAGTACTGCTCTAATAAGACCTAAAATGCATGGCACTGGTTCTGACTAGGTGGTAAAGAGGAAAGAGTGATATTATATGGAAGAGTAGAAAGATGGTACTTTGTTATACAAAAGTACGGCATTTGGTTAAAATGTTAACTGTAGTGACTTGAAATGCAGATAATGTACCCAATGAACTTGTTACTTTACACGAAAAACAGATTATCAGTAGTATGTGGTGGCTGCTATTGGTGGCATTTGACAGGGTATTATAAGAATAATTAGGAAAAAATGACCAGTTTGCAAGCAGGAATGAAAAAAGATTAGGACAGGTCCAAAACTGGGGGATTTGTAGCACTGGAAAAAAGCAACTGTTTAAGAAAATAATAATTTAAAAAATTATAAAATATGTTGGATGACAAAGACCAATCAAATCTCAGCCTGTGGTAAGGATCAGATATTTTTTATACCTCTCAATGAATTGACAGGTTGAATGAATTAATATAGTATTGAAGAAATCCTAGCAGTTCTACAAATTGCTCCCTGGAAAAGATGTTAACAAATGACATTCTCCCACCAAAAGTCTCTTAGGCTCAAGATAACTACAATTAAGTTGAAAAAGAAAACTAAATAGATATGACAAAGAGAACCATAAGTTTGGCTACTGGTGCATGTTTCTTACTGGAATCAAGGAGATAAAAAGCCAAATATATTTCTGCATCTGATATTCTGAGAAAAAAACAAAAACGAAATCAGAAAAAAATCCTCCATCAATTTGGACTAAAAGAGACTACAACTGCTTAAAAGCTAAAATGACCCACTGAGCCTTAAACTTCTACAGGCAGGAAGCAGGCAAAGAGACTTGCTCAGCCACCAACTACAGCATATTCTCCATAGCTCTTTCAAAGGTAGCCAAGGAGGGTAACAGAGAAATAGGAAACCCCAAGAGCCTGGAGCCAAGAGTCATAAAGAATATGAAATTTGAGAGCTCCAGGAAGCAGATTAAGCACTTAATTAAGCAACATTCTTCATTCCTAGGACATTAGGTCTTAAAATTTTTGATCAGTGGGATTTTATACATTCAGCGGAGAAGTAAAATAGCTGTGCACCTCCCAATCTTTCTCTTTATGAATGGAAATATTTATTGTGATTCCTCAATTGTATATTAGTTTTTGATGGTATAAAACTTTTCTTTCTAGTTCATAGGACCTAGATCTAGAGAAGCCACATTCAAACCTCCTTTAGAGATAAGCATGTATCAACTAATGATCTCAACTTTGAGCCTGAAGGACTGAGTGGTGCTTTTTTCTTATCTTTCTTGGAAAGGAAGTGATTTATTTCATGTGCAAGGAGGAAGATGAATCAAATAGTTGGTAGCAAGTAGAGTGTATTAGTCATCAGTTACAATTTTCTACATTCACTAATTTCTTACCACTTCCAGACTGTTAGTATAATTCCCCTCCTATTTTAGCAGTATGTAAAGAGAGGGAGAGAGGAATGATGAGTTTTCACTAATGAGTTGTGAGTAGAAGTAACGCATGCCACTATTCTAGTGGTAATAATTCAAGCTTATTGTCAAGAATTTAATAAGCAGTGTAAGACCTTCTAGAGTTCTCCTTTTTCCTCTGGCATGGAGATCAACAATTTTCAAAAAAGTAGCTACTCCATCAGTCTGGGTCACTGAATAATTACAACACAGAGTCTCCCACTTACCCACAGTGGAAAGGTGGTGTGAGTGAAAGATTAACCTTTGTTATTTGAGCCACTAAGATTGAGCCTTGTTTATTACCACAGCATTGATATACCTATTCTGACTGATATAGGAAGCAACATTTCCATATTATTTGTTGCAGTAAACTATTTGTTTTGTTGTAAGTATGTCAAATTATATTATTTTTGTTACTGCTGGTAGATAGTTCAATTGGTTAAATTGTAAATGAAAATTTTTAATTTCTTAAGAGATTCCATTTTTTTAAAAACTTTACTAAAATCTGTATTTCCTAAACTTCTTCTTGAGCATTTCTTAAAAAAACAAAATGGGGCTTCCCTGGTGGCGCAGTGGTTGAGAATCCACCTGCCGATGTAGGGGACACGGGTTCGTGCCCCGGTCCGGGAAGATCCCACATGCCGCGGAGGAGCTGGGCCCGTGAGCCATGGCCGCTGAGCCTGCGTGTCCAGAGCCTGTGCTCCGCAACGGGAGAGGCCACAACAGTGAGAGGCCCACGTACCACAAAACAAACAAACAAACAAAATGAAATGATTACATGACAAAATAACTCAGCACCACTAATCCATGTTAACCAGACAGGTATCTGCTTGCTCTATTATAAAAGAAAATTTCTTTTGAGTAACTCAACAATGTTAGAGTAATTCCCTTTGGAATAGTCATAAGCTTAGACTGACATGCAGTATTTTTTACTTCCAAAATACTATACATATTATAAATATGTTTTACAATGTTATTCATACCATACATATGCTTTAAGATTTAAAACATACTGGAAAACTCTAGTGAAATCAAAGATAGATCAACATAACCGCAGACTTCAGGTATTCCCTGGACTTAGGATCATGCATTTATTTCAATAAATACCATTACTAAGAAGGAGACAGATGAAACTACAAAGACTAAAACCCTTTGGGGCAGCCAAAATTATATGAGTCTCTTAAGAACAATGTCGCCTAACACTTTTTTCTCTAATCTTAGTGAAAAGTGACAGTTTCTTCTCATTCCCTAGGGCCTATTTCAAATTCTCTGTTTGGAGATCTGACTTCTAAAGCCTAAATCATCCTTGATCCAGAATCAATCAGCTTTTCGGCTTAAGCCAGTTTCAGGCAAAAAGGTAGATAATGAATTTAATGGGATTTATTCCCCCCCCAACCCCCCCAACCCCCCCCGTCAGATCATAATGTCCACTCTTCAGTGAGCCAATTAGGTGGTTTATATGAAGGTTTAGGTAAAAGCAAAGCTATTTTAATTATTTAGATTTCTTAACTGGCCATTATTAACTGGTCAGAATTAAAAAGATTTAGTTCAGTCAGCTAAAATCTCCTTTGACATGGTCAGAAATCATCCAGTGCCATCACATTGTTCATTAAGATATTCCAAACAAAGCAGTTAAACATTATTCTCCTTCTAAATATTTGGCTTCATGGACCTACTGCCTCTGCTCTATAACTAAGGAATCTTTTTTTGTATGTTTCACTGACGCTGTTCTATCACTTTTTCTTACAAAAGACCACTATTTCCTAGATAAAATATGAAAAATTATCCTCTACAATCCTCTATCACCTAGCCCTCACTCCTAAGGATACGTTAATTCATTCAACTACTTGAAAAAGGACAATGATAATGAATTAAAGCCTTCTAGTCAGCAGGCCTTGAAAAGTTCATCAGTTTCTCAGTCTCTTTCTTCTATCTATTAAATGGGTATAAAAGCATGTACCACAAATGTGGCCATATGACTTTTAATGAGGCAATGCATATAACATACTAGGCAAATACCATAGCATAGGGTTCAGCAAATGACAAATTCTATTAGCTCGTGATAGGATAAAAAATAATACAGGAAGGTTTAGGGGTGATGAATTTGTATCATCATAATAAGTAACTCTTTGAAGTTTGGGTTGATAATAAGTTTTTTGAGAACAAGGACCATAGTTCATAACTAATTTGGGGTGCTTTAATACCATGTCTTGCACAAAGTAGGTATTTAATAAATGTTTGACAAGTGACTGAATGTTCACAAATATGGAAATGAAATTTACGACCATCTTGCATTTTTCTCACCAATTTGTGTGTGGGTGTGGCATTTTTACCTTGAATCTATGGATTTCATAAAGCTTTCGTGTGGGTACAGATAGGAAGGTGCACATGTGAGAGAAGGGATTGATTGCTTACTTTGGAGCTCTGTTTGTGTGTGTGTGTGTGTGTGTGTGTGTGGTACACAGGCCTCTCACTGTTGTGGCCTCTCCCGCTGCAGAGCACAGGCTCCGGATGCGCAGGCTCAGTGGCCATGGCTCACGGGCCTAGCCACTCCGCGGCATGTGGGATCTTCCCGGACCAGGGCACGAACCCGTGTCCCCTGCACCGTTAGGTGGACTCTCAACCACTGTGCCACCAGGGAAGCCCTGGAGCTCTGTTTTTATTTGTTGGCTATGTAGTGGTGGACAGCACAAAATACTTTCTCATATTTGGAAGTTAGTCATACCACAACCCAAACTTTGGGGTTTCTAAATTTATTCTCAATTGGCAAAAAGAATATTTTCATTTTTCAAAAGACTTAAAATGCTCAACAGTTGCAAAACAACTCTTGGCACATTTTAATGAGTCAAACGTAAATATATGTAAATAAATTAAACCCACACAAATCAACTTTCCATACAAGTGCTTATAATTAAGAGAAAAGAGAAATTTTGGTTTTGCTTAGCTTTAGTTAGCCAAGAGAACAAATTATGTCCAAGATTATCCTGAATCTATTATGTGGGAATGTAGAAATATCAGTCATTTCCCTGGGCTTCCACTGGGAGTGTAGCTCCCAAGCTAAGGACAAATCCAACCTGTAGAAGTTCAAGTCCATGTTTTAGGTTTTCTTCCCCCAACTCAGTGCAGCAGCTAATGAGAGAATAGCCTAATCAAGAAAGCTAACCGTAAGAAGTAAAATCAGAAAGCTTATGTATAATCCCAACACTCTCTCCTCCAAGTTGCTACCGTATATTCCTAACATTTGTAGGTATCCTAGCTCTAGGCAAATCCATCCTCAAGGTAGCCAACATTTGTCTGTTCTTTATTTCTATCTTAACATACACACCAATTTTTTAAAAATCTGAATCTCTAATACTATCATCCTACCTGCAGATTTCTTCTCAACATTCACTTTGCTTTGTCCATCCTCACTCTGTGACTTCCTAAGAAACTCCTTCCTAAACTAAATCTAAACTCAGATTACATAAAAAAAAAATTCCCCATAAATGGCAGCTCTTCACAGTAGTTAATGTTTTTCACACAATCGTTAACAAAATGACTAAGGAGAAACAAATCTAAGGCTCCTTCTTAATACAGAGTTCTGGGTCATTGCAACAGTTTCAAAGCACAAATGATGGCATCAACACCAAGAAGAGACAATCCTTCTATTTGCTGGACAATCCCTGTGGCTTCCTCTCTCTCTTAGGTAGCCTAGAGGCACTCTTGCTCTGTAGGGTTCTCATAATACTGGTGTTAGTAGGCAAACTAACCTAGACAATTGTGTGAGTTCCCAAAGTTCAAAGCTCAACTTTCACTGACCAAAAAGTTCTTTTTATTACAGTGTGAATCAGATGCTCTCTGCTCCCTCTCCCAGCTTCTCTATAGAAGTGGAAATCAGGGTAGGTATAGGGTCCGTCTCATGCAGCACCTTCCACTGTGTATTTAGCTACACTCCAGCCAAGCATACCTCTTTATGGGATGAGAGCTTAGGAGTCCTGATGACTCTTTGCTTATGGCTTCCTCAATAAACCATACTTAACACTTTTGTGGTGTCTGTCCCTATCTTCTGGTTTTGCAAATACTTTTCCCATAAAGATCACCGAGAGTAACATCCCATCTAATGCAAAAGCTGTCTACAGCATCTCCAACAGATTTCTCATATCTTCAATGACTTTCTATTTTCTATTCATTCATTGTTATTCATTATAAACAAATTGTTAAGTACCCACAAGTGCTTAGTAAGGCCCTGGACTAGTATACATCAATTAATAATATAAACATAGTCCCACAGCATTCAAAATCTTCTGTGGTCTGAGAACAATCTACGTTTGTCAGTTTCGTCTCTCACTAGTGAAAACAGACTGACATATACAAGCATCTATTATAATCCAGGTACCATATATTAAAATTTCATAGTACTTAAAATCATCCCAATAATGTTACTGTTCTTGTGGGCTGATTCTCAGTATCTGCTTTGTTTTTTCCAACCCCAATTGCCAAAAAATAAAACAAAACAAAACAAAACCCTAAGTTTTTAAAGGTCATTTTCCTTATGTGTTATCACTACCTAATAAGTGGCAAAACAGAATTCAGACACAGGTTGGCCTTCTTCCAGTGCCATGAGCTTCCTACTATACCATGTAGTGATGTAGTGCCTATGCCTGACAGAGCAGGTATTTGATAAATATTTTTGAATAACTGGATGAATAAATAAATAAAATAAAAAAGACAACATCATTTTCCCATTTTAAAACTGCTTTTGCTCTGAGACTTTTGGAAAATTCTACATTACTCTCTGTACAAAAGAAATTATAGTAAACATATGTTCTCCAACTATTTCTGAGACATACATTTAAAGATCATTTTTCTCTAGTTTTCCAGTGATCTCAGAAATTGTTCTCAAATTCTGAGAACAGAATTTCCCTGCATTCCCATCTTCTACCTTTAATAAATGGATTGCCAACTACCACAAAACATTAGCTTTAAAGCAAATAAAAATGCTACTTGACTCATAGGTTGGCTGATCTGCAGAAGTGTGAAGGCAATGTGAGGCCACTGATGAATTTTATTTACTGACTTAAGGAAAAAAAAATCATCACTTAATTTATAAGGCCTGACCTAGATGAAACCCCCAAGAGCCAGGCTCTTACTTGAGAATGCACATCAGTGTCTTCAGATTCAATTAGTGTGATTTTCCAAGACATAACCACTGCTCCCAGCAAAGTGTCCAGCCACTGGAAACATAATCAATCATGCCAGACATCATAAGCTTAATGCAAGCCCCCTGAGTGCATCATAGAGAGACAAGGGGAAAACAATGAGGAAAAAAGAAAAAAGGTAAAGCTTTGCTAAGTAAACACAATTCACACACAGAATTTCAAATCGCTCTTCTCCCACTCAGTGGAAGAAGATGTCTCACTGATGATAAACAGTGGAGACTGATACCTGAGCAAATCTCCTCTAGAGATATCCTTTGACAAGGTAAGAGGCTAAACAAAGAAAAAAAATCCAAGACATACCTTCTCATATTGGCATATAAATAATATAGTCAATACCTTAACCTTTCCCCCTCACAGCTGTAAAGCACCTTGAAGGGCATTATGTTACAAGTAAACAAATTAAGTGAATAATTTGTAGTTACAGGACTCTACAGGAACAGGGCTGGAACTCAACTGAAGTCTCTGGCTAAATGTTCAGAACTTTGATCTCTCTATCATGCAAGGTACTAAGGTATATAAAATACTGTACTAGCTTGGGATGAGTACAATGAGAGAAGTGTAAACTTCCTGCTGTCAATGAGCCTATACCTAAAATGATGGACCCTGAGATCTGGAAGGCACTGACAGATAATATACTCCAGACCTTTGATATCTTGTTGATGAAGAAACTAAGGTCACATAAGTTACAGGATTTATTTAAAGTTACACAGTTAGTCTCTGTCTAAAAGTCTAGTCTAAAATTCAGTTGTTCTAACCCTTCACTCATTCTTTTCCCCACTTGACAATGATAAGTCATATGCCTGGGCTGGAGTAGAGTGATCCTCGCTCAAGGCAGATCTGAGGTGTGGTTCTATCTGCTGAATGTTGTTAAGGGGTACTGCTCAACCCATATACACTTTGATTTACAGGAAGGCTGAAGAGCCTCCTGGATAGAATGATGCAGTCATATCCTCATCTGGACTTTGATATCACAGTGATGTCTAACAGAAAGGATGTGCATCCAAAGAAGCTGAATTGCCAGAGGTGACTGAAGAATGCCTCCTCCTTCCAATCACAAATCGATATCCTATGTGAAGAAGGTATCAAGCACAATGAGCCAAGGTGAGTAAAAGGCTTAAAGATAGAGAGTGAAGCACTTCAGGAGTGAGCAGTGGCTCAGATTCACTTTGCAGAATGCGTTTCATGCCCTAAGGATCCCCCAAATTACTTGAGAGAACATGGAACTCTGAAATGGGGACTAGATTCCTATTATCACACAAACAGTAGCCAATAAGATTCAAATAATATTGCTAACATGACCTTGTTACAACCCCCAAACTAGTAATCCTTGAGTAGCTTCAGTTTACTTTTTTAAAAAATCTAAAATAAGACCAGGACATACTTAATAAAAGAGTAGGCAATGGCTCAAGAGACTTGGCGTCATGGAATTACAGAGTGGTTTCATTGTGAGCTGAGCTGATCAAGGCTACAAATATCAGAAAGACCAGTTCTTAGACTAAATGGTAAAATTAAAGAGCAAGGCCTAAAAATGGAACTCCATAAGCTTCAGTATCTTTTTTAGATTCTTGGTCATATCAGTGAATTCTGACTTTTAACTCAGACTAGAAAAATATCCTAAATCTTCTAAGATTTCATATATAGGCCTTTTTCTTTCTCTCTTTTTTTTTTTTTTTTGCAGTACGCGGCAGGCCTCTCACTGTTGTGGCCTCTCCCATTGCGGAGCACAGGCTCCGGACGCGCGGGCTCAGCAGCCATGGCTCACGGGCCTAGCCGCTCCACGGCATGTGGGATCTTCCCGGATCAGGGTACGAACCCGTGTCCCCTGCATCGGCAGGCGGACTCTCAACCACTGCGCCACCAGGGAAGCCCTATAGGCCTTTTTCTTAAAGCATTATATCACATAATTTTTAAAGAAAATTTAAACATCAAGACATCTTCTGAGATGATTAGAGAATTCCTGGGGAATAAAAACTAGGTCTGGCAATTGCATGAGATATATGTATTAAATACTACTCGGTGAGTTATTTATTTCTAGTCTACCTCTACAATAAGATTTTTAAGTTTAGAGATAACTCTACATACAGTGGTAGGAAATAATTTTATAACGGAAGAAAATATTGGAGATAATCTAACTCATTTGTTTTCAATCTGGAATGGGTACCAAAATCATACACGAAACTCTAGAAGTATCTATATGCCACCAAGTCCATGGTACTTGATTTATAAAAGCCCCAATGATGATTTTGACATGCTTCTCTGGTTGAGTAGCCTTTATTGAATCCATCCTCCTCCCAACATACTACCCAGAGCAAATGAGTAACCAGACATAGCTTGAAATATCTTAAATGTATGCCAATTTTATTTTTGTACAGCTCTAATTATTTGAGGATTCTTATATATGCTAATTAATGTTCTATTTTCGTGTATTTTCTAGCTATTTATCTTGGATTAAGAGCAATACAGTAAAAGTCTATTCTCTCCACTTCAAGTCATCCCAACTTTTAAAATTTACACATGAGCAAACTATAATTTGCAAAAGTAATCTGACTAAAGTCAGAACTGTAATTAAGACTCAGGTCTTCAAACCTTAATCCACTGCTTCATCCACTATGTAGGCTGAATTCTAAATTTTCTCTCACCACTAAAATGCTATTCCTTAATGCTGTAGTTCTCAACCCTGTCAGACTCAATGCCCCTTTATATAAGAAATTTTTACTCTCCTAAAATGAATTTCATGGATAATACAGTCTATCTACACACATAACTTTTAAAAAAGCAATGTAATTATGATATAAATTAATATATTTTAAAATATTACGTATTTTAATATAAATGTTTGGGCATAACTATACTATATTAGTAGAATCACTGGGAAGCTACAGATGCACAGTGACTCAGGTATATTGTAATATCATGAGCAGCACTGCAAAGAGTGACATACATTTTTAAAATGATTACTAACTCCAGGCAAAGAACAAAATAAAATACAACTTTCCCCAATTTTCACAATAGCAGAATTCCTGAAAATCACTTATCTTTAAACTATGCAAAATTATTTTGCATTTATATATAAAATGGGTCTGTTTCTCAGATCAAAAATTATAAACAGGTGTTTCGTGTACATTAATATCATGTGGAACATTCTGAAGTTGTGAGGGAAGAAATACAATTTATCATTTAGGTTTCTTGAGCACTAAAGGTATCTGGCATCCCAAGAGCCACCCACTAAATGCCAGCAGTGCCACCTCTAATAATTAGAACAACGAATGTTGTCCCAACAAATTTTCAAGGGAAAGGAACTATCCTCATAGAAAACCACAGTATAAGTGATTATTATAAGAAGTACAAAAGATCTCCCAATACTGATTCTACATAAACTTATATCAATACTCAAAGAGAATTTAAATATCAGCAAATATCTGTTTTTTCATGTAAAGGAAAATTTAATGGACATTTGCAGGCAAAAGACACAAAGCAGGTTGGTGAAACTCAAGCCTCCTGACTTAAGCCTCAATCCTCATCCTCAATAGTAATTTGTTGAAATAAGATTCGTGCCAAGTATTTGGGGGTTTTTGTTAAAGAAGATTTAGACTATTGAAGTTTGACATATTTCCCATTTTTATTAGTGAATTATTGTTTTATATAAAACTTGTTAATAAAGTTGGAATTTCACATTACTAGTATCACTGTATATCCTGATTTGCCTTCCACACTAGCAAGAATATTATTAGTAATGCCAACTTTACCCCTTCAAATGTCCCCATTTTCATAATAAATTACTGTTTATGATTCCCTCACTCCCAAATATTATGTTTGCTCTAAAACTTGTTGAATAGCTTTACTAACCGACTAAAACTTCTGATAACAAATCATTTTGATGAGTGTGAACTGTCTCCCATTCAATTTGCTTTGTAACATCAATATCCTTCCTTAAAATCTAGTCATATTCTGCAAACTATGAGTTACAAAAAACAACATGATTGATGACCCTGATGTTAGAGAATGCCTTCATTTGAGCTAACTGATCTGCAGAATTTACATTAGGAAATATTAGGAAAACTGGCTTGGGTTACTTATTCTGCCTCTGGTTCAGAGGCTCAACATTTCTTCAGGATTACTGAAAAGAAGGGTCTATTGGCCATATTCTAACTGCAAAAATGTATTTATGATTAGATGCAGAAGGTTCTGGTAAAGGAACTCTGTGCATGAAATGCAAGCAGATAAACACTTATGAAAAGTAGGAAAGGAGAACTGGGAGGATCATCCTTCATGGTGCATTACGTGCTATCATTTTATCATGGAGGTCAGGAGAAACTGCCCCCTGTGAAATTAAATTATGATTTGTTGTATTACTGTTTCCAAGTTCAGCTTTCAAAATGCATCAGTTTTCTGGGTCTCATGTTTACTAAATTTGAGGAGGCAAAAACTGTTCCCAATCCACCATACCTCCTCTCTTTACTTGATACAAATAACTTTAGCAGCCTATATACACATGGTGTGTGTATTAGCATTCACTTGCTGTTACATCAAATCACCACATATTTATCAGTTTAAGCAATATAAATATGTTATCTTACAGTTCTATAGGTCAGAAGACCTATACAGATTTCACTGGACTAAAATCAGTGTCAGTAGGGTTGTATTTCTTTCTGGAGCCTCTCGCAGATAATCCATTTTCCTGGTTTTTCCAAATTTGATGTGAAACACATTCCTTGGTTCATGGCCCTCCTCCTCTCTTCAAAGCAAGCCTGCAGTGGATTGAATCCTTTCCATGTTGTATTGATATCTCTCAGACCATTCTTCTGTAGTCACATCTCCCTCTGACCAGTTAGGAAAGATTCTCTGCTTTCAAGGTTTCATGTGATCAGATTGGGCCCACCCAGATAATGCAGGATAATTTTCCCATCTCAAGGTCTGAAACATTAGTTACCGCTGCACAATGGCTTTTGCAACAGAGGTTAACATACTCACAGGTTCTGGGGATTAGAATGTGGACATCTTTATGGGGCCATTGTTCTGGCTATCACAGAATTAAACCAAGTCAAATAGTCTAGATAGAAGTCCTGCCTTCGATGGTATGGGAAAAATTGCATCTCCTGTTCATTTTATAAAATAATATTAAATGTTGCCATAACTTCATTGGGCTAATCCCCAGAATTGCTGCACCTGAGCTATCGGCTAGTAGGTATATTTTCCTGGGTGTAAAATTACTTAATCAATAAGAATATTAAACTGGGATATGAAATGAAAACTGAAATATATGCCCTTGTCAAAAAAATGTCTTAAAAAATTTCCCTCAAACATTTGATAACATGTTTTACAGAATTATAGAATATTAGAGATGGGTATTTAACCACAGAAATTATATAACACAAACTCATTTTAAACATGTAAAAAGCAAGACCAAGGGAGATGATATAACTTACTTGACAAAAGTTACAAAATGGAGTAATTCATAACACAGTAGGAATTAGAACCAAGGTAACCTAAGTCTTAGGAAGGGTTCCTAAATTCCTACATACTTTTTTTCGGTTGGGCAAATCAATTTATTTATCAGTACTAAACTAATTATATAAGGTAATGTTTCAAATCTGAATATTTCCTTTAGATCCCTAAATTAAGTCATTAACCTGGGACAGAGAAGCGCTGTGTGTGTGTGTGTGTGTGTGTCTGTATGTGTGTCTGTGTGTGTCTTCAGTGTTCAGTATTATTTTTGCATTAAATAAAATCCAAGTCAGAGCCACAATGAAATACGCCCATCTGTCTCCTATTGATTTGCGACTCATCCTAGATCATATTAGGATTTTATTGCTCAATAAACAACACTAAAATTGAAGTTTATTGGAACTGTGATGGTTGGACATTTCCAATCTGTGTGTGGAAGACCCAAGCCAATACCAAACTAATATGTTAGAAGTAACAATTAAAAAGAAATTAATTCTGGTAAATGATCATTGATTCTGATGGGAGCCAAGAGTTTAGACATACAGATAAATTTATCTCCTTTCTGTCTTATTAGTAATCCATTCTAACTTTCTATCTCATGGTAATTCAAGTTTATATCTTAGTTTTCACTAATATATTACTAAAATGCTTATATTTAAGTCAAACATGATCAGATTCCATAAATAACTGAAACAAACACATAGAGAACTCTCTAAAGATTAATTCCATCCCAACTGCTAGATGATTTTACATTGAAATCTTAAAGTGTCATTATGTCATTCATCCAAAAGTCAATGTGTGACAGTTAATATGACCCTACAAGTTATTTTATTTCTAAAAACAAGAGATAGTTTGCCAGGAACAAAAAAATGGGGTGGGGGTGGGAAGCAGAAGATAAAATACATTAAGAGTGGTTCCAATAAGAATAAGTGGATTGAAAAAGCAAGAAATAGGTCTGAGAAAAAAAAAATCTGGAAAAAGAAAGAAAACTGTTTAAATCTGTGTGGATTTAGTTAAATCAGTACAGTAGAGATGAATAAAAATTAAACAAGATGCATAGAAAAAGAAAATCCAGATTTAAAAGTCTAAAAGAAAAAAATAGGAATAAGATCCTAAAAACAACTATAAAGTACCAAGAACAGAAACACCATAATTACTCAAAACAGAATTCATTTTGTTTGCAATTAATAATTGTTAGATTGCATTCTAATTTTGGTAATATTGTAAAGAAAAAAACCCCTTTATTGTGCTTAGTCTCAGCCATCCAGCATGATTATAAATACCCTCTTGTGCCCAAGAATAAGAAATAATGGCCAAGACTAATGAAGCTATAGATTTCTTTTTGCACATTACTCCTTTTTAAAAATATGTATCAACTCTATTGGGACTCTTTTTTTAAAATTTTATTTATTTACTGTTATACAGCAAGTTCTTAATAGTTATCTATTTTATACATATTGGTGTATATGTGTCAATCCCAATCTCCCAATTCATCCTACCACCACCATCACCCACCCCCCGCTTCCCCCCTTGGTGTCCATACGTTTGTTCTCTACGTCTGTGTCTCTATTTCTTCCTTGCAAACTGGTTCATCTGTACCATTTTTCTAGATTCCACATATCTGTGTTAATATATGGTATTTGTTTTTCTCTTTCTGACTTACTTCACTCTGTATGACAGTCTCTAGGTCCATCCAGGTCTCTACAAATGACCCAATTTCATTCCTTTTTAATGGCTGAGTAATATTGCCTTGTATATATGTACCACATCTTCTTTATCCATTTGGCTGCCCATGGGCATTTAGGTTGCTTCCATGACCTGGCTATTGTAAACAGTGCTGCAGTGAACATTGGGGTGCATGTGTCTTGTTTTGTTTGTTTGTTTGTTTGTTTTTGTTTTTGTTTTTGTTTTTTGCGATACATGGGCCTCTCACTGTTGTGGCCTCTCCCATTGTGGAGCACAGGCTCCGGACGCGCAGGCCCAGCGGCCATGGCTCACGGACCCAGCCGCTCCGCAGCACGTGGGATCCTCCCAGACCGGGGCACAAACCCGTGTCCCCTGCATCGGCAGGCGGACTCTCAACCACTGCGCCACCAGGGAAGCCCTGTCTTTTTGAATTATAGTTTTCTCTGGGTATATGCCCAGTAGTGGGATTGCTGGGTCGTATGGTAGTTCTATTTTTAGGTTTTTAAGGAACCTCCATACTGTTCTTCATAGTGGCTGTATCAATTTACATTGCCACCAACAGTGCAGGAGTGTTCCCTTTTCTCTAGAAGGAGAAATAATCTTTAATTATTTCAACAGATACCAAAAATTTTTTGATAAAATTTAAAACTATTCCTGATTTTTAAAAATACTTTAAGGAATAAATGAATATTTTCTTAACATTATTAAAAAATATACTGCAAACTAAAATTCAGCCTTAAGATGGAGTGATGATATTCCAGATATATTAACATTCATTTTGCAAAATTTTATTCATCTTTCAAGATCCATCTCAGATATAACCTCCCAAATGATTTTTTTGGTATGTCTCTTGGCATTCCCCCAAGGATTTGCTATTATTTCTATGATAATAATATCATCTTCTATTTTGATTTGTTGATTCTATTCTCTGTCTTCTAGATTAGAATATAAATCCCTTAAAACCTGAGGCTTTCTTTTTTAATAATTTTGATTTCCAGAGTCTATAAAATAGTATCTAGCCTACATTAAGTATTTAACACTTATCTCATATTTTAAGACAAAAAGCATACATTATTTTACTTACTTTTATATCCTGAAAGGTAACAGTTACCCTTCCCATTTTAGAAGTGAGGATATGTATCATTACAGAATTTTAATAAATTGCTCAAAGTTACTCAACAAAAAGGAAGAACTGCAACTCAGTTTTAGATACTTACACAAGTCAAATACTCTTACTTGAATAACACACTATTAGGTTCCACTATTGCTGTAGCAAATTTCAAAAACTCAATGGCTTAAAATCACACAAATTTATCATTTTACAGTTGTGGAGGTCAGAAATTCAAAATGGATCCTGTTGTGGTAAAAATCAAGGTTTGGGCAGGGCTGCATTCCTTTCTGGAGACTGTAGGCTCCATTTTCTTGCCTTTTTCAGCCTCCAGAGACTGCTCACATGCCTTGTCTTGTTTTCTTCTTCAGTTTCAAAGCCAGCAATTGCCTGTCAAGTCTTTCTCACAAAGCACCACTCTCTTGCCCCTCTTACACATTTAAGGACCTTTGTGATTACATTGGGACAACCCATATAATCCAGAATAATCTCCCCATCTCAAAGTCAGATGAATAGTAGCTTTAATTCCCCTATTCTATGTAACTTAATATGTACACAGGTGTAGGGTATTAGAACATGGACTTCTTTAGGAAGACATTATTCTGCCTGTCACATATACCTTCTTAACATGATCCAGTTAAACTTTGAGTTAATGAGGAAAAATCTGAAATGTGGTAATAGTCCTGAAAATACATAATACTTTTAATATGTAATACCTCAGATTATAAACAGGTAAATAAAAAACATACCTATGGGGCTTCCCTGGTGGTGCGGTGGTTGAGAGTCTGCCTGCCGATGCAGGGGACACGGGTTCGTGCCCCGGTCCGGGAGGATTCCACATGTCGCAGAGCGGCCAGGCCCGTGAGCCATGGCCGCTGAGCCTGCGCATCCGGAGCCTGTGCTCCACAACGGGAGAGGCCAAAACAGTGAGAGGCCCGTGTACTGCAAAAAAATTAAAAAAAAAAAAAAAAAAAAAAAAACATACCTATGGAAAATTCTTGAAAAAAATCATATTTCCTAAACCACAATTTACATCTAAATTGATGGCTAAAAATAAACATTATTTTTTACAGGGTTATTACCAAATTAAGTGAAAAAAAGAAAACAAAGCAACAATGTTCTTTAATTTAAAATAAGCAATTGTTGAGGACAAACTACAATCTTAGCGGCTCTCAATCTATTTTCTGGAAACCTTAATAATTCACAATCTCTAGAGAGGTTAAAACTGAAAGAGGATCACCTTTTTCCAATTTGCAGAGGGGAAAGTAAGTTATTTGGAGGACTAAATATTTTTTCCAATTTTAACTTTTCTCTCTTAAAAAATTTTATAAACCTTTGGGCACCACACTTCCTCTAGTAAGCACTAGCATACAACAAAACCACCGAATAATTAGAAAAGAATGTTTTTTAATAACAACAGTAAAATAATTACTACAAAGAGCAGAAGGTCTTCCTTAGTTTTATATCTTGTCTTTCTTATTTTGACATGTTTGTAAACATTTTCTATGACATTTTGGGGAGAGAATTAAAAAGGCCCTTATAACGGTTAGTTTTGTGCCTTTATACCCCTTTATATAAATAGTTACTCTTCAGGCAGTTTAAAATTATATTATGTTATCAGAAATGCAAATATACATATGCAGTGGTAATTGTGCCATCTCTCTCCTTTTACATTCACACCATACCTATGTATCAGATTCCATACCATACTTATATGTCAGATTTAATTTTCCCATATTCCATAACTCCCATAATAACACTTGACCTACTCAATGATATATAATTATATACATACATGGCTGTTACACGTTGCTAATAACATAAAAATAAATCTGTATGCTTTTCTCTATACACAAGTTTCCATATATACATCTGCGCATATATGCATTTCCCTAATACAAGTTTCTCCTCTAAAAGTCAAATGTAGCCATTTGTCCAGGGATGAGTTTACTAATATCAGTAAGAGGAACAGAAATAGAAAAAATAGTTAATATTCATCTGCTTTTGCTCAAAATAAAATATTACAGCAAAAAATATGTTTCAAATCCTGGTATTGTTGAAACAGATGCTTGGCACACTTCACAATTTATATAAGGATGGTCTAGAAAGGAAGAGGAAGGAGGAAATTTCCCACCTCTTGCAGTCCCAAGGAATTTGGGGTAAGATGTAGGAGGAGGGTAACACTTAGAAACTCCAGGGAAAGTACAGAGGTGGCCAAGAATACACAGGTACTAGCAAGGTGAGAGAGTAAACCTCTACAAATTTGCACACTGACATTTCCAACCCAGCACCCGGGCATCAGAACTAAGGCAGTATTGCAAGGTAGGTAGACAGGTAAAACTGAAACAGTCCTTCTGTCTTTCCATGGCCTATGTGTAGAGACCAAGTCTTTGCATATGTGGAAAAAAGAACGTTAAAAAAAAAAACCCTAGACCCAGAGAAAAGAGGCTATCTCTTGCGGGGACTTCAAGCTCAAAGACCAATGGTGCCAGAGCCCTGAGCTTCACCTGGAGGATTACATGTTTATCCAAATAGCTAAAAACAGTCAGTTGCAATGTAGCAGGAATCAATCCGAGGAGCAGACCTACAAAGACTATCTAAAGAGCAACAGGATGATCAGAGGGCTTCATCTTCTCTGCTGCCAAGTTGATGCCATCAGCCTTCCTTTCCATATATATCCAAGCACTCCCTGGCAATGGAGCAAATCTAAAAAGACTGAGTGCTTTTCCTGAGGCATCTAAGAAAAGAATGGGTTATATAGAAAGTCACTGACATTGTTGATTACAGTGAGATCATAAAATAAAACTGAATTTCTTTCTGTTATCTAGTGGATTACAGCTCTTATGGAAAACCAGAGCAACTGCAGATGATTTAAAAACCTATATATTTACTTCATGTGAGAATTATTACAGTGTGAATAAACTGGGAGCCCCAGTTTGTTCACTGATTGTCTTGCTTGCAAGTCTTGACTTTTATATGCTTCCACATCTGTCACAATACTACCCACAGAGTAGACATCAATGCTTGAATAGTAGAAATACATATATCCTACCAGTATCCTTGTGGAGCTTTAGTCTAACAATGGTCCTCAACAAAGGCTGGTAACTTAGCTTCCTAGAAGGTATTGGAAATGTGAGGAAATGTTTTTGCTTTTCACAATGGCTAGGAAGTGCTACAACATTTAGTGAGTGGGAGCCAGGGTTGCTAAATGTCAAAAATTGAGAAGTGGGCTTCCCTGGTGGTGCAGTGGTTGAGAGTCCGCCTGCCGATGCAGGGGACATGGGTTCATGCCCCGGTCCAGGAGGATCCCACGTGCCGTGGAGTGGCTAGGCCCGTGAGCCATGGCCGCTGAGCCTGTGCGTCCGGAGCCTGTGCTCCGCAACAGGAGAGGCCACAACAGTGAGAGGCCCGCGTACCGCAAAAAAAAAAAAAAAAAATTGAGAAGCAACATTCTGCACTTAAATAGAGCACTGTCTCACCCAAATTGCCAGTAGAACTCCCACTGAGAAAAACTGAGGAATGGAGGCACTATAGTAAGAGATGTAGGACAAATTACAGAAAATACAGAGAACAAGAGAGAGACAAATAAATTATAGAAAACTCCTTTACTCACTAATGTACACTATTGCTAACTTTTGATCTATAAGCAAATGGCTCTCTTAAACTCACTTAAAAGCTCTAAGGAATGCTGCGGGGCATGGTGGGCAGTGGTGGCAGTGGTCACAGGGGAGAGAGGCAGAGATGAGCAGATGGTGGAGATGGTGAATGTGGCAGGTTAACTTCTTACCCTGTAAAAAAAAAACCTCTGGATAAAGATGGTAGCCTTCTGACTTTAGTGGAAACCAGGCAGAAGCTTTATAATAGGTTTGTTTCTACATGGCAAAAGAAGGGTAAAAGTCATTAAGAGTATTTAAACTCACCCAGAAATTTCCATACTTTGAGCCAAAATGTACGTAGAAAGACTGTTGAGATCTTTTTATATTTCCTTTTTTTAAACCACATGTTTAAAACACATGAAGTAACTCTTCAAAATTTGAGACTGACATTTGCTTCAGAAGCTTCAATGTGACTGACTTCCCTCCCTCAACTTTATATGCTCAACTACCAGCAGTATCAGGGGGTGTGAAAAATGACTCAGTTCTAAATAACATATTCTGGAGCTATGGAATATTCTCTATTATGCTAATCAAATATACACATTTTACTCTCTAATAAATATGAACCCATAGGAAAATAAAAAAGTAGTTTAATCTTACTTTCTCAACCAGCCTTGACAATCAATTTTAGTAAATTATTTATTTATTTATTTATTTATTTATTTTTTGCGGTACGCGGGCCTCTCACTGTTGTGGCCTCTCACGTTGCGGAGCACAGGCTCCGGACGCGCAGGCTCAGCGGCCATGGCTCACGGGCCCAGCCACTCCGCGGCATGTGGGATCTTCCCGGACCGGGGCACGAACCCATGTCCCCTGCATCGGCAGGCTGACTCGCAACGACTGCGCCACCAGGGAAGCCCAATTTTAGTAAATTATAATCAGAACAAATACTAAAAGAGAAACTAAAAGAGATTTTCATCCTCTGAACTAGGATAAAACAGCCATGTGCCTTTAGGTTCTTGTTTTCCTTATGGTTTCTTTAATTAGTCTTTATAATCCTGCACTGACCTTGAACTAGTTTTTTTCCTTTCTGCAAGGTGTTTGGTTGTATATGAAAAACAACTGCATCCACTACAAAAATAAACACTAACTCATGTAATGAAAACTTGAAAGAAACAGAGATGACAGGAAATTAAAAGGTACATAAAAAGATATTGAACATATTTTGATCCCTGTTTTACATTTCCTCCTTGTTTTCTGTGGAGTTCATGCAGAATCTCAGAGAACATTAAGAAAAAGTGTTTGCATTCTCTCTGCATAGAAAAGTGGGAAATAGTAGAAGGCAAGACCAACTGGCTTGGAAGTCAGCTTGGTAACAAATGTGATTCTAACCAATTCAAATTCTGTCACTCAATTTGCTGTTTTAAAACTCATTTGAACTGAAAACTAATCTCCAGAACTGTATTAATAAAACTGACTAAAAGAAGAAGAAACAAATTCTCAGTTTGGAGGTATTTGTCTTGTTTTGGTCACTTAATATTAAAACATCTACAAAAAAATCACACACACACACACACACACACACAAAGCCAATTTGTCCTCTTCACTTAGATAATATAAGAACCTTTGATTGTTCTATGTACAAAGATTAAAAAAAAAAGAACAGTGCCCAGTCTTTATCTAGTGTCTACATTATATCCACCCTAAAAGCATTAAAGGCAGACTTTTATCCAGAAAATCAAAATCAATCAAATTTATTAACTTTTGCTTCTTCACATTTTATCTTTGAGAAAAGAACATGTTAAAATAAACCTTATCTCTTAATAAAGAGTGTTGACATATGAGAAATTTGATCAACAGTGTTTCCTGCTGGAAATTTAAGGCTTAGAAAATTCCAAGGTATTTATGAAGCCAAAACATTTATTTATATATTATCATTAGTCTTTCTCAAATGAACTAAGAAATAAGTTTAGGAATTAGTGACAAAAGAAATGTTATTTTTATTTTGGTGAACCCTTGTTCCAGCAAATTAGTCTGTGCATTAACTCAAAGAGGGGAAAAATTTATTCTCTCCTGAATAACAGTCCAGAGCTGAGCTAAAGATAGGAGATGGGTGAATTCTCGTTAATACAGGAACAATTCCATTTGCCACTGTCTGCATAATTTAGGTGGACACTGCCACTTCAGTCACTTTATAGCCCATGAAAGGAGAAAAAACAGATTGTAAATCATGTTCCTTTTTAAAAGACATAATTTGGAATTCACACACATCACACCACTAATATCCCATTGGCTGGGGTTTAGTCAAATGCCCACACCTAGCTATAAGGAAGGCTAGAAAGAATAGTGTTGAGCCAAGCACCCATGTGGCCAGGTAAAGTTAGATGGTCAGTTATTTAAAGGAAGAAAGCAAGTTTGGATATAGGGGAATAATAACTGTCTCTACAGAACAGTGATTGCCTCCAGAAACTTGGAGTCTAGGGTAAGAGAAAGACTTTCTTTTTATTGCATCCATTTCGTATTTTCATACTGCATCTGTGAATATTACTATATTTTCAATTTGATTCCATGTGCCCTTCACTTCATTATTTCAGTTAAAAATTTGTTCTTTAAAATAATTTAAGAGAGACTTTTAAAGAGTTAAAAAAGTAAATAAAAACATGTAATGGCTTTTCCCAAAGAGCTTCACATTCTTGACACCAGCTAAAGTGTGATCTTTAGCCCTAAAATATACAAATGTGCGTGCATGTGCTTTAAGACTATTCATGCACCTTCGAACTTTTTTAGTAAAATCATTTAGAGCACAGTCTGGAGGCAGGCTGCCAGGTTCAAAACCTGGTATGGCTATAGCACCCATTAGCTCTGTGACCTAAGACACGTCACTTAACCATTCAATCAGTCTAGCTTCCTCACCTATAAAAAGGTTTAATAATATTTGCTATTATTATTATTGATAATTATCATTTATTGAGATATTGCAGCAAACACAGATACTCGTTTACCCAATAACTACTTCCCCCTTCCTTCCTTACTCACAACCTCAATTTTATTTTATATGGCAAAGATTGCAGTTGAAACTATTAACCTCTTTGTTACTCTTGGATTTGAAATTAAAATATTTGATACTGTTCAGGCCAGTGACATAAAGGTAGAAATCACTAGATCGGCATGCCAATTGTTAAGTTATTGTCATCTGTCTTGAAGCTAAAATATATTTTTTAAACCCTGTAAGCATTGGAAACCACCTACCAAATATAACAGAAATTTATAGAGCTAGGATAAGTTATCTGGCTACTCTACTTTTGTTGTACTGATATTTTAAAATTCAGATTGTGGCTTGTAAAAATGAGACACTTCTCGTAAGATCTGCAATTGTGTCTATATAACTTCTAAAATAATCAAGCGTTCTTTCATTTAATATGTCAATACTACATATGTGATTCAGGTTTTCATTTACCCTAAAAGTTTATTGGTTACTCTTTGAAAGCAAATCATCCTTGGTTTCCAAAAGCAACAATATAACATTTTAAGTATCTACCAATAAAACTGATATTATAGGACTAGCATCATGTTTATTTTCACATTTCTTCAGGTAAATATAAAACTTGTTTTTCATATCCTCCTTCCCTAGTATATCATTCTTATTTTTCCCAGACTGAGTAAGTTCAGCTTTTCCTGAAAGATAATTTTAGTCCAAATATAAAGTATATTATAATTTAGAAATTCAAAAGAAAGAAAAAAAAAGAGACAAAGTCTTTCTAAAAAGGAAAAATGCTTAGTAAACTTAGATTTGATGAAAGATGTTTTGTTTTAAACTCTCATGTTTATTCTCTGTTCTAGAAATTAGGGATAAAGAAGTAAGAAAAATATACACAGGTTTTCCCCAGTACCTGAAAGTAAAGCATTCCTATGAAATCTTTTGTAAACTGAAATGGTGTAAATTGAACAAGCAATTACCATAGGGCATATCTTGCTAATAAATGCACAAGACAAATGAAGCTAAAGCACAGACACAGTTCTAAGCTTCTGTGGCTTGATACTGAGATGCTGAGTGTAGTTCCTGGGGAAGGAGCTTGGCAGTGCCACTCTCACTGCTCAGCGTGAGCACTGCCTCTACAACAGATAGGCTCGCTGCTAAACAAACACTAAACACCATATTCAATTTTCCCCTTTTTTCCTAAAAGTGAAAATCCTCTTCGTATTTCTTTCTGTTATCAAAAACAGGTACTAACGTAGGTCTTTTGTAAATGCGAAGTAGTGTAAAGCAAACTTCTGAAAAGCAGAGCTACCTGTAGTTCCTACCCTCATAGAGTTTATATTTTAGTGTAAGATAAAGAGTTAAATACTTAATTACATCATAATTTAATTACCATTGTAGTAACTGAGTAGAGAAAGTATGTGGTATCAAGGGAGACTATTAAAAGCAGCCAGAACCTAGGAGCCAGAGAAAGGTTCGATAAGTAAATTATATTTATTTTTATTTTTTTAACATCTTTATTGGAGTATAATTGCTTTACAATGGTGTGTTAGTTTCTGCTTTATAACTAAGTGAATCAGCTATACATACATATATCCCCATATCTCCTCCCCTTGCATCTCTCTTCCACCCTCCCTATCCCACCCCTCTAGGTGGTCACAAAGCACCGAGCTGATCTCCCTGTGCTATGCGGCTGCTTCCCACTAGCTATCTATTTTACATTTGGTAGTATGTATAAGTCCATGCCACTCTCTCACTTCATCCCAGCTTACCCTTCCCCTCCCCGTGTTGTGGACTTGAGTAAATGATATTTAAATTGAGACCTCAAGGATCAGCTGAAGAACAGGGTAGGGAGGAGTGGGACAAATGTTCCAGAACAAGTCAGTAGTATGCTTGAGAGCAATGATACAGAGTAGAGCACAGTGTGACTGAGGAACCAAAGAGCTAGATTCCAGCAGCAAAGACACAACTTGTGTGGAATAATTCTTATTTGGAATTTATTTTAGAATTTATACTAATTAGCACTTCACCTACTGTGATAGTAAATTTTATGTGTCAACTTGACTGGGCTAAAAGATGTCCAGATAGCTGGAAAAACACTATTTCTGGGTATGTCTGTGAGGATGTCTCTGAAAGAGATAGCACTTGAATCAGTAGACTGAGTCAATATCTTTACGAATGCAGGTGCTCATTATCCAATTAGATGAGGGCTTAAATAGAACAAAAGGCAGAGGAAGGGGGTACTCTCTTTGATTGAGCTGAGACATCCATATTCTACTGCCCTTGGGATATTGGTGTTCATGGATCTAGGGCCTCAGACTCCAACTGGTTATTATGCCTTAAGGATTCCTGTCCCTCCAGATTCTCAGCCCTTTGGACTCAGACTGAATTGTACCACAGGCTTTTCTGGTTTTCCAGTTTGCAGAAGGCAGATCCTGGGACTTATTGGCCTCCATAATCACATGAGAGCCAATTCCTATAATAAATCTTCTCTTATCTATATCTATGTTCATCTTATTGGTTCTGTTTTCTGGAGAACTCTGATTAATACACCTATATTATAGATTATCATTTATCATGATTGTCATATCAGTCAGGATAGGCTAGTTTATGCTGAGTAACAAACACCCAAATCTCAAGGGCTGAAAGCTATAGATTTTTACTTCTTATCCTCACTAAATATCACCACAGTTAAACTGGAGACCTTGCCCACTTTGTGATCTAGCCTGACAAAGCTATAACTATCTGGGACATTGTAGGTTTCTGTGGCAGAGAGCAAAGAAAGCTCTGAAAGGACTCAAACTGACAATAAAATGCTTGACCGCAAAACAGCACAGGTCACTTCTGCTTACGATTAATTGGCTAGAACTGGACGTGTAGTCCCACCCAATAGTAGGGTGCAAAGAAGTTCAATCCTGCCATGAAGGCAAAAAAAAAAAAAAATAGAAATACTTGGTAATACCTGGTAATGATGACCACACCACTGTTTTGTTTTGTTTTTTAATGGCTGTATCAATGATTTTAAGTAGAGGGTTAAAACATATATATTTACAAAAGTTTAGGGGGAAAAAGGACTGAGACTAAGTTAAGAAAAACAGAAATATTAACAACAGATACTTTATGGTGAAATTATGCATAGTTTACATGTTATTTAAAATACTTCTCTGTATCTTCTAAATTTTCTCCAATACATATTTTATTAGCTAGGATTCTCTGTAAGGAATAGAAAAAAAAAACCCCTCAAATTAAGAATGACTGAAACAATAAGGAAGTTGTTCAAAAACTGGAGGCAGTCATCAAGGGATGTTAGAACATTCCAAAATGTAAGGCATCTAGAGTATATCCTAATTTGTTGTTCAGATGTACATGGTTTCCTTCCCCTAAGGTCATTTTATAGTCCAAGATGTTTGCCAGAGCTTCAGTCATTATCTATTGTGAAGGAAGCAGCAAAGAGGAAGGGGAGCAGATCCTCCCTTTAAGGATGCTCCCCACAGATTAAGCATACTACTTCTACTAAAATCACCCTTAGCTACCTTAACTGGAAGGGAGGCTCAAAAATGATGTTTACTCTAGATAAATATATACCACCCAATATCAGATCTCTTATCTCTATCATCAATTCCTTTTCCCAGTCTTTCTCCCACACTTCAATCTGAGATATCTTTCTCAAATGGCTTATTTTTAGTGGTTCAGAAAATAGCCCCAAATCATTATCTTTGTATACATTCCTCTTATCCTCCTTGTCTTGTCTAATGATATAACTATGTATACACTACAACTATGATACACCAAAAATATAATCTCCTTTATTTTCAATAAAAGCATTATTCTGCTTTGGCACCTCCCTTCCACTGATACTAAAAAAATATTTTAAGACTTAATAAATTAGTGTAATCCAGTTTAAATCAGTCTCTTTCAGGGAAATATTAGGATAATTTACAATCCATAGTCCAAAATGGACTTGGATGAAGAGAGAAGATATACCATCATGGAGGGACATAGGAGTGTTTGATCCTGAAACTGTCTTCTTTTGCAGCTCCATTTCATCTAGCATTTGGGCATTGATTTCTGTCCCTCTAATATCCACTGGAGTGTCTACAGCTGGTATAAATAATCAGCCTTGATCTTGGCATGGGCAATGCCAGATAATTGCTCCCAAGGCACTCAGCCACCTTCCTTGTTGACTAGGTCTTCACCTTACATCAAGCTGGCACTGTAGATCCCCTAAAGCCAGGCAGTTATTCCAACTTAAGCCATTTAATCCTATATCCTCTCTGAAATGGCTTATAGTGTAACTCTACTTTCATACCTTCTAGAATTTTATTTTTATTTATAAAGAGAAGCTTTGGAATGTACAAATCCCTTTCTCTTCCACCAAATCTTAGTTTACAAGGCCATGGTGTCACTAGAAACTCAAAAAAATTGGCTTTAAATCTCAGAGCTAAACAATGATTTATTTATTTTGGGCATCATGTTCTTAATACATTGCATGGAGAAAGTACAAGGTGCAATTATTTAAGGGGAATTAAAGATAAATCATTTTAATAATTTAAAAATATTGTCCCACTATATTCATCTCATGCCATAACTCCTACGTATAATAAATGCATCTTATATTTTTGAGCATTTATTCTGTGCCAGACACTGCTTTTTAAGTGCTTCATAAGTAACAAACTAATTAAACTTCCCAACAACCTTACGATTATTATCTTCCTGTTTTGTAGAAGAGGAAACTGAAGCACAGGTAAGTTAGGGCCCAAGGTTGCACAGATAATGTTCAGAGCCAATCTGGCTCCAGAGCATGTAATACCACACTGCTTTTCACTAAAGTATGTTCCATAAACATAAATACCATCTAAAGGCTGATGTGCTCTAAATTTAAATATCTAGCCTTAAAATTTCCCCTAAACTTCAGACTCAAATATTAAGTAGTTCCTTCATTTTCACTCGGATCTCTCATAGTCATCTCAAAAATAGCATATCCCAAACCAAATACAGTTTTCCCTTGGTATCTGCCTGTGGTTCCAGGACCCCCAAGATCCGCATATGCTCAAGTCTTTTATATAAAATGGTGTAGTATTTGCATATAACCTATACATATCTTCCCAAAACTTTAGATCACCTCTCGATTACTCATAATACCTGATACAATGTAAATGCTGTATAAGTAATTGCCAGCACACGGCAAAATCAAGTTTTGCTTTTTGGAAGTTTCTGGAATTTTTTTTCCAAATATTCTTTGATCTGAGGTTAGTTGAATCCACAGGTGTGGAACCTGCATATATATGAGGGTTGACTGAACCTGGTTTCTATGCACCACCCCCTCCTACTCACACCTGTTCCTCCCATCATTCTCATTCCGGTAAACAGCTTCATCATTTTTCCAACTGCTCACACCAAAACAACAGGATCACTCTTGACTTTTGGTTTTTTCTCACACTCCATGTCCAATCTACCAGGAAATCCTGTTGGCTTTATCTTCAAAATATATATCAGTACCTCCACTGCTACCACCTGAGTAATACACCATCATCATTTTCCTGGGTTGTTGAAAAACCTTGTACCTGGACTCTCTGTTTCCACTCTGCACCTATAGTCTATTCTCAACAGCAGCCAGCACAATCATTTAAAACACATAATTCAGATCACTGATTCTCTTTCACTTAAAACCTTGTGATAGACTTCCATATCTCTGAGAATAAAAGCAAAAACCCTGAGGCTTCCCTGGTGGCGCAGCGGTTGAGAGTCCACCTGCCGATGCAGGGGACACGGGTTCGTGCCCCGGTCCAGGAGGATCTCACATGCCGCGGAGCGGCTGGGCCCGTGCGCCATGGCTGCTGAGCCTGTGCGTCTGGAGTCTGTGCTCCGCAACAGGAGAAGCCACAACAGTGAGAGGCCCACATACCACAAAAAAAAAAAAAAAAAGCAAAAATCCTTAAAATTGATTGCGGCCAGGCCCCACTGCTCTCCATCTCACCTCATCTTCTGCCATTCTCCTCCTCATTCACTCAGCATCTCATTCATCACCTCTTTCCTCATTCAGCTCTAGACCCCTGAGCTTCCTTGCTCGAATGCACTAAGCATGATTCTGTTTCTGAGTCACTGTACTTGTTCTTCCCTGGCCCTGAGAAGCTCTTTCCAGATATCTGCTATCTTCCTTATTTCTTTTGGGTATCTATCTTGGATAATGTCACTTTATCCAAGAGGCCTTCCTGACCACTCTATACGACATAGCAATTCACCCCACCCCTTCACATGCCTCAGTGCTTTCTATCACCCTTTCTCTGCTTTGTTTTTTGTCAACCTACTTATTACCATCTATATAATATACCATATCTGTTCATTGTGGGCCTCTATTCTAGAATGTAAGCAGGAAATGTAACTGTCTTGACCTGTCTTGAACATAGCCATAGCTAAGAGCCCAAAATTTACCTTGCACATGACAGGTATTCAAAAAAAAGTTTGGTAAATAAATTAATGATGCACAGTCATAGAGACTACTTAGAATTTCACAAATGTGTTTTATATTCCTTTGTCTTTATGTGCTCTATCCTCTATGCCAATAATACCCTTTTGCACTTCTTTCACTTAGTAAACTCCTGCTTATACTTCAAAACTCACTTTCAGAATTGCTTTCTCCCAGAAATTTTGTCCATACTTAGAGAATACTCTTCCATGATACTAATCGTCTGCCACTGTCTTTGTGGATTCACTTGAGTGAGGGTCTTTTAGTAGACTACAATTTCCTTAAAGGCAGGGATCCTCTTTTATATAGTTTTTTAACCCTTGTGATTAACACAGTTCACGAGACTTAGCAGGTGCTCAATCCATATTTCTTGAATGAATGTATATGATCCCAAGAGTTAGGGCCAGAATGTAAACCTCTCAGTACCTTTTGCTCTAAGTACAATTAAAGCATTCTGAGAATGAAAGTATCATTTATGGAAATCCACAGCCAAAGAACTCAGCTAGAGAAGCAACCGAACCACAGAACAACTTACTTTATGACTTTGAAAGTTCCCTGACCCACTCAAATTCTGGATTCATTCTATATCTTTAAGAGTCTGCTCCAGGTTTAATCCTCTTTTTGTCTGCTGGTTTGGTTTGGTTGGTTTGGTTGGTTTGATTGGTTTGATTTTTCCAAACAACAATGCGTTTGTATTCCCATGAGAGTTATTTTTCAGGGATAATTGATTTGAATTCTTCCCTTTTGGCTTATGCAAAAAACTGCAGAAATCTCCAAGTTTCTAGTTTTCCTGACTGTATACCAACCTTAGTGTGTGAGGGATAACATTAGATATAACAATATCCAAAGATTTAAAATACTATGGGTTTCCCACAGTCACCCATATTACCTGCGTAGGAAGGCTTTTCAAAGACCTAGTTGTTTTCTTATTGGATAGTCAAGAACAATTCAAACCCACTGAAAACCTATGGCTGTTTGATTGTTTGATTATATAGCATTGTTTATGGTGACATTATGGGACATAGCACAAGTGCAGCACAAACTAGGCACTCAAAAAATAACTCTTTACAGCCACATTATTTTGGTAACTCTATCTATACTTAGAGTTTCCTAGTTGGCCAGGAGAAGATGATACCTCAAGAGACCTCTCTTACCATAGGAGAATTTCATAGAGAAATTCAAAGTCATGCCACTATTTTCTTAACTAAATTACTAATAATGTAACATGTGTGTAATATGTAAGAATTTAATATTCTAAGGAATATCAGCCATCCAAAGACTCAGATTCAAATCTTGTTCTACCAATTATTATCTGTGATTGTTAGCATTTGCCTTTTATAATTTCTTCATCTATAAAATTTAAAAGTTGAAATAAATGACCTCTAAGACTTCCCACTATCAAAGAATTTGCAATGCAATGACAAGTAATAGCCATAACCAATTACCATGGATTATAAATTGAGAATATATTGTGCTATACTTTTTTAGATAAAGTTAATTTGGCATCTTTGTGGCTCCAATTTTTACCTTTTTTGTTAACTGGAAAAAATGACCATTTAGTAATTATTTTTCATCAAATTCTTTTGATTATGGATTTATTTGCATCAATTAATTGGAAGAATCAAGTGTTCAATGAAATATTTTATGTCTAGCAACATAATGACAAATGGTCAATTAAATATATATGAGATGTTAAGATCATATACACATATCAAACACATATTTTTAAGAATTCAAGCAATATCAAGTGATACCCAGAAACCTCAAACAAACAAACAAAAGAGCAGAAAATCACCTTTATAAAGCTAGATCCTTTTGGAAAATAACAGTCTAAAAAAGATTAGGCAGGAATAACAAATCAAGTGCTTCTCTGGAAGAACTAGCATATTTATTTAGACAGGGCCAAAAAACAAATTGTAATAAACCTTCAAGCTGCCTTAGGTCACAGCATGTGGCTTATAACCTAATCTAAGAAAAGAATTTGACAGATTCTACAGGTTAGTCATGATGGAAATAATTTTCATGATTTAGGTGACAAGTCCTTTTTTTTTTTTTTTTTGCGGTACACGGGCCTCTCACTGTTGTGGCCTCTCCCATTGCGGAGCACAGGCTCCAGACGCACAGGCTCAGCGGCCATGGCTCACGGGCCCAGCCGCTCCGTGGCATGTGGGATATTCCCGGACCAGGGCACGAACCCGTGTCCCCTGAACTGGCAGGTGGACTCTCAACCACTGCATCACCAGGGAAGCCCCAGACAAGTTCTTTAATATTTTCACTGTAGATAAAGTAGAATGGAAAGATATATTACACTGCCTATCATGCTCTCAGTTTGATTTTATTCTATAGCTTCAGTTTCTTCTCTAGTTTTCTCCCTCCTTGTTTGATTTTGTTCCCATTGGAACTGAACAATAAATCACCTGGTTTGCTTCCCAAAAGGCCTGGATAGGATTGAAGTAAGATTCATATCAATTTCCCTGGATCTGTGACTGAGAAGGCATTGAAGCTAGGGAGCACTCTGCCTTTATGCATGATTCAACTAGATTCTATGATTTTTGTGGGGAGAGTCACACCAGATATTTCATGGAGTCATCTCTGTCACCAGCTATGTGACCTTAGGCAATATACTTAACCTTGCTGAGCTTTATTTTCCTAAAGTGAGAAATGAGGATAAAAACTGTACTTTATTTTTCACAAATTATTGAAACTTAAATGAGAACATGTCTACAAAGCACTTAATAAGCTACCTTGTATTTATTCTTTCAACAAATATTTACTGAGTTCCTACTATGATCCAGGATCTAAACTATAGAAACCTCTCAATCAATACAAACCATTGTTATGTTTATTATCAGCAACAACATTAGCCCATCAATGCCAGTAGAGAAACATTACAAATAATTATTCATATTGTGACTTCAGGAGTCCCTTTGTTGGTGAGAAAGGGCTGGTAAGTAAAAAGTTACTTTTAACCCACTTAAAAAGGCATGCCTAGAGGAACAAGCTATGATGGTGCTTTTTCTAGATCTCTTTATTAAAATTACCTGGATTAGTTCTGATTTTGAAAGTAAAAACAGAGATTTGGTGATCCATAATTAATATTTATTCATTTGATAGATTTTTAAAAGGTATATCAGGCTATTAGAGAAACAAACAGAAGTTGTCTTAAAAGAAGATATTTTAAATCTAGTAAGGGAGACAAAACAGGTGTGTAGGGCTTCCCTGGTGGTGCAGTGGTCGAGAGTCCGCCTGCCGATGCAGGGGACACGGGTTCGTGCCCCGGTCCGGGAAGATCCCACATGCCGCGGAGCAGCTGGGCCCGTGAGCCATGGCCGCTGAGCCTGCGTGTCTGGAGCCTGTGCTCCACAACGGGAGAGGCCACAACAGTGAGAAGCCCACGTACAGCAAAAAAAAAAAAACAAAAAAAAAACAGGTGTGTAAGAATCAAAGTGTATGATAAATGCCACATTGATGACACAAGGTGCTAAAGAAGAAAGCTACATAATAGTGTATACTAAAAGTAAGCCTTATAATAGCTTTAGTCTCTATGAATCCAATCTAAACTTGAAGCCTAGTACTGAACCGCTTTCCCTCTCACACAATGTGACATCATAAATCAAATCAGTTCTTCCAAATGGAATTCCCAAAGAGCAAATAGAGGGCCTCAGAACTGCCATTCTTGGAAGCTGCTGGTATTCAGACATTTTATGACTTTCCTTTTTAAACTGATTGTGAAGCCTCCATTTTAGTGAATTTCTTTGGTTCTGCTCCTCTTTCTTTGTAACAAAAGGATAGTTATTTTGAGTCAATCCCTTGACACCAAGTGAAAAGAGAACAATCTTGTAGAGGAGAATTAGACACATTTAGAAGCTAAATATGGCACTCCTGTTAAGCAGTCTTGGAAAATTTCAAGGCAAAGGGATTCATAAGGAAATTGCAGTTGGGAAGAGAATAACAAGCATTTGAAAGTCAAAGAATAGAATGAGAGGAATAGTTACAAGTGCAAGTACAGAATCAGATAATTGAGGCAAAGTGTGTGCAGTGCCTTGAGCTCTTTAGAAGAAAGGACCACAACATAGAGAAATATTATTAGCTAATGCTGAACTTTCCCAGTATAATCAGCAGCTGAGGAAAAGCACAAGAAAAGATCACAATGTAGCAAAAATTCATTTTGTAGGGCATACAACTGTTTAGAAAAAGCATTCAAAATATGCTAGGTAGGTGAGAAATGGGTAGTTACACAAGTCATTTGTCCCACTTGCAGGTAAACTGTGACCACAGATGAGAACAGCTTAGAGCAGTTTATTTTGCCTACACCCAAAGACATGATCTCCACTAGATGTATAGGCACCACATTTGTGGAAAGGTAACTGTACGTCTCAAATCATAGGTAGCTAGGGAATATAAATTAAATCATATACAAATAGATTTTAAGACATTTCCTCCAAAAAATATTTCTAAATAATAACATTAGAATTTAAAGCTCTATGAAGTACTTCCATAAATAAATCCATGCTAGCTGTGCCAGAGTCTATGTTATTCCTAAAGATATAATGCCATTTCTTGTTCAGACTCTTGACGCTAAATCCCATGTCACTTAATTTCCTCCCTCTAAGGTCATTCTCAATATCTTTCTCTTTCTCTGGAAGATTTCTTATATCGCATGATTTAAATTACAATATATTTTCTGAGAGTACATCTCTAGTCGAGACTCTACTTCTAAACAAAACGTAACCATATATTTTCCACTGCCTATTCCACTTACGCTCCCTCATGGCTTACAGGTACCTCATGCCCAATATAACCCAAACTGAGTTCATGAGCTTGACTCCCAAGCTTGTTTGTCCTCCAGTCTTCATCATTTTATGAATAGGTACCATTATGCACTTATCTTCTCAGCACAGTCCTCACAGTCATCTTTGACCTCCTCTCTACAAAACCATCCTATCCTCCTGCCTTATCTAATTAATCACCAAATCCATATATTCTACTCTCTAAATGTTTTTAACGTGTCTACGACTGTAATGATAATAAGAGCAAATACTTACACAGCATTAACTCTGTGACAAGCCCTGTCCTAAGTACTTTATGTATATTAACTCATTTAATCCTGTCAGTAACCCAATGAGTAAGTACTATTGTTAGTATTTCTGGTTTACTAAAGAGGACATTAAGGCAGAAAGAAAGAAGTTAAATAATTTGCCCAAGGTAGCCTAACTGGTCTGGTGGAAACCAGGATTTGAAACCAAATAATCTGGTTTCAGGCTCCAGATGGAATATATATACTACATATGTTGAGTCTCAGAAATATAATTGAAGACTCTTCCACAAGTATATACTTTCAATCTATCTATATTTATCGGTTCAGTAATACGACTGTATCTTTAAAAAAAAATAACCTTAGTAATTCATGTTAAATACTCCGTCTTTTTGTTTCCAACCTCATTGACCTCAATCATGTTTCATTTTTAGCCACTCTGAAATTTCATTACAATCTTTCTTGATTCAAGCCGTCCCCTCCAGATTAGTGGTTTTCGGACTTTAAAATTTTTTATGTCTTATTATTCCACAGCACATGCCATCTGAATTTTACCTTCTTCCTGTGTCTTTTCCAACATACCTAATAAGAAGAATTTACCATTTTTGTCAGTGCTACAGAATATTCTCACAAAACAAAAGGAAAGAAAAACTGGAGTGCAAGACAATTGTCTTCTTTCTTTGTTAACTTGGTGTTATAAACTAAGTAGTTTCAGGTTTGACATATTAGGTTACCACAGGGACACAGAATGAAGAGGAAAAATAAGAGACCACAAATGGGAAGGAAGAGAAATTTCCTATTTAGAATAAATTAATATGATCTTTAAAAGGGAGAATGACAATAGGATAGAAGAAAAAAAAACAGACAAATGTATAAACAACTCTAAATACTGGCTCCATTTTCTGTTTCATGAATTCTACCTCACTGTTCAAAGGCCAACTCAAATAAGACTTCTCTGAACTTACCACCATGATAGCAACCTCAAGAATTCTCTCTCCCTCATCTACCTCCTAAAATATTTTATGCACTTTGGACTTACTTTTTCATTAGAGTATGTTTCAGGTTACATTATATATGGTGAGATGCCCACTTGCCTGATCCCACTAGACTTGTCAGCTTCTTCTCCCCTCGTGCCCAGGGCAGTGTTGCAGAGTGCAAAGCATGTGGGCTCTGGAAAAGAACTAAGGTTAAATTACAGTCCTGTCACTTACTAGATGAAAGATCTTCTCTCAGTAACTTAAACTGTACAGTGGAGGTTACAATAACCCTCAGGGTTTGGGGGGAAATTTAATGAGATAGGTTGTATAAAGTTCCTGATATACTGTAGACATTCTGTAAAGAGAAGCTATTAGCTTTTTCATTGCAGATATACAATCGGTTCTATCAAGAACAGGAGAAGGAAGGAAGAAAGGAAGAGAGGGAGGGAGGGAGGGAAGGAGAGAGGGGGAGAGAGGGGGAGAGAGGGGGAGAGAGGGGGAGAGAGGGGGAGAGAGGGGGAGAGAGGGGGAGAGAGGGGGAGAGAGGGGGAGAGAGGGAAGAAAGAAGGTAGGTCTCAACTCCAGTCACTCAATGTTTAGCGCAGTGCTCCATTCTTTGATGAGGTTGAGCTAGAAGAAGAGATGGGTACTAGATAGGAAGAGAGACCTAGATATAAACCTCATTCTACATCATATAAACCTCGTTCTGCATCATAAGTCCAAGACTTTACTGGGATAAATGGGAAAAAGGGAGTATTGAAAATGAGGAGTCAATATCCAATGTTTGTTGGTGGTGAAAGAAATTGAGAAGAGTAACACAGGAGCCTGGCTGTGCAGATTGCCTTCCAGATTCTGAGTATATGAATTAATTCCAAGGTGGTGGTGGGTGTAGTAAAGCTATAAATATGTATATAAATATGTATAGAAAAGAATTCCATTTTTATCCATTATGGAAAATTAACCCCTTTAAATGCTTTCAGTCATTTCTGAATACTCGGGGAGTGCCAGAGATCTGACTTCCCAGCCTACAGACTGGGAGTCCGTTTAAGCATCAAAGAGGTTTCTATGTTCATCATGGTATCAAACTAGAATTCAACAGTGTTGCCATAAATGCCCCAAACTTTCCCAAATCAGTCTAGGAGTTTACCACTAGACACTCCCATATAGAGTACCAGATAACAAGGGGCACTAAACCTCTCTGTGTCCCTAACAAGTGCTGAGGGATCTGGCACAGCCTCAGGGCAAGTTCTTGTTACTTCTCCCACGAGGAGTTGAATAATTATGTTGAACATCACAAGTGGGTGTGAAGAAGTGTTTGGAAGGGAAGTGACACCAAACAGCTGAAGGGAAAGTACTGATGAAACAGTTGAAAAGAGAAGAGATGTAGAAAAGCAGTGAAGCAAGATGAAATTGCAATTCTCATAAATTTTCAATAGCAATTGGCATAAAATTTTTTAATATCTTTGAAGTAGAATACTTAATTTGAGGTCATGAAATGAAATTAACCAGCTCCCCCAAACTGAAACTGAATATGTGATCAACTACTCATTCGCCCTGTGGCTGAAGGAAGGCAAATGAAAATGCCAAGACATGATTAACCCAAACTGAATTGGGTGGGAAGAAGACACTTGCCCATTTTAATTTGACTTATGGCTTAGCCACTGCATGGGGACCTTTGCAGTGTTGTTCTATTTTACAGGAACTTCTAGAGAACAACCCTCGCAGCTGTGTTGATGCTTTTTTTCTAAAGGAAAATATCAGAAGACTGGCTCTTTAGCACTATTTTAATTATGCTCTGCTTGAAAGTATTGTACATGTGTGAATCTTGTGATCATGACCTTAATTAGGATCATATTTAGATTCAGACTCAAACTGGACTGGATAATCATTTCCATTACCTTGTATTATATAGGAGGAATCAAGTTCATGCCCGTTGTACTGGAAGTACTATAATAAATACAGGATCTTATTAGTGTCTTGTTCTCTCCACCTCTGCCTGTTTCTTTCCCCTTTCTGAAACCTGATATTATGTGTGTTTAGGAAGCAGCAAGAAAATATGCACCAGTAGTTTTTTGTTTTGGGGTGGGGGCGGTGGACAGGGGGAATAGAGACCACAATTTCAAAACATATCTCTAGTTTGACTTCTCTAATGACAGGTGCATCCTCTTTCAGGTGGAAGGTGCTGCCACTGAGATGCATTGTTTTCATAAGTCCTATTCGGCCCAGCATTCTATTGAAATAAGGGTCATAGCTCTCCTTGAAATATTGAAGTATTTTACATAAGGAAATTTGATATGGCTAGAAAAGAAATAATTGCTTCTGTCTTGAGAAGATGTAAAGAATTATGCTGCCTGTGATAATCTACTCAGGAAAATATTTCTCTAGCTTAAAAATCACATATAACTTGTAAGTGGTCGCTAGCTCTGAGGGGTTTTTTGGTGCATTAATATATTATTTTCCTTTTAAAGGTAACGAAAAATGAGTTCTAGGGGATAATTTTCTTGCTATAGAGAAGACTGATACAAAAGAGAAGTCCAGTAATGCCCCTCTGTGGCAAAAGCATGGCATAGCTAGCTTCCTTTCACAGTGTGAGGAAGCAAAGCCATTTCAAGCTCACCTGGTCTCTCCATTTATGAATTAGGTGTTTTGAAACTGAACAGCTAAAATAGAAGCAATTTGCATTAAGCCCAGGGATGTAAATGATTAATAAGAATATATTATATTTAAATAAATCTAACCACTGCAAAAAGCTTAGCTTATATATATTCAGAAAATACTAATGGCAGAATTTTAAAAGCATTTCCTTTCAATATAAGAACAGCTAACTCATTACTTAGAGAAACCAATGTTCTTGACCATGAAAAAAATATTTAAAGGGTTACTGATGATATATACAGTGAGAAATAGTAAATATATTCCTTCTTTGTTCATTCCTTAGAACCTTAAATACTAAATATGTAACAAAAAGAAATAGTAGAGCAGGATGATAATTCCCTTGGAAACAACATGGTGTAGTCTCATAAAGTCAGTTTTATTAGTGAATACACAGAGGCAACTCCAAATATCCCATTATTTAGGATGGAGAATATTAGTGGCTTAATCATTCTGGATTCTCATTTTGTCCTTTTAAATGGTCTCCCTTGAAGAAGGAATGAATGATGAAAAAAGGAAGGAAGGGAGGGAGGGAGGAAAGAAGGAAGGAAAGAAGGGAAGGAGAGAGGGACGGAGGGATGGAGGCAAGGAAGAAAAATAAAGAAAGTGAGAAAAAGAGGGTGGAAGAAAGAAATATAGGCTGGTGGTATGAAGATCCCAATCTCTTTGGCTTTCTGTATTTCAAAATATAAAATACGTGCCTATATAAAGTGGGCACTTGACAGAGTTCTCTGTATTATTCAATCCATTCCTAGTTTCAAAGAAGACCAAAAAAATGTAGCCCCTCAATCGGCAGCAACACGTCCAGCTAAAGCTCTGGGGATTTGATTACTAAAAGGAATAAGGGACAACAGATGTTGGAAGACAACTAGCCATCATCACAGGGAGGACACACACACTGATCCACCTGTGGTATATGAGACTGTCTGTGGTCTGTCTCTGCTCAACTATGCAGTTTCCCTACCAGAAAGGGAATGGGGTCTTGGAGAACACAAGCTTCACACGTAAAGTGCACGATGTCACTCTACAATGGCAAGAGAGGCCCTCCGTGATCTAGCCTCTGCTCACTTCCACAGTCTAGCCTATCACTTCACCTACCCCCTCTCCCAACCCTCATAACACAAGTTTCTTATGTGCCTAAATTTTCTCCAAATGTAACAAAGCATTCCACACCTCTAGTCCTCTGCTCATAAATTTCTTGTCCCCTAATTTCTCTTGATTAATTGATAATCTTCATTGACAACTCTGCTGAGGTGTACTATCCTCCAACAAAGTACCTCTACTATGCAGACTAAACTACAAGACCCTTCTGTCTGTTCCCTTAGTATCAGTCAAATCATTGTCATTAATGCTGAACATTATAAAGATGCTCCTCTACTTGACAAATGTTCAGGTTACAAGGACTCAATAATGTGAGAAAAGGGATACAACAAAAGAAAATAATGCTAACTTGATTCATTATCCCCATGTTATAAGTGACTGTACTCTCAATTTAGATGTGGCCTTTGGATAGTGTTCTGATCTATGGCCTATGCACTGTATTTGAAGCATTATTCTGTATTATTATGCACTGCATTTGAAGCATTATTCTGTATTATTATAAATAAATACTATGTATTTATTTATAGTGAAAAGTGAAATACAAACATCTATATTTACAGTTTTATAGGATAAAAAATAAACAAAAAGAGTTGAGGTCAATCCAATCAACATTTACATACAGGAACAGATGAGTCTCCTAAGAAGAGCGTAGAGTAGGGGATAGGAACCCAGGCCTGAGGCACACCATGGATGGAGGTTAGGTAGAGAAGAAAGAGCCAGGAATGGAGGGAGTGTGAAGAGGGAAGGACATTGCAGGAAAATGACTACAATGTTCCCATTATCCTGTTATCCTAAAGTTTCCCATGGTTTTGCCTCCATTCCTTAAATTTGTAAGATTTTATTTCCTCATTTTTCTCCAGTGCCATTGCAAAAGAGGAAGTTTTCTTCTTGTTTTACGGGGAAGAAAATCTTTGGTTTATCTCACTTTTATATTTCTGTTCACTTTTCTGTTAAAATAAAATGAAATTCTGATAAAAAATATTTACAGTTCTCATTAACTGTAGATATATATATATATAAGTCATTTTGAACAAATGAACTTATGAGTATGTGTGCAGCACTCTGGCATATGGCCCACCAAGCTGAAGTGTCAGGTGTAGCCACTTTGCACTGGGAACTCTGGGCCAGGTGCAAGGCCTCTGCACTAGAGCAAGTGAAACTAGATGAAGCACAAAGGAAAAGGAAAAAAAGGAACTATCCATGGCTGTACCTCTTTTGGAATCAATCAAATAAAGAATGTCCATCCAGAAAGACAGAGACCAGATGGCAGAGTAGAAGGACATGAGCTCACCTCTCCTCATAAAAACACCAAAATAACAACTAACTACTGAACAACCACTGACCAAAAAAAAAAAAAAAAAAATGCTGGAACCTACCAAAAAAAAGAATATCCTACATCCAAAGACAAAGAAGAAGCCACAACAAGACAGTAAGAGGGGTGCAATCGTAATAAAATCAAATCCCATACCCTCCGGGTAGGAGACCCACAAAATGGAAAATAATTATACCACAGAAATTCTCCTACATGAGTGAAAGTTCTGAGCTCCACATCAGGCTCCCCAGCCTGGGGGTTTGGCAGTGGGAGGAGGAGCCCCCAGAGAATCTGGCTTTGAAGGCCAGCAGGGTTTGATCGCAGGAATTCCACAGGACTGGGGGAAACAGAAACTCAATTCTTGGAGGGCGCATACAAGATCCTGTGAACAGCAGGACCCAGGGAAAAAAGCAGTGACCTCATCAGAGCCTCAGCTAGACCCACCTGATAGTATTGGAGGGTCTCCTGCAGAGGTAGGGGATAGCTGTGGCTCACTGCAGAGACACTGGTGGCAGTAGTTCTGGGGAGTTCTCATTGGCAGGAGCCCTTCTGGAGGTTACCATTCTCTCAACAAAACTTCACCAAACCCAACAGCCTGTAGGCTCCAGTGCTGGGATGCCTCAGGCCAAACAACCAACAGGGCAGGAACACAGCCCCACCCATGAGCAGAGAGGCTGCTTAAAGTCTTCCTGAGCACACAGCTTCCCACTAAACACACGCCCTGACACAGCCCTGCCCATGAGAGGGACAAGATTCAGCTCCACCCACCACAGGGAAGGAACCAGTCCCTCCCACAGGAAGCCTGCACAAGCCTATCAGATAGCCTCGCCCACTATGGGGCAGACAGCAGAAGCCAGAAGAACTACAACCTTGCAGCCGGTGGAACAGAAATCGCAATCACAGAAAGTTAGACAAAATGAGACAGCAGGGGAATATGTCCCAGATGAAGGAACAAGATAAAACCCCAGAAGAACAACTAAGTGAAGAGGAGACAGGCAATCTACATGAAAAAGAATTCAGAGTAATGATAGTAAAGACCATCCAAGATCTTGGAAAAAGAATGAAGGCACAGATTGAGAAGATACAAGAAATGTTTAACAAAGACCTAGAAGAACTAAAGTACAAACAAACAGAGATGAACAATATAATAACTGAAATGAAAAATACACTAGAAGGGGGGCTTCCCTGATGGCGCAGTGGTTGAGAGTCCGCCTGCTGATGCAGGGGACATGGGTTCGTGTCCCAGTCCAGGAAGATCCCACATGCCGCGAAGCAGCTGGGCCCGTGAGCCATGGCTGCTGAACCTGCAGGTCTGGAGCCTGTGCTCCGCAACGGGAGAGGCCACAACAGTGAGAGGCCCGCGTACCGCAAAAAAAAAAAAAAAAAATACACTAGAAGGAATCAATAGCAGAATAAATGAGGCAGAAGAATGGATAAGTGAGTTGGAAGACAGAATGGTGGAAATCACTACAGTGGAACAGAATAAAGGAAAAAGAATGAAAAGAAATGAGTACAGCCTAAGAGACCTCTGGGACATTAAATGTACCAACATTCACATCATAGGGGTACCAGAAGGAGAAGAGAGAAAGAAACGACCTGAGAAAATACTTGAGGAGATAATAGCTGAAAACTTCCCTAACATGAGGAAAGGAAATGATCACCCAAGTCCAGGAAGCACAGAGAGTCCCAGGCAGGATAAACCCAAGGAGGAACATGCCAAGACACATAGTAATCAAACTGACTAAAATTAAAAACAAAGAAAAAATATGAAAAGCCAATAAGGGAAAAGCAACAAATAACATACAAGGGAATTTCCATAAGGTTATCAGCTGATTTCTCAGCAGAAACTCTACAGGCCAGAAGGGAGTGGCACAATATATTTGAAGTGAGGAAAGGGAAGAATCTTCAACCAAGAATACTGTATCCAGCAAGGCTCTCATTCAGATTCAACGGAGAAGTCAAAAGTTTTACAGACAAGAAAAAACTAAGAGAATTCAGCACCACCAGACTAGCTTTGCAATAAATGCTAGAGGAACTTCTCTAGGCAGAAAAAAAAAGGCCACAACTAGAAACAAGAAAACTATGAATAGAAAAGCTCACCAGTAAAGGCAAACATACAGTAAAGGTAGGAAATCATCCACACACAAATATGATATCAAAACCAGCAATCGTGAGAAGAGGAGAGTACAAATGCAGGATATTGGAAATGCATTTGAAATGAAAAGACCAGCAATTTAAAACAATCTTGTTTATATATAGACTGCTATTATCAAAACCTCATGGTAACCACAAACCTAAAATCTACAATAGATACACAAAAAAGAAAAAGGACTCCAAACACAACACTAAAGTTAGTCAGCAAATCACAAGAGAACAAAAGAGGAAGGGATGAACAAATGAACTTATGTAAACCACATTTTCTCTGGAATCTAATCTTGTGTAACTAAAAATAATTGTCTAAATTGAAATATTCTATTTAATGACTATTTCCCTTACTAAACTGCAAACTCTTCAACTCTCAATTCATGTCTCATTCTTTCTCAGCACCTAACACAGTCCCTAGTAAGCAGAAGCATTTCTAACTATAAACGCTTTTGTGGAATCTCAAAGGGGTCACATCAGAAGAACTTATCAATACATAGCTTCACTGTCTTTCTTCTCACAGTATCACGCATGGCAGTTTCCAGAAGAGATTTGTTCTGCCTGAGTTCATATGTCTCATAAAAGTGGAAAGCTGAAAGTCAATAAATTAAACTAAGCTTTAAAATACACTAGTGAGGTTAATTTAGTAGAATTTTCTAATATTAATACATTTGTTTCTACAAATGTGACTCTTGCTTCCCTAATGTAGGAGAAAGTATTAAAATCCCCAGACTCCCTCATAGCCACATAAACACATGTGATCTAGGCACCAACCATAATAAGGTCATCCATGGATGACTTTTCATTAATACATGAGCATGGTGTGGGTAGCATCAGAAGCATCTGGATTTTGGAGGATCACGAGATGCAAGTTGAATTCCTGATGCAAAACTGGAATCATCACTGGTATCACCAGTAATTGCAGAAAGATCTAATTCCTGGAATACACTGCTTCACAGTGCCCACAGTATAGGCAAAGGCTTCCTCATCAAGCCCAGCTGAGTATAGAACATTGTTCGTAAAAGTTTAGCCTCAAGTCTGTTCCTCCACAACTCCCAACAATTCTGAAAATATTTGATATCTTTTAATGTGTGGTCCACAACCACAGCATCAGCATCCCCTGGGAACTTAGGAATTTAAACTACTGAGTCCCACTCTAGATCTACTGAATCAACAAAGGTGTTTATTTTTTTTATTTTTTATTTTTGCGGTACGTGGGCTTCTCACTGCTGTGGCCTCTCCCGTTGCAGAGCACAGGCTCCGGACGCGCAGGCTCAGCGGCCATGGCTCACAGGCCCAGCCACTCCGCGGCATGTGGGATCTTCCCAGACCGGGGCACGAACCCGTGTCCCCTGCATCAGCAGGCGGACTCTCAACCACTGCGCCACCACAGAAGCCCAACAAAGGTGTTTAAATGAATCTATTTTCTATTATTTGCAATCAAGAGCCCTGATTGGCATATCTGGCAATCATTACTTGCCTTTGTCAGGAGACTGCATTTTGCTAGGCTACCTAATTAAAGGCCTAAACTACAGCTAAAAGGTTCACATGGCTTGGCAGATTGAAAGCAAAACTAGAAAGAGATCAGGATCTCTCTTACCTAGAAACAAATGAAGACACCTTTCTTTTCAATACCTTTTATTCAAAATTGAGTCTGTAAAATGAAACATTGATAAAAGGCAACATTATTATATTTTTTGTTTCTTTATTTGATTTAATTACTCGGACTTAATGAAGGGATGCTTTCAAATTTTATGATTACTTGCCTTCTAAAGCACTTGGCTTTGTCTAGAGTCTAGAAAGAATTATTTCATTCAATCATGTTTTCCTATTGTGGAATCTTAAAATTTTGAGTAAAAAGGTAAGGTAATTTTTATAATATCCTAAATTTTAAAATCTAAGTATGTTTTTGGTTAATACAGGAAAGAGACAGCTATGAAGTTGCATCCAAGGTGAAAGGTGAAAGAAAAACCGTTCTGCCTAAAAACATCATCCAACAGGCTTGTTACTATGTCTTAAATTCTTATAAAATATCAGGCTGGAAGAGATTTTACAAGTTAATTCATTAAGCCATCTTTACAAACGTATTCACTCTACATCTTTGTCAGTGTTAGTCCAGTCTAATCTAGCACTTTGATTGAGAGGAACAAATTATCTTGTGGAGGCTGCATCCTATTTGGACAGTTCTTATTGTGAAAAAGTTCTTCCTTATTTTGAAATGCTGTCTTTCTGAGACTTCTCATTGATCTGACTTCTCCCTCTCTGTTTACACCGAAAATTTCTAAATGATAATTTAAATATTTTTAGATGATGCCTTTGGTACATCCTATTCTTCTCCCTAGGCCATACGGAATCTATTCCCTGAAGTTCAGGGTCTGAACTTTCTTCATGCAAGAGTTTAAAGTCTCTTTATATTCAGTCTCTTTTGAATGTGTTTCAGTTTGTCTAAATACCTCTAAAAACATTATCACTGCAAAAATCTAAACATTCTTAAAAGTTCGTCCTACATTTTATTTATTCAATTGATGCATCCCCTAAGCCTACAATAGCTTTGAGGACATCCACATCACTTGTCGATTTCTAGAAATATGACTGTCATCTAATACCTCTAAGCATTTTCACACGTTCTACTCAGAAGCCTGCAACTTCTCCATCGTCTGCAAGTGCAGCTGTATTTCTGGTTTCTGACCCAAGAACAGGACCTCACATTTACCCCTGTTAAATTTCATTATTTTTTTCAGCTCAAATTGTTTCAGCCTGTCAAGATCTTTTGTGATCCTAATTCTGCCATCCAACACATTCTTTATCCCTCCCAGCTCTGTCATCTGCAAATCTGATGAGACTTCCCTCTATAGTTTCATCCGAGTCACTAACTCTAAAATGAGTGAATACGACAAGACTATAACACACAGCCTGGAGGTTATCAACAGAAATTTCTCTCCAGATGGATGTTTATCTATAAATCAGGTCATTTGGTTAATATTCTGTCAATTATTAGTTCACTTAATTGTAAGGACATTCTATTCATACTTCTATTCCACAAGAATACATGATATGCTTTGCTAAATGAATTACTGAAGTACAAATATTCCACATCAAATACTTTATCACCAATTTAGTAACTCTGTTACAGAGAGAGATGAAGTAAATCTGCTTCATTTGTTTGGTGACTGCATGGTGATCTGTAGTGACTATCATTTCCTATCACTTGCTAGGATTCTAAGATTAAGGAATTCTTCCAGTTAAATTATTGAGTCTCATGACAAAAGTCTATGAGCTGAAAGGAGACAGCCCAGTAATCAGTAATCTTAAATCTTTTTAAAAGATAAATCTTAACCTATTTTAAAACAGTAAAACCTATCCTTTAAGTAAATATATATACATATATATTTATATATATAAATATAAAATTTATTTTATAAAAGGTAGAACTTTTCTGAATAAGACTGGTGTTGGGGATGAAGTACCCTGAGCCTCAGGCTTCCCTGAAAAATCCCTAGGAAGTCACAGAACACAGTTTTAAAAGCACTGCTTTAAGCCATTTTTAGCCATTTAACCAATATGAATTAGTTTTTAAGTCAGCTTTCAAAAAAACAGGTAGTTGTAAGAAGTGTCTTAAAACAAAATTACATTTTGATAGAACAGAGGAAAGGGAATATAGGCTAGGATCTAAAAACAGGGATCATGTCTAAACTCTCCAGTTCTTTAAAGGATTGGTAAGGTAAGATTCCTCTGAATTCTCTGACTGACCACATAAAGCCAGCAGTCCAGCATACCCCTTCATATTTTAGCCACAGACTTGCTTCACAGATGAAGGAAGAGTGTTCATAAAACTACAATGCAAACATGTAATGCAAGTCTTTGTATTCACACTAAAAGAAGAGCTTCAATTGACTATAAATGAATTGGAATTGTTTGCCTGTAATTGCAGAATATTTAAAAATAATTATATACATTTTAGAATTCAAAGACAATTTTTTGCAACAGTGACGTAACTCTTTTATTCAATAGACATTTACTGAGCATCTAGTATGTGTCAGGCATCTAATTAGGTACTTTTGAAAATGGTAGCATCATTCAGCATCACAGAACCAGTGAGACACACATGAGGATACTGAGGTTCCAAGCAGATAAGGTCTCTTGCGCAAATTCACAAACTAGTAAGAAATGCTAGGACTTAAACCCAAAAAAGATCTGGTCCCAGCTCTTAAGAAGTTTCCTGTATAATCAAAGAGATGGTTATGTAAATAAATAATTACATAGATTATTGCACTTATAGATTCATACTGACAGCTCTCCTATTTTAACCAGGGCTTTCTTCGCCATGCTTGAGAGAAGCATGGAAAATGGAAGAGAAAGCAGGAAATCTGTTCCCACACTTAACAGAGACAGATGTCAGTTGCCATCCTATAAATAAAACAGAAGGTACGTTTCCTTCATGTTCTATGTGTTTGAAGTACTGTCACCTAATAGGCAGCTGTACTGAAGTATGCTCACAACATATGCTTTTAAAATGGTTTGCCAGAGAACTACTTTCGATATTCCACTCTTACACATCTCCAAGGCTTCTGCTAATGTTGTGGTTCTGAAAATGCTAAAGAGACATTAAATCATGTTTATGTCGATGGCAGCTCTTAAGGCCTTGGTTAATTTTTTTCACGGCAGCAAAGGGAAAGAAACAGGACCTGCACTTGGCATCAATATATCCCTGGCTCCCTTACTGTGCCAACAAGCCTGACTTGCAGAATTTGTAGTGGTTTTCAGCTGCTGCAGACCACCTCTCTGCAGCTCAGCAGATGGTTAGAGCAGTAGCTAAAGCAACAGAGGCCATTTTAAGTTCCAAGAAATGTAGCAGGTGCTGCAGGTTTCAAAAGAAAATTATTCCCAACTTTGCATTTCATCATTTTCTTTTCTTTTCATGTGTGAGAGATTTTCTCCCTATCTCTTACCTCTGTCTACACCCAACATAGTAGTAGAGTATGAACTTAAGAAAAGGTTATAAACGTGCAAGAATAACTGCATATCAATGAAGGAAAATACTTCTGGGTATCTTAAGCAGAATGCTGTGTTAAGGTGTTTTCTACCTGGGGCTTATGGTATTTCCTCCTATGAATGCATAATTTCACCTTCCCATGAATCCAGAGTTTGATGTGGGAGGAATCTCACAGGATTTGAGATCAGAAGTATTTTAATGAGTAAGTACAGGAAAGTAATTTTAAAGAAATTAGATATAGAATTAAGTTCATGTAACTAGTATTAGGACTCCTGAATTGCCCCCTCTTTTGTACATGCTATTTTCAACCAAGAGAATTGTCTTGGTACTACTCTCTCTGGTTTTCCTCCTTCCTTTCAGGCCACTCTTCCCCAGGGTCCTCATTTTCCTGCCCCTCATTAGTTTTAATATTATATAGGGTTCCACCTTTGGGTCTCAATGCTTGGTGTTCTATGCGTTCTCCATGGATGACTTCATCTAAATTCCTGGCTTCAACTATTACCCATATGCTGATGACAGCTAGGAAAGTCTTTGTTCCAGTTCTACCTAATCAGCCAACTCAAATCAGTGAATCCCAAGTTTAACCAACACCTTCTCCTTCTCTCCCCACGCCAAATCTATTTCCAGATCACTGTATAAGTGATGTGCGTCAGCCTCCACCTGGTCCTCCAAGCCAGAAACCTAGAAGTTAGACTATACTTCTCCCTCCCTTCATCCCAAACCAAATACATCACCAAGATTTGTCACTTCTACCACTGAACTATCCCTGGAACTTATTTTTGTAGTTTTCATTTCTACTGCCTTTCCTCAGGCCCTCATCACTTCTTGATTGGATTATGTTACTAGCCTCCGAACTTGACTCCCTTGTTAGCAATTTATTCACTTTCTATTGTATCTAAAATCCTATCCAAACATGTTATTCTCCTACCTTCTTTCCCAATTTCCCCTACGCCTCATAATCCAGTCATAGTCAACCTCCCTTCCTTCCTTTCCTGACATTCATGATGTATATACTTAAGCTATGCTGAACTACTTATAGTTCCCTTAAATTCTATTTTAATATATATTCCCACACTATTTCTTCTGTCTAGAATTAGGCATCTCTCTTCTAGATAGCCTCACCACTCAGGAGTTCTTCCATCACAGTGGTTAACTCTACATACTGGAAGAAGACTGAATCACAAACTGGTAAACCACATGGGTTCTGGGGATGGACAGATCATAATTTAATCTTAACTGTGCCTCATACTAGTTGTGTGACATTGGGCAAAGTGTCCTCACCTTCTCCATGCCTCTGTGTTTCTCATCCACAAAGTGGAATTAATAATAGTTCCTATAGTTTGGGGTTACTGTATAGCTGAAATGATATAACAAGTGTAAAATATTTGGAACAAAGCCTGGCATATTCAAAATGCACAGTAAGCTCTTGTTATTATTGTAATGATTGGTTTACTTTTTGTGAGTTCCTTGAAGGCCAGGTGCATGACCAACACCTCCATACCACAGTGCCAGGTGACTACTCAAAAGATGTTTCCATGAATAGGTTAAAATGGTCCTTTAAAAAGTGTCTGTGAAACTCATCAAGGATATTCAAGCCTCTTTTTACAAGGAATATTGTTAGCTTCTTTCGTTTACCACTATTTTCAGAGTAGATCCTAAAAAGTCTAAGATCTTTTCATAATTTTTCAAAATAGATGTTGTCTCAGGAAAATTGGACTGAAAAAAATGTCTGGATATTTCTTGAGCCCTCATTAATTATTTTTACTCTCTTACTGCCTAGCAACTTAACCCAAATTCCTAGAGTTGATATATTATGCCTTGTTTCATCATTTAGCTCATAATTTATTTTTTAAACATGTATCATATGCTCTGGTCACTAAATACCCCATTATGGAAAATATTCTTCCCTTCTAACCATAGTCTTTATTATATTATATAACTTAGATACTGAATAAGAAGATGTGGTGAAGAGTGGTATTTGAGGGTGATAAACTCACTCTGTAAAGGAAGATGACCACACTCAGCTCCTAAAAACATAATGTGAGACTGCATAATATAAAAACATCAGTTTCCTACTAATAACATACAGTAAAATTTTAAAAAGAATAAAAATAATAATAAGTGCCTCCACACACAGCCAAGCATATAGCAGTACACATTAACTGAACTCAAATCTAGAGCCCTTGCCACCCTGATTCTGCGAAAAGTCTATGTGCAAATCTATAGCAATAATAGTGTTCACGCATTGCATGTACACCATTTATTTGTCTTTAAAGAGCTTATTTCAATTGCTTAAGTCCACTCCACCGAAGGTAGTCAACAGAACACAATTTGTCTAGTATTAGCCTTCACTGTATATAATTAAAGTGTTGATGCTAAACTGTTGGTGTTTATTACATTAGCTGGAAAGGAAACAGACCTTTCCATTAGGATGTCAGATTGGACTAATCACTGATATAAGGAGCATCATAAACTAACACCCTGCTCAAAAACAATCTATGGACTAAAACATTCATTTATTGAGCAAATGCAGAGGTTCTATTGTGCTCCATGATAGTCTAATTAAATCTAAACTATGTAAGCTAATTAAGATAGCTAGAAAAATACATATTTCAGATTAAAAGAAAATTTTGACAGTATTTTAGTACACATCTTAATACGAATTCCTCCTCTAAACCTGACCTAGATAATACTATTTTTCATAATCATCAGTATCCTCATTTACCCACTACATATGTAGAGTTTCGCCATCAAGAAAATAACCTTATAGCACCGTAATTAGAATGATGATGGTGGTCCAGTGGATGACATTCAGGAGAGTTGATCAGTCATATTTCATAGTTGCCACAGTTCTTCATATTTTAATGCCTCTATTGCCTTTGCCTGAAAGGCCAACTGGAAAACTCATACTTCAATACTCAGTTCAACTCTTATCTCCTGTGAAACTTCCACACCTGACTAAAGCTGAGTTAGTACCTTTCTTTTTATTTTCACTCTTTCTTCTTATCTGAGTTAGTGACTGCTGAGGCATTTTGCTTCTATTTCAATTGTAGTACTTATACATTTTACTATTTATTTGTCTCCCAATTAAACTGTTTACTTATCTTTGTTTGCCTCATATACAACAGAATGCCAAACACACAAAGGGCATGAAATTAATGGTTTTGAACAAATAATCAATCAATGATTACACTTTTTGTTAATAACAGACTTTATGTTTCAGTGTAGTCTTAGGTTCACAGCAAAATTAAGTGGAAAGAACAGAGACTTTCCATATCCCATCACATGCGCAACCTCCCCCATTATCAACATCCTATACCACAATGGTATCCGTTACAATCAATGAACCTACATTAACACATCATTATCACCCAGAGTTCATAATTTACATCAGGGTTCATTCTTGGTGTTGTATATTTCATGGGTTTGGACAAATGTATAATGACATGTATCCACCATCACAGTACCATACAGAAGAGTTTCACTGCCTTAAAAATCTTCTGTGCTCCATCTATTCATTCCTCCCTCCCTCTTCCCACCCCCATAAACCACTGATCGTTTTACTGTCTGCATAGTTTCGCCTTTGTCATAGAATGACACATAGTTGGAATCATACAGTATGCAGCCTTGTTCCATCGGCTTCTTCCACTTACTAATATATATTTAAATTTTCTCCATGTCTTTTCATGGCTTGATAGCTCATTTCCTCTTAACACTGAATAATAATCCATTCTCTGGAAGTATCACAGATTATTTATCCATTCATCTATTGAAGAATATCTTGGTCACTTTCAAGTTTTGCCAATTAAAAATAAAGCTTCTATAAACCTCCCATGCTGTTTCTGTGTGGACATAAGTTTTCAATTCATTTGGGTAAATACCAAGGAGTGTAACTTCTTGATCATATAGTATGAGTATGTTTAGTTTTATAAGAAATAAACTGTTTTCCAAAATGGCTGTACAATTTTGCATTCCCACCAGCAATATATGAGAGTTCCTCTTGCTCCACATACTTGTTGGCATTCAGTGTTGTCAGTGTTTTGGATTTTGGCCATTCTAATAGTTGTGTAGTGGTATTACCTCGTTGTTTTAATTTGCAAGTACCTAATGACATATAAACGTGAAGTCATTTTTTACATACTTTTTGCCTTCTATATATCTTCTTTGGTGAGCTCTCTGTTTAGGTTTTTTGCCTATTTTTAATTGGGTTGTTCATTTTGTTATTGTTTAATTTCATGAGTTCTTTTTATATTTTGGATAACAGTTCTTTGTCAGATGTGTCTTTCACAAATTTTTCTCGCAGTCTGTGGTTTATCTTCTCATTCTCTTAAGTCACTATGTTTTTATTTAATTTTGTAAGACTTCTGTTGCATACTTCCAGAAATGTAGCCTCTTAATTGAGGACTTTGAGGCTGTGCCATTCTAATGTATCATGGATCTACCATCAAATCACTATTCCATAACCAAACAGTTCTCAATAATTATAATTTGCATCTTTATTAACTTCATAATTTGGAGAGTCATTTCATAAATATATAATCTCACTCCCATCTAAAGTATTGATCAAAAGAAGTGGAGGACTTAAAAAAACAGCCACAACCTTTACTGGTTGCAGGCAGCTTAGCATTAGCAAGCCTACTAGGTTCCCTTCCCTTCAGAAGTGGCTACGTTTTAGTTTATTAGTTATGTATTTGGAGATGCTATTCCTCCCTCTGATTAATTTCTACATGAATTAATCAAGCATAACATATGGGATGTAATCAAAATGCATCTTTACCTTTTACTCCTACTGCCCCTTTAAAATTTATTCAGTAATGGAAGTTTTTTTCCTTGACCCTAAATTAAAAATCTCTAGGCCCCACAACTTCCTACAGTTATACAACCACTTTAAGTCCAAAGCACAGTCTAGATTCAAAAATCAGCACATACTGTCCCATATAATAATCAATACACTGAACTTAGAATAGAATTGTCTCCCCTCCTGCAGGCAGAGCTGACAAGCCTTGGAAAGGGGGAGTAGTAGATTTCTTCTCACTTTCTCTAATTCTTTTCCCACAGTATGTTAATCTTGACTTCAGGCCTCTATATTCTTGTGGCATAGAGAAAAAGAGGGGAGAACAGGTTAGGAATAGACTTACTAGAACTGGCACATTCACATCTGAGCTTTGTGGCATCGGATCTGTGGGTTGCTTAAAGCTGACTGCATCATGGGACACTTCTGTTTACTGATAAATCCTATTTTATCTTCACAAGGAGATATGACAAAATCATTCATCAAGAGGGATAGTTACAGCAGCATCTAAGCAAAGCAAAGGCGGATGAAATAATGCTGTAAAAGTTCTGTATGTGTCTAGCGCCTCATTTTACTAAGACTTTCTATGGCACATCTTTAATTCTATACATTTATCTGAAGTATACACTGCTTAGAAGCAAATGATCTTTGATATGTGCAATTTAAGAGATTTTCACAAAATAAGAGAGTCTCTGACAGAGTCATTTTAAATGACTGTATATCTGAGTTGTATATGCAAAGATTTATGTACTTTTTTACACTAAATTATACTTCTATAGGAAAAAGTTTATTTCAGAAGTCTCACAGTTTCAATTAAATTTCATTACAGGTTATTTGCTTACCATTAAAGCAGTAAAAATTCTCCCAATCCAAATCAACAAATATAGACCTTGATTACTGCTCAAAAAGGAGACAAATGATCCCTTCCCCCAAGGCTACTTTGGACAAAGATTCCTCCAAAAGACCTGGTTTAGTATTTCAATATAAGAAATTCAGTGGCAAATGTCTGAAGGCATTAATTCCCATAATGCTTCACTAGATAAGAAACAAGCTCCAATATCCTTAACCAAATGGTCACTGTGTAACACACACCAGATACTAAATTCAATTTTCTGCTTGGGTAAAATGGAATAATAGTTGGCCTCCTGTTCCTATGTATGTCTAAGACTACTGATGACACTCAAAAAAGAGATGTTAAAACTTCAAAATAGAGATATTATTGATAATTTAAGAGATCTATAAATTTTAGATATCTTCAAGTAACTAGTCCTTGATCAAAAAAACAATCATAGCTGATACTAACTTTTAAATTCCAGGCATTCAAAAGCGTTCTATAGCAGGCCAATTCAATAATCTCCAAATCCTATGTTAGCTTTCAAAATGTTTAGGACATTGCCAGTGAACTATAAACAAAGCAAAACATAATTTTAAAAAACCAAAACCTATTATCCTGATCAGAAGAAATGTATCAGAATAAAATTAGTCACATAAATAAAATTCAGAAATTTGCATATGCCAGCTATAAAGTCTCAAAGACATTGTGTTAATATTGTTCACCTAGGTACATGCTGATTATATTCAGCTTTAACTTGGAGTTCAGGAAGTGATAGAGACTGCTTCTTATAAACTCAGATACATTTTATTTTATTAATACAGCACTTTTAGCATTGGAGGATAAAAAGGAGTACGGGAGTCATAGCTATCTTTGCCTCCATACACTCGAATCTTGTTATAGGGTTTGCCTATAGCCAAAATGCAGCTGTACGGCTAATTTCAGGCCTACCAGCCTTGACAACATTCTCTTTCACAAGCATCTGGTGATTAACCATATGAAAAAGTGTTATTGAATTCCAGATGGAGTTGACTTCTTCATATGGCTCCAGACTAGTCAATTTAGGAGCAGATATCTATAGTGAGTGCTACTGACTACTGAATCACCTGTTTCTTTAAAATTAGATGATGCTAGAGTTTTTTAATGCATTAAAGAGAAAAGTGAATTAAATCGAAGCCTGTTATTCTTTTCTATCTGTTAGAAGTAACTACAACAAAGACAATATAGAGTTGGGTGGCACTCTCCAGCACTGACCTTAGATAGTCGTACATTTACACACATGTCCACAGATAGAATTCCTAATGAAACAATAAATGCTCTACTACATTCTTACTATCTTGAGAAGATGAGTATATGACCAGAGAAATTTCAAAAGATATCAGTGGTAAGATAAAAAGTAAGTGTTAATCTGATCAAAATAATTAAACATTTTTCCCTCTGGGGAACTCAGCACACATTACTAAAAATTAATGCTTTCCTGAGGCCCGGAGGAAGATGGCGGAAGAGTAAGACGCGGAGATCACCTTCCTCCCCACAGATACATCAGAAATTCATCTACACGTGGAACAACTCCTACAGAACACCTACTGAACACTGACAGAAGACCTCAGACTCCCCAAAAGGCAAGAAACTCCCCACATACCTGGGTAGGGCAAAAGAAAAAAAGAATAAACAGAGACAATAGGATAGGGACGGGACCTGCACCAGTGGGAGGGAGCCGTGAAGGAGGAAAGGTTTCCACATACTACAAGCCCCTTCGCGGGCGGAGACTGCAGGTGGCGGAGGGGGAAAGCTTCGGAGTATAGGAGGAGAGCACAGCAACAGGGGTGTGGAGGGCAAAGCGGAGAGATTCTGGCACAGAGGATCGGTGCCCTCAGGCACACACCAGGCCGAGAGGCTTGTCTGCTTGGCCGCCTGGGCGGGCGGGGCTGGGAGCTGAGGCTCGGGTATCGGCTTTCAGTCGGAGCGCAGGGAGAGGACTGGGGCTGGCGGCAGGAAGAGAGCCTGAAGGGGTTAGTGCACCACGGCTAGCCCGGAGGGAGTCCGGGGAAAGGGGCTGGAGCTGCCGAAGAGGCAAGAGGCTTTTTCCCCTTTTGTTTCCTGGTGTGCGAGGAGAGGGCATTAAGAGGGCTGCTTGGGGAAGCGCCGGAGACAGGCGCGAGCCGCGGCTAAAGGCGCGGACCTCGGAGACGGGCGTGGGACGCTGGGGCGGCTGCTGCTGCTGCTGCCGCCGCCGCCGCCGCCACGGGGCCGGTGTGCGAGCGCGGGTCACTGTCCGCCCTGCCTTCCGGGGGGCCTGTGCACCCCGCCACTGCCGGGGTCCCGGGACCCGGGAACGGCTTTCCCGGGAAAGCGCACGGAGCGCCTCGGGCTGCTGCAACGTCACGCCGGCCTCTGCCGCGCAGGCCCGCCCCACACTGCGCGCCCCTCCCTCCCCTCTGCCTGAGTGAGCCAGAGCCCCCGAATCAGCGGCTCCTTTAAACCCGTCCTGTCTGAGCGAAGAACGGACGCCCTCCGGCGACCTACACGCAGAGGCGGGGCCAGGTCCAAGGCTGAGACCCGGGAGCTGTGAGAGCAGAGACAGGGAAATCTCTCTGTGCAGCTTCGGAGACAGCGGATTAAAGCTCCACGGTCCATTTGATGTGCCCTGCGTCTGTGGAGTGCATAAATGGACAGCGAATCATCCCAAATTGAGGAAGTGGACTTTGAGGACAAGATTTAAGACTTTCCCCCCTTTTCCTCTTTTTACAACGAATTATCCCAAATTAAGGAGGTGGACTTAGAGAGTAAGATCTCAGACTTCTCGCCCTTTTCCTCTTTTTACAACGAATTATCCCAAATTGAGGAGGTGGACTTGGAGAGCAAGATTTCTGATTTTTCCCCCTGCTCTCTTTTTGTGAATGTGTATGTGTAATCTTCTGTGTAAGATTCTCTCTGTATAGCTTTGCTTCCACCATATGTCCCAGGGTTCTATCCGTTTTTTTTTCAATAATTACTTTTAAATTTTAATAATGCTACTATATTTCATACTTTATTCTATTTTACTTTACCTGCTCTTTCTTTTTTTCCTACCTTCCCTTCCTCCCTCCCTCCCTCCGCTCCTCCTTTCCTTTCTTTTTCTTTCCTCCCTCCCTCCCTCCCACCCTTCTTCTTTCCACTTTCTTTTTCTTTCCTTCCTCCCTCCCTCCCTCCTGTCTTTCTTTCTTTCTTTCCTTCCTCCCTCCCTCCCTTCTTCCATTCACTCTTCCTTTTGCTTTCATTCCTCCCTCCCTCCCTCCTTTCTTTCTTTCTTTCGATCCTTCCTCCCTCCCTCCCTCCTTTCTTTCTTTCCATCCTTCCTCCCTCCCTCCCTCCTTTCTTTCTTCCTTTCTTCCCTTCTTCCTTTCTTTCCCTCTCTCTTTCTTTCTTCTACTAATTCTTTCTTTCTACTTTTTCTCCCTGTTATTCTGAGCCGGGTGGATGAAAGGCTCTTGGTGCTGCAGCCAGGAGTCAGAGCTGTGCCTCTGAAGTGGGAGAGCCAACTTCAGGACACGGGTCCACAAGAGACCTCCCAGCTCCACATAATATCAAGCAGCGAAAATCTCCCAGATATCTCCATCTCAACACCAGCACACAACTTCAGTCAACGACCAGCAAGCTACAGTGCTGGTCACCCTATGCCAAGCAACTAGCAAGACAGGAACACAACCCCACCCATTAGCAGAGAGGCTACCTAAAAACATAATAAGGCCACAGGCACCCCAAAACACACCACCAGACGTGGACCTGTCCACCAGAAAGACAAGATCGAGCCTCAACCACCAGAACACAGGCATTAGTCCCCCCCACAACCTACTGAAACAACCTTAGCCACTGGGGACAGACACCAAAAACAACGGGAACTACGAATCTGCAGCCTGCAAAAAGGAGACCCCAAACACAGTAACATAAGCAAAATGAGAAGACAGAAAAGCACACAGCAGGTGAAGGAGCAAGATAAAAACCTACCAGACCTAACAAATGAAGAGGTAATAGGCAGTCTATCTGAAAAAGAATTCAGAATAATGATAGTAAAGATGATCCAAGATTCTATTTCCAAGATCCAAAATCTTGGAAATAGAATAGACAAAATGCAAGAAACAGTTAACAAGGACCTGGAAGAACTAAAGATGAATCAAGCATCGATTAAAAACACAATAAATGAAATGAAAAATACTCTAGATGGGATCAATAGCAGAATAACTGAGGCAGAAGAACGGATAAGTGAGGTGGAAGATAAAATAGTGGAAATAACTGCTGCAGAGCAGAATAAAGAAAAAAGAATGAAAAGAACAGAGGACAGTCTCAGAGACCTCTGGGACAACATTAAACGCACCAACATTCGAATTATAGGGGTTCCAGAAGAAGAAGAGAAAAAGAAAGGGACTGAGAAAATATTTGAAGAGATTATAGTTGAAAACTTCCCTAATATGGGAAAGGAAATAGTTAATCAAGTCCAGGAGGCACAGAGAGTCGCATACAGAATAAATCCAAGGAGAAATACGCCAAGACACATATTAATCAAACTGTCAAAAATTAAACACAAAGAAATCATATCACAAGCAGCAAGGGAAAAAAAACAAATAACACACAAGGGAATCCCCATCAGGTTAACAGCTGATCTCTCAGCAGAAACTCTACAAGCCAGAAGGGAGTGGCAGGACATAATTAAAGTGATGAAGGAGAGAAACGTGCAACCAAGATTACTCTACCCAGCAAGGATCTCATTAAGATTTGATGGAGAAATTAAAACCTTTACAGACAAGCAAAAGCTGAGAGAGTTCAGCACCACCAAACCAGCTTTATAACAAATGCTAAAGGAACTTCTCTAGGCAAGAAACACAACAGAAGGAATATACCTACAATAACGAACCCAAAGCAATTAAGGAAATGGGAATAGGAACATACATATCAATAATTACCTTAAATGTAAATGGACTAAATGCTCCCACCAAAAGACACAGAGTGGCTGAATGGATACAAAAACAAGACCCATATATATGCTGTCTACAAGAGACCCACTTCAGACCTAGAGACACATACAGATTGAAAGTAAGGGGATGGAAAAAGATATTCCATGCAAATGGAAATCAAAAGAAAGCTGGAGTAGCAATTCTTATATCAGACAAAATAGACTTTAAAATAAAGACTATTAGAAGAGACAAAGAAGGACACTACATAATGATAAAGGGCTCGATCCAAGAAGAAGATATAACAATTGTAAATATTTATGCACCCAACATAGGAGCACCTCAATACATAAGGCAAACACTAACAGCCATAAAAGGGGAAATCGACAGTAACACAATCATAGTAGGGGACTTTAACACCCCACTTTCACCAATGGACAGATCATCCAAAATGAAAATAAATAAGGAAACACAAGCTTTAAATGATACATTAAACAAGATGGACTTAGTTGATATTTATAGGACATTCCATCCAAAAACAACAGAATACACATTTTTCTCAAGTGCTCATGGAACATTCTCCAGGATAGATCATATCTTGGGTCACAAATCAAGCCTTGGTAAATTTAAGAAAATTGAAATTGTATCAAGTATCTTTTCGGACCACAATGCTATGAGACTAGACATCAATTACAGGAAAAGATCTGTAAAAAATACAAACACATGGAGACTAAACAATACACTACTCAATAACGAAGTGATCGCTGAAGAAATCAAAGAGGAAATTAAAAAATACCTAGAAACAAATGACAATGGAGACATGACGACCCAACACCTATGGGACGCAGCAAAAGCAGTTCTAAGGGGGAAGTTTATAGCAATACAATCCCACCTTAAGAAACAGGAAACATCTCGAGTAAACAACCTGACCCTCCACCTAAAGCAATTAGAGAAACAAGAACAAAAAACCCCCAAAGTTAGCAGAAGGAAAGAAATCATAAAGATCAGATCAGAAATAAATGAAAAAGAAATGAAGGAAATGATAGCAAAGATCAACCAAACTAAAAGCTGGTTCTTTGAGAAGATAAACAAAATTGACAAACCATTAGCCAGACTCATCAAGAAAAGAAGGGAGAAGACTCAAATCAATAGAATTAGAAATGAAAAAGGAGAAGTAACAACTGACACTGCAGAAATACAAAAGATCATGAGAGATTACTACAAGCAACTCTATGCCAATAAAATGGACAACCTGGAAGAAATGGACAAATTCTTAGAAATGCACAACCTGCCAAGACTGAATCAGGAAGAAATAGAAAATATGAATAGACCAATCACAAGCACTGAAATTGAAACTGTGATTAAAAATCTTCCAACAAACAAAAGCCCAGGACCAGATGGCTTCACAGGCGAATTCTATCAAACATTTAGAGAAGAGCTAACACCCATCCTTCTCAAACTCTTCCAAACAATACCAGAGGAAGGAACACTCCCAAACTCATTCTACGAGGCCACCATCACCTTGATACCAAAACCAGGCAAGGATGTCACAAAGAAAGAAAACTACAGGCCAATATCACTGATGAACATAGATGCAAAAATCCTCAACAAAATACTAGCAAACAGAATCCAACAGCACATTAAAAAGATCATACACCATGATCAAGTGGGGTTTATTCCAGGAATGCAAGGATTCTTCAATATACGCAAATCAATCAATGTGATACACCATATTAACAAACTGAAGAAGAAAAACCATATGATCATCTCAATAGATGCAGAGAAAGCTTTCGACAAAATTCAACACCCATTTATGATAAAAACCCTGCAGAAAGTAGGCATAGAGGGAACTTTCCTCAACATAATAAAGGCCATATATGACAAACCCACAGCCAACATTGTCCTCAATGGTGAAAAACTGAAACCATTTCCACTAAGATCAGGAGCAAGACAAGGCTGCCCACTCTCACCACTCTTATTCAACCTAGTTTTGGAAGTTTTAGCCACAGCAATCAGAGAAGAAAAGGAAATAAAAGGAATCCAAATTGGAAAAGAAGAAGTAAAGCTGTCACTGTTTGCAGATGACATGATACTGTACATAGAGAATCCTAAAGATGCTACCAGAAAACTACTAGAGCTAAGCAATGAATTTGGTAAAGTAGCAGGATACAAAATTAATGCACAGAAATCTCTGGCATTCCTGTACACTAATGATGAAAAATCTGAAAATGAAATCAAGAAAACACTCCCATTTACCATTGCAACAAAAAGAATAAAATATCTAGGAATAAACCTACCTAAGGAGACAAAAGACCTGTATGCAGAAAATTATAAGACACTGATGAAAGAAATTAAAGATGATACAAATAGATGGAGAGATATACCATGCTCCTGGATTGGGAGAATCAATATTGTGAAAATGACTCTACTACCCAAAGCAATCTACAGAGTCAATGCAATCCCTATCAAACTACCACTGGCATTTTTCACAGAACTAGAACAAAAAATTTCAAAATTTGTTTGGAAAAACAAAAGACCCCGAATAGCCAAAGCAATCTTGAGAAAGAAAAATGGAGCTGGAGGAATGAGGCTCCCTGACTTCAGACTATACTACAAAGCTACAGTAATCAAGACAGTGTGGTACTGGCATAAAAACAGAAAGATAGATCAATGGAACAGGATAGAAAGGAAAGCCCAGAGATAAACCCACGCACATATGGTCAACTTTTCTTTGATAAAGGAGGCAGGAATGTACAGTGGAGAAAGGACAGCCTCTTCAATAAGTGGTGCTGGGAAAACTGGACAGGGACATGTAAAAGTATGAGATTAGATCATTCCCTAACACCATACACAAAAATAAGCTCAAAATGGATTAAAGACCTAAATGTAAGGCCAGAAACTATCAAACTCTTAGAGGAAAACATAGGCAGAACACTCTATGACATAAATCACAGCAAGATCCTTTTGGACCCACCTCCTAGAGAAATGGAAATAAAAACAAAGATAAACAAATGGGACCTAATGAAACTTCAAAGCTTTTGCACAGCAAAGGAAACCATAAACAAGACCAAAAGACAACCCTCAGAATGGGAGAAAATATTTGCAAATGAAGCAACTGACAAAGGATTAATCTCCAAAATTTATAAGCAGCTCATGCAGCTCAATAGCAAAAAAACAAACAACCCAATCCAAAAATGGGCAGAAGACTTAAATAGGCATTTCTCCAAAGAAGATATACAGACTGCCAACAAACACATGAAAGAATGCTCAACATCATTAATCATTAGAGAAATGCAAATCAAAACTACAATGAGATATCATCTCACACCAGTCAGAATGGCCATCATCAAGAAATCTAGAAACAATAAATGCTGGAGAGGGTGTGGAGAAAAGGGAACACTCTTGCACTGCTGGTGGGAATGTGAATTGGTACAGCCACTATGGAGAACAGTATGGAGGTTCCTTAAAAAACTACAAATAGAACTACCATATGACCCAGCAATCCCAGTACTAGGCATATACCCTGAGAAAACCATAATTCAAAAAGAGACATGTACCAGAATGTTCATTGCAGCTCTATTCACAATAGCCCGGAGCTGGAAACAACCTAAGTGTCCATCATTGGATGAATGGATAAAGAAGATGTGGCACATATATACAAAGGAATATTACTCAGCCATAAAAAGAAACGAAACTGAGCTATTTGTAATGAGGTGGATAGACCTAGAGTCTGTCATACAGAGTGAAGTAAGTCAGAAAGAGAAAGACAAATACCGTATGCTAACACATATATATGGAATTAAAAAAAAAATGTCATGAAGAACCTAGGGGTAAAACGGGAATAAAGACACAGACCTACTTGAGAATGGACTTGAGGATATGGGGAGGGGCAAGGGTAAGCTGTGACAAAGCGAAAGAGAGGCATGGACATATATACACTACCAAACGTAAGGTAGATAGATAGTGGGAAGCAGCCGCAGAGCACAGGGAGATCAGCTGGGTGCTTTGTGACCACCTGGAGGGGTGGGATGGGGAGGGTGGGAGGGAGGGAGATGCATGAGGGAAGGGATGTGGGAACGGATGTATATGTATGACTGATTCATTTTGTTATAAAGCAGAGACTAATAAAAAAAAATTTTTTTAATAAAAATAAAAAAATAAAAATAAAAAGATAGAAAATAAATAAATAAAATAAAATAAAAAATTAATGCTTTCCTAAATAATTAGTCTGTTTCTTCCAAACATTATCAAGAGTGCTATAGCTGATTCACTTTGTTATACAGCAGAAACTAACACATTGTAAAGCAATTATACTCTAAGAAAGATGTTAAAAAAAGAAAAAAAAAAGAGTGGTAAAGGCAATGAGACAGCAAAAGAAAAAGCAAGGCATTAAAATATTTCTTTCCTCCTAGAATAAAATAATCAATTTACACACTTAATAACTGCTAGATCTGTAACCCTACAATTTGAGAGATCTTATTTTTAATTAGAATTTATGCAATATTTTCTGAATAAAACTTTACATTCCAAGTAAATTTTGAAAAATGCCCACAGACTCACAGAATTTTGAAGTTATAAAAATTTTTACATTCATATTTGTTCATCTCTTATCTATATTACCATTCATATTTTAGAGTAAACATAACACTTTGACTTCAGGCCAGATCTTCATACTATAATAACACCCAAAACACCTATAAGAGAATACTTTTTCACTATACCTTTTTTTTTTAACATCTTTATGGGAGTATAATTGCTTTACAATGGTGTGTTAGCTTCTGCTTTCAAATCCCAACTCTACCCTAAGTAGTTAAGTGACCATGGAAAAATTATTTACCTCTCTAACCTGCAAAAATGAAGACAAAAATATCTCTTGTCTTACATCTTAAGATTCAATGATTCCACATATAAGTGATATCATACAGTATTTGTCTTTCTCTGTCTGACTTATTTCACTAAGCATAATATTCTCTAGTTCTATCCACATTGCTGCAAATGGGATGAGGTTGAGATACAAACTACTATGAATAAAATAGATAAGCAACAAGGATATATTGTATAGCACAGGAAATTACAGCCATTATGTTGTAATAACTTTTAATGGAGTATAATCTGTAAAAATATTGAATCACTAGGCTGTACACCTGAAATTAATATAACATTGTAAATTGTCTATATGTCAATGAAAAATAAGGTTAACTGAAGCCAAAAAAAAGATTCAATGAGATGATTTATGTATAGCATCTATCACAAAGTAAGCTCTCAACTACTATAATTATCATCAGTATTATAGCACATGTATATAAAAAATGTAATGGAATATAGTGATGTTGTTTGTTGAATTAAGCACCCTGCCTTATGCATGAACCACCCTGAATCCTCCAGCCCCCAGATGAGCTGTCCCAACTAATGCTAAATAGAACAAAAAATTGTTCTATTTGTATTTGTTTTATCTGTATTTGTATTTCAATTTGTATGACTATACCACAGTTTATTTATATATTCTGTTTCTGATGGACGTTTCAGTAGTTTCCAGTTGTGGAATATTACAAATATTACTGTGGGAAACACTCATATACATGTTCTTTGGTTAACATGGGCGTGCATTTAGGGCTGTACCTGTTGGATCACTTTTATTTTTTTTTCTTCCACTGTTGCATTGTGACAATGGATATCCTGGGGGGGTTTTATTTTACTTTTTCCAGCTTTTTTGAATTATAATTCATGTTACACATCTATTTCTCATTTTTTTCTCAAAAATTCCTTATTAAATTTCTAATTTCAAATGACAAAACTAAAATAGGATTACTTGTTACGTGACTCCCCCAATCCTATTTTTGAAAGTAATCTCTGTAGCTTACAAGTAGACACATATAAGACTCTTTTAAAGTAATATTTTACTAACAATTTCAAAATTAATACGCTCATCCAGGGCAAAACTAGTGGTTTAGAAGATACAGCTACAAATTTGCTTATCCATTATTTATTTTGGTTTCCTTGTTTTATTTTGTCTTATTTTTGTTTTTGTTTTGCAAAATAGCATTTAACTTCAATTTCTTTGACCATTTAATCACATGTATCCCAATAAGAAAATATTCATACAAACTACTAACTAAATTTCATTTATAAGCTTTTGTACTTTGAATTCTCAGTAGGGAAAAAGTAGCATGCTTTCAATGCTATAGAGTTTGGCATCTTTTTTTTCCCAATGAACATATTAATGTTGCCTAATTTAGACTATGTACTAAATTGACCTATCCTAACTTAATAACTGAATTACTTCTTGAGAGAGCTTATCTCCAAATATGGTCACACTCTGAGGTACTAGTGGTTATTGCTTCAACATATGAATTTTGTAGGGGAAACTGTTCAGCCCATAATATACTATATAGACATCTCTCCAAAAATATACAAATTGCCAATAGGCGCATGAAATAATGCTCAGCATCACTAATCATTAAGGAAATGCAAATGAAAACCACAATGAGATGCCACTTCACACCCATTAGGATGGTTATTAGAAAAAACAAAAACGAAAATAACAAGTGTTTATGAGAATATGGAGAATTGGAACCCTCATGCACTCCTGGTGGGAATGTAAACTTGTACAACCACTGTGCAAAACAGTATAACAGTTCCTCAAAAAATTAAAAATAGATTTACCATATGATCCAGCAATTTCACTTCTGAGAATGTACCCAAAAGAATTAAAATCAGGGACTTGAAGAGGTATGTACACCCATACTCATAGCAGCATTAGGCACAAAAGCCAAAAGGTGAAAGCAACCCAAGTGCCCACTGATAGATGAATAAACAAGATGTGTATATATAGATATATATTTACATAGTATACAATGGAATAGTATTCAGCTTTTAAAAGGAAGGAAAATCTGGCACATGCTACAACATGGATGAATCTTGAGGACATTATGCTAAATGAAATAAGCCAGTCACAAAAGGACAAATACTATGATTCCACTTATATGAGGTACCTAAAATAGTTAAATTCATAGAGACATAAATAAAATGGTCGTTGCCAGGGGCTAGGGGCAAAGGAAATGAGCAGTTGTTTGATGAGTCACAGTTTCAGTTTTGCGTGAAAAGAATTCTGAAGATAGATGGTGATGATGGTTGCATAACAATGTGAATGTATTTAATGCCATTGAACTGCATGTTTAAAATGGTTAAAATGGTAAATTTTATGTTATGTATATTTTACCATGGTTGAAAATATTTAATCTATACAGCAAATATAAGAATCACCCAGCAAATATATAGTCCTATTTGGATTTTTCAGACAAGGTACAGGGCTCAAAAAAGGTAAAGTTGGTATATTTAGCAAGTAAAAGAACCAGATTTCACACACAAGTCTGTCTCCACTATAGACGTGCATGCTCAAATAGACTACACTGACCACACTTTCTCAACATGGTTTAAATATCTGTTGGAGAAAGCACTGAAAATTATAAAACACTTTGCAATATAAAGGAGTCTATTAAGAAAGTTCAATGTATTAATGCTGTATTGATCAAAAGTGTTACTTGAGCTCTTTCTGTAATGACTTTTCTTCTGGAAAGCAATGATACACCTCACCTGCACTAGATAGTTTACCATTTCACAGAACTAGTATAAAGTTTTATATGTCAATATTAAGGAGAAAAATACACCCCACTGTTGCTAATCTTCCTTTGGAAATTAGCTTTCTACCTCCAAAATCCTTTGGAATTTGGCTTTCTACCTTCCAAGAGAGAGGAGTCACTGAACTGCTTAGGAACCTGAACTGCAAAAGATCCCATACTTTGCCCCAATTTGTAGAAAAAATTAGTGTTAATGCTTATCTAAGATATCTGGAATGCCAAGCTTTGTGCTTCATTTTCTCACTAATAATCCAGACTTTTCTAAGGTTCCAAGGTTAGACTCCCAAGAGAAATTGTTTCTTTAGCCAATTTCTGCTTGACTTCATAGTTTATAAAATAAAACACCATCTGAGATACAAGGAAAATAAAATTAATAAAACACAGAACTAGAGCCTCATATCAATGTGTTGAGGATTTATGCACATAAACTGCCAAGCACAGGTTTTGAAACAGACCCTATAGACTTCCAGTTGCCATAGTAACTGCACATTTTTATTGAAGGTAAAAGTGTAAACAGATGAGCACAGCTCAGGTAAATCATCAGTGATGCCATTGTTGGCCTCTGAATGGCAGAAATAAGTAGTACATGCTGTCACTTTCTAAAATAAAATAATCATAATCATAATTTATAACCCTGACTTCTTGATCTGTGAACATCATCCCCTTAGAAACTTCTTTCAGTGCTGCTTGCTTGATTAATTACTTGTAAAGACAAAGTTCTAATAAATTATTAATAATTTTGTTATTGAAACAGGTTAGAGAATTACACAGCAAACAGCAAATAGTGTAAATATGGCAATTCTACCAAATGTTTGCACTTTGCTATGTCATTTTCTTGATCCTAATCTGTTCTTTCATTTACCCGTGAAAGAAGAAGGGTATGGTGGCAATTAAAACAATTTTTGTAAGTGCAAGCCCCCCTCTGAGATGGTTACAGGTTATTTTCAGAAAAAAATAAAAGGAAAAGTATTTCAATTGGAATAATAAAAAGGAAGGAAATGTTGGTGGAGACAGATACGAAAGAGCTGTAATCATTAAAATACTTCAACACAAAACTAATGTCCCTACAGTGGTTATTTCTTTTTTCACAATTATATGTTTTTACCAAGAGCTCTAATTCCATATTTAGAATTATTCTAAAATCTTTTGGAGAGAGAGTATAAACTAAATAACCCAAGCCCTTTTTTTGGAATGGGAAGAACAAAATCTGGGGGGTGGGAAAAAAAAATGCTCACATGCTTGCTATCACAACATTAGTTAATTTCAAAGCACAATCTAAGTATTTCTTCTTTTAGAAACCAGAAGAGAATACGGAATACTTATTCTCTTTTTTTTTTTTTTTTTTTTTTTTGGCTGTGCAGCGCCGGCATACGGGATCTTAGTTCCCCAACCAGGGATCAAACCCGCGTCCCCTGCAGTGGAAGCGCAGAGTCCCAACCACTGGACCGCCACGGAAGTCCCCTGGAATATTTATTCTTAATGGTATGAAGTTGTTAGAGACGGTTATGTTTGATCATACAGCTGAGAATGAGAAATTTCCTAATTGTTTTGTTTCCTACAAGTAGGAAAATATTGCTAAAATAGTAGTACAGTTTATGAATGCACGTGATAACAATAAAAAGAGCCACTAGAATGCACTCACTCATTTATTAGCAGGCCTTCAAATCTTATGCAATGACATTCGTATTAATAAAACTTCTGTCACTTATTGAATACTTAATATGAGCTGGGCATTTTGTTAAATGCTTATATACTTTAAAGTTCACTGATTAAGAGAATAAATTCTGAAGTTGATGTTGAGTCCAAATTCTTATCCCACTGCTTGTGAGTTATATAATCTCTAAATCTTAGTTTCTCTGTTTACAGAATGAAGATAATAATAGCACTTACTTCAGTGTTCTTCAGAGTGTTTTTATAAGGTACTAAATGAAATACCCATGTAAAATATTTAGTTACAGTATTAGCAGTGTACAAATGTTAGTAATTTTATATTATTATCTCATTAAATATTTATGACAACAGCAAAAGCTAGATATTATCCCCATTTCACAAATAAGAAAACTGAGACTTAAAGGATTTAAGTAACTTGGTCAAGTACTAGAGCCAAGATATAGATATTGATATCTACCTTGTTCTAAAATCTATGTCTTTAACTGCCATGCATACTGAATCAATGTGGGAACTAATGTTTTCAGATCTGGTTACACTTCTTATCCTTTCTCTACAGTCTCGAGGAACTCCTTTGGTAAATCCATAAGTGTTTATTAAGCTTCCATAATGTTCTAATGCTTTTCTTACATATCAAAGTGATACAAAAGAAAAACAGTTCATGACATCACGGAGGTTACAATTTATCTGAGAAGACAATGAAAAAAATTCAATAAAGAATTTAACTGCATGATCTCACATCTAAGATTCAGGATTCAATTACGGAAAGCAGAGGTTTAGGTGTATTGGCATCATCAGAGAAGAATTCATAGAATTAAGCTGAGTTTTAGAAGACTAATATAGGTAGATAGATAGATAGATAGATAGATAGATATTCTTAGAGAAAAAGGACATTTTGAATGTAAGAAACAGAATGAAGAAAGACATCAGAGTGCTTATTGAAAAATAATTTGGAAATGGATTTGGAAGCCCTAAATTATGGAGCTGGAAGTGAAACAAAATGAGTAAATCAAAGATGTAATTGGGACTTCCCTGGCGGTCCAGTGGTTAAGACTTCACGCTTCCACTGCAGGGAGCATCGGTTCGATCCCTGGTCTGGGAACTAAGATCCTGCATACCACACGATGCGGCCAAAAAAAAAAAAAAAAAACAAAGATGTAATTAATAGGAAAAATATAATAGAACTTAGGAAAAGATTTGATAAAGAAGGTGAAGACAAGATACAAAAATGGCTTGGAATATTCTCACTTGAAACATGAGAAGAAATTTCATGTACCAGAGACAAAAGTAGAGAAACTGAAAAACACTTCTGCTGTGGATGATATTTTCAGTTTGAAGTTTATTGTATTTGAGAAGCTGCTGGAATAATTTCTGGCTCATTCTGAAGATGGTTGTAAAACAAAGAACAACAGCATAAGTGATAGCCAAGACCTAGAAAAAAATTTAATAATATGCATGTAATGATAATTAAAGAGATAATATAGTTTTCGTCACTTTGCAAAAAGATTGAATAATCTTGGGAGAATATAGTTGGTTGGTAGAGATATTAAAAATAAGAGCAGTCAAAATTCAAGGTAAGCAAATTGCAGGCAGAAAGGAGGAAGATGACAAGAAAAGTATAGTTTCACAAAAGCCAAAGAAATGCTACTAGGGTATCAAGGATGATTTAAATAGAGCTTTATCAAGACACTTCTCTTGTAATATCTGTACTCCCCATTTATGAATCTGAAAACAGATACTTAGAATAACTTCATACAGTTTGAATACAAGGGTTTAGGTTTCATAATTTATTGATAGTGTTTCTGTACTGTCTTCTGCAACCTTGATTAAACCTAGGTCTCTGCTACATGAACAAATTTTATTCCTTCATTTGGAGATCAAGGAAAATCATACAGTCCTCAAAAAAAGTCGCAGCAAGCTACTCAGAAGATAGTAGTTGTTCAACAAGTTGTAGTAATACTCATCTCTGCTTTTATTTAAACAAAAATAAGTGAGGTGATTGGGATAGTTATTCAGGAAACAGGTACAAATGAGATATACATATCTGTTTCAGCCTAAACATTTTCAATTTTCTATGTCTAAATTTGGGCTGGTGAAGTCTCAGCAGATATTTTATATACCAAAAACAATCCCCATTGCAACGTTAAGGACATTTATATGTCACTGAATACATGAAGTGATACAACATTATCTCATATTTATCCTTTATCGTCCATATGCAGAATTACTTGTAATGACCTTTCAATGTTTATGCCCTCAAATGTCCTCCTCATTCTTTAAGATTAATCTTTAACACTCCTGAGAAGACACTGTAGCCAAGGTGGAGGTTCAATTATTTTGTCCGTGAGAGCTTCTCACCCAACCTAAGCAGTACTCTTGCCCTCTGCTTTGGTATTGCTTAGTATAGACAGCAATTTTAGCCCTGACCTTATGTTTAACATACAGTTAATTCACAACGTACATAATAACAACATATATATGTATGTGTGTGTAACAAGTTTCATAGAACAATACATTCCTAAAAACTTTATTTTCCGTAAAAATGCTGAATTTACAAAAAGATATTGTGAGGATAAAGAGAATGTCCCTGTGAGGTACAAATTTCCCCCAAACTCTTCTCTATCACATATCTGCTTCAACTAGGCAAATAATAATTTTCTGTATCACAAAAGGGTTTTGAGAAGTATACTTATCCAAGTCCTCTAAAGATCAAAGTACATGAGAACTATTTTCATCTGAGTATCTTTATTGTTCATGCAATGTACTTGGGTTTCTGGTCAAACAGAATACTTGAGCTTTTCTCCTTAGAATATGTACTGAATTCTAAAACTGTGCTCCTCTTTACACCAATGATGATCTGACTACTTTTAATTATGAAAAAAAGGATGCTTTTGTGTGTGACCATAATTTACTTAACTTAGCTAGCAGCCTTATAATGAGCAGTTAGAATCATCAACTTTCACAAGACCATTTAGCAACAAAATCAATACCCTCTATATAAATGATTTTTTTCATTTTTTCTGTTTTTTTTAAAATTCCCAATGAATGAACTTCAAAAACTTGTGTATATTCCCTTTGACACTTATGTTCAAGTTAACACATACAGCTTGAGGCCAATTAAGGCCAATCAGAAGCATTAACATTTGGACATGTATGGTAGAACTTCTTAGCATAACCCCTACATGCACCACGTGCTCAGAAAATCTTTGAGAGAAGTAAAAGAAAGGGGTTTGTTTTTTATATATACAGATTAAAGTATTGTATAATAAATGATTCTAGAAATGAATCCTTTTAGAAGATTGGTTTAATTTTTGGTTTTTTGTTATGTTTTCTTCATATAATGTGCTAGTACCAGGATGTTAAATAGAAGAGGTTTTATAGAAAAATTCACTTGATTTATCTATACATGTTCCCTCTCCCAAACAGAAGAGATAGAATATATGTATTTTGATTTCTGGGACTATTTTATTTTAAGACCAGCTAAAAGAGAAATCACATAAAATTCTAATTATTACTAAGGTTGAATCTAATTATTACTAAGGTTTGTAGATGCAGATTTTCTCAGCGTTAAAGAGTTGAGTTCAGGTGCGTATCTGCACATTCAAAGCCCCAGAGAGAATCAGTTTAAGAAAAAAACCCTCAAGATAACATTCTCTCCTAGTTCTTAACATAGGGCTAGAAATGATAAGTATGTATATATTTGATTTTATCAAAATTTCTTAAAATTTAGAAGAGTTCTGATTCTTGTTCTTTTTTGTTTTTGTTTTTTTGTGGTACGCCGGCCTCTCACTGTTGTGGCCTCTCCCGTTGCAGAGCACAGGCTCCGGACGCGCAGGCTCAGCAGCCATGGCTCACGGGCCTAGCCACTCCGCGGCATGTGGGATCTTCCCGTATCAGGGCACGAACCCCTGTCCCCTGCATCGGCAGGCGGACTCTCAACCACTGCGCCAACAGGGAAGCCCTGACTCTTGCTCTATTTCGAATGTCTCTTTAACCCCTTCCTCTCCCATCCACACCCTAAGAAATGATAAAATTCTAGATTTTCTCTAGAAAGGGAAGTATTTTGTCACCAAAAAAAAAAGAAGGGTAATAAAATCTTGGAAAAGTAATAAATTCTTGGATACAAAAATGTTTAAAATTAAGAAGTAATGCAAAAAATTTAGCATAATGCCTGATATGTAGCTGACTCAATATTTTCCTTCTCTTCTCATGAGTCTTTTAAAGATATTCTACAGTAATACATGGAGCTAGAATTTTGTATCTGTGTGTTAACAGATAATTTTGTAAGAAATCAACAAATGTTAAAATCTCCCAAGGATGCCTTAGAAAATGTAAATCATATTTTTTGCACATCTCAAAGCATTTGGTAGAATCACTCTTTAACCTCTTAATGCCAAAAGAGCATTATCATAGAATCATTGTACTGGGAATAAAGAGGATGGATGAATGGGAAAAGATATCACTAATGGCACAAGTGAGTACAAATGTATAAACAGTGATTGCCATAATGAACATTTGCCTAAGACAGTCAGATAAACACCCACAACCTACAAAATGTGCTCTTCTATCTCCAAACTGTTGGATGCAGGCTTTCAAATTTCCTATTATCTTTAAAATCAGATATATACTATGCAATCTTCTCTGCATAGCATTTGACAGGTATCCACCTAACTCCCTCAAGCCAGAGAACATTGCCTGACAACACAGAATTCTGAAACACTAGTGTGTATTTAGAAAATAAATGCTTAACCCACCAGTATGAAAACCAAAACTATGGAAACAACTTACTCTATTGTACATTCCCACAAGTTTGTAGATTTGACTTTATATCACATGGCAACAAAATTCACTCTGTTCTTCCCAAAGTAAATACAGTTAGAATTCTTAATCCACATTTTTGAAAGCCTAAAACTAGCTTACATATTTAAAGATGCAGACATCCTAAAGTTACCATAAGCTAAACTGGATAAGTCTTGTCCAGGGACTCTAGCTTTTGCTACATGCAGCACCAATAAGGATGTGCTAATGCTGTTACCAAATGCAGTCCTATCAGCACTAAACACTTGGCTTGGCATTTTGATAGTAACATCTTAAAGGAAGTAGACAAGATGGGATTTTCCTTTATATAGTAATGAATAATAAAGAAGAAGCTTCTCTTATTGGGTTAGCAACTAAGAAAACTACAGGAAGTTTGTGACCTAAGAAACATAAGAGATGGCATCCATGATAAATTCTCACACTGGGAAATAAACACACTAAATAGCTGTTTCTGAATTTGTGCTGTAATTCTAGCTGAAGGGCTGTTCATTCCTGTGACTATTTCACAAGTGATATTTACAGGCCCTGCAATGCTAATACAGAAAGACTCGCCAGCAGTGTATTCTACTTAAACTCTAGATTATTCCAAAAAGGAAATTGTAAGGAAAGCCTAATTCACAACTCACAGAATAAAATAGTAAAACTTCCCTCCCTCCCTCCCTCAGACAAGGAGCACTATGCAGATATGGTGGTAGAAATGGGACTAAAGGAAGAAGAAAACTGTGGCTATCTCTTGGCCACAGCAAACCTGTCTTCTTTCACCAGCCTGCTTTTCTGCATTTTGCTAGGCCTTTTACTGTGCCTTTCTAACGTATGGCTTTTCTTGCTTCTTGCTAAAATTTTAAAAGGAGGAAAAAGTGTTGTCTGCTGATTTTTAAATCTTTCTCTCACTGATATGTTTAAAAAAAGAAAAAAAGCTGATCACTCATCAAGAGTTGGCAGAAGGAGTTTTTCTGCTTTTACAACTACTGTATCTTCCAGCAGTTTAGTGAGTAGGTGTCCCTATAAGCACCATAACAGATAAGGAAACAAGTCCAGAGAGGCTAAAAGATTAGTCCAAGACACATGACAAGCACAAGGCAAAGGCATGTTTCCATTCACATTTTCTGAAATCATACCTCACATTCCTTCCACACCACTACCCTCTTCTCTCAAAAGAATGGTACTACACAAACAAGAGCAGTCAGTGTGGTTTTTCTAGTGACCAAAACTCCTAAAGAAACCAAAATTTGCAAAGCTACCACTGCTTACTTTATCTAAAGTACCTCCCTCTCATCCCCACTGTTCTCAGTCTCAATGCTTTACTTCCTTCTTACCACTTACCACAATGTATAATCCTTTTTCTGGTCATTTGCTTGTCTATCTTATACATTAGATCACAATCTCTCTGAGGGTGGGACAAGGTCTTGTTCATTGCACTCAATGTGTTTAGTTTCTAGCGCAATGCCCAGGACATAGTGGAGTTGTAATAAATGTTTGTTGAATGTGTGAATAGTTAAAATTTCTTCCTAATTTACAGAGAAAAATCAAGCAGAGTTCTTTATGATATTATTTAGAATCAAATCCTCCAAGTGCAAGAATTATTCAGTATGAATAAAAATAGTGGATTTTAGAACCATAAAGAGCTTTAGAAGACCACTTAATTTAACCACTTTGTGTAACTGATGAAGCACTAAATCCCAAAGAGGTTACTCACCTTACCCAGTCACACCCTTAGCCACAGAGCTGGGACTAGAACTGAATGAGAGTTTATCACTTTTATTCATTTACATGTACCTTGCATTACTGAAGAAAGGGTCTAGGGAAATTGACTAATAATGTCCAAAAAAGGCAGAAGTTAGTACCCTGAAACAAAGTTCAATAGCAATTTTTCTTGTCGCTGGAAACATTTGATTCAGCTTCCAAATAATAGCAATTTACATAAGAAAATATGGTACATTGCTGATGAAAACATGTATTTTGCCTCATAACTTACTATACTGTGTTTCAGGATAAAAGACATATTTTAACATGATTTAGTCCCTTCCTCACACATACACAAAAAAATCCAGCATTTCTGAAATAAAATCATTTGGAAAAGTTGAAGAGTATATCAAATAAAGCCACAGATAGGGTCTTTATACAACTTTCCAATTGCTGCATCAACTCAGAGAAAATGCCGTCTAAAATAAATGAAAATAAATAAATAAATACATAAATTTTTTAAAGTGTCTTCTGACTAACCTATTAAATACCATCTTGGGTACTTACAAATAACATTTTCATCTTGCAATGCAAGCTGCTTATAAATATATACCAAGGATTATTAATATTATTTTAATTTTATACTACTGTATAACAAAAGGAAAGAAAAAATGTCCGTACTGAAATCATCTGTAATTCACACCACAGCAAGTAGTTACTACAGCCCATATGGAGTGAAGATCATCCACTGCTTAAAGTTCCATGAGAATGTGACAAGGTGACATACTGGAGTTAAGTGTTGTATGCTGGGTGGCAGCTGATTTCATAGAGGCGCAGAACTCACTATATGAAAAGGATGTACAGAAGCCGCCATGCCGACAGGGGTGAAAACTGAGGAATCAAACAAATGTTGCTGATTCAAAGTTGTTCTCCTACAATAACAACCAGCACCAAATGAGTTGCCATGGTGGAGAGCAAGCTGTGCTCTGAGACTAATTGCTGCACTTGTTAGAGTGTGCAAGAAGGTGTTTATTTGTTTTACATGTGTTTGGTGCCAAGAGATCCCCGGGATATGGAGCTGAAGTGGAAACAGAATGACAGTGTTTAGAAAACTAAACACAAAAACAAAGGAGAAAGAGAATTTTTTTTCTGAAAGTGACTTGAGCGTTGTATCCTGTGTGATTAATTCTTAAGTCTCCTTCACATCAACCCATGGGAGCCCACGCTGGAATGGAGTGTATTAAGTCTGGGATGCTTTGAGGTTGTTATTTTATTTAGATGGTGAATTATTCAAAGCAGGGAAGATCAGTCTAAGAGCTACCAAATAAAAGGGAATGAACTCAGGAAAAGGAAGGAAGTGAAGCACAAAATGTGGGTGTTCAAACAGTTCCACCTGAATGACAAAGTTTAGAATATGTAATATGGGGAATTTGCCACACTGTATCTTTCCAGCTTCAGAAATAATAACTAGATTTTGACTGACACTTTTAAAGGTTTAATTATGGAAATACTTCTACTGAACAACCTTGTTTTTCTTCTCTTATACTCCATAGGCCTCCAGAGTCTTTCTTTGGACAGAAATTTGCTACTCCAAATCTAAGCCCAAAATATTTATGGAATATGATTTAAAAGTATGTTAATGCCTCCAACCAGTGAACATGGTAAATATTAAAACCAGTTATTGTTACTCATTATTTTTCTTTTGATGTAAAGATATTTGAGCACTAATAAACTCAAGGACAAATTTAATACTTATATTTTTCATGTTATGTGGATTGTTATTTAAAATTGAGGAATATGAATAATGGTATGCATCACACATAATTTTTGCAATACCTGTTTTACATAAACTGTATTACAAAAAATATATATATATCAAGCTAGTTCAATTTTTTTAAGTTCCCTTTATATAATCTCAAAAATGTATATGAAAAAATTTTTGCTTGGTTCAATTCTCTCTTTTTCTCTGTGTATCTCTCTTTCTTCCTCTTTCCTTCTCAGGTATTTGAAAATTTCTCAAAAAGGAGGAAGTGGTAACTTTCATTTCCCACACAAGTACAATAATGCAAATCTATACCCACCATAGGTAAAAAATTCATTTTAATGTCATTTACTTTCTATATTTTACTGCTTCCTGCCACATATAATGTGACTGGTTCATTAATGTGTAGTGGAAAACATATGTCAAATTGAGATTCATGCAAATCATCAATCCTACACAAAAAGCAAATTTCATATCCATGAAAATCTTACAACTTCTCCAAGATTAAATTTGTATTTAACTTTGAAACTATACTCATTTGATCTTTGAAAAATATAGTCTTTATTCTCTCTGAAAAGCATTAATTTCATGTTTTTATTTGGTCTTCTGTACAAATAAGAGAATACGTTTACAAAAACAGCCTCATGGCGAAGAAACGCCAGTTTACTTACTGAGGCAATGAGCATTCATCTCCGGTTTAATGCAAAATACATCAAGTAAGTCAGTCACATATTATTAGCCCAACTATTACGATTACATGGGAGACATTCTGCCTCACCAAAGTTCCTGAAACAAAGGAAAACTAGAAAAAACAATAAATGAACCAGTTTGTGTAGGAATTTGTGTGTATGCGTATACTTACAATGTTTACCCTGATATTTATAATTCTAATCCAATATCACAGGGTTCACCCCTTGCTTTCTATATTCTCTGTTTTCATCTCTACGTTGTCTTCACCCCCTCCACCAAGCACTCAACTCCAGGAGCAGTGGTGTCACTCAGAGGAGTGCTGGTTACTGTCCCCACTGACAGCTCCAGAGTTCTGACTCAGAGATTTTGCCTGTGGGAAGAACAGACTGTAAAACAGATGGCTCCTAATCTCTCCTAAAGGAACTGGATACATTTGCAACTGAACATGGAGAAGTTTTAACCTGAGGGTGCTCTCAAGAATAGCAGAGATTGGAATGGGAGAATATATTCGCAAATCATAAATCCAATAAAAGGTTAATATCCAAAATATATAAAGAACTTATACAATTCAACAAAAAAGCAAACAACCTGATTAAAAAATGAGCAGAGGATCTGAATAGACATTTTTCCAAAGAAGACAAAGAGTTGGCAATCAGGAACATGAAAAGATGCTCAACATAGCAAATTATTAGGGAAATGCAAATGAAAACAACAATGAAATATCACCCCACATATTTTAGAACGGCTATTATCAGAAAGGCAAGAAATAACAAATGTTGGAGAGGATGTGGGGAAAAGGGAAACTTCATACACTGTTGGTAGTAGAGTAAAATGAAACAGCCACTATGGAAAACAGTATAAAGACCCCTCGAAAAGTAAAAATAGAATTACCATATGATCCAGCTATACCACTTCTCGGAATTTATCCAAAGATTATTAAAAAATTAATTTGAAAAGATATATGCACCCTTATGTTCACTGCAGCATTATTTACGATGGCCAAGATATGGAAAAAACCCATGTATCAACAACAGATGAATAGATAAAGATGTGATGTATAAATATATATAATGGAATACTACTCAGCCGTAAAAATAGATGAAGTCTTGCCACTTGCAACAACACTGATGAACTTCGAGTGTATCTAAGTGAAATAAGTCAGATAGAGAAAGACAAATACTGTATGATATGACTCATATGTGGAATATAAATAAATAAATAACTTAAACAAGACAGAACAAACAAAAACAAACACATAGATACGAGACCAAAGCAGTGGTTACCAGATGGGAAGAAGGGTAGGAGGAGGGCAAAATGGGTAAAGGGGATCAACTGTATACTGATGGATGGAAACTAAACTTTTGGTGATGAGCACAGTGTAGTATTTACAGAAGTCAACATATAATATTGTACATATGATATTTACATAGTGCTATAATCCAATGTTACTCCAATAAATTTAACTGAAAAAAAGAATGATGGAGGTTGTGGTGAAAGGAGATTCAAAGGTGAGGAGATTCATGGATCTAATGAAGATACAGCCTAGACTATAGACTGGCTTGATCACAGGAGATAACTGAGCAATAAGACAGGTAGCAAGAATCCTCCTGAGGTCAGAACAAATATCAAACACTGACTTCAGAAACTATTCCATCCACTGAAGGAGACATAATTGGATCTGATTAGTCTATAGAAGAATATATGCCCAGGTTATTGCTGAAAATGAAGCAATCAACTGGAAATCAGTAAGGTTTAATAGCTAGGTGTAGTCAGGAAAAGAATGAAAAGAGTTCTACCCATACCATCATTATCCCAGGGTGACAGTGGTCATATCCAAACCTGTACCTCCCTGAATAGCAGCCCTGGAGGGTTAAAACTGGGAGGCTGGGGGGAAGAGATATCACTAAAATAATTCCACCAATTACTAAACAAATGAATAACAATAACAAGCCAGCCTACAAAGTGGGGAGAAGAAAACCCATACTTGCTACAATGTATTATAAAATATATTACTATTATATATTTATATTTATATAAATTATATACATACTTATATATATATAATACAGTAATATATATAATATATTACTACTTGTTATTCAGTACAATATATTATAAAATATCAAGTTTCCAAAAACAAATTAGGAGGCATGCAAAGAAACAAGAAAATATGACCCATACACTATGGGGGGTGGAGGGGAGTCAGGCAACAGAAACTACCTGTGAGAGTAACCAGATGTTATATTTAAAAGAAAAAGATTCCAAAATAGCCATTATAAATACACTCACAGAATTACACTCAGAATCAAAAGAAAACATGATTAAAGAAATAGAAGAAGGTAAGATGACAATGTTGCATCAAATAAAGAATATCAATAGATACTGAAATTATAAAAAAATGAAAGAACCCAATGGAAATAACAAAGTTAGAAAGTACAATAACTAAAATTGTAAAAATACACTAGAGGGGCTCAATAATAGATTTGTAATGGTAAAAGAAAGAATTTAAAACTTTAAAATAGATTGATAGACATTATGCAAGCCTAAATAGAGAGAAAAAAAGACTAAACATAAATGGAGACTCAGAGAAATGTGAGACAACACTGAGCATCAAGGTACTTATAGTGAGAATACCAAGAGAGAAGAAAAAGACATGAGAAGAAAAAATATTCAAGAAGGTGTAGCCAAGATGGCAGAGTAGGAAGACCCCAGGCCCACCTCCTTTGAAAGGCATATCAAAATTACAACTACTCACAGAGCAACTATCTATGAGAGTGACCTGAAGACTAGCAAAAAAGATTTACCACAACTAAAGATACACAGAACAAAGTATAATGAAATGGGTGGGAGGAGAAAGATGTGATACAATCAAGACCCACACCCTGAGAAGGTGACCCACAAATAGGAGCATAATCACAATTGCAGAGGATCCTCCCAAGGAGCAAGGGGTCCAAGCCCCACATTAGGCTCCCTAGACGAGGAGTCCTGCACTAAGAAGACAAGGCCACAGAATGTCTGGCTTTGAAAGCCAGTAAGGCTTCAGACAGGAAAGCCAGAGGGCTGTTAAAGGGGTGAACAAAATCTCACATGCTCCAAATCCAGCACAGAGGCACTAATTTGAAAGGATCCTGGGTCAGCCCATTTGCTGAACTTGAAGAGCCTCCCAGAGAGGAAGGAGGCAACTAGGACACCCCCTGGGGACACAGATGCTGGTGGCAGCCATTTATGGGAGACCATTCATCCAAAAGGACACTGGTGCTGGCAAATATTATTTTGGAGTCATCTCTCTAGCATATTGGCGACAGGGGTTTACCACCCACCAGCAAGCCAGAACCAGTCCTGGGAACCCCCAGGCCGAGTAGCCAGCTGCAGGGGAAACCAGCCCTGCCCACCATCAAGCCAGAACCAGCCCAGGTTCTCCTGGGCCCTGCAGCAAGCCACACCAGCCAAGCCCTGCCCACCAGCAGACAGACACCATCCCCAGGAACCCCAGGCATGCAGGACCCCCCAGCTAGCCACCCTGGGACCCAGCCCCACCAACCAGTGGGCCAGTAGCCACAGCCAGAGGCAGGGTCTGGCAGCTAATTGGTCCAGGGCCAGCCCCACCTACTAATGTGCCCACAGTTGAGAGCCCTACTAAAACAGAAGGGTCCTTACAGCCCATACGGGGGCATCTCTAGAGCATATAGCTCTGGTGACCAGAGGGGAGTGTGCTGCTGGGCCCCATAGGATGTCTCCCACATAAGGTCACTTCTCCAGATCGGGACATGTAACCAACCTAATACATAGAAATAAACACAGAGAATTCGGCAAAATGAGGAGACAGAGAAATATGTTCCAAAGGAAGAAACAAAACAAAACCCAGAAGAACTAAGCCAAGTGGAGATAAGAAATCTACCTAACAGAAACATCAAGATAAATTATAAAAATGCTCAATGAAGTTGGGAGAAAAATAAATGAACACAATGAGAAGTTTAACAAAGAGTTAGAATATATAAAGAAGAATCAACGGGAGCTGAAGAATAAAATAACTGAAAATTTTTAAATGCACTAGAAGGACTGTAGTTTAGATGACTGAGAGGAAAGCATCAGCGACTAGGAAGAAAAATAACTGAAAATCACCCAAACTGAGCAGAAAAAAGGTAAAAAGAATTTTTTTAAATGAGAATATAGTTTAAGAAACCTCTGAGACAACATCAAGTATACTAGCATTCACACTACAGGAGTCCAAGAAGGAGAAGAGAGAGAGAAAGGAGAAAGAACTTATTTGAATAAATAATAGCTGAAAATTTCCGAACCTGAGAAAGGAAACAGACATTCAGGTCCAGGAAGCACAGAGAGTTCCAAACAAGATGAACCTAAAGATGTCCACACCAAGACACATTATAATTAAAATGGCAAAATTATTTAAAGATAAAGAGAGAATCTTAAGAGCAACAAGAGGAAAGCAACTGGTTATGTACAAGAAAACTCCCATTAAGAACATAAGCTATATTTTCAGCAGAATTTTGCAGGCCAGAAGGAGTGGCACAATATATTCAAAATGATAAAAGGAAAAAACTTAAAACCAAGAACACAATACCCAGCAAGCTATCATTCAGATTTGAAGAGAGATAAAGAGTTCTACAGACAAGCAAAAGCTAAAAAGGTTCAGCAACAGTAAACCAGCTTTACAAGAAATATTAACAGGGCTTGTTTAATTGGAAAAGAAAAAATCCAACTATTTATAAATCTAGTAGGAAGGCTAAATAACAAAAGTAGTAAAATCATCTATATCCACAATAAGTACTTCAGGAATACATAAAACAAAAAGATGTAAAATAAGATGTTAAAAACATTAAAAGTGGGTGTTGGTTAACAAGGTAGGGTTGTTAGAATGCATTAGAAGGAAAGAGATCATCAACATAAATAATCATATATATACATAAGTTATTATAAATGAACCTCATGGTAACCACAAACCAAAAAACCATAATAGATATCCCCTCCCAAAAAAGGAAAAAGGAATCGAAATAGAACACAAAAGATACTCATCAAATCACAAGGGAAAAGAGCAAAATAAGGGCAACAAAAAAGAACTACAAAAACAACCTTAAAACAATTAACAAAATGGAAAAAAGTGCATAATTATCAATAATTACCTTAAATGTAAAAGAACTAAATGCTTTCATCAAAAACCTAGAGTGGCTGAATGGATTAAAAAAAAAAGGACCCATATATCAATATATGCTGCATACAAGAGACTCACTTCAGAACTAAAGACATAAACAGACTGAAAGTGAAGAGATGAAATGATATTCCATGCAAATGGAAACAAAAAGAAAGCTGGCACAGCAATATTCATATTAGACAAAATAGACTTCAAAATAAAGACTGTAATAAGAGACAAAGAATGACATTAAATAATGATAAATAGATCAATGCAACAAGAAGATATAAAAATTATAAATATATAAACACTCAATAAAGAAGTACCTAAATATAAAAAGCAAATATTAACAAATAAAAAGGGAGAAACTAACAGTAACACAATAATAAAGTTAGGGACTTTAACACCCCTAACATCAATGGACAGAGCATCCAGACAGAAAATCAATAAGGAAACACTGGCCTTAAACTACATATAAGATCAGATGAAGTTAATGGATACATAAGGAACACTCCACCCAGAAGCAGGAGAATACACATTCTTTTCAAGTGAACATGGAACATTCTCCATAGTAGATCACATACTAGGTCACAAAACCAGTCTCAATAAATTTAAGCTTGAAATCTTATCAAGTTTCTTCTCTGACCAAAATAGCATGAGGCTAGAAATCAACTACAGAAAAAAAATCTTCAAAAAACACAAACACCTGGAGGCTAAACATCATGCTACCAAACAACCAATTGGTCACTGAAGAAATCCAAGAGGAAATCAAAAAATAGCTAAAGACAAATGAAAATGGAAACACAATGATCCAAAATCTATGGGGCACAGAGAAAAGCAGTTCTAAGAGGGAAGTTTACAAAGATACAAGACTACCCAGGAAACAAGAAAAATCTCAAACAATCTAACCCTACATCAAAGGAACTAGAAAAAGATGACCAAAGTCCAAGTTAATAAAAGGAAGAAAAAATAAAGATCAGAGGAGAAACAAGTGAAATAAAGACCAAAAAACAATAGAAATGATCAAGGAAACTAAGAGCTAGTTCTTTGAAAACATAAGCAAAATTGATAAACCTTTAGATAGACTCACCAAGAAAAAGAGAGAGTGCAAATAAATAAAATTTAAAAATGAAAGAGAAGTTACAGCCAACAAAACAGAAATGCAAGGGATCATAAGAGATTACTATGAACAATTATATGCCAATAAGTGGACAACATAGAATAAATAGATAAATTCTGAGAAACATAAAATCACCCAAGACTGAATCAAGAAGTAGAAAATACAACCAGACCAATTACCAGTAATGAAATTGAATTAGTATTTTTTAAACTCCCAGGTCCAGGACCAAGTGGCATCACAGATAAATCCTACCAAATATTTAAAGAACACTTAACACCTGTCTTTCTCAAACTATTTCAAAAATTGAAGAGAAAGGAGCACATTCAAACTCATTCTACGAGACCAGCATCACCCTGATACCAAAACCAAAGACACCACAAAAAAAGATTACAGGCCAATATCACTGATGAACATAGATGGGAAAATCTTCAACAAAGTATTAGCAAAACAAATTCAACAGTACATTAAAAGGATCATACACCATGATCAAAAGAGATTTATCCCAGGCATGCAAGAATGGTTCAATATCCACAAATCAATCAACATAATACACCATATTAACAAATTAAAGAATAAAAATCATATTATCATCTCCCCAGATGCAGAAAAAGCTTTTGACAAAATTCAACATCCATTTATGATAAAAACTCAACAAAGTGGATATAGAGGGACTATACCACAACATAATAAAGACCATTTATGACAAACCCACAGGTAATATCATACTCAATGGTGGAAAGATAAAAGCTCTTCCTCTAAGATCAGGAACAAGACATGGATGCCCACTGTCACCACATTTATTCAACATAGTTTTGGAAGCCTTAGCCAAAGCAATCAGACAATAAAAATAAATAAAAGGCATCCAGGTTGGAAGAAAATAACTAAAATTATCACTGTTGGCAGATGACAAAATACTACAGATAGAAAATCCTAAAGACACCACCAGAAAACTACTAGAACTCATCAATGACTTTGGTTAAGTTGAAGGATACAAAAATAATATACAGAAATTTGTTGCATTTCTATACACTAACAAACTAGCAGAAAGAGGTATTAAGAAAATAATCCCATTTACCATTGCATCAAAAAGATAAAATAGGGCTTACCTGGTGGCGCAGTGGTTGAGAGTCCACCTGCCGGTGCAGGGGACACGGGTCCGTGCCCCGGTCCAGGAGGATCCCACATGCCGTGGAGCGGCTGGGCCCGTGAGCCATGGCCGTTGAGCCTGCATGTCCGGAGCCTGTGCTCCGCAACGGGAGAGACCACAACAGTGAGAGGCCTGCATACCACAAAAAAAAAAAAAAAAAAAAAAGATAAAATACCTAAGAATAAATCTAGTCAAGGAGGTAAGAGGCTTGTACTTGAAAAATATAAGACATTGATGAAAGAAACTGAAGAAGACAAACAAATGAAAGGATATACTGTGCACATCAATTGGAAGAATTTGTATTGTTAAAATTACCATATTCCCCAAGTAATTGACAGATAGAAAGCAATCCCTATCAAAATACCAAGGCCATTTTTCACAGAACTAGAAAAAATAATCCTAAAATTTGTATGAAAACACAGAAGAAACTGAATAGCCAAAACAAACTTCAGAATGAACAAGAAAGCTGGAGATATCATGAGCCCTGATTTCAAACTATACTACAAAGCTACAGTTATCAAGCAGAATAAAGAGCCAAGAAAGAAACTCACAGTTATATGCCCAATTAATCTACAACAAAGGAGGCAAAAACATACAATAGGGAAAAGACAGCTTCTTCAATAAATAGTGTTGGGAACACTAGACAGCTACATGTAAAGGACTCAAGCTGAAGTACTTTGTCACACCATATACAAAAATAAACTCAAAATGGATTACAGAACTAAATGTAAAACCTAAAATCCTAAAATCTTAGACGAAAACACAAGCAGTACACAATTTGACATTAATCTTAGCAATATTTTTTTTTGGATATGTCTCCTCAGGCAAGGGAAAAGAAGCAAAAATAAATAGGACTATATCAAACTAAAAAGCTTTTTTACAGTGAAGGAAACTATCAACAAAGCTAAAAGGCAACCTACTGAATGAGAGAAGATATTTGCAAATGATATGTCAGATAAGGGGTTAATATCTAAAATATACAAAAAACTCATACAACTCAAAATCAAAAAAAATACAAACAACCCAAATAAAAAATGGGCAGAGGGCCTGAATAGACATTTTTCAAAGAATACATACAGATGGCCAACAGACACATGAAAAGATGCTCAACATCACTAATCATCAGTGAAATGCAAAACAAAACCACAATGAGATATCACCTCAAAACTGTCAGAATGGTTTTTATCAAAAAGACAATAAATGACAAGTCTCGGCAAGGATATGGAGAAAAGGGGACCCAAGTACACTCTTGGTGGGATATAAATTGGTACAGCCACTATGGAAAGTAGTATGGAGGTTCCTCAAAAAAATAAAAATAAAACTACCAAGTGATCCAGCAATTCAACTTCTGGGTATTTTCCTGAAGAAAACATAAACGCAAATTGGAAGAGGTATAAACACCCCATGTTCACTGCAGTATTATTTACAATAGCCAAGATATTGAAGCAACCTAAGCATCCATCAACAGATGAATAAAGATATTGTGTATGCATATGTGTGTGTGTGTGTAATGTAATATTACTCATCAATTTAAAAAAATGAAATCTTGTCATTTGTGACAACATGGTTGGACCTAGAGGGTACTGTGCTAAGTGAAATAAGTCAGACAAAGAAAGACAAATACTGTATGATTTGACTTACATGTGGAATCTAAAAACCAAAACAAACAAACATAACAAAACAAAAACAGACTCATGGATACAGAGAACAAACTGGTTGCTGCCAGAGGCAAGGAAGATGGGGAGATGAGTGAAATAAGTGAGGGAAATTAAGAGGTACAAACTTCTAGTTCTGAACAGAAATCTAATGTACAGCATAGGGAATACAGTCAATAATATTGTAATAACTTTGTATGGTGACAGATGGTAACTAGTCTTATGGTGATCATTTTGAAATGTATAAAATATTAAATCACTATGTTGTACACCTGAAACTAATGGAATATTGTAAGTCCATTATACTTCAATAGAAAAAAAGAACATAATCAGAAAGATAAGATCAAGGTATCTCCTGTTGTCATAGAACAGGAATTGTAAACATTTACTAAAAAGGGTCATATAGTAAATATTTTCAGCTTGCAGGCCATATTGCCTTTGTCACAACCACTGAACACTGCCATGTATTGCAAAAACAGTCACAGAAAATACTAAAAGAAAAGATATAGGTAGCTGTGTTCTGATAAAATTTTACTTAACAAAAATAGGTGGTGGGTTGGATTTGGTCCAAGGCCATATGGACTGTATAGTCCCCTGTATAGACTATGCAAATGTTATAATCTTGAAATTGTATTAAACATATTTAAATTGTTTTTAATTTTTAAAAAATATAGCAGATAAAATTAATTAAGCTTAAAAATAAATATAAAACAAAATAAAATACAGAACACATGGTAAGTTATCTCTAATCTTTCTGACAGGCTTTAAAAAAATGTTACTAGAGATAAAGAAAGATATTTTATAATGATAAAAGGGTCAATCCATCAGGAATATATAAAAAATTATCAATGTATACACACCTATTAACAGAGCACCAAAATATAAAAGGCAAAAACTGACAGAATGGAGAAACAGATGATTCAACAATAATAGTTGAAGATTTCAATATCCCACTTTCAATAATAGATAAAAACAATTAGAGAGGAAACAGAAGCTATGAACAACACAATAAACCAACTGGGTCTAACAAACATCTATAGAACACTCTACCCAACAACAGAATATATATTTTTCTCAAGTGCAAATAAGACATTATCCAGAATAAACCATATGCTATGCCACAAAACAATAAATTTAAAATGACTAAGTATGTTCTCTGAACATAATGAAATAAAATTAGAAATCAATGACAAGGGAAATTTAAGAAAACTCATAAATATGTGGAAATCAAGCTACACATTCTTAAAGAACCAATGGGTCAAAGAAGAAGAAATTAAAAAGTAAATCATAAAATAGATGACTGAAAATAAAGTCACAACATATGAAAACATACTGGATTCAGTTAAAACAATGTTTAGAGGAAAATTTATAATTTCAAATGTCAATATTTAAAAAAATAAATATCAAATATCTCAAATCAATAATCTTAACTTCTACCTTAAAATTTTGGAAAAAGAGCAAAGCAAGCAAAAACAAAGTTAAATACTGGAGCGAAAATTAGTGAAATAGAGAATAGAAAATTAAGTTCTTCAAAAAGATCGACAAAATTACCTAATCTTTATCTGGTTTTACCAAGAGAAAAAGAGAAAAGAATCAAATTACAAGAATCAGAGGTGAAAGAGTAAACATTACTACCAAACTTACATAAATAAAAAGATTATGAAGAAATACTGTGAACAGTTTCACATCAACAAATTAGATGACAGAAGAAATAGAAAAATTCTTAGAAAGTCACAAACTACTAAAATTGACTCAAGAAGAAATAGACAATCTGAATAAACTTTAAAAAGTGAAGAGATTCAATCTATAATTTAAAAAGCTAGTCACAAAGAAGCCCAGGCCAATATGGCTTCACTGCTGACCTCCACCAAATATTCAAAGAGGAATTAATACCAATTCTTCACAAACTCTTTCAAAAAACTAGGAGAGCACACTTCCCAACTAATTTTATGAGGTCAGTATTACCCAGATTCTAAATCCAGCAATGAAAACTGAAAAAAAAAAACCTACACAAGAAAATAAAACTACAGTCCAATATTTCTTATGAATACTGATGCAAAAATCCTCAACAAAATACTAGCAAACCGAATCCAATGACATATGAAAAGAATTACACAGTATAGTCAAGTGCAATTTACCCCATCATACTAAATTGGTGTCAACATCTGAAAATCAATTAATGTAATGCATAATATTAATAGAATTGTAAAAATCACACAATCATCTCAATAAACACAGATAAAGCATTTGATAAAATCCAACACCCTACAATGATAAAAAACATTTCACAAACTAGGAATAGAAGGGAACTTCCTCAATCTGATAAAACACATCTAGAAAAAAATCCATAGTTAACATCACACTTAATGGTGAAAGACTGACGCTTACCCCCAATATCAGGCACAAGACAAGGTAGCCACTCTCATCACTTATATTTAACCTCATACTGGAAGTCCTCACCAGATCAATTTGGCAAGAAAAAGAAATAAAAAGCAAAGGAATAAGTACAGGCAGGAAGCAAAGGAAGAAGTAAAACAATATCTATTCAAAGATGTCATGATCTTACATAGAGAAAATCCTTAAAAATCCACTAAAAAATTATCAGAATAAATGAGTTCAGCAAGTTTTCAGGATACAACATCAATATGCAAAAATCAATTGTATTTGTTTGCAATAAACAATCTGAAAATAAAAATAATAAAATTCCATCTGTAATAAGATCAAAAGGAATAAAATAGTAATAAAATTAACAAAAGAAGTGCAAAACTTATTCTCTGAAAAGTATAAAACATTGTTGAAAGAAATGAATGAAGATCTAAGTAAATGCGAAAGCATTCCATGATCATGGATCAGAAGACTTAACATTGTTAAGAAGGCAATATATCCCAAACTGATCTACAAAGTCAGGGCAATCCCTATGAAAATCCCAGCTGTTATTTTTTTTTTTTTAGAAATTAACAAGCTGATTCTAAAATTCATATGGAATTCCAAGGAGTCCAGAGAAACCAAAACAATCCTCTTTAAAAAAAAAAAAAAAGGATAAAGGAGGATTCATACTTCCCAGATAGTGTGGTACTGGCATAAGGATAGATCTATAGATCAATCCAATAGAATTAAAAGTTATGATGAGAAAACAGCTATTTCAAGTTGCTGCCTAGGCATTTTACAGTCTGGACATTTAGATAAGGACCCAAGCTTGGGATTCGCACCACAAGTTCCCACTTTGCTTTTCCTGTCACCTTTTAAAATAAACACTTAGAGTTGAGTCTGCAAAATGTTAGTGACCTCCACCCTAACTACCTTGTAAGTAACAGGTGCTTGCTATCTGGGACAGAGAACTATATTTCCCCCAGCTTATTGTGTGCCCCTCTCCCACTTTCTGGGATCTGTAAGTAATACATTTTATGACTATACTTCTTCTGTGTGAGTGTATTGAAACTGTGCCTTCAATCAAAATGGCCCTGGGGTTTTCACTTCCCCAAAGTGGGAGCTCAGGTGCTGAGAGAGCTACCTGCCAACCCCATGTGGGTGGCTTGTGGTTCCTCATTCAGCAGGAAATAATCCGCACATTCTTTTTTTTTTTCCATAGGGCCCAAATGAGTTAATGACCTTGACTCAAGATCCTCTTTGGAAAACAGACATACTCTATATGGTTTAAAAACCAAGATCCCTATGCCATTGTGCATGAACAGATGAAAACTGAGTTGGAAAGTAGTTTTAGAAGTTCTTGGAAGGCAAATTATATGATGAGTTGGATTTCTATCTCATACAATGTACAAAAATTAACTCTTGTCTGTCATGAAAAGGATATTAAGGTTAAGTTGACTCATGATTGATAACAGTGTATTATAGTTGAGAAAATTTCCTAAGTGTTTGTATCTGCAATAAAATGGGTATGATCTTTTCAAATGTAATAGATTATAAACCATAAAAGAGATTATTGATTTACTAGATTAGATTTCAGTGAGTGGAAAAGTATGATATTCTCTTAAACTAATCAGATTCTTAGCTATCAGGAACTTAGCATTTGGTACATAATTAAAGTAGCACTGAGATAGTACTGCATGTTAAATACATAGGAAAAAAACAGAGAACTAGCTTTATAAATTCAAACCTACAAAGTTAACAGTAAGGTCCTTATTCCCCATAAAATTTCTTCTTTATTTCTTTGTGATTTTTATCTTAGAATAAAATGCACTTTGAATGCAATGATAGAAACTTTTTCAACCATGGTGGCAAAGTCATCTCTAGCATAATGGGTCTAGAGTTATACTTACTGGGTGCAAATCATACTTCCATTATTCTGCTAGCTGAACAGTCAGGAAAGTTGTCTCATCATAAAATATGACTATAATTAAGTTATTGATTATCAATAACTATCATTAAGTTATTGATAGGATAAGATTAAGTTATGGATAGGATAAGATTACTGGCACATATTAATGCTCAATAAATATTAGCAATTGATATTTTCTCTAAGTTCCTTTAAAGTTCACCAGAGAAAAATATTTCTCTGTATCCTTATGTATATGTAAGTCTGATCTAAACCAGAGTATTGTTCTAACTTCATTTAATGAACACAAGGAACAAACATTTGTTTTCTCTGAAATTTCAGTTCTTTCTTGCTTATTTGTTATGTCGAAGGTGACAGGAAGGCATACAGTATGAATTCTCTTGTTATAAAAATCCTTTTTACAGTGACTCATTCAACAAATATAATTTGAACACTTACTATGGTTAAGGTACCATGCAAAGTGTTAATATAGGTTGCTACAATTTCAAGGCTGTACATGTAGTTTTAATGGCTCTTGTATTTAAAATAATATCAACAAATAAACTCCGAAAAAGTACTTAAAATAATATTTAAAATGTGAATTAAAAAAGACAAATTATATATTGTAAGAAAGTGAGCCCACAGAAACAGATTATTCCATAAACGAGAAGTGAAATTCTGGTCAGTGATGCCCCAAGCTGTTATTCCAAAAAGATATCTGCCATAAAATAAATGTCACTGGACTTTAAATAAAGTTCTGCCATTTGTCATACTTTAATTATACTTCTCAGGCAATATTTTTCCTATCATTATTTTCCCCATTGTTATAATCATAATCATTGTTATAATTATCATTATCTCCATTAGCCAACTATTTTAGATATTCAAAATTTCTTCATATCCAAAACATATTTTGTTCAGAGATGCAAAAATATAATCCAAGTAAAAATGTCAAAAAGTATTTGAACCAAGGGCTTCCCTGGTGGTGCAGTGGTTGGGAGTCCGCCTGCCGATGCAGGGGACGCGGGTTCGTGCCCCGGTCCGGGAGGATCCCACATGCCGCGGAGCAGCTGGGCCCATGAGCCATGGCCGCTGAGCCTGCGCATCCAGAGCCTGTGCTCCGCAACGGGAGAGGCCACAACAGTGAGAGGCCCGTGTACCGCAAAAAAAAAAAAAAGTATTTGGACCATATTTCTCTAGCATAATTTAGTCCTCAAATCAAGACCTCCTAAACAACCTATGTAGGGAGCTTGAAAATCACAAATCAAAATGTCAAACAGCTTCATGTAGTAATCAAACTATGCACAGATATAACTGGTCTCATGTTTCCAGGTCAAAAATAGGATTGTATTCCCCATCCCCTGCTTTTAAGTTAAACATAGTAATAATTTGTTTATGCCAATGAAATGTGAGTCAAAGTGATGCCTACTGCATCCAAGCAGAAGGGTTTACAAGCCAGCACATGACTCACCGTAAGTCAGACTACAGCTAATTCATTTAAATAGCCATTGCTAAATCAAAAGAGATCCGATTAACATTAGCTACAAAGAAACCAAATATATCTCTCATTTTAACAAACATAAAAGACTACAAGACACTGAAAAACAGAAAACAATTTTCAAATGGAACTACAAATACAAACCTAATTCTGTGTTGTATGCACAGATACTGCTAAAACAAAGTGATTCAGAAAGTTTGAAAATAATAGAATAGCGAAAGGCATACACAGATATAATACAAAAAAAAAGACAGGTATTGTGATATTACTATGAGATAAATCAAATGAGGTAGAATTCAAGCCAATGTATTAGAAAAGTAAAAAAAAAGCCAAAAAGGGCACTTTATCAGTCTAAAGGATACAAATCACAATGAATCGTTAATATCTACACATCTCACATGACAACTTTTTAAAGGATAAAATAATATAGAAAATATAAGCAAAAATTGAAATATATTAGTAGTAGGACATTATTAGGCCACACACAAAAAACACGATAAATATTAAAAAGTAGAAAGAATACAGACAATATTCTCTGATCAAAAAATAGAAAATAACTTTAAAACCAGAAACAAAAAGACCTGTTCACTTGGAAATTTAAAAAATAAAATGTGCAAATCTTGTGTCAAAGGTGTAAATATATATATTTGATGTTTATTAATATCTGCATATTAAGGATTACATATTAATTCATTTGTATTATTAATATTTTATTTCATTTTACATTGTTTATATATTTATTTTAATACCATTAATAATTTTACTTATTAATAATTATAATTAAAATATATAACAAACCACTAAAATAAAACTTGGGACAATTACTTTATTGTTTAAAAAGCAGTCACTGTAGGCAAGGCCCCTCTAACTTGTACTCAAAGTTCAGAAGCCATAGAAGAAAAGATTAATGTATTTTATTATGTAAAGATTATAATGAAAAATAAACACTCTGCAATACAAAAAAAATCACCCTAAGTCAAAAGTAAGAAGAAAAACATAAATCCCCAAAATAATATTCTAACCTCCCTAAAATAGAAAGAGTTTCTAAGAAAGTTTATAAGAGAAAGAATAGCAATCCAATAGAAAAATGAATACAAAAGTACGGACAGTTCATAGTTCACAGAAAAAGAAATAAGAAAATATGAATGTCCCCTAAGCATCTGAAGAGATGTTTAACTTTATCATTAAAAAAATTCAGATTAAAACTATATCGATATGATTTTTATCTAAAAAACCCAAACGTTTTTAATCTATTAAAGTCCAAAATATTTTTGACACATTGTATTACTGATATTCATAAATTGCTGCTAAAACCACAAAATAGCTTAACCTATGAGAGCAATATGGCAAAACCTTTCAAAATTATAAATTAATTTAGATTCAATTTTATGTAATTTATCCTATAGATACCATTGTACACAAGCAAAACAACAAATACTCAGTCATCCAATGCAACACTGTTTGCAAACACAGAAAATTATCAATCACACAGATGGCCTTCAATAGGAGTCCACTTAACTTGTTACCCATCCATAGACTGGAATACTATGCAGTTATTTTTTTTTAAAGTTGCAGGGGAAAAAAGCAATCTCTTTGAGTTTGAGATGGAAATATCTCCAGTATACATTTTTTTCTTAACGTCTTTATTGGAGTATAATTGCTTTACAATGGTGTCTTAGTTTCTGCTTTATAACAAAGTGAATCAGCTATAAATATACATATATCCCCACATCTCTTCCCTCTTGCACCTCCCTCCCTCCCACTCTCCCTATCCCACCCCTCTAGGTGATCTCAAAGCACCGAGCTTATCTCCTTGTGCTACATGGCTGCTTCCCACTACCTATCTATTTTACATTTCGTAGTGTATATATGACCATGCCACTCTCTCACTTTGTCCCACCTTACCCTTCCCACCCCCCCATGTCCTCAAGTCCATTCTCTAGTAGGTCTGCGTCTTTATTCCCATCTTGCCTCTAGGTTCTTCATGACCCTTTTTTGTTTATTGTATTTTTTTTAGATTCCATATATGTGTGTTAGTATACGGTATTTGTTTTTCTCTTTCTGAGTTACTTCACTCTGTATGACAGACTCTAGGTCCATCCACCTTACGACAAAGAACCCAATTTTGTTTCTTTTTATGGCTGAGTAATATTCCATTGTATGTATGTGCCACATCTTCTTTATCCATTCATCTGATGATGGACACTTAGGTTGCTTCCGTGTCCTGGCTACTGTAAATAGAGCTGCAGTGAACATTGTGGTACATGACTCTTTTTGAATTATGGTTTTCTCAGGGTATATGCCCAGTAGTGGGATTGCTGCATCATATGGTAGTTCTATTTTTAGTTTTTTAAGGAACCTCCATACTGTTCTCCACAGTGGCTGCATCAATTTACATTCCCACCAACAGTGCAAGAGGGTTCCCTTTTCTCCACACCCTCTCCAGCATTTATTGTTTGTAGATTTTTTGATGCTGGCCATTCTGAATGGTGTGAGATGATATCTCATTGTAGTTTTGATTTGCATTTCTCTAATAATTAACGATGTTGAGCATTCTTTCATGTGTTTGTTGGCAATCTGTATTATCTTCTTTGGAGAAATGTCTGTTTAGGTCTTCTGCCCATTTTTGGACTAGGTTGTTTGTGTTTTTGATATTGAGCCACATGAGCTGCTTGTAAATTTTGGAGATTAATCCTTTGTCAGTTGCTTCACTTGCAACTATTTTCTCCCATTCTGAGGGTTGTCTTTTCGTCTTGTTTATGGTTTCCTTTGCTGTGATTAAAAATCTTCCAACAAACAAAAGCCCAGGACCAGATGGCTTCACAGGTGAATTCTATCAAACATTTAGAGAAGAGCTAACATCTATCCTTCTCAAACACTTCCAAAGTATAGCAGAGGGAGGAACACTCCCAAACTCATTCTACGAGGCCACCATCACCCTGATACCAAAACCAGACAAAGATGTCATGAAGAAAGAAAACTACGGGCCAATATCACTGATGAACATAGATGCAAAAATCCTCAACAAAATACTAGCAAACAGAATCCACCAGTACATTAAAAGGATCATACACCATGAACAAGTGGGGTTTATCCCAGGAATGCAAGGATTCCTCAATATACGCGAATCAATCTATGTGATACACTATATTAACAAATTGAAGAATAAAAACCATATGATCATCTCAATAGATGCAGAAGAAGCTTCTGACAAAATTCAACACCCATTTATGATAAAAACCCTCCAGAAAGTATGCACAGAGGGAACTTACCTCAACATAATAAAGGCCATATATGACAAACCCATAGCCAACATCGTCCTCAATGGTGAAAAACTGAAACCAGTTCCACTAAGATCAGGAACAAGACAAGGTTGCCCACTCTCACCACTATTATTCAACACTGTTTTGGAAGTTTTAGCCACAGCAATCAGAGAAGAAAAAGAAATAAAAGGAATCCAAATCAGAAAAGAAGAAGTAAAGCTGTCACTGTTTACAGGTGACACAATACTATACATACAGAATCCAAAAGATGTTACCAGTAAACTACTAGAGCTAATCAATGAATTTGGTAAAGTAGCAGGATACAAAATTAATGCACCGAAATCTCTTGCATTTCTATACACTAATGACGAAAATTTAAAGTGAGATTAAGAAAACACTCCCATTTACCATTGCAACAAAAAGAATAAAATACCTAGGAATAAACCTACCTAAGGAGACAAAAGACCTGTATGCAGAAAACTATAAGACCCTGATGAAAGAAATTAAAGATGATACAAATAGATAGAGATATACCACGTTCTTGGATTGGAAGAATCGACATTGTGAAAATGACTATACTACCCAAAGCAATCTACAGATTCAGTGCAATCGTTATCAAACTACCACTGGCATTTTTCACAGAACTAAAACAAAAAATTTCACAATTTGTATCGAAACACAAAAGACCCCGAATAGCCAAAGCAATCTTGAGAAAGAAAAACGGAGCTGGGGGCTCCCCTGGTGGCACAGTGGTTGAGAGTCCGCCTGCCAATGCAGGGGACACGGGTTCGTGCCCCAGTCCGGGAAGATCCCACATGCCATGGAATGGCTGGGCCCGTGAGGCATGGCCGCTGAGCCTGGGCGTCCGGAGCCTGTGCTCCGCAATGGGAGAGGACACAACAGTGAGAGGCCCATGTACCGCAAAAAAAAAAAAAAAAAAAAAGGAAAAACGGAGCTGGAGGAATCAGGCTCCTTAACTTCAGACTACACTACAAAGCTACAGTAATCAAGACAGTATGGTATTGGCACAAAAACAGAAATATAGATCAATGGAACAGGACAGAAAGGCCACGCACATATGGTCACCTTATCTTTCATAAAGGAGGCAAGAATATGCAATGGAGAAAAGACAGCCTCCTCAATAAGTGGTGCTGGGAAAACTGGACAGCTACATGTAAAAGAATGAAATTAGAACACTCCCTAACACCATACACACAAAAAAAACTCCAGTATACATTGTTATATGAAAGAAGCGAGGAGCTATCTTTTGAATCATATAAAAGAAGTGTGGGGATAAGAATAAAATTTCATGCCTATTTCCTATATCTGCATATAGAAACTGTGTAAGTATACCAAGGAAACTAATAAAGGGGACTAAGAAAAGGAAGCAGTTCTGTTCTGTTTTATTGTATGTCTTTTTATATTGTTTGACTTTTTAAAACAAGTACATTTTAATATGGGGAAAGCACTCAACTGGCTAGTTATAAACTTCACTGAGCTAAAATGGCTGTCACTGTCAAAGAGCCTTTACACTCCAAGCAATTTTTTTTTACATATTTATCTTTTGTTTTACCCTCTGCTTGCAATTTTCATAGAACTATACAACCCTGTGGGAAGTAAACGTCATAATTTTTCCTTTTGGTCTCCAGATTTTGAAAAGCAACATTTCTATCTCAGAGCCCCAGCAGTGATCAATGCTATCAACCCTACATGTCCTTTGAAGTACATCCAGGTCTCAGCCAGGAAGGTAATCTTAAATGGCTCTATATTTGTAGAAGGGACAGGCAAAGCATTTCAAAAAAGTCCAGGATGTGGTTTCATGTTTTTGACATCAGCCCACCAGGTTTTCCTGTCAGGCGTAATGTGTGTGAAAATGTTTTATCCATATCTGACATTTCTCAAAGTGACTTCATCAGTAGTGCGCCTGGAGAGCCAAATGAAAGCTTGTTCAGCTAGAACTTGAGGCAAAGACAGGAGCAAGCCTCAGGCAATTTCTGCTCTTGGAATGTTAAAGGTCAGTGTTAAAATGTATAACATATTGTTATCTAACATTAACACCTCTGCTGATGTATTCTCAAAAAACTTCCACTTTGATGTGCCTGAGTCAAAGTTTATTTCATGATCTGGGTTCTTAAATGTATCCCTTCATAGCAAGCAAGACATCCACAGGTTGTGAATTAGTTGGTCCTTTGGTTCTGAGCACAGGTGACATGCCAGACTTTGAAGAAAAGATTACTTTTGCTATGACTCTCTCACTGATTTGGTGCTCTTTGCCCTACTTGCTCACACATGGCACTTTACAAATAAATGTGTCATGTGAAGGGAGCACAATCTCACATAGCATTAGCATGGTTCAGTAAGATGTTGTTTTATTTTTTAACTTAAACCAAAGGAGTAGCAGAGCACACACAAACTCTCAAACTCTTGCTTGTATCACAGAGGTAGCTGTGCTTAGGCCAGGCACAGCTATATTGTACACAACATGGAAAAGCTCCAGAGAAGGAATCTGACTCCACAACCCTCTATATAGAGAAGAAGGAAATAAAACAGTACTACAAGGAATGCATAGGCTCCCAAAAACCAACATGGCTTCCTGGTAAGGGACGTGGCCCTGTTAGAAATGATTGGAATGGGGAAGGGGTTCAGCCTCTAGTATCATCCTGTTGTTCTCTAGAACTACTCAGACCTGCTGAACCAGCTTCTTGATGAACTACCAAAAGATGGGAAGAAATGTGTTTCCATGGCTATCCAGGACCATTTTCTCTCCTTGAAATGCCTGGAGCATATTAGCTATATTTTATGTAACAAAGCACTGTGTAGGCAAAGTTTTGAGAAATATGGACATCTAGATCAGGGCCTAGTCTTTCTGTGCTGTCCACCTCCGTCGTTCCCACATCCCTCCCTCTCAGACTAGGAAGACCTTCTGTCCTTCCCCCATGAAGCCCTACTTTCAAAAAGGGTGGGAAACATGCTTTACTCCTGCTCAGCACAATACCCCAGACACAAGAGGCATGCAATAAATGCTTCCTATTGATTATGAAGATAGTGCTCACTTGTACAAAGCTTCAGTGATAATTATTTCAATGCTTTTTTTTTTCAGTCACCATTCTGTTAATGAGATTGCTCAAGTTTGAAAATTTTGAAGAAAGAGCATTCAATCTGGATAGCATTAAAAAAAAGGAGAGATGGCAAACATCAGCTGGGTTACCTGGAGGAATTTTTATATATTTGCATAGAAATGAAATAATAATGCATACTATCCCTTTTGCTTTTACTTATATTTTGAAAGAGTAACTTTATGTAAATTAGTAGCTTAGTCTGCTCTGGGGATTGATTCCTTATAAATACAAATACAAATATAGTCTTTACCTAATTCAATCTTATATAAGAAATGGGGAAAAAACCTCACATATTAAATGGGCCAGGGTGCTTCCACTTAGTTAAAACAGCTCTAGTTAAAAATGTGTTTTGTTTCTAGACAGTAATTTGGTGTTTTATTCTGGCTTGCCAACTGGATAAAACAGTTGGGCATGCTGGCTCTGCTTTAGCACATTTATTGCATTATTCAGCAAGAAAACAGAACTTCCTCTGCAGGCAAACAGTTGTATCTGTGTATTTTCTTCATCAACATATTTAATTTGGACCTGTTTTAAAATATAATATAAATGTAATTTTTAAATATAGTCCAAATATAACATATATATTTGCCCATTAATTGTAAAATTACGTTTATATTCTGTACATATACACATATACTTATTAGATACATACACACATATATATACTCACATATATATATAAAATGTAACATATATATACTTTAGAAAGACAGACAACATGGAAGAATGTAAACTACTTTTGTAGTTACACTAATCTAGGCTGAAGTTTGAGTTTTATACCACACACCAGTTAAGACAACTTGGGAGTATTACTTAAGCTTTTTCAGGTTGTTTGCTCATTTATAAAATTGGTGTTAAGTATTCTTCTCAAGATATTTGAGAAGATTAATGCAACATAATGAAATGTCTAATATTAAGTGCTCAGCATAGGTCAAGATGGCATCTGCCTGGGATACCAATCAATAAGGAGAGCTGCCACGTCACTGGAATACATTGGAAACATGGTACAATTTAAGTCAAGTTCTGGAAAAAGGTTCCTTGTGTAACTGGACATTTCTGGTATTTCAATTCCCACAGAAGTAGGCAGCGCCCTCAAATGGAAGCTTTAAAAATCACTCCTTACAGAGTTGACCCATTCTGAGAAAGGTGTAAACGGCACAGTGCAAGTACTGATATGAGAACACCACAGGCTGGAGAGTAAATAGATGACCTCACCTAAGGACATCATATCTGCAAGTTTGAAGCACAGGGTTGTATGGTATAGTGCTATTTTCCAAGAACAAATGAGTTGTTCTATCATCTAAATTGTAAATCTTTTAAAAATTCATAGGTTTCATTTGTAGAAGCTTAATGCTACTCATTGTTGAAGCGATGTAGTTGTGTTCTCTCCTATTTTTTAATCTACCTCCCTCCCCACCCAACAATCCTCTGAGCTAGGTATCATTATTATCATCCCAATTGCCACATGAGGAGTTTGGGACATTTTACAGTCAGCTACGTTGCCCAAGATAGGTCAAACAGGAAGGAGTAAAATCGAGAGTTAACATCAGGACCTTGCTCTTAGCTTTGATGTCACCCAATAAATTTTGCAGTTCAGCAAATCAGAAAAGGAAACTAAAGAAAGAACAAAAGTCCCCAAAGAATAGGAAACATTTTGCTAACAGAAAAGACAGAAAAAAGAAAGTTCAAATATAATCTAAACAAAATTTGAAGCTCCCATGCCTTTGTCCACGTGAGGTGCCTCTTTCCTTAGAGTTTAAATGACAAAATGAATGCAACAAAATACAATTCCAAACAAGTTAAATGCTGTGGTAATTGGTTTCATGAAATAAATCCCTTATTTGGAACATAAATATTCTATTTTCATTAATAGGAAACAAGTTTCTAACTGCCAAATTAAATAAATATTAAGTATACATTTTTTAAACATCAGATTTAAGGAACTCCATGTTAATAGCCTGACTGTGCCCCCAAATTCCTGTTTATGGTCTGGCACACAAGAGCTGTTTAGTAAATATTAATTTCCTGCCACCTAATTTTTTTTCCTTTAAGGTCATTTCTGTATTTATCCATATAGCCCAGAATATTGTTTTGCACATGTTGCTTACTGAATTAAAAATTCAATTAACACCTTTGCATAAATTAAGAACCTCTTTCTGGCTGCTCAGTTCCAAAACTCCTGGGAATAGTTTTAATATTGAAGGCTTTTGCTTGCTATGGGAGAGAAAAACTGGAGAGAAACATTTCTTGCTTGTTCAGATCCATTACCAGAGAAAGAGTGGAACTGGAATAAACACCAGAGTAATTCCTTAACTTCAGCCATTAACTTGGTCTACAGAAATTAAATTAGCATAATCTAATGATGATCTTCATCACTCTCATATATCTGAAAGAATATTTTTGTATTGGATGAATGTGTTTTCTTCTTTGTTATTTTAAAAATGTTTTAAAGCCCAGAAAATAAAATAGGATAATGAAATGTATTTACACTCCTTGAATTGGATTAAAGATGCTTTTAAGACACAAAACATTAGAGATTATGTTCAAGCACCTATGTTACACTCCCAACTCCCATTTCCCTCCATTCCTACTTAGAAGGAATGGAGGAACATGATTTCTTTACTATAGCCCATCCATATGCTTGTACTTTTATTACATATCTACCCATAAACAATTTGTAGCATGTTCTGTATTTTTATTTAATTTTCATAAATAGAATTAATTTAATTTTCATAAATGGAATTACCATAAATTGTATACATAATTATTTCATGAGTTCTTTAACTCAGTACTTTGTCCTGAGATTTATCTGCATTGATACATAAAGATTCAACTAGTTCACTTCAACTACAGTGTAATAGTTCAGGTCTTCTATTATTATTTGGCCAATTTTATTGATTCATAATATTTATATAGCCTGGATACTTATCCTTTGTGTGATAAATAAATATAATTTATCTTTGGTTATTTTGTGATTATTCAAAAATTTTAATTTTACAACAGTTCCATTTATCTGTCTTTGGGGATGTTGGCAAAGAAATATTTCCATACCCCTTAGATATAAAGATAGTTTCATATTATCCTCTAATAATTCCAAATTTTTGTTCTTCACATATGGGCCTTTATTCTATCTGGAATTTATTTTTGCAATGAGGCTGTTCTAGATATGTCCCTTTATACTTCCAGATCAGATCTGTTTCTCCATTCTATTCTGTGACCCAAGCTGTTGATGTGTGTGAGGGTGACGTGTATGAACACAACAACTAGCCTCCTTTGCCTCTGGCTTCCAACTGGGTTTACTCTGTGAGGAGTCCCAGAAGGAGATCAGAGGGAAGGAGGAGAGTAAGGTCATGACTCTATGCAATGAGTGGAACATCTGAAGAAAAATGACTCAAAGTGTGTATCTCATCTCATGGTTTGGAAGTTAACAATCTTATTATTATTCTTTGGTGATAATTTTTAGGTTTTCCAGTATGCATGTATAAGAAAACATTTTTTTCTAATAAGCCCTAAAATCATTCAACATCTGTTTTTCTCTCAAAAAAAAAGAATCTTAACAGTAGGTTTTAACTACCTACAAATACCTATTCCTCCACTAATAATTTCCACTTTGTTGTTGCCTAGACCTATACTCCCACAATGATTTTTAATTTTTAAAAAAGTAGACATACAGTAACCAATAATATTTACTGACATATTTTAACTTTTTAAATTATCTTCTCTTTCTTCTGACAACTGCACAGCTGAAAATATTTTAGCTATTATTGCTTCTATACAATTTCCTTAAATCTCTACTCCTAGAACTCACATAGGACATATGTTGGAGCCTCTCAATCTACTTCCCATCAGCATCTTAAATACCCATTTATCTTTTTCATCTCTTTATCTCTTGGTGCTAGGTTACAGATGAATTTTTAGTATAATTTTCCAACTAACTCTCTTCTTTGTACTTTTTATTCCCAAGATTTTTAATTGGTTTTTAACACATCTGTTTTGTAGAAATACATATCAGTCTGAATTTGTTTCATAAATTAATTTCCTTTTAACTAATTTTCCTACTTTTATATCTTTGAGGCTCTTAAATATATCTATCTTAAAGTCATCTACAAATCATTCTATTATTTGAATTTCATAGACATATACTTGTATCTCAATTGTTCCTTGAAATGGCTGTCTTAGAAGTAGATTTCCTCATGTGCCTTAGAATTTTAATTTGCATGCCTATCTTTAGGGGTGGTTCATTTTTCTTCCTTTCTTATTCTGTGTTAATTCTTCCCTGTCTAGCAGTCTTGTGCTTGCCTACATTGCACCCTCAAGGTCTCCAGACCAGAACCATGCATTACACTGGCACCTCGAGGATCCTGTTTCACATTCGTATTGGAGTGATATCAAAGGCCATAACAGAGCATGATCCAGATCTTCGTTACATGACTGTTTTCACTTTTCTATCATCCCAACCAAGGTACAACTCTAGGCAATCGTGGCAGCCTTTTTCAGCCTGCTTTCCTTGGCAAGGAATATGTCACATTTCCCAAGTTTCATTCATCAATTTTTTTCTCCCACTACCCATGAACAGAAGGCAATGTTGGTTGATATTAGTCCAAAGCATTAGAATTCCCATTGCTTTTGACAATTTGGGTTCCTGAAGACCAAGATACATGTACCTTTAGCCCTCTGTTTACTACTGTCAGATCCTATTCTATTTCTTATCTATGGAGATATTTATCTTGTTTTGGGGCAAGGCTATCTATGCCTTTTTAATTTTTAAATAAATGTATTTTAAATCTATCATTGTTATGTGTATTCAACAAGAAGGGTAAAATGGTTTAAGCTGTGAATTCATAGCTGCTTTTTGATAAGATCTTAAGACACACCATTTTTAAATCAAAGTAATCTTAATGCAATAAGACCCCCAGTGTGTTCCACCCATGGAAATAATCATAGCTTTCCACATTTGTCTATAAAGACTAAAAGGACTAAAAATTATAAGACTTAATTTATCTTTATATTTTTAGAAAGTATTGAGTATGTTAGAAAATGAAATTTTCAAATCAAAGAATCAATAATTTATAAATTTTGGAATATGAAATATGAACCAAAGTATCTGCTTTAGTTTTGAAAACCTGAAAGTGAATGACAAAAACTCAGAATTTCATTAGTCACCAAATTATACTATTCCTGATTATTTAATGTACTAATAGTAATATTTTCTACATGGAGGTCAAGTTATATGCATGGTGTGTGTGTGCATGTTTTGCTAAAACAGTGAGAAAAAGCCACAATTAGTTGGCAATTTTAATACCCCACTCTCAGTAATTCATATAACTACCAGACAAAAAATCAGGAAGGGATAAAGAACTAGACAACACAACGAACCAACAATATCTAATTGACATATATAGAACACTCCACTAAACAACAAAGAATACACATTTTTTCAGGCATCCATGGATTGGAATGAATATTATTTTAAAAACAAAAACACTGAGCTGAAGCAATAGCTAGAATTATTTGACCTGCAGAGAACTTGGCATTGACTACTCAATCGTTGTGCTTCTAGGACTGAAATAGATGGGAAGTCTGATAAAGTCATACTTTATTTGTAAGTGGGAAAGTCCTAAGTCTGATGAAACTAAGTCTTTTCTTGAATCAATAATAGAGAGTCATGGCTCCTCAACAAATTTCTAGTCTTGACCCTGTTATAGAAACTGAGGATGGATCCCCTTGAGTAGTGACCCTGCTGTACTTCTAATAACTTAAACTGTAAATCTTTCTCCTAGCTTTCTCCAAAAGGACCTGAGCCAATTTACCAGGTGACTGTACATTGGGAAAAGAGAAATAATATTTTTCAGTGTTTACTGGATAATGGCTATTCCCTTGGAATCCAAACTGCCACTATGAGCCACCAGGCTGGATAAGGTTTAAAAAGAGGAATGAGGTCTAATCACTAATGACATTTTGGCTCAAGTCAGTCTCATAGTCCAATATGTACCCCTAATTACCCAATGTTTATTTCCTCAACTCTGGAAAGCACAGTTGGTCAAGACATACTCAGCAACTGGGAGAATCCCCAAATTGGATCCCTGACCTGTGACAATTAGGTTTCCTATGTATTGAGAATGATTAAATAGAAAATGTCAAATGGAGATCTTTAGAACTTACACTCCCTACTGAAGTAGTGAAACAAATGTAATAGCACATCATGGAGAGACTGCCAAGGTTTCTGTCCCCATTAGAAGCCTGAAGATTCCTAGCACATCCCCATTCCATTCACCTATTTGGCCTGTGGATAAGGCATATAGATCTTCAGGACTGAGAGTCCACTATTATCAAATTAGGTAGTAACTACAACTGCAGCTGTATTTCCAGATGTGTTTGCTTTGTTGGAGAAAATAGACACTGCCCCTTTTCTCCAGTTTGAGCTACTGATCTCAAACATACTTTTACTCTGTACTTGTTAGTAAAGCCATCAGAAACAGTAATGAACTTTAGTATCCCTCCTTAGGGCTCTACCAACTCTCCAGCTATCTTCTGTAGTTTAGCCCACTGGGAACTTGTTTGTTTCTCTACTCTACAGGACATCAAGCAAGACCACAACATAAATGATATCATGCTGATTGGACCTGGTGAGCAAAAAGTAGTATATACACTAAATATCTTGTTAAGATATATGCATGCCAGAGAATGGGAGAATAAACACCATAGAAAATCAGAGATATGTCATATATGTGAAATTTCTAGGCATCAATGGTCTAAGATTCTGCCTAAGGTTCTCACCATCAGTGGTGCATGTCAAAATTTCTCTTATCAAATGGTGACTGTGTTTCTGCATCTGATACCTGCTACCTCTTAGAGGTAGACCTCTAAATTTTGGTTGCAAAAGATAAATGATCTGGACATCTGACTTCAACCTATTTACCAAACTACCCAAAAAGCTGTCAGTTTGGAGTCCAGATCAAAAGAAGGTTCTGCAACAGAACCAGGCTTCCATTCAACCAGTCTTGCCACTTGGTTCACAGGACTCAGCATATCCAATAGTGCTTGAAGTGTCTATAGCAGTTGGGGATCCTGAAGGAACCTTAGGCAGAACCTTACAGATAAATCACAGTATACCTCTTTCAGATTTTGGAGAAAAGTTATACTTTCTCTGCAAATAATTATTCTCAACTGAGAAACAGCTTCTGCCTCCTTACTGGGTCCTACCTGAGTGCTAACACTTACTACTGGTCATTAAATAATGACGTTTCCTGAAATACGCCTATGAACAGGGTGTCGTCTGCCCCAAAATTCCTTAATGTTCAGTCAAGTGGAAGTGATAGGTTTTTCTCCACAGGTTTTGAAGTCACAAATAAGATGCACAAAAAGTGGCTCAAACTTCCATGGCTTGAGTACTCCTGTCGCACTGCCACCTCTCTTTTTCTCTAATGTGAAGTTGGCTATGACAGCAGAATGAGAAAGAACAATTTGGTCTTTGTTCACCGACAATTCCCCACACTATACTGGCACTAGCTGAAGTGGACAGCTGCAGCACTACAGGTATGGCCCTGAAAGATCATAGTGAAAAAAAATCTTTTCAATGGAAAGAACTTCAAGCTTTCATTTTGCCTGGAAGTAGAGATGGATACAAGTACATATCTAGAATGAGTCATGAGCAGTGGCTAACAGTTTGGCTGCATGGCCAGCAACTTGGAAGAAACAGGATTGGAAGAAACATGAAGAAGTATGATCTAGAGAAGATATATGTGGAAAGACTTCTCCAAATGGGTACAAATATGAGAATACTTTTGCCCCATACAAATGTTCACCAAACAGCAACCTTAGAGGAGGAGATTTTAATAAATATATGCATAAGGTAACCCATTCTTTTCCCATTATTTTATTCCCAATTGGCTCATGAAGACAATGACCATGTAAGGAGATATGGATCTTATGTATGGGCTTAGCAACATGGACTTCCACTCATCAAGGCCAATTTGGCTAGAGCCATTGCTGAGTACCCAACCTGCCAAGAGCAAATATCAACACCGAGCCCCTAAAGTGGCACCATTCCCTGAGGGAACTAGCCAGCCACCTGGTAGCAGTTGATTATACTGAATCACTTCCATCACTGAAGGAGCAGCTTTTTGTTCTCACTGGAAAAGACATATATATGCTGGATATGGTTTTGCCTTTCCTACCCTCAATGTTTCTGCTAAAACCACCATCTGTGGGCTTACAGAATGCCATATTCACCTTCACAGTATTCCATACGACATTGCTTCTGACAAAAAAAAAAAAAAAAAATTTTATAGCAAATGAAGTACAACATTGGTCTCATGCTCATGGACTTCTCTGGTATCATTCTGTTCCCCTCATCCTGAAACAGCTGGCCTAATAAAATTATGGAATGGCCTTTGAAAGACTGTTATGGCACCAGCTGGTGACAGCACTTTATGGGGCTGAAATAATGTCATCCTGGATGTAAGATATGCTTTGAGTAAGCTATAAATATGTAGTGATGTTTTTCCTATACCCAGAATTCAGGAGTTTAGGAATCACAGGACAGATATGGAAACAGCTCCTCTCATATTAACGATAATGATGCAATAGCAACAGTTTTGTTTCCTTTCCCTGCAGCTTTTTTGGGTTTAGAAGTCTTACTTCCCAAAGGAGAAATGATTCCACCAAAGAATACAACATTGTATTGGAACCTGAGACTACCATTAGCTACTTTGAGCACCTCATACCTCTGAAACAAGAAGAAACGGTGAGGAAAATATTTCCAGCATGCAGGAGATCCTCCAGAGTGTCACTTAGTCTTCCCATATTTTGTGGTAAAAGTTAATGGAAAGGTAGAACAACCCAATAAAGGCAGGACTGTAATAACACAGACTCTTCAAGAAAGATTTGGGTCATCCATCAAGTAAGGAACCACAGTTGACTTAATACCCTTGCAAAGAGTACAGGGAATATGAAATGGAGAGTGGGAAAAGTTATAAATACCATCTTAGATTCCATGACCAGTTGCAAACATGAGGACACTGATAGGAGCATTTATTTCTTCCTTGCTTCTAGGGTGTGTGTGTGTGTGTGTGTGTGTGTGTGTGTGTGTGTGTGCGCCAATTTTCCCTCTCTCCCATTTCCTTACTGTAATGTAAGATTTACTAATAGTGGTTATAATAGTACCTTGGGATTAAAATTATAGGATATTCAATGGGGGATCTGACTCAGCCAGAAGAGGAATGAGCATCCCTCAAACATGGGTAAGTCACTTTGTATCTTCTTTTAGGGAGAGGACTAGCATGTTATTGTACAAAGAATCAATTTTAGGTGAAATAATGAATTTGTTTTTGCCTTTATTTGGAAGTAAATATGGCTGCTATGAGTGAGTATGAATGCCATGTTGACAAGGGGTGCACTGGACTGCTGACCTTGCTGATCAACAGTGGCAGCAGGCCCACCACCTGGTACCTACTTGCAGACCCACAGTGTTAGAAGCTATGCAGAGGCACTAACTTCCTTTATACCCCTTCACAACACCTGCCCTTGGGACCATTTGAGTGACCTGACATGCTGGACCTCACAGATTTCCTGCAAGTTTCTACTTTTCCCCACTTGTCTACACATACCAATGCTTTAGGCAGATTAGTCAGTGACTCCTTGATCTGCCTATTTCCCTCTTCCAAACTTTGTCTTCCCAGCTCCTTCTGTTTGTGTTCAGTCGAATTCCTAAAATAAGTCCCTCATTTCCATATATACTTAAAGGGACTCTGTTTTCCTGGCTGAATCTTGACTGATAAATGTAGCATGAACACAAAGCTGCTCATGTACTCCACATACCCCTCAAAAGAATCCAAAAAAAAAGTGCAATAAATTATGAAAGAATGGCTCACCTATGAAATGAAAAACCAAACAGCAACAAACAAACTGCATCTAAGACTGTACATTTCTCTGGTGATGTCTGCCTTTGGGGTTCCAAGTCCGTGTATTAAATGCAATTACAGTGCCCTTCTTTATGCTCCTCTAAATTATCTATGTAACTTTTGCCTCCTATGCCCCTTACAGTCATTTCTGTCATATGCTAGCTCTTCAAACGTTTTCATTTCTCCTACTTTTAAAAATCTTTCTCCTAGAACCCTACCAACACCACCACCACAATCACTTAGCATCTGATGCCTCTTTGCTTATATCCCAAGTTTTAGAGTCACTCCTAGTATGTGGCACTCAGAACTGATCACACTACTTTAGCTAATATCTGATGAACTGATATTTCAGAGTACATGGTACTATCACCTCCCTCCTTTTACATATTTTTTCCTATTAATGTAACCTAAATTTCAATTGACTTTTAGAACAGCCATGTTTCATGGTAATCTCATAGTGGATTTACCAATAAATAATATTATTTTTTTTCTCAAAAAGTTGTTATAAATCCAGGTCTCTCTTCCTTCTTTTTTTTTTTTTTTTTTTTTTTTTTTTTTTTTTTTTTTTTTTTTTGCGTTATGTGGGCCTCTCACTGTTGTGGCCTCTCCCGTTGCGGAGCACAGGCTCCGGACGCACAGGCCCAGCGGCCATGGCTCACGGGCCCAGCCGCTCCGCGGCATGTGGGATCTTCCCAGACCGGGGCACGAACCCGTGTCCCCTGCATCGGCAGGCGGACTCTCAACCACTGCGCCACCAGGGAAGCCCTCTCTTCCTTCTTATCTAGGTGTGCAGTTGATTTTTTTTTTTAACCCTAAGATCTTGAATGTTATATCAGCTCACTGGAATGGAAGTTAGAGGGTAAGAATCAATCATTTAAAACTTGATTCTGTCAACCAACAGATTAGCTGCCATTCACAGATGTGTGCTGCCCATGAATAAGGTAACAATGAATTGTATATCTTTATTCCTTCATCTAATTGATGGACAAAAGTTTTATAAAAGGTCAAGGACAGGAATCTAAAACACCTGCTGCTTGACTTGGATTTTTCTAGTCAACATTCTTTAGCACACTTGCTCAACTTTCTATATATTTCCTCCTAACTGTATCAACATCTAGTCCACTTTTTTTTATTGAACTTGTCTCTAGGATGGATTTTAATAAACATTTGATATTTTAAAGAACCTTTCTGACATAGATGTTTTGATAAGGCCACATTTGTGTACCTATTTTAAAATTATGTACATCCTCACAGGACTACATAATGTGGTCATTTTGACTTGAGGATACTGTGACACAGTCTTAAAAAAATTAAAATGTCATTTTTAAAAATTACCAGTTAGACAAAACTGAGAAACAGACATCTTCATAGTTCTCACATTTGTCATCTTGTTTTTCCCTGAACCCCCATCATTAGCATGGAGTTCAGAAAGGAGAAATGCCAATGAATTTCTCTCATTTGAAAATGAGAGAAGCAAAAACAAAAAACAAAAAACGAAAGCAAAAACCAAAAAAAGGTATTTTAATGTTTGGCACAGCTGCTCTGAAGTGCTACATCAAAATAACTTCAATTTTAGAGGAGATGGTGCCAAATAATTAAGGGTCTAGCTTTGCAACGCAGGCATTAATAACGAGATTATGTGGAGATACATGGGGGTGGAAGGAATGGATCTGAGCAAGAACTCTTCCCACTAGCCTTGACCTAAAGGATAAGCATCTATGCTTAAGAATCAGGCTGCCCTGAGGAAAGCTTTGCCTTTATGAAGCTGATGATGCACTTCATCTCATCTTGTGCTTGGGAGAATGATTCTCTTTACAGTGGTATACTACAAGGTGCTTTATTCCAAGCTTCTCTTGTATTCTGCAGGCTTTTCACTTTCAAAGACAAACAAATGTCTAAGGAAAATGCATTTGAAAAAAGAGTTGAATGCATAGGCCACTTCATAAGTAGTTTTCTTAGTTCCACGTTCACAGCTAGGAATGTCTAGAGGGGAAGGTCTTAAAATCCCCAGAATCTTTTTGTTTCAGCATAAGTTGAAGAGAAAAATAGTATATTTGACTCACATGTTCCTCAATTGTCCCCCCAACAATAACCCATTTTCACAGAATAACTAGGTGAGAGCTTACACCATGAGATCTATGCACTGAATCAGAGGAATTCCAAAAGACCAACCCTAGGAAGACTGGACAATAACTCTGATCTAGAGGCCATGAGGAAACTAGGGTGATTTCCACACAAGACTCCATTCAAGCAAACAAAACTTCCTCTTTGCCCACTTCTTTCACCATAGACCTGGAAGTTGCTTACCTCTCAGACAAACAGAATGGACTTGCCTAAACATACAACATGGAAACAGATGTTCTCCCTCCTCCTTCCCACCCCTAATTAGTGGCTTAGGAGTTCAGACCTCAAGCAGCATGGATGAGCAAAATGTGCGAGATTACAAAGAACTCACTGAAGTACCAACATTGTCAAATAGTACCATCACTGGTTGGTTGGTTATTTTTGTACACATGGGCAACAGACTGTGAGCAGCTTGAGGGCAGGTCTTATATCTTATTCACCTCTTTATCCCCTGGTCTAGTGCAATACCTGGCACAAAGTAGGTGCTTAATAAATAGCTGAATAAATGAATTTCTAAGCTAATATTTTTATCTTTCATTAATTGAGTCAGTGGAAAACTATTACTTGAGCACCTATTTATGTACCAGATACTAGACAAAGCTGTGAGTGGACAAACAGGCATGAATCCTTCCTCAGGCCTTACAGTCTAATTGAAACTGGTGAAGTAACTTCCACTCCTGACGACTGACACCATTATTTTAACCTTAGGGATGTCAGACAACACTACTACCAAACCTCAATTTCCTCACATTCAATTTAGTGGTTGGACAAAATAATCTCTAAGATTATTTAAGTTCTAAACATATTGTAAAGGGTATGAAATGTATAAAGCATTATGTAAATTAAGTTTTAAAATTATAAAACATTTTTAAAAATTTGAATACTGCCCCAAATGGATGTTCTCCCCAATTCAAACAGCAAATGGATACATGCATATCATTATATAAACCACGTAAAGAATCCAGCAACTCTAGCACTGTTGTATTGTTATATCAGATCTCTACTGTATAATGTAACTTCTTTGAGGGAACATTTTACTTCGGTATCCTCTAATAGCATCTAGCACTTTTTAAAAAATAGGATTCGATAAATGAATTAATGCAATGGAAACACCTTAAGAATCACCAAGGATTCCAACCTGATTGGCCAATGGCATTTAGGAGATTCAAGAATCCCATGAAATTGTATTCAAAACTGTGTCTGTAGGCCATTCTGCAGAGTTCTTTGGTTTTATCAGAGTCTCAAAGAGATCTACCATCCAAAATGATTCCTTCACTAAGTATATATTAATTGAGTACCAACTACTTGACAAGCATTGTACCATGGTTTAGGCTTAGAATCTAAAACTTTTTTTTTATAAATAATGAATATTGATTGTATCAAATCTTTACAAGATCTGCTTTCTCACACTCACACCATTAAAAATAATGCATATTCTGGGCTTCTCTGGTGGCACAGTGGTTGAGAATCTGCCTGCTAATGCAGGGGACACAGGTTCGAGCCCTGGTCTGAGAGGATCCCACATGCCGCGGAGCAACTAGGCCCATGAGCCACAACTACTGAGCCTGCGCGTCTGGAGCCCGTGCTCCGCAACAAGAGAGGCCGCGATAGTGAGAGGCCTCCGCACCGCGATGAAGAGTGGCCCCCACTTGCCACAACTAGAGAAAGCCCTCGCACAGAAACGAAGACACAACAGAGTAAAAATAAATTAATTAATAAACTCCTACCCCCAACATTTTCTTAAAAAATTAATAATAATAATAATGCATATTCTATTAAACACATTTACATCTTAAATCAGCATCAGATACTATGCAGTTATTTAATATGATAATTGCTGGTAAAATGTACTTTAGAAATATTGATGTATTTTTTTATCTGGCTCCATGGAAAAGCCTTCATGATGACAGAACCAATAGGGCTTATGTGTATAACAGATAGACACACAGAGAGGTATATAAACACACACACACATACACATAATTTAAGAAATCCATAGTAAATCATGCTGTTCAAATTGTTTAAACCACCTCTAATTCATCAATTATTTTATACCACAGCTGGGTTTCCATTTACTCCTGACAATAGAATAGAACTACTGTCCTTTAAAAAATAAATGATAACATATAAAGAAAACTTCATAAAACTGTTTTGTTCTCAGGGACTTTCTACTGACTGAAATAAACAGCTTTCAAATTCTCTAGATGGAGAACAAAAGTAATTTTAAAATCTCAAGAAAACCTCTAAAATTTAATGACAATTTTCCCCCTTTGGAAATATTTTATCTCTCCTCAATGCAGCAAGCATTATCTATCTAGAGTCAATCAATATTTATATGTGCAGCTATTTAAGTTTTCAGAATAAAATTATTTTTACCTTTGAGAATGGGTGCCATATTCCTGCCACAAACATTTGGAAAGGGATATTTCCCCAGATACAAGCATAACCATACTTAAAGATATAAATCCTCATCCACAGTAGATGTTCTCTTTGTAATATGAAAATTCAATATAGCGTGATCCAAGATGACCACTTCAAAAAATGGTTACCTTATACTATTAGGAAACCATTTGTTTCTAATTCCTATACTCTACCAGAACTTAGTTGCAATTAGTGATAGTGGCCAGGAGATGGAGCATTCTCATTTCCTAAGATTGACTTCATAAGCCTTTGTGTATCTCACAGTTTACTTTAAAGAGAAATGTTTTATTAACGCCACTTATCACAAATGGCAGATATGAATGAAAAATAAGACACTCAAAAAAAAACAAGGTATTAAATTTCTCAAAAATTTAACTTACAACTAATCACTTATATGTGAATAAAATACTTTGAATAAGCTTTTTCCCTCCTGTGTACAAGAAACAGAAGGAGAAAAAAAAGTTTAAAATAATAATTATTTAGAATTATCTCAGTTTTTCAATTATTCCTTCTGCTTCATTTTATATAACACTGGACTGCTTTATAATGTATGTTTTAATTATAAACTCCATTTTTTCAATGAAATAAAAACAAGTATAGTTTTAAAATAAGAATTTTGTAACTGATATCTTAGGGAAAAAATTCATTACAGTAAACATATTCCCTGAAATGGCTTTATTCAAGGCACAAAGAATGTTTAAATGTTTCTTTCACTTAATAAACGCTAAAGAAGAGTCTTTAGATCTCAAATCGATTATACTGCTCATAAAAAAAAATAGCATTTTTAAAGCCCAGTAATCCACTCCCATACATAGTGAACACATTAACAGATGTGGGTATGTGTGGGTGTGAGGGTTATATTGCATGCTTCTAGAGATATTCCAAAACGGGAGGTAGGCAGATGCATTACATGTTGTTCTGATTTGGCCTTGAATACAGTCTGCCACCAGCTGCTGAATCTTTGATGGGAAGGTAAGAAGAATCCCTAATCATCCCTGAAAAGGCATAATCCAAAGCTGGCCGAAAAGGCAATGCTGGTGCCAACCCAGGAGTTAGGTAGGGAGACATGAAACCAGACAGCCCTCTTCCTGGAGAGGAATATGCCAGCCGTAATGGACTGATACCTAGTCTAGGATTTAAGCTGTAGATACTTGAATCACCTCCATAGGAAGCAGAAGTACTGTGAAGGGGAGAGAAAGCTGATTTATTTCCTAGAGTTCCAAAACCAATTCCAGCTAAACTTAAATTCGAAGCTCTCTGAAAAGCTGTATTTTCCAATGCTCCTGAGCTTGCTAGGTCCCTGGTGTCTGGTTTGTGTTCTTTCCCATTTAGGACCTGTTCAATGGCTTGGACCACATCCCCTTTGCAGAACTGTAGAATGCCTTCTAGACGGCTGCGTCTGTAACTTGGGAAAATCTTGGTAAGAATATCAAGAGGGTCTCTTGGTCTAGAGGACACAGTGGGAAGGCTGACTGTGGTATCAGTGAAGTCTTTGGCCCACTCACTTTCATTTCCTGATTCCAAATCAGAGGATGACAGGGACCTGGGACTCTCTTCACCTCCTGACTGCTCCCCAGGATGAGGAGACTGAATGCTATCATCCTTGTTTGGGTTTTCTGAAATAGATGACCCGACGTTTTGTTTTCCAGTGACATCATTAGACTTAGGAGATGATCTCAGGGTAAATTGATGGGATTTAGACACCAGTTCTTCTTGTCCACTCTGGCATGAGTCACATTTACTCTCTTTTCGTCCTGGGGAAGAGGAAAAAAAGGAATGAAATAAAGGGAAAACTTCCAAGAACACAGTACTGCCCACTCAAAATTAATGCTGGATAAAATAACTTGTTTACTCATAGTATATCAATAATACTTATTAATCACTGTAAGAGATTTTAATGAACAAGAATTATAAAAGATCATTTGGAAATGCAGGTGTTGGAACAGTGGGAAAATGCTATTTATTATGTCATTTCAGGATCACAAAATTATATAATATACAAACGCTGTAGTTATTTAGGAATCAGAAGATGAAAGTCTATTGTTACCTCCAAACTGTTAACACCAATATTTCACACTATTTGCCCATTTGGTGATTCAAGATTTTCTTAAATGTTACCCAAGTTTTGTCATTATCCGCGGGAGGGTTTTTTTTCCACAATGACACAATGCAAAAAGAACTAAACAGAACAATTGTTTAGATAAGAAATCAGAAGAAGGAACAATCTTAGTATGAAAACGAATATTCTATTTAGTCACTAATGATAAATTTCAACAACTATTTTTTTAATGCTCACATTTCAGGTTCCAATTAAGTTACCTGAATAATGTGAGAAAATAACTAAATTGTTGATTTCATTTCAAATCTAAACCAATAATGCCAACTGCTGTACCAATCTCAAATCATACCAGAGCTTGCATGTTTCATTTTATGTGAGAGACAATACGAAGTTGGTATTTTTTCATAATCCTCTATGAAATATGGACTTTTTAAATCTCTAGGAAATATCAATAAAAGTTTACAAATTGTTTCTAAAATAAAACTATTAACTGCACTATTTTCACTATTGCAATCTGTGTATATTTTCAAAGTGTCTTGTAAAAAAACATTTTGGTCGTATGCTTTAAATTGCAACTCCCTTCCAATATTAAGGGCAATTTTTCAAAAATGTTTTTACACAAAAACCTGATTTTCTACCTCAACATGTTGAGTATATGAATATTAATGAAACAATACTATCTTTAAAAACCTTTTGCAAGGCTAATGCCAGGAAAATAATAACAAATAACTTTTATTTTGGTTTACATTTCCTATAGATATATTTTATCTCTATTTCTGTTAAAAAGAGTAAAATGTCAATGGGGTACTCAGAGTTTTACTGTCAAACTTTCTTTTGGTACAATGTTTATGAATGTAACAAAACACACATTGCCTAAAGCAGTGATTTGCAAACATGATTTGCAATACTATGTTTTCTCAAGGAGCTGTCCTACATTCTAAACAAATATCTACAGTTTATTTTAAAATTAAAGTGTGTACAATTTAACACTTTGAGGGTTAAAATGCTGTCATTACATCAAACATATGACAAAAGGTGCTGCTCCTGCAAAATCACAAAGACTCTAGTATTTTCACCTTAAATAAAACAATAAAACCTATCTAATAAAGATAGATTAGCCTTGGTCTGCCATTCCATTTTATTTATATATGATTCACCACATATGACCCCCTGAACATGTAAGGTATCAAAAATTCACCTCTACAGTAATTTATGCATAAAATAATTTTTGGTATTACATTGTATTTATGGAATACAATATAATGTAATGAAATACTGATTGCATAAGACTATCTGGAAAATAAGCTGTCCTTAAAATACTGTGATATCATTTACATCATCTCTGTTCCCTCAACTCCTACAGCTGGTTTTACTTTACTTTTATCATTGTATGCTATGTCTTGTATGGTAGTTTTGGGACACACATAGTTTTCCTTCTTTCGAATATAATGTTCTTTTGTGTAGGAAAATCTTATTCGCCTCTGCATCACTATTAGTCTTGGTCTAGTGAATAAATAGACTACTACAGTTCATGGACATTGTATAAGAGGAGGCAGTTAGTTTAGAAGCAGCTTTTCAAAAAAGAAGGTCAACTGAGGCAAACAATAAAATAAAATAATTGACCCCATAAAACAGCACCCACCCCCAAAAAATCACATAAATAAATCAATGCCTAGCAGAGAGCTGTCAGTCGAATCTCACTGTCAATTTAGTTTGCAGAATTTTAATTTTTACTTCTTTTTATAGTAGTTTTGCTTAACAGCTTCGTTCTCCAGCCCTCTTTCATTTTTCATGAAAAATGTTTAAAGTCCATTTTGTCCACTGACATAAACTAGAACATGGACAAAAAGGTGACACAGGTGAAAACAAAATCATATATGTCTTATTTAAGTAGAGAGACACTCTTTTCAAAAGCACAAAAGTACATGCTGTGATCTGTTAAGAGCTGCAATTTTCACAATTCAAGGAAGCGTTCTAATTAATAACTTACTATATCATTATCTTATAATTTCATATGATACTAGTCTCAGATTTATACAAAAATACCAAAATGACATCTTCAGTGACCTACTTGTAGGACTATGAAATTCACTAAAATACAGTGAGATTTACATTAGCATGAAAAGTTAAGTTGGGATAACCTTAGTCAAAAAGAAAATCTTTTCTACCTAACACAGGGGGTGAAGACAATTTTCAGTCAATAAATAAGAGAAAAAAAAACTTCTTGGATAAGAAATCACTAAGGATAAGATCCCCAAGGATAAGAAATTCTTGGACTTTGAAATTCATACCAATGTTTTTATAAACCTGATTTTAGAAAACCTAAATTTCTTTCCTATGAGAAGAGGTGAAACTGCAAATGTTAGAGTCTTCTACACTTTTGGAGTCTGAAAAGCAGTTGAAGAAAAGGGATAGAATGCTTAAAATTTTTAAGGGAAGGGAGTAAAAATGCTTTGGTAGATTTCAGTCTCTTCCCCACTTCTAGTTGGTTTGTCCCAAAGGTAAAGAACTGTACTCCCAACCATAAGTGAGTTTTCCATGCAAGATCAGATGAACTCTGGCTTTACAAATGAAACTAGTACAGAGCAAGCTCAAAACGTAGCTCCTCTCATTAAGCTTTTCACTCCATGCCTGCTCTCTACTCTCACAGAGAAAGTCATAGCAACTTGGACACAAACTCCATTCCTAAAATGAGTTCCTCAACTGATCACTTGCACTTCACTTTTTCATTTCTTTATCCTATCACCTAAGTTTTAGGTCCTAAGGGAACAGAAAGCCCTTCTGAAGTGAATGTGTCAGGTCTCTAACACCCTTACTAACATTCATATTGCAGAGCAGTTTCCCAGAACTTAAATGCTTCTTTTAAACAACTTTTCTTGCCCTCCTCCATGCCACGGCAGCTTATTTCAAAGATTTTTTTCTTCAAAACAACCATTTTTCTTTTGCAAAGAACAAATGTAAGATCTACTCACCTTGTTTTTCCTCTGTATAATCTGGCTGGAAAATCTCGAAAGCAGGAGTCGCCAGACCACTAGCCTGTCTCGAGGCACTCAGTCCCAGTGCACTCACCGTCGCAGGGCCGCTTGCTGTGGTCTGGGGATTCTCCATTCTGCTGCTGCCTCCTCCGGATGATCGACCCCCGGGCCCTGAGGGTCCAGGGTATAGAAGCCTCTGCAGCGCCCGGGCTTCGCTCTCCTCCTGGGCCTGCTGCCTGCGCAGCGCCACCTGTGCGGCCATGACGCGCTGGCGCTCGGCGATCAGGGTGCACTTGGCACACGCGCAGTCCCGCCAGCGGCAGAAGCGCTTGTGACCCTTGAGGGCTGACACGACTCCGTGGTTGCGACAACGGGCGCACTTGGGTGTTCGTGGGTAGCCGCAGGCCACGGCGCCCACCCCCCTTTCCACTCCGGCAGGCGGCGGGCAGCCTTCGCTTCCCGCGGTGGCGGCTGCGGCTGCGGCTGCCCGCAGAAAGAGGCTGGACGGGCGCAGGAAAGTTGGAGGAACAGGTATCCCCGGGGGTACCGGTAACGCTGGAGACTGGGGCGGAGGGGCCGCTGCCACCAGCCCCGGGGCCAGGTGGGGTGGGCCGCTGCCGCTTTGGTCTCTACTGCCACACTGTGACTGCTCCATTTCCGAGAAGTGTCTGGTGAGGGCTCGCCACAGAAGAGTGCGCTGTCCACAGCCAACGCTGCTGGGATGCGAGGGCCGAGAGGACCAGCCTTGGTCCCGCTGCTTCCCACCCACACACCGACAGTCTGGCACAATTCCCGTGAAGAACTGGGGACAACCGATCCCCACAGCTGGAAGCTCTAAGAGGCGCAGATGCCACTGAGCCTCTTAGAGTCCTGGGGCGCTAAATTAATGCCCGGTGCTCCTAATGCCCGGTGCTCCGCGCGCCTTCGCCTTTGGAGCAGAAGAAAGCAAGACTGCAGAGGCTACCCCGCCCACCGGGTCTACTGGCCAAGGGCTGAAAACCCGGGGAGGGAGGGCCAGGGGCGGAGAGTGGGGACCTGGCCGTCTGGGAGGAGGGGCGGTGGGAGACAAAAGAAACTGTCCCTTCGCGCGCGCACGCACACGCGCGCGCACACACACACACACACACACACACACACACACACCCCTTTCTCCCACCTGCTTCCCCATGAATTCCTCAATGTATATTTTTTGTAAGATAACCTTCACTCCCTGACCCCATGCCTCTTACTACCCTTCTTAAATTAAGCAAGATTTGAAGTTCTTTCCCCAGTTCCTCCCTCCTCTTACGAAAGTTTGAAGATTTGGACATGGAGTTCTCCTTTTCTTTCCTTTTCCCAGATGAAGTCTTTAGGATGGTAGCATGGCCAATATTAATGAGAAAGCACAGCTTAACAAGCTGCAAATATTACCCACACCTGAAAGGTGCCTTATTTTAAACGGGTCTTAGGGCTGCGTCTAAACAGTGGATAAGTATTTAAGGGACCTGATTCACATTCAGAATCTTCTCATGTATTATGTTTATTTAGAGATGCAAATTTGGATTCTATATATCGTTATATTTTGAAATGTTATTGCCCAAAGAAGTCTTTATGAATTTCTTATCTAGATTTATACATAGCAACTGTTAAAACTATTTCAAAAATACTTCACGTTTCTGTTGTACAGTATTGGGGAAGGTCATGTAGACCATTCTTTAAACATGCTATCATTAAATGCACTCTTGAAATATGCATTTAATGCCTTTAATTGTAAGAAAAGATCATACTGCTTTTAAACCAAAAGACCATTTGAGGCTGAAAATTCATGAGTGTCTGTTCCTTAATGGAAAGAAGAGTCAGGGCTCTATCAGTTTTTCAAGATAATGTTCAACTGCCTTGACAGGCAATTGATATTCTAGCACTAAGATGGCAAGTAATAATGACATTTTTACCATTCCACCTATTTGACGTCCAGGGCAGACACTGCTAATCAATCTGGGCTTTCTCCTACCTGCCCACTTCACACCAACACCACCATCACCATCCTCCCATATGGGCATCCTGACATTCTATCATAGAAGCTTCCCACCCTTCCTAAGCATTGGAACTACCTAGGGAACTTTTAAAAGATATAAATACTTAAAACCAAGTAAACTGATTCTTTTGGCTGTGAGTCTTTTAAACTCTCAAACTGAAGATTATATACAACCAAGGTTTAGAACTGCCACTCTAGGAATTCCTAACCTCTGCAGATTCTGTAATACCCAAAGTTTCTCACACCTCTATATCTTTGTTCAAGCCACACTTACGTAAAATCCAGTTATTCCCTTACTGTGGAACTCACATCCAATGTATGAGTAATGAGTTTTCAGTGCTATCTGGATCATTAAAGTACAGAGAATTACGTAGCGAGAAAACAATTCCTTTTTTCTATTATTTTTAAAGACGTGGTTACATAAAGGAAAATGCTCGGCTTGGTGTAAATATGACATTATAATTTGTTAAGCTTTATCAATTATGCTTTTTTTGTGTGTGTGTGGTACTCGGGCCTCTCACTGTTGTGGTCTCTCCCATTGTGGAGCACAGGCTCCGGACGCGCAGGCTCAGCGGCCATGGCTCACGGGCCCAGCCGCTCCGCGGCACGCGGGATCCTCCCAGACCGGGGCACGAACCCGCGTCCCCCGCATCAGCAGGCGGACTCTCAACCACTGCGCCACGAGGGAAGCCCCAATTATGCTTTTTAACAAAAAAAAATTAAAAGAACCTCGGCAAGTAACATTGTTTACCTGGAATTTAACACTATTTTTCTATTTTTATTTGATTTTCAAAGTTATCTTCCAATTATGGCAAGTGATATTGGTTTTTATTCAAAAAAGTGAAAATAATTCTTAAAGTAAATGTATTTAAATAAAACGGGTGTCTACTGACAGGGAAAATGACAAAATGTGTGAGAGACTGAAAACAAACTTTTCTGATAAAAATAAAGGAAATCGAAATAAATTGAGAAATAGACCATTTCCATGGGTCAGAAGACTCAACATTCTTAATAAGACAGTTCTACCTAAACTGATCTATAGATCAATTCAACCTCAATCAAAATTCCAGCAGACTTTAGTAGAAATTGTCAAACCCCCTCTAAAACTCATTTGGAAATGCAAAGGAAAGACGTGGCATAGCCAAAACATCTTTGCAAAAAAAAAAAAAAGGATAAATAAAGTTGCAAGGCTAACAATATCTTATTTCAAGAATTATTATGGGGCTTCCCTGGTGGTGCAGTGGTTGAGAGTCCGCCTGCCGATGCAGGGGACATGGGTTCGTGCCCCAGTCTGGGAGGATCCCACATGCCGCAGAGCGGCTAGGCCCGTGAGCCATGGCCGCTGAGCCTGTGCGTCCGGACCCTGTGCTCCGCAACGGGAGAGGACACAACAGAGAGAGGCCCCCGTACCACAAAAAAAAAAAAAAAAAAAAAAGAATTATTATGAAATTATGATAATCAAAACAGTGCATTACTGGTGAAAAGATAGAAAAATCAACCAATGTGACAGAATAGACAGTTTAGAAATAGACTCACCCATAAATAGACAACTAATTTTAGACAAAGGTGCAAAGACAATTCAGTGGAGAAAGGACAGTTTTTTCTCAGCAAATTTTGCTAGAACAATTGAACATCTGTATGCAAAAAGAAATTTAACTTTGATCCGTACCTCATGTGACTTATAAATATTGACCCAAAATGGATCACAGACCTAAATATAAGTCATAAAACCATATAACACAGGAGAACACCTCTGTGACCCTGGTTATGCAAAGATTTCTTAGATACACCACCAAAAATATGATTCATGAAAAGAACAAATTGATTAATTGTACTTTATCAAAACTAAATACTTTTCTTCTTCAAAAGACACTATTAGACTGAGAGAAAATAGTTGTAATACATATATCTGATAAAGGACATGTATACACAACATATAAAGAAATTTCAAAACTCCATAAGAAAAAAACATATTTTTAATGATTTGAACAAACATGTCACCAGGGAAGATATATGGATGGCAAATAAGCACAACAAAAGATTCTGAACACCACTAGTCACTAAGAAAATACAAATTAAACTTACGATGAAGTACCACCACACATCTATTAGAATGGCTAAAACTTGAAAGATCGACCATATCAGGTATTGACGGGAATGTGGAGGAGCTAGGACTTTCAAACACTGCTGGTGGGAATGTAAAATAGTACAATCACTTTGCAAACCAGCTGACAATTGCTTAAAAAGTTAAAACATGTTCATATCATATGATCCAGTCATTCCATTCCACTCCTAGGTATCAACCCAAGAGAAATTAAGCAAATGTCCATAAAAAAACACAAAATTTCGTATTAGCTTTATTCATATAGCAGGAAACTGGAAAAGCCCAAATGTCCATCAACAGTTGGTATAACCATGTAACGGAACAAACAAAAGTACATTGATATATGCTATGACACGAATGAATCTAAAAATAATTATTCTGAGAAAAAAAAAGACAAAATGAGTATATACTATGTAATTTATATAAAATCCTAGGGATCTAGAGTGACAGCACATCAGCAGCTCCTGTGAACAGGCTGTGGAGGGGCAGTGAAAGATGGGCAGGAGGCATTACAAAGGACCAAAAGAAAACTTGTGGAGACGACAAATATGTTAATTATTTTCATCATGGTAGCAGCTTTACTTGTGTATACATACATCAAAATTTACCAATTGTGTATATTAAATATGTGCAGTTTATTGTGCCTCAATTATACTCTGATAGAGCTGTTATAAAAAATAAAGCTCCTTGTTACCTCTGGAAGAAGAATGGCATAGAATAGCATTCTGAGCAAAGATAATCCTAATCTTATCACCCAAAGCTGAAGCAATGATTTTAAAAACTTGTATTTCTTCTCAAACACACTGGAAAGCCTGACCTCTTCTCCTCTCATAATAGTACTTTGTGCTCTTTTTCTTAAATTATGTATACTTTTTTCCCCCTTTTTACCCCATCTAACAGCAACTTAGTACTGTGACTATTCTTATAAATCACTAAGATGTTAACAGCTGTAATTTAGCAATGGCAACAGTTTCATCAAGTGAAAAAGTGATGAGAAAGGAGATACATCATTTTTAATGAAACTGTATACAAGTATCACAAACATGTCATTTACAAATTTATTCTAAAGAAAGTAAAAGAAAAAAAGACTAGTCTGATAAATGGGAAACATAGAGCATATCAGAAGGAAGGAAGGGAAGCGAACAGAATTTCTCCCAAGCTCAAAAACATGTATGCATCTCCTTTTTTAATTATTATTCACTTTTATTCCAATTCCTCGTTCATTTTAAACTCTTATAGTCGACTGCCATTTTTCGCTGGTTCACCACACCAACCACTCAGCACAGAGATGTGGAAGTGCGAATCAGCAACTGAAAAATAGGCCTGGCTCTTAGCTTTATACTAAGCTATAAAGATCTTAGGCAAGACACTTATTCTCTCAGCTTCACTTTTCCCACTGGCAACTGAAAACATTAAGTCATATACAAGGATATTTCCAAGTCTGTGAGTCATTTCATTTTCCAAGTCTAGTCTGAAGTTATTTTTTATTAATGTTCTTGATCTCTAAAGAACATCATTACTACCCCCACTAAGGCCTCAGTCAAAGCATCTCTCCTCCTGGTAGAATATCTTGTGCTAACGTTTGGTAAAGGAAAGTTAAGGAGGACATGCTTAGCTTGTCCTGGCAAGAAGACTGGGGATTTGGAAGGAAAGGCTCTAAATTGCTTATTCTTTTGTACATAAACATATGCAGTTCACTTCACGGCTTCAGAATATATGTGAGCACACCTTATATAGCCCATCTGCTCCAAGGCTTCCCAGAACCATGCTGGTATGCTAATATTTTTTGTCGGTTTTGAGGGGAAGTTTGAACTGAACCTCTCTTTCTCCAGGGCTCTTCAAAAGGCAATTGAGTGTTATCATGATTGAGAGACCACAGCCTGCAGAGTGACAAATTTCAGCCCTTGGACTATGGCCCATCAAATAGCTAAGCATCCCGGATCTGGGAAAAAATAAGCCTCCTCTGGGACACAGTCTTTCCTGGAGTATTGTTGGAGAAACAATGAACGTATTTGGTGATATAAGTAATTGGCCAAGAAATGTCACGCCCCCCAAAAACCAATATCTACCAGTAAATGCTCCCTTCTGAGAATACCCTACAGCTGGGGAGAGATATAATTCACTGCCCCAGAGCTGTAACTCCCCACAGCACTGTACATCTTAGGAAACAGGACTTCCTTGGAGGACATGATCTCTAATCCCTTGGTCTAAGATAGCAAGAAGCCAGCTGGAGATCATACACGTTGTTCCCCCACTATCAAGGGGACAAGGACTATAAAAGTGAGTAGAACTGTTTTCTTTTATTGCTTTATGACCCTTTTCATACCAGTTGAGGATGCTTACCTGTAATGAAGAACTCAAGAAACTAACAAAGACAGGGAACAGAGAAGTACCTTTTTTTTTTCTATATCCATTTCTATATGCCCAGCATAGTAAACACTCAATATATCTTTGAAAATAAATAAAGAATGGGTGCCACAAGACTTATTTGTCGGTTGGCTGAAAAGGCACTAGTATCACATTATTTTTCCTTTGTATTCTGAAATTTTTGAAAACTATTTCCAGTGCACTAAGAAGTAAACTTCCGGTTTTAGCTCCATGGTGTTTATATAAGCTGGAGTGTAATTTCTTTTTAAGTATGGTTTATTGTTTCCTTTGTTTTCTGTACTTTTGCTTAATATTAAATAAGGTATTTTGACTTTTTTTCTTAAAGAAAAAGTCTTATGAAACTCTACAGTTATACTTTCATGCCACTCTAAATGTATTCCAATGTTTTTCAAAATGTTTAGATCTAAGAACACATAATTGCTTATGAATGTGATGAATTAACGTGTCAGTGCATTTGCTTGTAATCTTTTTTCTTCATACAAAAAGGTAATGATAATATTGTATACATAACACTTTTAATTTAATATTGTGATACAAACATTTTCCATTTTAAATAGCTTTTGCAAACATCATCTCTACTAGCCATATAATTTTCCATTATTTAGTCATACAATAATTACTTAATTCTTCTAATAAAGGATATTTATAATGTGTCATTTTCTCCCTGTTTTAAGTAAGAAAGGGATGAATATGTGAGCTTGAAAATGTTTTCTAAATTACTAATTATCTCTTTAGAATAAATTTCTATAAATAAAAGTACATAATTAAAAGTTATGGATATTTTTTAAACTTTTGACTTACGCTACTAACTTTTTTCCTGAAGAGGTCATATGAATTTGAATTCTAATATGCAGTTCATTTAATCATTATCCCATGTATTTTTTTCTTTTAATGGTAGTGGTTTTCTTAACTAGGAAATTGACGCCGCTTTCTCCTGAAATAACAGTGATAACCCAGAGTTCCATTAGGAAAATAATTCTACAAGGTTTCAGTTCATAGAAAGATAATTACCATTTTGCAAATCTCTGGTTGAGTATGACTGGGGGGAACTGAAGCAAAACATGGCAAAAGTTCCAATCATTGTAACATACCCTGATGGTTCTTTGAGTAAATTACATGGCCTTTTGTGAACTTGCTGATTTAAACAATTCTTCATAAAGGAGTGCTACTGACTTAAAAAGACTGTAACAAGAAACGCTGGTGCCATTGTGGTTAATTGAATAAGCACATGTTCAAAAGCTATGATCTTTATTTAGTTTACTCTAATAGATCTAAGTCTACTGTGTAAATAGGGCTCAGAACTTATGAAACTCTTGTTTTTTAACTCATGGGATATTTAAAGGAAATTCATGCTCAGGCACTGAGATAAGCTTTGTGACTTGTCTTACACTGAATAGAATCCACCTTCATAAATTAATGTATGTGGAAAGATTTCCTCAGAATTCAGTCTTTAAACAGACAGCAATACAGTTTCCCTCAGAAAGTATGTGAGAGCCCTTTACGTGGCTGTTAAAGGTCATAAAAGAATAGCACATATTAAATGGTAAAGCATTTTAGTAAGAAGTTGAATTAAAAATTGCATCCTTGTTAATTAAAACAAATCATTAATCAATAAGTCTTCATAAAATTCTACCACCTTAAAGGATCTTATTATATGAAGAACATCTCTCTTTCTCATTATTATAGCTACCCTTTAAGAGCTGGTTATTGTGTGTTATGCACTATGCTCAGGCCCTATATATATTATGTCATTTATTTCTCATAATCAGCTTATTGAGGCCAATTATATTATCCTGGTTTTACAAACGAGAAAATTATAGTTTTAAAAAGAATAAGTCCTCAAAATACTCTAATATTCAGACTCCTTTACACTCATGCTTCTCCCCAGAAGTTAGGCTAGCTTCCACTGTAATAGAGACTCACAAAGCAACTTGTTAGGTAGAGTTGTTCGTAATACAGTTACTCAGAAGAGTTGCTTACTGGCTAAGTCATAAGCAATCTTGAAAATGTAACTATTCTTTCAGTTAACAACAGTTCCATTTTTTAAAAAAAGGTATGACATTAAAAAGAGAAATTCAAAATTCCATAGTTTTCATATCTTCTTTTAGTAAAGTTTAATGATAGAATTTTTATTGTTTTCCCCTTTCTTTCTCACATCCTACCATGTAAATAATAAGACAGAAATCAAGGCAAAAATTTTTGCTATTATTTATTTATACCATTAGAAATTTGAAACATGTTTTCCTTTTATTTTCAAGCACCACTAAAGTTAGATTAGATACTAACTTCTACTCCTGTCAAAACCTGACATTCTATTCAAAGGTGATCTTTTCCTCTCAAGGTAACTATTGTGAGACCTTGCCATTCAGCATTAGAAAAAAAATAATTAAAGGTTTCATAAAATAAAAATTGACAAAAGAGAAGTTCATAGGTGCCCTTTTTGGAAAGCAAAATAGTTAATAAAAAAAGGTACATTTTAATGAGTTAGTTCCTACTGTATTCCAATGACTGAACACAAACAAGATACGTAAGTCAATTCCTCAAATAACCTCAAATCCCTATTTATTCATGAGGAATTGCCGCAGGATCTAGAAAATAGTTTTTTGTTCATTATTGTTATAAAATATGATGAAATTAACTTTGAAAGATGTTATACATGTCTGCTTTTTTCTCTTCTATCTTTTCCTGTGCCAGAGTCTGTCTTCTGGAGCTTTCATTAGAAGTGTTCCAATTAAAAAGCAGTGTGAGTAAGAAAATGGCTTCCATTCACAACAAGGATTCTAAATAAGAGGTAAATTCAGTAAATCAGTTCCTCCCTGGCTCCTAGCCATTCACATCTTTTGGTTTTGAAATTCATGTCTTTGCGAGCATAAGGTGGTTGTTATGAGGTGTTGTCAGGCCTCTGACAGAGTTATTGTGCATGGTAGGAGGTGGCAGTTTTTGATCAATGTCTTCAGAGTCAAAGCTTGGAAAATAATAGCTGCACATCAAAACCCAGTGCCATATGCAGTTAACATTGGGCTCTTTCAGGTGGCCCCAGGGAATGACTTAATTCTCATGTGGAGCTTTACTTTAATTAGTCATCTATAATGGTGTATTAAGATTTACACGAAGACTTGTAACTTGAGATTCACTGTCAAATGAGGTTCAGAAAAATCATTATCAGAATAAAAATAAAGAAACCTATCTATTTATTCATGTTCTCCTCCCATTTTTCCTGAATCCCTGACTGATTGCATTTCTGCTCTTACGACATCTTTTATTGACCCAATACCTTTGTAAGAATGCCCATGTTTAATTTTTTAGGCCATTTATGCAATTATTTCATGATATCCTGCCTAGTTGATCAAGTTACTGATTTTAAACCTTTCTGTTGTGCCTTTTTCTATATTTTTATTACTTTAAAAAAACGTCTGACAGGAATAAAGAAGCAGACGTAGAGAATGGACTTGAGGACACAGGCAGAGGGAAGCCTAAGCTGGGACGAAGTGAGAGAGTGGCATGGACTTATATATACTACCAAAAGTAAAACAGATAGCCAGTAGGAAGCAGCCGCATAGCACAGGGAGATCAGCTTGGTGCTTTGTGACCACCTAGAGGGGTGGGATAGGGAGGGTGGGAGGGAGATACAAGAGGGAGGAGATATGAGGATATATGTATATGTATAGCTGATTCACTTTGTTATAAAGCAGAAACTAACACACCATTGTAAAGCAATTACACCCCAATAAAGATGTAAAAAAAAAAAGTCTTAAAACAGTCACAGTTGCTTTAAAATGAGGGGTTTTATGTTGTTTTTAGTTTTCTTCTTCTAGAACATACAGTTATTGGCAACATTTAAGAAGAAAAAGCTACTTTGTTCATATATCCATTTGAATAGCACAACTGGCATGTATTATACAATCATATTATCATATATATATATACATATATATGTGATTTCTTAAAGAATCTATAGAGTCACAGGTGGAAAATACACAATAAAAAGTCAGATAAATCCATAGTTAAGAGTTAAATGTGCCATATGTTTCTCTAATACTGAGGCACAATGGGGTGCACTAAGAAACTCATTAAGTCAATGGAAATAGCAGCTGGGCTCTATCGAGATGTCTATTCACTTCTGAAACAGAAAAACAGAAAAAGAGTGGACACATTCCACTTCTCAGGTTTGAACTGATCATGTTAGCTTGAGGTTAGTGCAATGCAAAATGCTAACGTACCTTTCCTCTCAGCATCTAATTTGATAAACTTCATTTTAATAGCTGTTTCTTTATTTTTCCCAGTAAGGCAAAGGTATCTATCACCCCTTACTTTCTGAATTTTTCTCATTAAAAAAAATTTAAAGCTCTGCCAAAGCACCCAAATAGTACAGTAAAGCGATGCAGCAGACACAATGAGTCTGATAAATGACTTTAACAGTAAAAAAAAAAAAAAGTCTTAATATCTCTAGTTTGATTTTATGGACTTCAGAATGAAATGAATGCCATAATAATACAAACTGCTCCCACTAAAATTTTGTGTGATTTGGGAAAAGGCCTTGGTTCCCAAGGCACTGGTTTTATCCTCTATAAAATGTAGTTTTAGATGCTTTTTTTTTTCCCTGTCAGTTACTTTAAGAATTGGATAAAGTCTATGAGATCTGAAATATATGCACATGTGAACACAATTTTACATAGCATTTCAACCCCCTGGTTAGACTGAGCGCCATAAAGGATTACTAGCCTCTTACTAGTTTAAAATTATATGGTTCTATGCTAATATCAATATAAAACCTCCTGATTCATAAAACAAATCTGCAAAACTAAGACCAAGCCTCTGAAGTGTCTAAAGTCTACTACAGGAGGAAATGAACGCTGAACGCAGAACTATAGAATCTTTAGAGTTCGTGACCTTGGTGTTGATTAGTTTTCTCTATTGATAGATTACAATTCATAATGTCTATATTCATGTTTTAACAAAAACAATGTTCTGAAACAGGATGAGAAAATAAGGCAAAAAAAGTAACACCTCCAGCCATTTTGGTTCAATAATAATAATTCATATTCTTCAATTCATTTTCTTCTTATAGCATCTTCAGAATTCTTACTGAATTGAGAAATGTTTAATAACTAAGGGGACAAAACAAATATGTTTTCCCTACTTGGTAGTCACCACACTGCAAGTGTTAAACACCTCAGAGACCATTCAAGTCTTCATGAATCAATAATGAATTCAGAAGCACAAGGCTTATCAAGTCTAAAGGCAAAATCCATATTATTATCAGTAAGGGCTTCTATCATTTGAAATCCCAGAACAGGTGAAGTAAGGTTCTATAGTCTTCAAAATTCCAAGCTTCTCAGGGGTTCTCTCAATATTTCCTGTATCTGTAAAAATTTTTTAAAACTCAATTGAGTGGAATGAGTTTTAGATACTACCTACCCCAAAATTATTTAAGCTTGTGTATTTTAAAATACATGTCCAACTTTATTTTAGCTGAGGGAAGTTTCTGCCCTATTCAAGTATCTGCTCTCCTTTTCAGTGAAATGAAGTTTATCAAGCTTCACACACTGTTCAGATGAAGAGACATGTCTCTGTGTCAGTAGTTTGAGACTGTCAGATTCTCAACTGAGATAAGGATATTAGAAATTTGATTTGGGATGGAAAGCAAGAGGAGAGATTCTGATTGAGGAAAAGCAGGTATCCCCTCTCTTCACACTATCTCTTTAGTCTCTTACTCCTGACTGATCTCATGCCATAAGCCACCAATATATTCACGTATCTGCTATCTTGCAAAGTCCTTTTTCAACCCTCTTAATACACCATTCCTTCTTACTCTCTCTTTCACAGCCAAATCTCAGAAACATTCTGACATTTGTCTTCACTTCCTCATCTAGTATTAAGTCCCTAGTCACATCAAACAGGTCTTTATTCCCTCTGTCCACCAACAACATTTAGTAAGGTCACTAATGACTCCTAGGCTGCCAGGTCAAGGACTCTTTCCATTATTCACCTGCTTGACCTCTCAGCAATATTCAACACAGTTACATGTACTAAAAATTCTCTTCTCTTGACTTCCATAACACCATAATTTCCTATTTTTTCTCCTACTTCTCTACTTCTTCTCAATCTTAGTTGCTCATTCCTCTGCTCTTCCTTTTTTATATACAAGCCTGTTATAGTTCATCTGTATGATTATAATTATTTAATGCCTATCTCCTCCCATAAGGATGGGAAATAGGGCAGTTTTGTTTCCCACTGTTGTTCTCAGTGTCTTGATCACTGAATAGATAATCAATAAACATGTATTAGAGAAATGGAAAAGGCCTGGAAGGGATCATGGTATGACAGGTCTCCTGGGCATATGGGATCATTTTAGGGGACTATGAAGAACAGTTCATTTCACTACAGAGACCACGATGCAGGTATCTTTTACATTGCTCTTTAACTCTTCACCCTGCTTAAGATGGCTGCCTTAATTTTTATATAAATTTTCATTAATTTATTTAATGAACAAACATTCATCAAATATCTATTTTATGCCAATAACCATGCTAGGTAGTTTACTTATCGCATCTTATTTAATCCCAATAACATTCCTGTGAGATAGTTACCATGCCTGCTATTTTGAAATAACAGATGTACAAAGTTGATATATAAATCCAGATTTGCCTTATATGAAAGTTCATGCTCTTTCTACTATACCGCCTTACTTATTTAAGGCTATTGGCAAGGAAGGAAGGCAACTTAAGGGTTATGGGTGAGTTCTTTCACAACCCGCATCAGCTCACCTAATACACGTCACTCGTCCTTATAACATGAATCATTCAACCATCAGCAAGATTCTAAAGAACAAGAACAAGATCACAGAAGTCTGCTGTGCCAATGATGTCGACAATAATATCAAAGAAGCGTGGAAAAGTGATGGAGGAGATGGAGAAACTTCTCAGTGTGTGGATGCAGGATCAGCATCAGCGTCAAGCTCCACTCAGTTTAATGTTGATTCAAAAGAAATCTAAAAGCCTTTAAGACGACTTGAAGAAGAAACACAGGGAAGAATCAGTGGGCACATCTTTTAATGCCAGCCATGGCTGGTTTCATCAGTTCAAGGCTAGAGCCAACCTTCACAACATAAAAGTGGCGAGGCAGCAAGTGCAGGTACGGTAGCTACCCAGGAATTTCCTGAAATGCTTTGAGAAATTATTGATGAAGGTGCATATTTACCCAAGCAGGTTTTTAATGTGGATGAGACAGGACTGTACTGGAAGAGGTTGCCAGACTGAAGTTACATCAGTAAGGAGGAAAAGTTGATGCCAGGCTATAAAGCAACAAAGGATAGGTTAACTCTGTTGCTTGGTGGCAATGCTTATAGCAATATGAAGCTGAAGCTCTCTTAGTTTATCATTCATAGAACCCAAGAGCCCTTAAAAACATAGCCAAGGGCTCTCTTCCTGCTGTGTAGAAGAGTAATCCCAAAGCCTGGGTTACACAGGCAATTTTCCAGGACTCTTTTTGCCACTTTATCCTGGAGGTCGAGAAATATTGCTTGGAGAAGGACGTCCCACTTAACATTTTTTTGCTGCGAGACAATGCTCCGGGCCACCCGCCATTCATGGACGACTTTCAACAACAGCAAAGTAGTGCGTCTGCCACCAGATACTACATTGTTCATCCAACCTATGGACCAGGGAGTTATGGTGACTTTCAATAAATATTATCTACGTCACACTTTTCATCAGGCAGTAAAGGCAAGTGACGACTCAGGAACAGCCTTGTGACAATTTTGGAAGGACTATAACATCTACAAGGCCATAAAAATACGTTGACTGAAGATTATATTCTCTTTCCCACTTTTCATCTGAGCTCTTGTAACCTCCTCAGACTAAAACTATCTTTAACTTATAATTTCTGAGCATCCACATGAGATATACAGAAGGAATATCAATCAACAATAAAAATATGGTAATTTATCCTTCAGTAATTAAAGAAAATAAATAGGGGCAGGGGAGGTGGATTAATTAGGGATCAGTGAGTGTAGAATAATATTGATAGTTGTGTCTCAAGGTGCATGGGCCATTAATATCATAATTTTAGAGAAATAATATTTACTACTTATTTTTAGTAGCCTTATAATTCCTTATTCTAATAATCATGACAAGATGTTGGAATTCTGTGACAATCTTCTTTTTCTTCTCATTATACTTAAGCTTGTCAGGATAATCCTTTTACCTCTGGAAAGCCAAAGACAACTGTGACTACTTTAGCAAATGAAAAAGAAAGAGAGAGCTTGGTTCAAGGTGGCAGAATAGAAAGACATGCTCTCACTTCCTCTTTCCAGAACACAAGATCACAACTAACTGCTGAACAATCATTGACAAAAAGACACTGGAACTCACCAAAAAAGATACCCCACATGCAAAGACAAAGGAGAAGCCGCAATGAGATGGTAGGAAGGGGGCAATCACAATAAAATCAAATCCCATAACTGTTGGGTGGGTGACTCACAAACTGGAGAACACTTAAACCACAGAAGTCCATGCACTGGAATGAAGGTTCTGAGCCCCACATCAGGCTTCTGAACCTGAGGGTCTGGCAATGGGAGGAGCAATTCCTAGAGAATCAGACTGGGAAGGCTAGTGGGATTTGACCGCAGGACTTCGAAAGGACCAGGGGAAACAGAGACTCCACTCTTAGAGGGCAAACACCAAGTAGTGTGCACACTGGGACCCAGAGAAAGGAGCAGTGACACCATAGGAGGCTGAACCAGACCTACCTGCCAGTGTTGGAGGGTCTCCTGCAGAGGCGGGAGGTGGCTGTGCCCCACAGTGAGGACAAGGACACTGGCAGAAGAAGTTCTGGGACGTACTCCTTGGCGTGCGCCCTCCCAGACTCTGTCATTAGCCCCACCAAAGAGCCCAGGTAGGCTCCAGTGTTGGATCACCTCAGGCCAAACAACCAACAGGGAGGGAACTCAGCCACACCCAAAGCAGACAAGTGAATTAAAGTTTTACTGAGCTCTACCCACCAGAGCAACAGCCAGCTCTACCCACCACCAGTCCCTCCCATAGGGAAACTTCCACAAGCCTGTCAGATACCCTCATCCATGAGAGGGCAGAGAGCAGAAGCAAGAAGAAGTACAATCCTGCAGCCTGTGGAACAAAAACCACATTTGCAGAAAGACAGACAAGATGAAAAGGCAGAGGGCTATGTAGCAGATGAAGGAACAAGATAAAACGCCAGAAAAATAACTAAATGAAATGGAGATAGGCAATCTTCCAGAAAAAGAATTCAGAATAATCATAGTGAAGATGATCCAGGACCTCGGAAAAACAATGGAGGCAAAGATCGAGAAGATGCAAGAAATATTTAACAAAGATCTAGAAAAATTAAAGAACAAACAAACAGAGATGTACCATACAGTAACTGAAATGAAAAATATACTACAAGGAATCAGTAGCAGAATAACTGAGGCAGAAGAACACATAAGTGACCTGGAAGACAGAATGGTGGAATTCACAGCTGCAGAACAGAATAAAGAAAAAAGAATGAAAAGAAATGAAGATGAAGACAGCATAAGAGACCTCTGCGACAACATTAAACACAACAACATTCGCATTATAGGGGTCCTAGAAGGAGAAAAGAGACAGAGAGGACCTGAGAAAATATTTGAAGAGATTATAGTCATAAAATTCCCTAACATGGGAAAGGAAATAGCCACCGAAGGCCAGGAAGCACAGAGAGTCCCATATAGGATAAAGCAAAGGAGAAACACGCCAAGACACACAGTATTCAAATTGGCAAAAATTAAAGACAAAAAAAATTATTGAAAGCAGCAAGGGAAAAATGGCAAATAACATACAAAGGAACTCCCATAAGGTTGACAGCTGATTTCTCAGCAGAAACTCTACAAGCCAGAAGGGAGTGGCATGATATACTTAAAGTGATGAAAGGGAAGAACCTACAGCCAAGATTACTCTACCTGGCAAGGATCTCATTCAGATTCAATGGAGAAATTAAAAGCTTTACAGACAAGCAAAAGCTAAGAGAGTTCAGCACCACCAAACCACCTCTACAACAAATGCTAAAGGAACTTCTCTAAGTAGGAAACACAAGAGAAGAAAAGGACCTGCAAAAACAAACCCAAAACAATTAAGAAAATGGTCATACAAACATACATATCGATAATTACCTTAAATGTGAATGGATTAAATGCTCCCACCAAAAGACACAGGCTTGCTGAATGGATACAAAAACAAGACCCATATATATGCTGTCTATAAGAGACCGACTTCAGACCTAGGGACACATACAGACTGAAAGTGAGGGGGTGGAAAAAGATATTCCATGCAAATGGAAATCAAAAGAAAGCTGGAGTAGCAATAGTCATAGCAGATAAAACAGACTTTAAAATAAAGAATGCTACAAGAGACAAGGAAGGACACTACATAATAATTAAAGGATCAATTCAAGAAGAAGGTATAACAATTATAAATATATATGCACCCAACATAGGAGCACCTCAATACATAAGGCAACTGCTAACAGCTCTAAAAGAGGAAATCGACAGTAACACAATAAGAGTGGGGGACTTTAACACATCACTTACACCAATGGACAGATCATCCAAACAGAAAATTAATAAGGAAACACAAGCTTTAAATGACACAATAGACCAGATAGATTTAATTGATATTTTTAGGACATTCCATCCAAAAACAGCAGATTACACTTTCTTCTCAAGTGCGCACGGAACATTCTCCAGGATAGATCACATCTTGGGTCACAAATCAAGCCTCAGTAAACTTAAGAAAATTGAAATCATATCAAGCATCTTTTCTGACCACAACGCTATGAGATTAGAAGTCTATTACAGGGAAAAAAATGTAAAAAACACAAACACATGGAGGCTAAACAATACGTTACTAAATAACCAAGCGATCACTTAAGAAATCAAAGAGGAAATAAAAAAATACCTAGAGACAATGAAAACACGACGATCCAAAACCTATGGGATGCAGCAAAAGCAGTTCTAAGAGGGAAGTTTATAGCTATACAAGCCTACCTCAAGAAACAAGAAAAATCTCAAATAAACAATCTAAACTTACACTTAAAGGAACTAGATAAAGAAGAACAAACAAAACCCAAAGTTAGCAGATGGAAAGAAATCATAAAGATCAGAGCAGAAATAAATGAAATAGAAACAAAGAAAACAATAAAAAAGATCAATAAAACTAAAATCTGGCTCTTTGAGAAGATAAACAGAATTGATAAACCATTAGCCAGACCCATCAAGACAAAGAGGGAGAGGACTCAAATCAATAAAATTAGAACTGAAAAAGGAGAAGTTACAACAGACACCACAGAAATACAAAGCATCCTAACGGACTACTACAAGCGACTCTATGCCAATAAAATGGAAAACCTGGAAGAAAGACAAACTCTTAGAAAGTTATAACCTTCCAAGCCTGAACTGGGAAGAAATGGAAAATATAAACAGACCAATCACAAGTAATGAAATTGAACCTGTGATTAAAAATCTTCCAACAAACAGAAGTCCAGGACTGGATGGCTTCACAGGTGAATTCTATCAAACATTTAAAGAGCTAACACCCAGGGCTTCCCTGGTGGCGCAGTGGTTGAGAGTCCGCCTGCCGATGCAGGGGACACGGGTTCGTGCCCCAGTCCGGGAAGATCCCACATGCCGCGGAGCGGCTGGGCCCGTGAGCCATGGCTGCTAAGCCTGCGCATCCGGAGCCTGTGCTCCGCAACAGGAAAGGCCACAACAGTGAGAGACCTGTGTACCGCAAAAAAAAAAAAAAAAAAGAGCTAACACCCATCCTTCTCAAACTCTTCCAAAAAATTGCAGAGGAAGGAAAACTCCAAAATTCATTCTATGAGGCCACCATCACCCTGATACCAAAACCAGACAAAGATACAACAAAAAAAGAAAATTACAGACCAATATCACTGATGAATATAGATGCAAAAATCCTCAACAAAATACTAGCAAACAGAATCCAACAACACATTAAAAGGATCATACACCATGATCAAGTGGGATTTATCCCAGGGATGTAAGGATTCTTCAGTATATGCAAATCAATCAATGTGATACACCATATTAACAAATTGAAGAATAAAAACCATATGATCATGTCAATAGATGCAGAAAAAGCTTTAGACAAAATTAAACACCGATTTATGATAAAAACTCTCCAGAAAGTGGGCATAGAGGGAACCTACTTCAACATAATAAAGGTCATATACAACAAACCCACAGCAAACATCATTCTCAATGGTGAAAAACTGAAAGCACTTCCACAAGATCAGGAACAAGACAAGGATGTCCACTCTCACCACTATTATTCCACATAGTTTTGGAAGTCCAAGCCACGGCAATCAGAGAAGAAAAAGAAATAAAAGGAATCCAAATTGGAAAAGAAGAAATAAAACTGTCACTCTTTGCAGACGACATGATACTATATATAGAGAATCCTAAACATGCCACCAGAAAACTACTAGAGCTAATCAATGAATTTGGTAAAGTTGCAGGCTACAAAATTAATGCACACAAATCTCTTGCATTCCTATACACTAATGATGAAAAATCTGAAAGAGAAATTAAGGAAACACTCCCATTTACCATTGCGACAAAAAGAAAAAATACCTAGGAATAAACCTACCTAGGGAGACAAAAGACCTGTAGGCAGAAAACTGTAAGACACTGATGAAAGAAATTAAAGATGATACCAACGGATGGAGAGATATCCATGTTCTTGGATTGGAAGAATCAATATTGTGAAAATGACTATACTAGCCAAAGCAATCTACAGATTCAATGCAATCCCTATCAAATTACCAAAGGCATTTTTTACGGAACTAGAACAAAAAATCTTAAAATTTGTATGGAGACACAGAAGACCCCGAATAGCCAAAGCAGTCTTGAGGGAAAAAAATGGGAGCTAGAGGAATCAGACTCCCTGACTTCAGACTACACTACAAAGCTACAGTAATCAAGACAATATGGTACTGGCACAAAAACAGAAACACAGATCAATGGAACAAGGTAGAAAGCCCCGAGATAAACCCATGCACCTATGGTCAACTAGTCTATTACAAAAGAGGCAAGGATATACAATGGAGAAAAGACAGTCTCTTCAATAAATGGTGCTGGGAAAACTGTACAGCTACATGTAAAAGAATGAAATTAGAACACTCCCTAACACCATACACAAAAATAAACTCAAAATGGATTAAAGACCTAAATGTGAGACCGGGCACTATAAAACTCTTAGAGGAAAACATAGGAAGAACACTCTTTGACATAAATCACAGCAAGATCTTTTTTGATCCACCTCCTACAATAATGGAAATAAAACAAAAATAAACTAATGGTACCTAATAAAACTTAAAAGCTTTTGCACAGCAAAGGAAACCATAAACAAGAAGAAAAGACAACCCTCAGAATGGGAGAAAATATTTGCAAACAAATCATCAAAGGATTAATCTCCAATATATATAAACAGGTCATGCAGCTCAATATTAAAAAAACAAACAACCCAATCAAAAAATGGGCAGAAGACCTAAACAGACATTTCTCCAAAGAAGACATACAGATGGCCAAAAAGCACATGAAAAGCTGCTTAACATCACTAATTATTAGAGAAATGCAAATCAAAACTACAATGAGGTATCACCTCACACAAGTGAGAATGGGCATCATCAGAAAATCTACAAACAACAAATGATGGAGAGGGTGTGGAGAAAAAGGAACCCTCTTGCACTGTTGGTGGGAATGTAAATTGATACAGCCACTATGGAGAACAGTATGGAGGTTCCTTAAAAAACTAAAAACAGAATTACCATATGACCCAGCAATCCCACTACTGGGCATATATCTAGAGAAAACCATAATTCAAAAAGACACATGCACCCCAACGTTCATTGCAGCACCATTTACAATATCCAGGTCATGGAAGCAACCTAAATGCCCATCGAGAGACGAATGGATAAAGAAGTTGTGGTACATATATACAATGGAATATTACTCAGCCATAAAAAGGAAAGAAACTGGGTCATTTGTAGAGACGTGGATGCATCTAGAGACTGTCATACAGAGTGAAGTAAGTCAGAAAGAGAAAAACAAATATCGTATATTAACGTATATATGTGGAACCTACAAAATGGTACAGATTAACTGGTTTGCAGAGCAGAAATTGAGACACAGAAGTAGAGAAAAAACGTATGGACACCAAGAGGGGAAAACAGTAGCGGGTTGGGGTGGTGGTGTGATCAATTTGGAGATTGGGATTGACATGTATACACTGATGTATAAAATGGATAACTAATAAGAACCTGCTGTATAAAAAAATAAATAAAATTAAATTTAAAAAATTTAAAGAAAAGAAAATACTCAGATGAGTAGAATGATTATCAACTGGGAATAACGTAAGTCAAAAAGACCAAGTTCATACCTGACTCTGTCATCCACCAATAGCATAACTTAATAGAAAACATTAGCATAACTTCCCTCAACTGATGTCCTTCTCATGTAAAAATGGAGCGTTACATAGAAATTAAATGAGATAATATATGTCAAAATACCTAGAGTCATACCTGATACATATAGGCATTCAGAAAATATGAGTTGGCTTAATTATGCAGACAGTGCTAGTCATGCTATTCCCTCTGCATGGAACACAGGGAATTCTTTGCCATATTCTCTAAAATGCTAAAGTCTGGTAAAACTAGAAATATCAGCACCACAAAAGAGCATTAGATGTGAATAATCTACGTTTAATTATATACACTTTTGGAGACTTTTAGTTTTCATTCTGTCAGGTAAAGAGGTTGGAAGTCATTATTCCACCCTAACAAATAAAAATCTGAACAAACTGAAAAATCAGCAACTCTTCTTAGATCCATTAGAGAAATGAGAACATAGGGCAAACTGCTTCCCCCAAAATTGGAGAGACAGACAGGTAGAAACAGAAAATCACAACTTACTAGAGCAGAAACCCATGAATAGAAACTTCCCTGGGAAGCAGTACAGAGTAGAAAAACCTGAACTGTAACTGACAAACTGCCAGTTGTTGTCTCAACATGGACAAGTCTGAGAGTTAAAAACTCCAGAAGGGCCTAACACTTTTGTGAGTTCTACCGCCAGGAGCTCTACCAAGTTCTCAGTAAATGTCAGAGAAAAATTCCCTCCTGCTTCCAGCAGGGGGAGGGGGAAGTAACCATTTTGAAATACATCAGAGCATTCTATTCTTAACAAGGCCTGACCTCAAGAGAAACTATTTTAGCAGAACCTAAACTACTGGGGTAATATCAGAGCATAAGCAACCTAGGAGAAGGGCAATATGCAACTCCAGCCTCCTTCAGCCATCCTGTCCCACCTAAGGGGGGGGGCAGGGACGAAAAGCACTTGTGAAGATCACAACACAGAGGTACTGCTTACTAAAAGACTGAGACCTAATAATAGGACTATAAAACTTTCCCCCTCTTCCCACACCTTACCACCACATTACCAAAGGCCTATTTACCACAGTTCCTTTCATCTAATGCATTATGTCTGGCTTTCAAAAAAAAAATTGCAAAGATACTAAAAGGCAAAAGACACAGTCTGAAGAAACAGAGTAAGCATCAGAACTAGATGCATGTAATGGCGGGGATATTGGGATTATCACACCAGGAATTTAAGTCAACTATAATTAATATGCTAAGGACTCTGAAAAAAGTAGACAACATGCAAGAACAGATAGGAAACATAAGCAGAGAGATGGAAATTCTGAGAAAGAATAAAAAAGAAATGCTAGAGGTCAAAACCACTGTAACACAAATGAAGAATGCCTTTGATAGGCTCATTAGTAGACTAGACATGACTGAGGAAAGAATCTCTCAGCTTGAAGACATGTCAATAGAAACTGAAAAGCAAAGAGAAAAAAAAGGAACAGAATATCCAAAACTGTGGAATAACAACAAAATATGTAACGTATGTGTAATGGGAATATCAGAAAGAGAAGAGAGAAAGAAGAAATATTTGAAACAATAATGACTGAGAATTTCCCTAAATTAACGTCAGAGACTAAACCACAGATCCCAAAGGCTTAGAAAACACCAAACAGGATTAATGCAAAAGAAAAGAAAAAGCAAAAACAAAAACAACCATACACTTACATATCATATTCAAACTGAAGAAAGTCAAAGATAAAGAAAACACCTTGAAAGAAGCCAGAGGAAAAAGACACCTTACATATATAGAAGAGCAAAGATAAGTAAGGATTATATACAAATTCTCAGAAAGCATGCATGCAAGCAAAAAGAAAGTGGAGTGAAATATTTGTGTTGAAATTAAAATAAAAAACCTAGAATTCTGTATCCTGCAAAATTCTCCCTCAAAAGAGAAAGAGAACTAAAGACTTCCTCAAACAAATACTGAGGGAATTAGTTTCCAGTAGACCTGCCTTCACAGAAATGTTAAAAGAAGTTTTTCAAAGAAAAGAAAAATGATATAGATCAGAAAATCAAATCTACATAAAGAAAGGAAGAGCATTAGAGGGGGAATAAGTTAAATTTTTTTTATACTTAGTTGATCTAACAGGTAATAACTTGTTCAATAGCAGCAATGCATCTATTATAGCTTATGTATAAGTGAAATGAATGACAGCAATGATTCAAGGGATGAGAAGGAGGAATTAGGAATACTGTATTATTAGAAGGTACCTGAAATACCCTGAAGTGGTATACTGTTACTTGGAAGTGACCTGGATTAATTATAAATGTATACTGCAAACTCTATGGCAACCATCTTTAAAAGTTTTTTAAAAAGTTAAATGAATATGCTCAGAATGGAGAGAAAATGGAATCATAAAATGTTTAATTAAAACCAAAACGGCAGAAACTAGTTTAAGACAAAACAGGAACCAAGAACAAGGGTAATACATAGAAAACAGTAACAAATATGGCAGATATTAATCCAACTATGTCAATAAATAACTTTAAATGTCAATGATCTAAATACTCCAAAAAAAAAAAGACACATTATCATACTGGATCAAAAAATGAGAGCCAATTATATGTTCTCTATAAGAAATCCACTTTAAATATAAAGACATATAAATAAAAAGTAAAAGGATGGAGGAAGATACACTATGCTAACACCAATAAAAGAAAGCTGGAGTAGCTACAGAAGTAAGTATAATCATCCCTTGGTATCTGCAAGGGATTACTTCCAGGATCCCTTGCAGGTATCAAAATCCACAGATGCTCAAGTCCCTTATATGACAGGGTGTAGTACTGATATAATGAATACAGTTCGCCCTCCATATCTACCTGTCTTCCATCTGGGGACTCAACCAACTCCAGACCCATCTCTGGTTGGCTGAATCCCTGGATGTCAAACCCACAGATGTGAAACCCATAAATACGGAGGGCCGACCATACATTCATGCTGAACGTTTCTTCAATGCCAATATAATTGTTTTTAGTACTTTAAAAGACTACTCAAACTTCTGCTTCCCTCCTTGCTGGAATAACAAGGACCAGATTTACCCTACCTCTTGACATAAAGTAAAGATAAATGAAACATTAGTTTTCAGACAATGGACAATAGGAAGAGGATCCAGAAGGTAATAAAATAATTAGGAGAATGAATGTTTATTAGAGTCTAGGAAAAAACTATTTGAAAAAGGAGGACAGATGTCTTCACTGATTTTAGCAAAAAAAAAAAAAAAAAAAAAGGAGGAGAGGCATTTTTGAAAAATCAGGGATGAATTAAGCAAAATACCATTATCTACTTTTCACTCCTAGTTTTACCCTGACCATAAATACTACTATCACTAGGTCGAAGAAAAGGAAGAGAGAAATAATCATTTGTTCGAAGGTTGTGGAAGTATCACACTAAGATATCGATAGATTAGGATCTCAGCATTGTGGTGATATCACATCTTCTTGAATGCACCCAGTTTCTACCAGAAACCCAGAAGCAGCTAAACAACTCTGATTCTGCAGTCACATAATTCCACAATGTTACACAGAAAAATATGTTCTCATTTACAGCCTATTTTCCTGTGATTGGGAGAAACTTTAAGCTCTTTCAAAGTTCTTCTCTATTTCATTTTTTCTAAATATCTTTATTGCAGTATAATTGCTTTACAATGGTGTGTTAGTTTCTGCTGGATAACAAAGTAAATCAGCTCTACATATACATACATCCCCATATGTCCTCCCTCTTGTGTCTCCCTCCCACCCTCCCTATCCGACCCCTCTAGGTGGACACAAAGCACCGAGCTGACCTCCCTGTGCTATGCGGCTGCTTCCCACTAGCTATCTATTTTACATTAGGTAGTGTTCTATTTCATTTTTAAATTATTTGTGGTGTCAAACACAGGTCCTAATACATAGTATGTGGTCACTGAATGTCTGCTGAGTAAATATGTGAGTAAAAGAATAAATTAAGTAGACATCAGTAATATTAAAAATATTCACTACAGTGTTCAACAATGTTTTATTGCTTGGAGTTTTGCAGACATATTATTTTCCTCATATTTAACTATACTTCAAAACATTCTTCTGAATCAGCAGTTAGGTTTCATAAAAAATACATCAGAAAAACGCCCATTTCCCTTGTAATATACCAATCATGAAAGGTAATAGTTTCTCCTTTTTTCTCTAATGGAGCAGTATGACACTTCATTACCTTTTTATTTCATTATGTATGTGACTCTGGCTTTGTGATGCCAGTCTCTCCCTCAGACTTCAGAGTACATATCTCCCAGACCAAAATGAAAGGTTACAATGACCTCCCAAATTTACTGAAGCTTACCAGTACAAGTCTTCAAATGCATCTTACAAAAACAATGTTAGAACTGCTTAAAATTAAACAATACTATGTTGAAACCCATGAAGGAAATTAAAAATAATATAGTATCCACTGTGGGAGGTGAGAATGATTTGTAAACACAGGGAGAAAGGCAAAGAATCATGAATGATTCTTGTTTTGGACATCTTAGTGCTAGTCAGTATTATTATTGCAGCAATAATACTTTATTCATTAGCTAGTATAATATTTAGTAATGGCATTATCAATATTAATCATCAACAGAGCTATACTATATCCCCTAGCTACTTATGTAGTTTGAGATTTTACAGTCCCTTCTTTGTCAATAGCATAATGAATCAGTTGAGTTTGATTCCTGGCTTTATGATTTATGGTCATACTTCTGTCAAGTAGCCTAATCTACCTAATTATCAATTTCCTCATCATTAAAGTTGAGATGAAAGAGTATTTTTATCATTGGGTGTTTGTGAAGATTAAATAATATATGTAAAACAGGTTTAAATGTAATATATGTTCTCTAATTCTATGTCAATGCAAATATTTTTTTAATTTTCAAGTTTCCACACTCAGTGCTGAATTCTTAAAGAGCTATTTCCCCCAAAATCATAATGTAGGAATTACTGCTTTTGATTCTTCAAAGTAATGAACTGGCACACAATTTGTCTTGCAGGAACTTCTGTGAGTCAGCCTTTATTTCATCAGTCCTCAAACTATTTTATGCCTGATGTTACAGATTTCTTTGTCAACTCCCACAAAACTCTCTATAGTCCTTTTCAGCCAGCTAGCTATCTTTTTATTCTATTTTCTCTGATATAATTCATCTTTATCAGTTTCTCTCAGTACCTGAAAACTGATTATAATTCAATTTAGAAAATTTAGAAACCAAAGAGGAACCAAACAGGAAGAGAGCTTGAAAAAAAAAATGCTAGATGGGAACAGTAGGGAATATTTCAAGTTGATATTTTACAACCTGTTTTACTGCTATTCACTTGCTGGTGATGGTAATTCAAAGGATAAATAGATCCAATTGAAAGAGACCACCTGTCCACTAAATATCAGATATCCAAAATCTTTTAAGATCAGTCAGTTTCCTTTATCTTATCTTATTTGATACCATAGAACAGAAATTCTTAGCTTTCTTATGATCAGAAAACTTTCTGAAAATAGAAACTATGAAAATTCAGCCCAGGAAAATGCACACAAAAAATTTCAGTGTTCATGGGCTCCAAGGACCCCCTCAAGCCCATCTATGGATTCTCTAGGGCTGTACTGTAAGCAGATTTTGAAGTCTTGATTTTGAATATAACAATATACCTGAAAGTTGTCCTATTACTTAAAGATTTATATTTTCCCATAAGCAGGTAAGTAGTTTGCATGGAACAGATGCCTGCACAAAGCCAGATGTAGCCACTCCTCCCCATGGACATCCATCAACTTACAAAACATTCATGTGTGCACCCACGTGAGTCTGTACGTTAACTCCTCCCAGAGCATCCCTCTGGTAAAATGGACTGTGAGGCAGTCTAGCACATTGCTTAGATATCCCTAAATGCAAATATCCCTTAGTAGACACTCCAGTTGTTCCATAGTTACAATCTCTTCTTCCAAAGACATTGGGTTGAGTCCATTTTCGGGTTTTTAGGTATTCCTATTAAATTGTCATGAAGAGTTCTCTCTTTGGAGTCCCACACTAACCACAAAGTAGGTCATCCCAACAACAATCCCAGCAACTACCAAGAGAAAACACCATCAAAACTAATGATGGCTCTATCTGTCATGCATTTTACATACATAATTTCTAGTTCTTCTAGTTCTTCAAAGTATTACCGTCATCATTTTACAGCTGAGGAAATCAGACCTCAGAGAGACCGAATGATATGCCCAGTACCAAACATAAAACACATACTTTCTATTACATCACAGCCAAACAAACAAACAAAAATAGCTCCTTAGGAAAAGTATTCTCTCAATATGCACCACAAAAACTTATATATCCTGGCCAAATGCTCCTAGTGCTCACAAAAATAAGGCATGTGAAAGACAGGGAGTGTAAAATATGTTGTCTCTCTCAGTCATGGTTCACTAGCACTGACCCAGTCTTTCTCTCTGGATATCTTTCAAAATCAGTAAATGGCAGCTACTGTTTCAGACTTGCAACAGTGTCTTGGGCTGCCACCTTGTTATTTTAAGCTATTGCCTCTATTGCTCATACACTCAGGTCTAGCAGGATTCTTTGCTTCCTCTCCCTCATCTGTCCCTCCTACCCCCCCCCTCCAGTGCACCTCCACCTCTTCACTACATGACAGACTGACAGACATAGCTATGTGTACCTTGTTTAAACATCTGCTTTATTACAATTGAGTGACTGCCCTAATGGGTAGGCAGGGTTTTTTCTTATCTTTCACTAAGGAATTCAGATGGTCCGATTAGATAGCTGAACTGCTTGGAGGATCCTGTCAGATGCCTCTTACTTTCTTTTAAGACCACCATGAGTGCTTAGGCATTCCACTCAGACAACTTTCAGTAGTGGAACAACTGTCTATTCAGGTACCTGGTTATGTCAAACATGCATTTAGCTGAGGAATCCTACTTCCACACCCAAGGATTAGTTTTTTCTGAGAAATCATCACATAAAGAACCATTTATTCTGTAAATGTTATGAGTATGTTAAGGGTCGCTTACTATAATTGTATAATAGAATGCTGAGAAGAATAACTATTGGTAGAACTCAAATAAAATCCAGAAAAACCTACAGACACAAAAAAGAAAAAAAGCCAAAAACACTAAGTATATAAAACAGAAAATACAAAGAGCAAAAGTTTCATAAACTAGCCTATAGATTTTTTTAACGTGTATCTATTTTAAAGGTTCCTTGTGAAAAACAATTTAAAACAGAGAATATTTTGTGTTCAAATATCAGAGATAATTTTGGATTCAGTGATACAGATGAATATAAGTAAAGGCTTCCAAAAAGAGACTTCAAAAAATACACACTTTTGTACTCCAGTTAGAATCTTTCAGAAAAGAAAAATATTACTCACTGTGAATTCATGTGAAGTTGTTATATTTTGAAAAAAAAAAAGAAGTTGTATCAGAGCATTCTAGCACATTACGTGAAGAAATTGAGACTCAGAAGAAAGAGTAGCTGGAAGTATTGACAGGAAATGAGTAAGGATGAAGTAAAGAATGGGACAAAAAAGAGAGTCAGTGGTGATACTACCAATTATTTTATGGGGTGTCATTTATCTTTTTCCCTCAGCTAAATGCTCTCTAGTCATCCTTGGTTTTTTCTATCCTTCCATTGTATTAAGCGCATGAGGGTTTTTTTTGTTTTGTTTTTTGGGGTTTTTTTGCGGTACGCGGGCCTCTCACCGTTGTGGCCTCTCCCGTTGCGGAGCACAGGCTCCGGATGCGCAGGCTCAGAGGCCATGGCTCACGGGCCCAGCCGCTCCGCGGCATGTGGGATCCTCCCGGACCGGGGTACAAACCCGTGTCCCCTGCATCGGCAGGCGGACTCTCAACCACTGCGCCACCAGGGAAGCCCCAAGCTCGTGAGTTTTCATAGAGTCTGTTTTCTCCACCAGTGACACTCTTCGTCTAGATCTTCCCTCATGTGTTTCCCCCATATGTAGTTGTTTCCTCACATTAAGCTGCATCTTAAGCAGCTAATGTCATTTTTCAAAGAGGACTTTTCTAACGATGCAATTTAAAGAGCTCCCCGGCCACTCTCTATCACATAGCTCCCTTTTATTTTCAATATTTTACATTTTCTTCACTTTTTTCCTTTTTTAAGCCATTTTAGAAAACCTGTCTCATTCACCACTGTATTTTCACCACTTAGCACATAGTAGATGCTCAATAAAAGTTAACTAAATAAATCAAATAAAGATAAAAGTAACAAAAAATCAAATAAAGATAAACTTACTTATTTTATTAATGGTGGGGCAATTACTCCCAAAACACAAAGCCCCCTCCTAGAGCTAAATCGGTGAATGTACCTCCTTTGATGAATGCACTCTCATGTCTTAAATTGAAGATAACAGGCTACAAAACAAGTATGATCTGACATACTTTTTCAGTTTCTAGAAGAGATTCTGGAGTATGGTTCACTTCCAATATAGAGGACCCAGATCTAGAAGACTTACAACATATTTTATTGAAGCACAAGTTCTTGCTTCACCTGAGTGCAACTAGACCTTATAAAGCCAGAGATAAGGGATGAACCTGCCCCCACCCTATCCTGCCTTTCAATGGACTAATTCTACCCATTACAATACATCACCCAAAAGATACCAAGGTCTTGCCAACTTAACCAGAGCAGTTACTCATATTTCTAAGGGGGAAAAAGATTAAATGAGTGGATAGATCATTTGAAAGTATTCGTTGCAGTTCTTCCACCTGTGGGGACTGGATCAGAAATTACTTTCCCTCAATGGAAATGTGAGGACATGGAATAAGGCTCTCCTTTAATGAATACTGGCCATTCCAGAAATAGTTAATGGATATTTTATTGAAAAATGTAAACAAAATTTAGAAAAGCTAAGGAAAGGAATCAATGATGGAATGTAAGAATCGTCTCTATTCCCTTATCTGTAAAAACAAGAGAAGGCAAAGGGATAGAGGCTAAACAAGAAACTCTCACATGTATAATCATATCCATACAAAGTACATGAAAGTGTCTCACAATTTCCTTTCATGCATATTAATAACTCTGAGCTTCTTGAGGATAGGGGCCAAGTCTTTCAAGTTTTGAACTCCTGCCCTTTCATTCCTACTGTCTGGAACATCATAAAGGCTCAATAAATAATCGTTGAATTGAGCTAATTATATTTGAGAATAAGATTATAAAGGCTTGCTTGGGACCTATTGAGTTTCTTCAGAGAGCTAAAAAAAATAGATCATATATTCTGTACCACTTTGGGGGACATTTGCAAAGTGGGAAATTCAACAAAGTATATGGAAACATTTCTTAACAATTCAGGCTAATCACAAACACGACTGCTTGCTTGTTTATTGCATTCTACAGGGATATGAACTTATAAGTATGACTGGAAGTGCATATGTAAGGCAGAGCTACTCTCCTAACTCAAGATGACTTGTGGAAAGAGTGTAATATATCCCTTCTGGAAACCAGCAAGGAAAAACCCTGAGACACGGAGCCTTTCTTGCTCCAGGAAATGAGGTTTGTCAGAGAAAGAGCCAAGACACTGCTAGATGTCCAGCCTTTCTTCCAGTTAGAATGAGGACTGTGTCCTGCACTTGTCTTTGTGGCACTACGCCCTCAGTGGGGCTTTCGGATATGAGATATTCAAGGTGTGGCATTTTTGGTGCTTTCTGCACTTTGGAACTTCATCTTGACCTTGGTCTCACATGCTCAAACTTTCTCCCAAAGCTGCATCTCTACATGAGAGTACACGACTCTATATGTCACACAGTCCACTGACTGTTCATCAGGAAATTACTTAGGAAACTGAAGTGAATATTTGTGTTTATATTGGAACAAATGAGAAGAAAAAGTGGTTGTATCTTCTTGATATTTATTTTGTCAAGCTTACTGAAGTATAAAAAGTACACCAAAGTGTCTGAACTCTTTCTTTGGAACATTAATAAGCTGTGAGCTTCTCAAGGATAAAGATGAGGAAAAATGCACTATTTGTTAGCATACAAGTCAATAAGTTTTGATAAATGTATATAGTGTTGTGTAACTGTCACCACCAGAATCCAAATATAGAGCATTTTGATTGCCTCAAGAATTTCCCTCATGTTTCTTTGCAGTCAATGCCCTAACCTCATCCTTAACATCTGGCAACCAATTATCTGGTTAAAATCCCTATAATTTTACCATATCAGAATGTGACGTAAATCAGCACACAGAGTATGTAGCCTTTTATGTCTGGTTTCTTTTACCTATCACTGCTGTTAAGATTCACCCACACTGCTGCAGAGAATATCATTATATAATTAAACATCATTTCATAATGATAAAAGGGTCAACTAATCAAGACATAATACTAAAATATTTATATACCTGATACCTAAATATATAGGTATATGAACCAAATCTAATAGAACAGCAAGGAGAAACAAACAAGTCTACAAATAGAATTAGAGATGTCTATGCCCCTTCCTTCAAAATCATTAGAAGCAGACAGAAAATCAGTGATAATATAGTGGACTTAAATGATGCTATCAACCAACATGAACACTCTGCCTAATAACAGCAGAATTCACATTCTCTGCAAGTGCACATGGGGCTTTATCAATTAGACCATATTCTGCACCATAAAATAAGTCTTAAAATTTAAAAGTATTCATGTCATACAACATATGATCTCTGCCTACAATGGAATTTAATTAGAAATCAATAATAGAAAGATACCTGGAAGATCTCCAAATATTTTGGGAAAAAATTAATACACTTCTAAATAACTCATTGGTCAAAGAACACTTAGAGAAATTTTTTAATATTTTAACCCAAATGAAAATGAAAACGTATCATAATTTGTAGGATGTCATCAACACAGTACTTAGGAGGAAAATTTATAGCACTAAATGCCAATATTAGAAAACAAGAAATAAATGACTTCAGATACTACCTTAAGAATCTACAAAAGGAAGACAAGATTAAACTCAAATAAGCAGGAAAAAGGAAATAATAAAGATCAAAAAGGGAATCAATTAAATAGAAAAGTAAAAACAACACAGAAAATTACTGAAATTAAATGCTGATTCTTTGAGAAGATCAGTATCACTCTAGATTCTACAGATATTAAAAGGATAATAAGAAAACATCTGAGCAGGAACAGATGGCATAACTGGTTAATTCTACCAAATATTTAAGACAAAGATAATCCTATACAGACACTTCCAGAAAACTAAAGAATAATTTTTTTTTACTCATCCCTTGAAATCAGCACTGTCCTAATATCCAAACCAGACAAAAACATCACAATAAAAAAAGAAACTATAGACTAATAGCCCTCATGAATATACATGCAAAAATTTTAAGTAAAAGTTTGGCAAATCAAAACCAAAAATATATATAAAGGATAATATATTAAGTGAGATTTATCCTAGAAATGCAGTAGTGGTTTAACATTCCAACATCAACCAAAATCATATATTAACAAACTAAAAAAGAAAAAAACATGATTATCTCAACAGAAGCAGAAAAAAATATTTGGCAAATGTCAATATCCATTTCTAATAAAAACTATTCAAGAAATTAGGATTAGAAGAAACCTCCTCAAAGTGATAAAGGACATCTACAGGTAACAACATAATGGTGAAACACTGAATATTTTCTTCCTAAGATCGGGAACAAGACACTACCACTCAGAAATGTACTGGGAATTTTAGCCAGTGTGATCAAGCAAAAAAAGAGTGGGGAGGAAGAAAGAAAGGGCCTCCAGATCTGAAAGGAAGAAGCAAAACTATCTATTCACAGAGAACAAGATCATCTGTGGAGAAAACCCAATGGAATCTACAAAAAGGCTACTAGAATTAACAAGGAAGTGTAACAAGGTTATAGGATACAGAATCAATACACAGAATCAATTGTATCTACAAACTTGCAATAAATAATCAGAAATTGAAATTTAATAAAATAATTTTAAAAGGATCAAAAATATTAACTACTTAGGGGGAAATCTGACAAAAATATGAAAGATGTGTACACTTGAAAACTATGAAACATTTGTTGTGAGAAATTAGAGTGTCTGAAAAATAAAGGTTCATAAGCCAGGTTTGTCACTCAGAACACTGAATGTTATTAAAATGTCAATTCTCCCCAAGGTGATCTATATATTCAACACAATCCCAGTATGCCTTCTTGTAGAAATCACCAAATTGACTCAAAAGTTCATATGAAAATGCAAAGGAACTAGAGGAGCCAAGATAGCTTTGAGTAAAAAGAACAAAATTGTGGTAATATCTACTTGATTTCAAGATAAATTATACTTCATCAAAATTAAAAAGGCCTACACTTCAAATGACTTTGTTAAAAGAATGAAAAGACCCAACCACTGGCTTGGAGAAAATATGCAAAGCATACATTTGATAAAGGACTTGTGTCCAGAATAAATAAAGAATATCAAAAATCAGTAAGAAGTCAAATAACCCAATAAAAAATGGGCAAATGATTTGAACAGATGGTTCATTAAGTAAGATGTGTAGATGGTAATAAACACATGAAAAGATGCTCAACATGCCATGAGGGGAATCCCAACTAAAACCACAATTAGATATCACTACATGCCTAATAGAATGGGTAAAATGAAAAAGACTCAACATACCAAGTTTAGCAATGATGTTGAAAAACTAGAATTTTCATACACTTCTGGTGAGAATGTAAAATGGCACAACTACTTTGGAAACCACTTTGACAGTTTCTTAAAAAGTTCAAGATACACATACCACATGATCCAGCCATTCCACTCCTAGGTACTTGATGAAGAGAAAACATATGCCCATACAAAGTCTTGTACATGAACAGCTATAGAAATTCCATTAGTAATAGCCCAAAACTGGAAACAAACCAAATGCCAATTAACAACAGATAAGTAGATAAACTGTAGTATATTTATATAATGGAATATTACTCAGCAGTAAAAAGGAATACACTATTGATACATACTACAGCATGAATTAATCTCAAAATAATTGTTTTGTGAAAGAATCTAGAAGCTATCCCTCCAACCCCAAAATAAGTACATGCTGTATAATCCATTCACATAAACTCTAGAAAATGGAAACTAATCTGTGATGACAGAAAGCAGGTCAGTTTTTTCCTGCAGAGGAAAGAAGAGAGGGGACTGAAGGAAGATACTACAGAGATATAGGAGAAAACTGGGGTCGGGGGTATGTATATGTTCTATGTTCTCTAACTTGATTGTGACTATGGTTTCACAGATATGTTCATATGCCGGAACTTATCAAATTGTACACTTGAAATTCTTGCAGTCATAAATAAATAAATAAATAAATTTAAAAAAAAATTCTTGCAGTCTTTTGTATGACAACTTTGCCCAAATTTTATACATACACACACACACCAACAAATGGAGTCTACATTTATGGAGTTTACATTTATGTTCTCTAAAATAATACATAGTTGTAACTATTTAAAATACTATTTTAGGGACTTCCCTGGTGGCACAGTAGTTAAGAATCTGCCTGTCAATGCAGGGGACCCGGGTTCGAGCCCTGGTCCGGCAAGATCCCACATGCCGCAGAGCAACTAAGCCCATGCGCCACAACTACTGAGCTTGCACTCTAGAGCCCATGCTCTGCAATGAGAAGCACGGGAACCGCAAGAAGAGTAGGCCCTGCTCACCGCAAGAAAGCCCGTGCACAACAACAAAGACCCAACTCAACCAAAAAATAAAATAAATTTATAAAAAAGTAAATAAATGAATACAATTTTAAGGTCTTACAAGAAATCATTACAGGGCAAACTATCTCAAAATAGAAAATGTCATGTACAAAACTAAATGTTTATAGAAAGTAGAACAGGATATAGAAATATGAAAATATTCTAAACTACCGATGCCTTATAAAATAAACTCTTTGCCTTTAAAGTCAAGCACTCGTAAAGGCACTTATGGCAAGAAAAGAAAAAACAATTTTATCCAGAATATTCCACAAATGAAATCAATGTCATACCTTTTAGACTAGGATGTGGAAGACAAAAACATTGTGACTTCAGCAAATACTTGTTTTCCTCCTCTAGACTATGGGGAAAATTAAAACTAACTAATGGAATTGAAACTGTTACATTAAAGTGTTTATGTAATATGCCTGTTACAGTCTGGTAAAATAACCAATGTTCAGTAAACATTAGTTCCTTCCTCCATCTCATTAAGAAAATATAAAGTCACACTTGCATAACCATAAAGAAAATGTTTGTGGTAGCAAGAGAAAATTGTGTAATATACATTGTGTTAATCCAACTGCAACCTCTGAATTAAAGGAGCAAATTTTGCACAATATTCTAAACAAGACTGTGTTTCTCGAGGTTAAAATAAACTTCAAGCAAAATCCCTTTTGAAGTCCATATAATCTCAGCTCACAGTAAGAGAATATTTGTAGTGGAAAGCTGAAAAGGACTATGGATAAAGCCCTAGTTCTCCAGGGCTTTTTAGGATCTACATCTAAGGATATCACATCAGATACCAGAGAGAGAAAAGAAAATTTTTCAAGTGAAAAAGAAGAAAGTTACATTTGCATAATATTTTAAACAATCTAGCATGATCTGACCTTGGTGTAAGGTTGTATTACTTGAAGAAAAAAGAAAAGTAAGCTCACGACAAATTCTGTTAATAACAGAACATAGCTCAGACCTAGATACTCAATGAGGGAAAATTTATTTAGTAGGAAAATGAGCCCCAACTGCTTGGAATTTCCTGAGTAATAAATACATGAGATATTACTGAACCTGTAAAATTCTAAATTCAAGTTTTAAGTTCAAGTATCTTAGAAAAGAAAAATAAATGTGTATGATGGGAACAGTACATGTAAGTTCATTCTACTGAATATTCTTAAAAGCTTTTATTCAAGGTAGTTTAGAGTGTGTGTGTGTGTGTTCACACACACACACACAGGGGCCTTAATTCAGCCTCATAATATAACAGGCACTACTTACTTCATCTGTGCCTCCAAATCTTTACTGCAAATATACGTTGTAACTATCTACCTCCAATATCTCTTCCTTAACATATAAAGAAATCAATTACTTGTGGCCTTATTTTTTTAAAAGATACAAATTTTGGTTTACAAAACCAAACCCACTAACATAGTTTAAAAAGAGTAATTATCAACTTAATTATCAATCCATTTTCACTGATTTTTCTAAAAGATGAAACCCCTAGCCTGGAGTGACTAGAATGGTGTTCCTCAAATTGAGTAATATAAACTCATTCTACAAACATGAGTTTGCCTAAGCCTAAGTAGAGCTCTTGTCCAGTCTATGCCCTGAGATTTCAGAAAGGACGTCTATGTGAAAATGTCTTGTAATGAGAGAATTTAATCTATTTATTTTGTATTGTAATTACTATTATTTTGCATTTGTTTGTACTATCATTTTTTGTTTTTAATTTACCAAACTTTTTCTTTGCTTGATTTTTGTCTCCTTTCCACCTTCAATTGCTGTGATTACATTTTCTGTAGTCATTTGTTTTACTCTTGACTTATTTAAAAATGGTTTTAGTCCTTTCCTCACAATATTTAGGTTTAAATTTTAATCTGCATATTTCCTTTAACAATATCTAACTGTAATCATTATTTTCTGCCTTTCTCCTGAATAAGAAACTTAAAACTTTACCACTAGACATGTTATTACATTTTTTTCTAGTATATATATTCGGTTTCAATGTCTTTCTAAGCTTCACAAAATTACCCATCACTATTGTTATTTTTATCAATGCATCTTTCTATCGACTCACACACTTCTTGTATCTTGTTGCTTTTTCTCTATTTTTCCTGAATCAGATGTTTTATCAGTTATTTCAGTGACAGCCTGTTAGTGGTCAAATCTTTTAGACTTTATCTGAAAACGTCTCTACTGCTGCACTATTCCTATATAAGTTCAGCTGTGCACAGAATTTTAAACATTTGGAGATATTACTCCATTTTCTTTTGGCTTCTTTAGCTGCTTATGAGTGTTCCAAACTGAGTATAATTGTTCTTTTGTAGGTAACCTGTCTCTGCTCAGTTTAAGATGCTTACTGTTCTTGGTGATGGATGTTATATATACATATAACTTATACATATTATATATCTAATATACATATTAAAAATCCTGCTTGAGGCTCAGTGTACTTCCTCAATCTGATGACTTTCTTTAACACTGGAAAATTCTCAGCCAGTTTTTCAAAAATTTCCTTTCTGCCATGAATTCTTCTCAATCTTTTCTTGTATCCTTTGTATCTCAATCTATCCTTTTTTTCTCTTTCTGTGCATGCTGGTAAGCTCCTCAAACTTATTTTCAGTTCTCTTAATTCTTGTCCTAGTTTTGTCTGATCTGCTATATAATTATTTTTTAGGGTATATTTTAACTTAAATTTCAAAAACTATTTCTAGAAGTTCTATGCGGTTCTTTATCAAATCTGCCAGTTCTTTATATAAATATATAGATATAGATATGTAGATCCTATTACCTCACTGTAGTTTCCATCCTTTCTCTCTTGGATTTTATTTCCAAATCTCTTCGAATTCTTACATTTCCTTAAGTTCTTTGAGGTGGTAATCTTCCTATTTGTGTTTCTACTGAATCTACTTTGCAGTAAATTGTTTCTTTGTGTGGCTTGTATTTTGCTGTTGTTGTTATGAACTCATCTTAATCCATATTACCTTTTCTATGAGTCTTGCGACTCTGAGTTGTAGAAACGTTTCCATTTTGTATTTAATTCAGCTATTAATCTCGGGAGTTTCACTGGTCAAGGAAAGAATGCTAATTTCTCAGCTTGAAACTGCCATACAATGCAAGTAGTGTGAACGTGGGCTTTATTTGTGGATAATGCTTGGGGTTTCGATTATTTACAGAAGAATTATTTTCTCCTCATCCTCAACTCCAAACCCTTATTTCTCTGTTCCACTGAGAGGTTTCTTTAGGGACCTTTTAAAAGTGCAAAGCCCTTTATGGTTCCGGCTTTACACTAGGGTTTTAGTTGCAACTCCCCAACTCTTGTTAGCCAGGACCACATTCTTTAATGTTAAATCCCTAGTCCCTGGACTTTACCCTTTAGGTAGACCACAGGTGCCATCTTGGTCTGTCACAGTACCAAGTAACACACTGGGCTTTCTGGCTCTGAGTTTGTTTTTTATTTCTAGCTCCCATGAATTGCCCATTATTTCTTTTAAGCTTGACTAGAGTAATGTAATGTAGAGGCAGAGCTAAAATGTATTAGCTTAGTTTGTCATGAGACTGAGAAGTGTTCTGAAACATCTTTTATAATCTTACTTCTTAATATCTTCTGTTTTCTTGTTTCCATCCTACAACTCTTGATCTTATCTAACTTTATAAGGTCACCCTTATTTCTCGCACAAATTTTATTACTAATAATTAAGTATGTGATAAAGATACTACAGCCAAGCCACAGAGCACACTCTGCAGGCTCCACGTGCGTCCTATTTGCCTTCCTGGGAGACTCAACACTCCATCCACCCGGCCCAGGCCCTGGCCCCAGCAGCAGCCCTGGCCACAGCTTGGCCCCAGCCCTCGGGCGTCCCCCAGGGTATTCAAAAGAGAACATTTACTGACAAGGGCTTAGGTGAAGGGGCCAGCTCTCCCATCACAGGCTGCCGGCCTTGGGCTGAGTCAGAAAGAGAGAGCCATGTCCTGAGGCTGCTGCTCAGGGGCCGACAGCTAGTCTCCTGGGAAGAATTCTAGACCCCTCACAGCCACCGGGAAAAATAGCTGGCCCCAAGGATAACAGTTTGGGTTGCTGTTGCCTTGGACCTGGCAGACATCGGCTGGGGCCCCAGGGGTTCCTCACCAGAAGTCCGCGGAGCTGTCCCTTCGGCCTCCGTGAAGGCTATGGATTTGCGGCCGCAAACGCGCAGTTCACTCGCCGACTCTGGTTTGAGGAGTCACTCAAAGCCTTTGGGGCAGAGCCCGTTCCCACACTTGGCAGGGCTCCTGAGGCGAGGCGTTGCGGCTTGCTAGACAGGCGGCAAAAGCCAAACTCTTTACGGACAAGCCTGGAAAGCGGGGCCTCTGCCAACGCGCTGCACGCAGGTGTTTCTCATCCCAGGACGCCGCAGCCACGCTGTGGAACGCCCTAGATCTCGCGAGATCGGGCTTCCAATGGGAGACGTGGTCACTTCCTCTTTTCTGAGAGACGCTCTATGAATATGTATAAAGCGCATATATTATTTCTGAATGAATACAGTATTCAGAAATAATTAATATACTTTCCAGACACTATTCAATTTGTCTTGTAAAAATATTTACAAACGCTTTATGGATGAAGAAAACCGCACAGAGGAATGAAATGCCTGAACAAAGACTACCTTGAACTCTTTGGAAGAAGAGACCTTTTCAATACAGATTAAAGTATTTCCAACTGGCCTTAAAACTACTCTCGCAAGAGACATCTGTAGGTTCTTTCTCAGTAGTGTCCCAAATACAGTGACAAAATTAGAATATCCTAGCTTTGAGTTCAAATCCAAGTCCCAAAGGGTCCACTAAACCTGTCCCCAAAATGACCCAGGGGAGGCTTCATCAGGATTATATTCAGGAAAACTTTCTTGCCACACACACAAAAATGATATAACAAGTTGTAAAAATCTGGCCTTTGCTGTTTACTACCCCCCAACCAGGTCTGAATTCTGTGCTTTCACATATAAGGGGAAAAAAATCTTCAAAAGGGACTTTCTAGAGGTGTAACTGTGCCCTTTTTTCTAGTGTTTTATTTTTGTTTATATTTATAGCAAAACATATCTCCAAGCTTGGGTCTTTCCAGAAATCTTAATGCTATTAGCCCTTTTTGGTTTATGAGAAAAATAAACACAACTCTCATATTTGCAGGGCAAAGCCATGATAGCTAGCTGAGATTTGGTGGATACTTACACTGTACCTCTTTGTTTCCACAGAACTGAGAGATCTGAAAAAGCTGTTCTTAACAGCTGGGAGGGATTGGAAATGGGACAAGTCTATCTAATCACAATTTTGGAGCTCACTTCACAACAAGGAAGGTCGCATATCTATGCCCCTAGCAACTATTATGTAGGTCTGTTGAGATCTTTTGCAGATAACAACAGGTAAGAACCCAGATAAGGCTTCAGGTGCAGTGGTAACAGAGCTGCCCTTCTGGGCATAAGGGGCTGCATGGGACTCTTTCCCACTGGTAACAGCAGTATCTGAATCACATTTTGTCTTTTCAAATAAATATAGATTTCCTTATGTAATCTGCCCTTTTTCTTAATTTCTTTTTTTTTCTTTTGTTACACAGTAGTGAGATTTTGAGGTTAAAAACTGATACAGCACTTATCATTACATCTTAATTTCAGTAAAAAGACATGAGAAGGTCTTTATGTAAAATACACCTATTTATTTATCTTTCAATGCCACTAGCATGATTTTTAAAAAGATCTTATTAAAAAAATTATTTGTTTCTCAATCTGTCTTTGTTCTAATGCTAGTAAATCCCAACTATAAAACATAATAGTGTGTGCGTGTAATAAATAACCAAAGCAAAGAAATATAAATTCAGCCTATTGCTTGGATCATGTGTACTCAGTATATTTAATGTCTGCATTCATTATTTTATTAATCCAGTCATGTATGCTTTCAACAAATATACACTAAATGTGGAACGTGCACCTGAACTTACTGGGTGTTAGAGATAAAAACATTTCCAACATCAAGGACCTTATAATTTCAGGAGAGACATAGACAAGTATACTAAAAATTACCAAAAATAAAAACTAAACATATGATTTCTAAGATAGAAACATCCTTAGGATTCTCTTGAGGACAAATGAAAACATCCTTCGGATTCATCTTGAGGACAGAAGGGCATGTTGATAAGCTTAGCAGAAGAGGTAGCAATTGAGAAAGATCTCAAAATTTGTAGTCTTGTATGGAGCATAGCTCTCAACTCAGCCAGTGTCACTCCTCTTGAAGAGATTTAGATTTGTGTGGGGTTTCCAGTTGTCACAACGTTTGGGCCCAGTCCTACATATGTTTTGTGGAAGAGGGCCAGGTATGTAAAACGTCAATTTTAATATTTTTTAATATTTTTAATATTTGGACATTCTTATAGATAAAAACCCAACTTTTGATCATCTGAACTTTAAACTCAACTCTGTTTTATATATAAAAACAAAAATAATTTTTGCATAATTTATTCACTGAATTTTCCAGAATTAACATGACTGTGTAAATAGAGGAAAGATTGGAAAATGTATTTTGGAAATTCTTCCAAGGATAGTCCATCATTCCATCAAAAACAGCACTACTTGTGACACTGATAACCCAATATGACACTCTATCTGTCTGCATTAGCAACTGTTTCACTATAATTGAATCTCTGTGTATATATGTATGTATGTATAATATCTTTGAAATGTGATGTTAAAAAAACACTTTTGGGGCTTCCCTGGTGGCGCAGTGGTTGAGAGTCTGCCTGCTAATGCAGGGGACACGGGTTCGCGCCCTGGTCTGGGAGGATCCCGCATGCCACGGAGCAGCTAGGCCCGTGGGCCACAACTACTGAGCCTGCGCGTCTGGAGCCTGTGCTCCGCAACAAGAGAGGCCGCGATAGTGAGAGGCCCGTGCACCGCGATGAAGAGTGGCCCCCGCTTGCCACAGCCAGAGATAGCCCTCGCACAGAAACGAAGACCCAACACAGCAAAAATAAATAAAATAAAATTAATAAACTCCTACCCCCAACATCTAAAAAAAAAAAACACTTTTGACAATATTCAATTCAAAATTGAAAATCCAAATTTATTTACTAATATTTGATGCAAGCATCTATGTCATCATATCTTCAAATAGATAATCCCTAGCATATATATATTGAAATATATATTATTTAAAACTCCTTTTATTTCTCCTATATATTACTATTAGAATTTTATATTGACTTTAACTTATGTTGAGTTATAACTACAAAAAGTAAAATGCACAGATCTTGAATGTATATTTTGATGAGTTTAACAACTATAAAATCCATACATTTAATACTCCATCAAATAATAGAACATTTCCATCACTCTACTCACCTCATGTCTCTTCATTCTCAATCCCCTCCCTTTTCCACTCCCAAAAGCAACCAGTGTTCTGACATCTAATCCCATTGATTAGTTTTGCCTGCTCTTGAATATCATACAAATGGAATCACAAATAATGTACTCTTTTGTTCCCAAATTTACTCAACATGGTGTTTTTGAGATTCAGTTGCATTGTTCTGTGTATCCATAGTTTGCTCCTTTTTAATGCTGAGCAGTATTCCATTTTATAAATTTTCAAGTTTTGCATGTAGGCAGATTATATTATCTATACATTTTATTTCATGATAGTAAAGGGGACCTTTCAAATATTTGTTATAAAGGAGAATGGGGGTGGCGATTGGGTGTGATAGACTGAGAACCAATGGTATAGTGGTTAATAGCACAGAATTTATAAAAGAATCATCTAAGGTTGGAATGCATTTCCTGATTCACTTGCTCTTTGACAGCAATTCATCTAAACTATGTAAGCCTTGGTTAATTCATCATGCAAGCTAGGGATCCTCATAATCCCTACCTCACTAGGCTGATGCAAGGATTAAATAAAATACCTTAAGTAATGTATGTATGCCTGACACACATTTAGCACTCAATTCTTTGAGCATATGTTATGGTAGAAAGTGTTCCATTAAGTATTTGGATGACTTTTAAGACTTACCTCTTTCTGAGTATATCCATCTGCACTCAAATATGCCCACTGACTAAATTTCCAAACTGGCCACTAGTAGGATTTGGTTACTTTCCTAGAAGGAAGTTTACAAAAACTTCTACCTACCTCATACCAGCATCACTGGGTGCCGCAGCTCAGATTACATTTTTGAAAGGAGATGCCTCTCCTATTATGAGTCAAACTGGAAGGCAAGGTGGAACTTGGAAAACAGGAGATAAGCTTAGGCTAGAAGTGACAAAGGAATCCCTGAGGTCACAGGTGGCATAGCCCCAACTCCTACAGGGATTTGAAAATGAGATCAAACTAGCCATAAATAATTCCTTTGCCTGGAGGAACCTCTGAAAAATATATATCAGTCAGGGGTCAAAGTCAGGACCGAATTTCTGGTGGCAAAGTAGGAGCAAGAATAGTTTTGTGTCTCTTTAGATGAGTGGCTTTTTTATAAATATAAGACTCGCAGAACATGTACAAAAACAATGTTGAAAGCTACTTGCCACTACCTCAGAACAAAGGGGAATGATGGGGAATACCCTTCACTGAAAGGGAAATTAAAGGTGCTAGTTTTTTATTCACTTCAAGCAGTATATTATACAATCTGGTACTAGGGAAGGGGTTGAGCTTTATTCCAAGAATTTTGAGCTTTCAGAAATCTGGGTCCTTTCTCATCTGGCCCAAGGACAATCAGAAGTTCCATCAGGGGTCCAAGAAGGAACAGCAGGAGAAGTAGCACAAGTGTATGACCTATTGCTTCAGGATATCCTAGAAAGAGACTGGCAGGCACTTTTTCCATACTGAGCCACCTGAATCTAGCCTAATTCTTTCAGGGTGTGGTAAGATAGGCAGGATTCGAGCAGCCTAATTACACATAGATGGTAACCATTACTTAGAGGTTGAGCTGACTGTGCTGACCAGGTCAGAGTTGAGGCCACCAGGGAAAAATAATCCATACACTCATTTAAAACATGTGGCTAATAGCTAATTGTTCACATAGATCTGACACTTAAATTCACAGAATTGTGATAAGTTCAAATTGCTGTAATATGGTTACATTACAGAGTTTTACACAAAAGCCTAAAGGTATTCTCTACTATAGAGCAGGGTTTGTCAAAATTTAGCAAGCACTGGAATCACCCAGATGGCTTGTTAAAACATGGATTGTTGAGCCCCAATCTCAGAGGTTATGATTGAGTAATACTTGGGCAAGGCCTGAGAATTTGCATTTCTAACAACAAGCATAACAAGGTCATGCTGATGCTCCTGGTCTAGGGAACCACACTTTGAGAAACGCTGCTTAGAGGAATGCCTGTGGCCAAAGAAAGTCTTGTTAAAATGTAACTTTTGCTTGGAGGAAGGAACAATCCTGGGGACTCCTTACCAAATCAGGACCTCATAGGGAAAGTGGACTTTCAGATCCTGGATAAGTTCTAAGCAGAAATAAAATTTATTCTGTGCTCGAGTTCTTGTGATACTAAGCACCTTGCCTCCTGACTTCATCTAATCCAAGCCTCCTGCTTCAACTAAGTACTGCAAGTCACCTCCTGAGAGTTACCAAATTCTGTGCCTGTCTCTCTGGGCTAGGTTATAAATCTGGCCCTGGGGCTGTAGAACTTGGTTTCCAATGCTCTCCACCACCCCTGGGAAACATTATTTAAGCCAAGGACAGTCACTCTAAAGAGAGCACTTCTCCATGAGTAAATCTTAGGCTGAGTTAGCTAAACACAGAAAATCAGAACAATTCACAGTGTCTAATCTTTACAGTGGATGAGAAAAAGTAGTGAATATGTCCTGTGAAACAATTTTTTTCTTGAATTAATTAATTTAGAAAATAATATAAGGTAATAAAGACAGACTTTTTTTCCAGGATGATGGGAAAATATCTCCTATGCTGAAAAATGTCTCTGTTTTATATAAAAATATAGATCAAAATAGTAAGTCTCCATGCATTCATAATTTCTTTTTGAAGGGTACAAATAATCAAAGTCAAAGATGTTACTACAGTAATTTTTTCTTTTTCTGCTAAGCCTTCAGCATCTACAACTGGAATTGCTTGAATAAATGGAACCATCACTTAGGCATGTGAGAATCTGCATTCAAGAACAAATTATATTGGCTTTGGGACAAAATTAAACAATCAGTAATTCTTCGAACCTGCGTCAGTCTCCTCTGCCCCTATCTTGGAAGGCAGTTAAAGATAATGTTTATCTTCCTTTTCTTATTACCTGGAACCTATGTTCCACCTTTCAGGATAGAAGCTACATTTGCCAAGATCAAGATTCACTTGAACTTTAGGCCTTTTGTAATGTTGGCAAAAAAGTAACTTCCTATTTCCTATCAATAAAAGCCAACAAGGCTATTGAGACAGATACATATGGGTTGAATTTCCTTTCAAAAATAAATATTGGTTTAAATCTTAAATGATAAAAGGTTGGGCTAATGCATCAAATTAGATTTCTGTGACATATGATGAAGCCACCACCATTTCTCTGTTCCCCTTTTACTCCCCCTACTAACAATCACCTCCTGAACAAAGAGAGATATGCTTGATTCTTTCACAAAGAATCTGGAATATATCACTGGCTTTTTAATGGAGAATGAACTCTTTTATGGCCAAAAGAGGCCACTGAGTATACAATAGACAGATTTAAATTCGATCCTTCTTACCAAGTCAGGACAGGGTCAACCAGAGAAGAAGTTGTTGATCTTGACGTTAAAAAAAAAGTTATAAATCCCTAGCTTGTAATTCAAGGGACTGTATAAACTAATCTTTGAGCTAATCATAGAAGGAATTAAAAAAAAAAAAACTATTTTCCATTTTGGGGAAAATATCCAGAAAAAAAGAAAAATCCCCTAAGTCACTAGAGTAACTTGTTCTTCATTCTTTAGTGTTGGGTTTAGGATTTTTAAATTGAAGTTATATTTTCTGTTATACTCCCTTTTCTCAAATGTCCTACAGATGTTTAGAAAAAACTACAAAGCCTGAAACAATAATCTGGAAGATTTTTCTTTTTGAAAAATTCATACCACCATTTCTACCCTTTAATTTTCTACTATCCATTCACTACCCCAGCACATTTTATGTAAAGGCAACATACAAAAAACCTTTTGATCTTTCTTTCCTCATGCCCCAGCCAGTTTACCTTACCCTGCTGAGGCACAGAGCAACGAATGCAAGATTCAGAATTGAGAGGACCATATTCAGGTCCTGGCTCTGCCACTGACTACCTAGGTGACCTGGCCCAAGTTGCTCTGTTGAAAGGAACAAGTAAAATGTTGTCTGCATACTGTTCTCATGAATACAAAGTGCTATATATACATATTATTACTGCTACCAAATTGAATAAGAGACTGTACCTCTGATGGAAGCCATGGCATACAAATTGCATCTGCAGCCCTTGGAGCCATGGTCAAGAAAGAATCACAGAAAGTTACAAGTGGAACATTTATTTTTACTGGTGAGGAAACTGAGGCCTGGAGATGTTAAATCACTTACCAAGGTCATCAAGCTAGGACTAAAACCTTTATGTCTCCCCCTACACCACTTTACTGGACACTCGCCTGGCTAACTGGTTTCATGGAAGAAGGATAAAAAGGAGAGGAGGAAGAAATGACTTTGCAGGACAAGAAAGAAGATATGTGTGGAAGGAGTAATAGAACATAACCAACAACCCAGGGTTGTCTGTGCTATAAAGGCTGAAGAACACCTAGGTACTCATGTCCTAATGAAGAGAAAGGAGATATGGTGGGAGCAAAGAAAGATGATTACCTCTGGAACGTCAAGGTAGGATAAAGAAGAGGAGATGGAAAATCTGTAATCTATGAGATGCGTGTCTGAAAGAAATTACCTTGGTAAAGAGGCAGAAATAATAACTGAGTCTGTCCAATAATATCAAAAGCAAATTTGATATTTCGAATACACATATCACATATTTACCTTAAGAATCAAGCAGTCATAAAGCAATTATACTCCAATAAAGATGTTAAAAAAGTAATAAAAATTTTTAAATTTTAAAAAAAGAATCAAGCAGTCAAAGTTGCTAATATTCTCTCTTCTGTACAGACTAAAAGAGTCCACTAATCTTCTGAATCAAAGAAAAGTAAAATTGTTACATTATATTTGAGGAAATAACTTTCTTAAAGCAAACTTAAGTGAATGAAATAGAACTAATTCTCAGTTGTATTTAGACCCTTTGGGACTTGATAAACCCTTGTTTGAATACTTACTGCAACCCTTAGACAAGGTACTTAATCTTTCTGAGCCTCCATTTTCACATCTACAATATGGGAATGATAATAAGCCTTTGCAGAGTTTGTACAAGTGTTTTGATAAGATTACACTGCCAAGCAAAGCATCTGGTAGATAATGAGAATGTTGGGTGTGCTTCAGAAATTCTAGGTCCCTTTTTAAGTTCAAGAAAGAAATGATCCTAGAGAGAGAAAAAGAATCCAAGCTCAGATTCTTAGGGTATTAAGCCAAAACTATTCCAAGCTGTGTTTCAGTTTATTATAAGGGAATCAAGAAGGATACCAAATTTTTAATATAATGTGTTGTTTACAATATAACAGTCATTGTATTAAGCACTTTGAATATCATCTCCTTTAATCTTCACCACAAATTTGTGAAGTTGACATTATTATCCCTATTTTAGATGAGGAAACAGACTCAGTCTCAGTAATAGTAGGTTATCAGGAGTAAAGTAGGGATTCCAGCCCAGGTCTGAAGAGAGAAAAACCACATTAGTATTTTCTTGTCTTTACCTCATGCTATATGTCCAACTGTATATAGCATCACACGAGTGGTATAAAAGAAGTTTTCTTTTGAAGAAAAGTCTTAATTATATACTTTTACACAAACACTCTCACAGTCTTCATTCAAAAACCAGTTTCAACTTTTTTCTGAATTTGAGCTGCCTGCGTCTGCCTGTGGCAAAGGGAACCCTGCAACTGAATCTCAGCTTCTTCCACTTTCAGCTAGATTTTCCTCCCTGGATTGATGTGAGATCATTATAAGGCAATCGGTGCCAAAGACTTTTGTCAGTGTTCCACTGCCTTGGCTTAAATAAACACTTCATGTAAACGAGGGGCACCCGGGAGGAAGGGGCACTCACTCACTCACACAGATGTACTGTTGCACAGACACACAACCTCACAAAGACACACTTTGTCATGGTTCGCTTGGAAAAATCCAAATGAAAAAGGAGGAGGTGGATGAATAATAAAGCAAAGGAGAAAAGGGAACTAATTTAGGGATAATGAGTGCAAGACTGCCTCAATAAAGAAGAACAACCCTGTGTCATTAGGTGGCAAGCTTAGCCTTCGGGCAAGATTACACTTCGAAGCCCTGCTCCAATTACCTGTTTTTAAGCATAAGTGAAGGGGAAATATAAAGGAGGGGGGAAAATACTTTTTTTCCCTAAACTGTAGTAACATTCAGAGAGAATTAACTGTTGCTTTCACAAAGAGACTCTACTCACGATTACAACTATGAAAGGTGAGAATCCACCATCCCCAAGTGAAACACGCATTTGGTCAGCAGATAGAACCCCATTTCTTCCAATAGTCTAAAAACAAACTGAGGAGCAATGAAAGAGTTTCCCCACATTTGCATCTTGCCCCAACATCTGGGAATTTCAGAAGCCTTTGAATAAAGCAGCAAGCCTCCATCTGAGGTGACCTGCTCGCAGCATGGGTCAGTTCATGAGAATGAGGCTCTTTTGCCACTAGGACTAATGACAGGGCTGGAAAGCCTGCTGATGAGAAAGCCCTGAGCCTGGGACAATACATACAAAAGCCTGGTTAAGGAGAGCTTCCAAAGTCATTCCTTCCTCACCCCACCAGCAACCACTATGTATAAATTAGGGGTGGGGTAGAAGGATAAAGATGATCAAGGAAAGGGAACCATAATAAGAGGTTTATCTCTGAATGACTCAAATTTCTCCCCTTCCCAGATATCAACTCTATTACAACTGATTGCCCTATCTAATCCCAACCTAATTTGGGGGGTAATTGTTGGCTTTTACAAAGGTAAGCAGGATATATTCTTTTCACAGTTGCCTGCTTTTCTCAAGTGTCCTGGTTCCTAAAATCCCCTTTAATAATGATTACTTGCATGTAAGTCAGCTTCCTATTTTGATGCCGTAACAACAGTGTTCCTTGTAATCTGGCTAAGTACAGGCTATTTTTAAAACCATGTAGCTAACAGGTGTGTACTTCCTGCCTACAGGTGAAGTTGGCAGCTGACCCCCAGATTCCAAAATATGTGTAAGCATTACCTCCAGGGAGGGTTAGGACGCATTTCCTTTCCTCACACTGTTTCCCACAGGGAAAGCAAAGTTTGAGAAGGAAAATCTTTCAGATGACCTAGATATGCTCATCCTTGCCTTGTGTAGAAGAGGCAGAATGGAATCACCTTAGAAAGAAAGATTTCTCCATGTGAATGTGTTTGTCAGCCTCAGATAATCGCATAAAATATAAACCAATATTTTTTTTCAAGGTTAAACAGTAAGGTTTATTTCTTACATAAGGACACGCCTTCAAGATTGGGAGAGGTAGCTATCTTACTTAATACATAAAACAAGCTAAAAGAGTCAAACAAAATGAGAAAACATAGAAATATGTTCCAGAAGAAAGAGTAAGATAAAACACCAGTGGGGAAAAGAAAAAACCAAATGAAACAGAGATAAGTAATCTTTTAAACAAATATTTTTAAATTCAAATTTCAAATCATCAGCTGATCCTTCTAAATTATTAAAAACAAAGATCTTATAATTGCTTTTTTATAGTTATTACTTGGTGAAGAGATATTAATTCCAAAATATGATTTAGGCTCGTGCTTCTCAAACTTTGGAGCCTATCAGAATCTTCTTGAGAACTTGATAAAAACAGAGTGTCCAGGCCTACTATACTGGGTCTCTGATGCTTTCTTAGTTCTCCAGGTGACTCTAATATACACCAGCTTGAGAAACTCTGGCTTAGACAAATGTTAAGTACGTACTTAGGCTGACTCTACCCACATCTCCTAATGGTGTAGCCTCTTAGACTCCTGGCTCCATCTGTCTTATTTAGAGCAGAACCTCCCATATGTTAAATCAGTCTGCCCTTAATTTCACAGCCTCACAAACCATTCTAGGAATGGGGAAAATGGATCAAAAGTGAGTCAAGATGGCAAGTGCCTTTTATCTGCTGTGTACCTGTCACTGATGCTCCCAAGCCTCTATCTCCAGTCCTGGTCTCTTTCTCTGAAGATTAGGTTCTATATATCTACTCAACCTGGATATATGGCAGGCTCCTGAAAGAGCATGTGGAAAGCCAAGCTCTTCATCCCTCCCCTCAAAAGCCTGCTCTTCTACCTGTATTCCCTATTCTGAGATATAAAGAGGATATAATCATTATCCTTACATAATTTTTTAATCATAAAAAGGCCATTTAAGAACATTTATAAATCAGTGTAAAATTCCAGTAGCCTACTAATTTGTAAAGAATTTATGTTTACAGCTATTAAGAACCAGTTTATAATTTTAACTCACAAGATAAGAACATGGGAGAATTTCTAAAAACTCTCTGGGCCCCATTTTCCTCAGCTCTGAAATGGGACAATCAAACCTATATCACCAAACCTTAAAGTAAGTAATAAAATGAGATAATTTTTTTTTTTTTTTTTTTTTTGCGATATGTGGGCCTCTCCCTGTTGTGGCCTCTCCCGTTGCGGAGCACAGGCTCCGGACCCGCAGGCTCAGCGGCCATGGCTCACGGGCCTAGCCGCTCCGCGGCATAAGGGATCTTCCCGGACCGGGGCACAAACCCGTGTCCCCTGCATCGGCAGGCAGACTCTCAACCACTGCGCCACCAGGGAAGCCCCAAGATAATTTTTATAAAGTGCATAAGTGGGCATAGTAGATTCTAGTCAAATGTTAAGATAGATGGACTAATTAGTAAATTGTTGATTCTAGCACGATAGTTATGACTCAGGACATTCAAGTAAAGGAAACAGCAAATCCACATCTCCATAGCCTAGGAATGAAAGGGAAAATGGTGTGTGCCATGTTTTTTCATTGAAGAAAAAGGGTGTTCCCTCTTGTCATTCAAGGTCATATCTAAAGAGAATATAAGAGAGGTTGGAATCATATGCCTTAACTAATAATTTTAAAGTCAAAGTAGCAATATAAGTACTTTGCTATATCCTATTACATGAAATAAACTAATGCAAATATAGTAGGCCATGCTTCATTCATTCTAAAATATAAGCATTCTTTTATTAAAAGACAAAAAGAACTAGAAAAAAATCACTGGATTACAATGACTAACAATTTTCACTCTAGGTATACTATTCTATGATACTATATTTAATCACTAATAACATCCTTACATAATTGCTATAAATGTACGGCTTATTTTTAAATTTTCAAATGTTTTGTTTTATTACCAGTATCTTCTCTCCCAGACTATTAGAAAAACATTAAACTTAAATACTCTCAGTGGGGAAAAAACTTCCCAGGAATATATAGTACTACATTTTACAGCTCACAAAATTTTTAAAGCAGGCAGTGATAACAACTAAATAGGCCCCTAAAAGAAGAATTGGTACACAGTGTCTGTTCTTCCCAAGAGCAAGATGATGGCTGTGGCCCTGCAAGACAAACTGAGATGATTAACTGAAAACAAGTGGAGATTTAGACTCTGTGTCATGAGACATACATGGACCCAGAAATCCTTTTGTAAACATAGGGAGCAAGTCCGAATGCATTTTAAAAAGTAGGATCTGTTCTCCATGAGGACTAAGTCACTCACTGGTAGTTTGTTGAGTACTTAATAAATCATATTTAGGTCTTTTAAACATATAGATGCTCAGACACATTATGATGAATCAAAAGAAACAAAAAAGAAGCACTTGTCAAATGTCATCTATGTGCCATATGCTTTGTTTACTAATATCATAGGACTTCATAACACCCCTGCCAGGGGAATGTTATTAATCCCAGCTTGATAGGTAGAGAAGCTGAGCCTCAGTGAAGGCAAGTAAACTGTGCAAGGTTGCACAGAGAGTTTGTGGCAAAGCTGAGACTCAAACTCATGTTTGCTTGACCCCCAGATCTGTTCTATTTGTACAATATGACTCCAACTTATCAGATTTTTTCTAATTACCTGTTTTTCACATTTAACTTTGTTTTCTTACCTCTATATATCTATTCTGAACCTTCTCACCCAAACATCACTTCCATTCATTTTATCATGAACAAAAGCATAACAAGCAATTTACACTTAGAGAGAAAAAAATTTAATACTACTTTATGCTATTAAAAAAACTCATGTTACAAGATGTTTTCACACAAACGATCATGTTTTTACTTCACTACAGGAAAGGAGGCTAAGGGACGACAGTGTCCCTCCCAGAGAAGCAGAATAAGTAGTAAGAAAGGAATGAAATCAGTATGCCTATCACTTTACAAACATGGGTTTTTATCTTCCCAACAACCTTGCAAGTAGTGACCGGTATATCTATAGTAAAGAGATAAGGAATTGAGGCTCAGAGTGACAAAAGTGATTAGTAATGTCAGTATTTTTTTAACACCTTTATTAGAGAATAATTGCTTTACAATGTTGTGTTAGTTTCTGCTGTATAACAAAGTGAATCAGCTATATGTATACATATAACCCCGTATCCCCTCCCTCTTGAGTCTCCCTCCCACCCTCCCTATCCCACCCCTCTAGGTGGTCACAAAGCACCAAGCTGATCTCCCTGTGCTATGCAGCTGCTTCCCACTAGCTATCTGTTTTACATTTGGTAGTGTATATATGTCCATACCACTCTCTCATTTCATCCCAGCTTACCATTCCCCTTCCCTGTGTGCTCAAGTCCATTCTCTACATCTGCATCTTTATTCCTGTCCTGCCCTTAGGTTCATCAAAACCATTTTTTTTTAGATTCCACATATATGTGTTAGCATATGGTATTTGTTTCTCTCTTTCTGACTTACTTCACTCTGTGTGGTAATGTCAGTATTTGAAGCCTCATTTGTCATTTTTCAGTACCCTTTTCTCTTGTCATGTTACCTTGCCTTTGAGCCATGTTTAACCCAAAAGAGACACACAAAAGGAAAAAAAAAGCACAGTGCCGTGAAAATGTTCAGATAGACCAATCTCAAAAGATTCCTCCTCTTTCAAGACATTTCTGATCCTCCCTCTTTTTCCCTCCTCTGTTAACTTGTGTGTTATGCACTTAATACATGCTACAGGATCCACAAAAATAAATAGCACATTTTTCCTGTCCTCAAGGAGCTTACAACCTAGGAAGGTGGAAAAAGATTACAACTAAATTGACTCTAATGTCTCAGAGCATATATCCAAATAAATTGAATGAATTAAAATATTAAATGCAAACTGAAAATATAAACTGGAAAAAATATAAATGAGCAATCATAAAATGAGGAAAGATTTGAGCTTAAAACACATGTAAGAACACACAGAGGAAAAAAGCTCTAATGTCTTTCTTTTCATGATATTTAATTTATATTCTGTTGTGAAATTCCTCTCCATAATTTTTGCAAATTTTTTCTTTTGGAGTATACTTTTCCCTGTTGATTTGTAAGAATTCTTGATATTTTATAAATACACTCACATTCTGTATGCCTTGTATCTTAGATATATTTTTTCACAAATGACCACTTGCTTTGGACTTTTGATGATGGGTTTTTTATTGGATTTTTAATACTTGTGTTATGTTTAATCTTTTATATTATTCTTTCTTCCTTGGCTTTTATTTTATTTAGAAAGGTCTTTCTAATCCTGACATGAAATAATAGGTTCTCATATTTTTCAAGTTTTTGTAGAATATTTTTCTACATCTAACATTCTAATTAATCTGATAGTTATTTTGGTGTATGTTGGAAGGTAAGAATCCAATTTAAATATTTTAAAACAATTATTGCATGAAATATAGTTTCCCATTGATTTGACTTGCCATCAGTACTATATGTTCAATTCTTATATGTAGTAAAATCTCTTAGGTTTCTATTTTGTTCCATTGGCAACTTCCTCCTCCTTTCTCCTTTTCCTCTTTCTCCTCCACCTCCTCCTTTCATTCTCCTCCTTTTTCTTCCTTTTAAGTACCTCACACCATTGAAAGTTTTTGAGCGATAAAGTAATACAACTAGTCCCGATCTTTAGAATGATTCATTTAGGGACACTGTGTAGCTTGTACTGGTGACAGAAAAGACAGAAAACTACACCACTCTGGCTTAGGGTAGGGTCAGTGAAATGGAAAGGAGGGCAACAAATGTGAGACACCCTGGAAAGGAAAGCTGCTTGACGGAGCAATCATTTAGAGGTGGGGCATAAGAGAAAAGAGACAGTCGAAATGTCCCACAGACTTCTAATGCAATTGGCCAGAATGGTAGTAGTATTAATAAGAAATTGGGAACCCAGAAGAAGAAAACAGGTGGCTGGAGGAGAGAGAGAATAAGATTTGGAAGGGACTGATGATTGACTCCACCTTACAGTCCTGAATGAGTAAACCCTAACCTGAGCTTGTGACTTTGAGATTAGTGTCACATCAACAGGTAAGCATTCAAGATGCAGAAGAAAAGCTTGCTATGCCTATGACCTAACTGAACAACCATTAAATTAGTAAGAAAAATATTCCACACACTCCGAGAAAACTTCAGTGTTATTTTACTTCCCTGCAGGAATGGGAAAAGATACAAAGAAACAAAATGCATGTTACAAATCATGATATTACAGAGTTTAGTCTTAGTTTTTCCTTCCCTCTTTGTTATACAAAATACTCTGAGACAAGCCCCAAAAAATGTAACATCCTGTTTTGAACATCACTGAGTTTTGTGGAACTAATTGCTTCTCTTATTTAATGATAAGCAACAGTCTCTACACAAATTATTTCTCTTGAAAGGTTGTTGAAGCTACTGAGATTATCAGAAGGGGCATTTGGAGAAGGGGCATCTGAAGCACACTTTCAGCTTCAAAACCATTCACTTCCACCAGGGTTCTCTACTTACTGGGTAATTTACATGCCACTGAATCCAATGCTCCTCAGTGAGATCTCTTGCTGAAAAGCAAGGAGAAAGGATAAAGTGGGATCAGTGGACAGCAGGGAGAGATAAAAGCTTGACTAACTAAGGCTTCGGATGAAACTGTTATCTCCATTCGGTGAACCAGATGTTAACATTCCATCTCATTCATAGAGAGTTCTTTGATTGATTTGACAAAGGTTTGGAGGAATGTAATTCATTAGTATGAGGGCTTTGTCATGGTTCAGTAACCACTAAGCTCTCTTCATTTTGTAATCCTGGGCACACCTATGTAATGGTCCCTGATTTATTATAGTTACATTGTTTTGTGTTTAAAAGAGAATTCTTTATTTTCATTGGCCCGTAGATGAAAGTATGAGCTTTTAACTTTTTTCTTTTATTCATCTCAATTCTCTGATATTGACAAATTTCTCCACTTTTGAATGACATCCTTTCTTCTCTTCTTCCTTATCTATAATCCTTGTTCATTCTCATCATATTTTTAAAAATTTCTATTGGCTTTCCCTTCCACTTACTACCTGATTCCTCCTTCCACTTTCACCAAGACATTATGACAAAGAAGGAAACAATAATAAAGAAAAACTATAACCAGGAGGCCTAGGCCCTGGTGCCAGCTCTGTTCCTAATTAACCATGTGACCTTGAACTAATGCTTTCACTTTTCTGGGAATATTAATTGAGGTGGTGAGACTTGGCCCATTTCATCTCTAAACCTCTGTTATTCTGATTCAAACAATATTAACAGACATTATCAAGCCAATATATAGCCTAAGTTTTCTTTACTTGCTGCTGTGAATCAGCAAATGAATAACAACTGCAATGTTCAATATGGTAATCACTTGCAACATGTAGCAATATAAATTTAAATTTAAGGTACTTAAAAATAAAATAATTTAAAAATTTAATACCTCAGGCCTACTAACCACATTTCAAGTGCTTAAAAGCTACATGTGGCTAGTGATTACCATACTGGACAGGGTAATTAATACAGAACATTTACACCATCTTAGAAAGTTTACTGGACAGCATTGAGTTAGAGCAACCTAAGTATGTATGAAACACCATGCAAAATCAGACATAGAAATTATAATCACTGCCTTCAAAAAGATTGCAATTAGGAGAAAAAATACAAACATGCTCACAGTGTTTTAAATATATATATATATTGCTTATGGCTGCATTAGAAAGGATGTCAAAATATAGGATATGACCTGGTTTCTTATCAGAGCTCCCTTGGCTTCAGTTCCCACATCTTTAAAATGAGGAGACAATACTGGAACACCTATACATCCTCTTCTGGATTTAACTAAGATTCTATGATTCTTCTGGATTTATAAGTTTATATGATCATATTTAGTCTAAGAAATCATTAAAGAAATGGTAGGACTTAAGCTGGGCCTTGAAAGATATATGAGGTTGGGAAAGGTGGTGACATGAGGAGAGGTGTATGTGTAGGATGTGAATTAAAGACAAGCTGTACCAAAATAGCTTTAAGTCAACGAAGAAGTTCTCCTGACACTGATAGTTTTGAGGAAGACTTAGGGACCATCAGTTAGGAATGGGACTTCCCACTTAGGCTGGGAAGTTTAACTCTAAACTAAAATCCTGTTCAACTCTAAGTGTCTGAAATTATGAGAGTATAAATTGAAGTATATGGGTAGAGTAAGAGTTGAGGGCATATGAAAAGAAGAAGGGGAAGAAATTATTTCTCAGGTTATGATATCCAAATCAGTAAGAAGTTAGCTTGGATCCTCCTTCCCCAACCAACAGGGTGGTGCATGGGGGGACCATGGAGAAATGCAATTGGAGCAATCTTAAGGACAAGGAATGTAAGAGGACCATTAAGGTCTCTCCATCCTATTGAGGAATATTATATAAACATAAAAACACCATGCTTTGGCTATTTGAAAATCTTGCAACTTTCTCAAATGAATCTGAGCTTCAACTTAGACTAGATTGGCTCAGAACCTCTTGAAGCAAAGCTGTGGTCTCAGGGCTGAAAACATGATTAAGTCATTCCAGAGAGCAAAACAGTATACTTTCCCAAGAGTGAGGAATGTGTTCCCTGCCTGCTTAGAAGGATGTTCTTTCAACATGTCTACCTTCCTTGTGGGAACAAGTTTCAGAAGTCTGTAATCTCATCAAAGGGAGCCAAATGGCAGAGACTCTCTCCACAGGGGGAGCTAATCATCAAGGCTTCCTTTCTTTTCTTCCAGGCTTTATTCATTGTTTTCCTGGGGACTAGTTTCCAAGCTATTGAAATTTCCCTTGATCCCTCTCAACCTTCAATCAGATTTGAGGAAGTGAAGATTTCCCCTGGATTCTTTCTTTTCAGCTCACCCTTTTGAATTAAAGGGTTCAGTCAGGTCTTATCACAATACATGGTCAGCCTAGCATTTGACATTTTGCAGTCTTAGACAAAAGTCTGAAATGAGTCTGGATGCAGAGGCCCCAAAATGGTTACCTTCATTAAGCAAATTTTCCTTCACATCTTGGCAAATAGTTCTGGATGTAAGGTAATCTGTTGCTTTCAGGATGTATCAGGAATCTCCAAGACTGAACCATGTAGAGTAGGCTACACCCCAGCTAAATGATTCAAAGTCAAAACCCTCGGTTTAAAAGAAAGGGAGCCCTGTGGCAACCTCAGGAGTTTAAGCAAGTTTATTAGAGAGGTCATCGAGTCTGTACACTTTTATTCCACAAATCCACAGGGATGCCCTAACAATCATTTTTGTCCTTATACAACAATGTGGTAATCCTGACTTCTTTTTTTTTTTTTTTTTTTTTTTTCGGTACGCGGGCCTCTCACTGCTGTGGCCTCTCCCGTTGCGGAGCACAGGCTCCGGACGCGCAGGCTCAGCGGCCATGGCTCACGGGCCCAGCCGCTCCGCGGCATATGGGATCCTCCCGGACCAGGGCACGAACCCGTATCCCCTGCATCGGCAGGCGGACTCTCAACCACTGCGCCACCAGGGAGGCCCTGACTTCTTTTGTTGTCTTTCCTTTGCCAAGTAACCAAAGGGATATAGAGATGCTCTTTTTTCAAAGACTATGGGAGAACAATGGCTTCTCAACTCAACACAGATGAGTACTTAATAGGTAAGTCATAGTCCTGCTTACCCAGTACAATGATTACTAGGCTTTGGCTTTCCAGTCACACACATGTTGGAGAAACAGACTGAATGTCCTCAGGGTCCATGAGATAGGCTTCTGGGAGCATGGGTGAAGGAAAAGAGGAACATCAGAGTATACGCTTTTGAATTAAAAGGCTCAGCTTTTTAATGTTGTTTTGATAAACTGTTACTGTGCTATAGCCATTTCGGTAGTACTTTCAGGTCAACGGTTGACTCAGCCATCATCTTCTCTAGTCAGGGAGCAAGTGGTTGCCCAGAAGTGTGGCAGTGCACATTCTGTTCCTTGTTATAAAGGAAATGAGGGCTTGTATTGTTCTGACATGAATTATCCTGCGCTCTGCTATAATGTCAGTTATATTACGACACAGCCAAAACAGACCAGACATTGTGTGGCTTCAAAGGTCTTCTTATTTGGCTTTTCCAGCTCCCACTTAGGGGAGGCAGTAGCTGAAACCTGAGAAAGAGAAATGCTTCTAAGTTGGTCGGAAGCCTGCAGGAACCACCCACTTAAATACCATCTTTATAACCAGCCCTAAGAGACAGTATCCCAGTCACACAATAAATGTTAGCAGTAGTCAAATGATAACATTTCCTTTCTTTCGTATAGGTTCCCTGATACTAGAAAGGCATCCTGTTTTGGGTACACTTTCTAAACAATGTGTTTAAGACATATTTAAATACTTTTATTTACAAGCACCAGAAAACAGCTGTTCAGCTCCAAATCGTAGATCATGGAGAGTGCCAGGAAAATAAACACAGAACGACGTAATGACTCTCATAAACAGTTGAATTTATCTCTTGGCAACTTTTCACAACCCCTTTAGCAAACAGGGCACCCATGCATGAAAGAGAAAAAATTAAGGCATGTGCCCTTAAGTGACAGGTTTTAGCATGTAATAAGAAAGGCAGCCTTTTCATTCTCCCCACTCCTTGCTACCCACCAACCCCCCACTCCCAGTGCCATTTGAAAAATCAATCAGTATACAGATTTATACAAATCTTACTCCCTCTAGAAATTCTTTTTCGAACCTCAGGATGACGTTTTCCTCCTAGAGAATCCTCTGAAGATTCACTCCAAGGACACTAGGGGCTTGTAGTGCAATGACACCACATCATTCTCTTCCTTTTCAAAAAAAAGATGGGGACTTCTAAGGGTCCTTTGTAGCACTATATGTGAGAGGCCAATACCGCCTCCTGGATTTACAAAAGTCAGCAGGCATTGTGTCTGGTGTGTGTTGTAGAGATTCTGTAGTTAGGTTATTAGGGCTCCTGAGCTGCAGATATTAGCCTCGCTTCCTGGAGAACACATAGTTTCAGAGAGGACAAGTAGCTCACCAATCATCCTAGTTTCTGAATTTAACATGGGAAAACTGTGAAGGATGGCAGAATATGCCTCCCCAAAATATAACTGTAGGAGTTCAGGACATGCCACCCCAAAATATTCTGCTTTAACATATTGATCATTTTGAGCTGTAGGCACTTGAAAAACAGCAAATGCAGGGAGAGGCTTTCTCTGAACTCACCTTATCTGCCTAAAGACAGATCCTCCCAAAGGAACCCAGTTATCATAAATCCCCTCCCAGGGAGTTTCATCAACCAGGGAAGATTGACTCTTGTCACAGTGAGGAGACTAGAAGTCAACATCACACCCAGACAAACTTTGTCACAAACCATCATATCTCCTATCTATTCTTCTAAGGGCCCATTCAACTTTCCTACAAATCATTCACTCTCCCTTAAGAGGCCTGCATCCCCCCTCCCTTTTATCTATTAAGATAATATTTAAGCCTGAATTCTAAGCCACCTCAGGGATTTACTCATTTTTCCCTGTATAGTTCCCATATATAGATGAGGTATACATATTAATAAACTTCTATTTGTCTTTTCTCCTGTTAATATGTCTTTTATTACAGGGGTCTCAGCTAAGAACTCAGAAAGGTAGAGGGAACATTCTTTTTCCTTCCTTACAGTTGACACACAATTCACAGGAGAAGAGTTTTTCCACCTACATGGAACTTATCATAGTACATACTAGAAGTATCTAATGGCACCAAAATTCTAGACAAGTGCAATGGCAAGAAATATCAGGTGTTCCATCACCCAAATCAGCACTAATGCCAGTGAAGGATAAGGAATAACAAAGGTGTAGAATGTGTGAAGTTGGGCTTCAGCTGACCTATGCTCACTTTATTAGGAAGAAGAGTCAACTTTTACAGTACACAGAATTTTCCCAGAAAATCTATGAATTATCTTGAGTGCACATTTGCCTCCAACAAAACCCTAGAACTAATATTAACCACTCTGAAAAAAGCATCTTCTTGCATTCCATTGATATTTTAAGATTCTCTAGTCTAGGCTAACATGATATAGTGACCACCTTACTGATGAATTAGGCATTATCAACTGTTTGAGCCCTCTGTCACAACATGGTTTGGGGAAATCTCTGATTCACAGCCAGGACACCATTTAGCTAAAAGAGGATTGTCACTGATTCCATGCAAAACTCTTTGTCCTTCCAGTGTTTTCATCACATCACAACCACAACCCAATGAGGTAGGGATATTATCCAATTTTTGTGGATAATGAGCTAAGACATATAAAGAAGTAATGAGCCTAAAGTTGCATAACTACTAAATATGAGAGCTAGGGATGCTCCTCAATTTAGTACTATTTCTACTTCCTCAGAAAGGCCTCAATATACTATACTTGAAAGTTCAGATTGTTCCTGACATATGATAAATACATGATAAATAACCAGTACATGTTATTATGCATATATCTAATATTAATGTTTCTCATTCTTTCTCTAGGATCCCATTTCATTTATGTACCTACTTTGATGTTTTTTTAATGTAACTTACTCATTACATAAGCTTTTAGATGGTAAGCAGGAAATTATTCTGTATAAAATTGTTTACCTCATTATTCCTAAAACAATGCTATCTGACATTTATTAAGACCCTAATAATTATGTCATTTTCATACCATTTCTATGCCTCAAAACTACACTTATATATGTGTGAATGAGTTCAGAGTTTATATGACTTGCCCATAATAAGTGGCAGAATATGAACTTAGGTCCACCAGAGGCAACAGTGCTTAAGAGGCTGCATGCACTTACACCTCACAAGTTTATGTGGCTAGGAAAAGTGAGTCTATTATTTAAAATAGTGAAATGAGGGAAGGAAGTGTTTTGAGTGGGTAAAATTGTGAGTTTCATTTAGGTACGCTTATTGTATGGTGATGGTTAGACAATCTAAAAGAAATGTCTAGTAGGGCATTCGGAAGACCTGGAGAGATTAACAGGACATCTTTGGGACACATCCTGGATGAAGCTGAAATTTTAAGATGTTATTCGTTTTTAATGGCCAACATTTATTGAAAAGAAAGAAGGCTGAAACAGACTTAGAGAATATCCAAAGTTATGGAAATGTTAGGAAACAAAAATATCATTTCTTGAGTGCCTACCATCTGCCATACTTTGCCTTATATGCCTACTCTAGCTCAATGGTTCTCAGACAGGGATGATTCTGCTCTCCTTTCAAGGGACATTTGTCAATGTTTGCATACACTTTTATCATAACTAGGCTAGTGAAACTGGAATCTGAGCAGAGGCCAGGGATGCTGCTAAACATCCTACAACACACAGGACAGCCTTTGACAACAAAGAATTATCTGGCCCAAAATGTCAATAGTGCTAAGGTTGAGAAATTTTGCCTTTAGCTGTAAAAAACAAAACAAAACTATGAAAAGAAAGGGCAACATTTATCTGGCATTTTGGGGGCAAGTTGTCACAATAAGAAAGAACCCTTCGGGGAGAATGACTTCAGGATAAGCAAGCAACATTTTCTACTACAGAATTATATTTTCTGTTAAGAGCATATCCAGGGCTTTCCCTAAAAAGATAAAAAGGAAAATGAAAAGTGTCAAATAAAAAGAATTTGCATAGAAAGGACTAAAGTTTGGTGTGTTTGGTGGGATGGTAGGTAACAGAGAAAGAGAGTGAAAACAATTTTTTAAAAAGGCCCTGAGATTATAGATTGAGGCTGATGGTGTGCATTCTAATTCAACACATACTTATTAAACTCTGTAGCAGACAACACATATTCTCACTAATGAGCTTGTTATGGGTTGAACTGTGCCACCCCTACCCCTAAATTCAGATGTAGAAATCCTAACCTTACCCCAGTAGCTCAGAATTTGACCTTATTTGGAGGATAGAGCCTCTACAGAGGTAATCAAGTTAAATAAAGTGAGGTGATTAGGGTGGGCTCTAATACCATAAGATGGGTGTTTTTAGAAAAAGAGGAAACATGGACACAGAGATACACATAAAGGGGAGAGACACAGGGATGTAGAGACATAGGGAGAAGACAGCCTAAGAGAATGACTTGCAACAGATGTTTCCCTCACTGCCCTCAGAAGAAACCAATCCTGCCAACATCTCTATTTCAGATGTCTAGTCTCCAGAACTGAAAGACAATAAATTTCTGCTGTTTAAGCCATCAGTTTGTGGTACTTTATTATAGCAGCCCTAGCAAACTAATACAGAGTTGGAGAACACAGTAGCTTTTCACTTTGATGGTAAATCTTCTTGACAGGATATCTGAAGGAACTGGTTTCTTTTGCACTAGACTTGGATAAAGCCATTAAGCATACATGTTAAATGGAGTTAGGCGAAAGCACTTCCCACTTGTGGCCACTGTTCTGTGAAGATTGTGAGAAATAGTATAAAATTAGTAAGTTACTGCTTAAACACTAAGGTAATTGAATGAAGTTTTACATTTTCCCCCTATAATCAGGATTTTAGCAATTTGGTACACACAAAAAGTCTGAGCATCCTAATTTAAAACCTGACTCCACAAATGAACTTGGAAATACTAGATAACTCCTCTGAGTTTCAACAATTCCTATACCATAGAAATGGTAGCTGTCCTTGTCCTAGTTCTTGGCACAGAATGCAACTATAAAAAGTAAGTATAATTATTATATTCAAAACCTAACACAGTGTATGGAAGTATGTGGTATGGGCCTAACAAGTGTACATTTGTCCTAATTAATTTTATTTTTTAAATGTGTTGAGTACTTTTGACAGACCTATGTTAGCACCTTCACTTGTCTACATTATCTCATGGAATCACCATAAGCCCATGAATCACCATAAGTCTATGACTATTATGTTATCCCCATTATATGTGAGGAAAAACTGAGGCTTAGGAGGTTAGGTAATTCAGCAAAGGTTACTTAGCTAATAAGTTGCAGAATCAGGCGAGGAAAACAAGTCTATCTGAATGCTTAGCCCATAGTTTAACCACAACTTGGGTGTCCCTCTAATTGTTTTCTTACGGAGAAAACGAAAGGGGAGAGTGGTTATGTAACTGTACCTGGAACTGTAACAAGCGCAAGCTATCAGGAACTGTGGTGTTTTTCTGAGTGAACACAGTTTTTTGACATTGGCTTGCCAAGCCCTACTTCTTACACGCTGAGGTCTAATAAAGGTGACCTGGTATTTAAGCTTTGGGAGAAAAAATACAATTAGTTTTGGTCAAACATGGGGATCTTCCCCTATGACATTTCCCAAACAACCAGGCTAGTACCTTGGTGGGTTGGGGTGTGTGGGGTTAGCATTTGAGCTGAGAGAGAAAGGTCTCCTCCTGCCACCACCTCACCTTCTGGTGCAAGGGCACAGCTGGTGCGCTGGCCTGTGTTCCAGACAATATGCTTTCCTGACCTTAGGCTTTGGTCCACATGGCATTGCCTCCCCATGTTAAAAAGGAAAAGCTGTTTTGTTTTGTTTTTTTAAATTAGGTTCATATATACATAGTGTTCACAAAGGCATTATGGGAGTATTTGCTACTCCTATAATGTATAAAAGGACCGTTTGTTAAATTGTAACTTAGCAAGATGCCCCTTTGGAGAAGGGAGAGGGCTTCAAGGAGCCAGGAAAGCGTCTGCTTGCTATTTGCTCAATACTAATCCCCCAAAATCCACTGCCTGAAACCAGACAAAAGACAAATTACATGGCTGTTGAGGAGTTTATTTTTCCAGATGGCCAACCTGAAGCAATAGTTCACTGGCAAATTAAGTCTCCTTATACAGAGAAATCCAGACCAATCATGTGTTTAATAAAAAGCACAAAGTGTGCTTCTCAAACAAATTATTTGGAAACATGGAAGGTGCTAGAGAAAGTGTATAAAGGGGAGCCCTTGCCACATATTGAGTTTCATCTTTCATGTTTGGTCAGTTGTTAAGAAAACAAAGCTGTGAAATCTACTTTCCATTTGTCCCAGTGACTCCTCTTTATATTGGTCTAATTCTTCACAGACAACTACTTGCCTCACTACCCCAAAAAGGTCAAGCTATTTCTGTTTCTGAGTTCCCAATGATCTGATCTTCCTTCTTTAATACTTCTCTGTGGCATGGAAATATCTATAGCTATAGAGTTATATGATATATAGGACATATAGGTTATATAATGTATATATACACATATATATCTCCTCAATGTGTGTATATACATATATATCTTTTATATGATATATGGGACAATAGGTTAGGTAGGAGATGTGTGTGTATGTATATTATATATATATATCTCATATGTGGGTCTATAGAGATATAGACATATAGATATAGATATAGATATAGATATAGATATAGATATAGATATATGCTAGGGCTTTGATTGCATGGGGCAGAAAGTGAGGGAGTAAGCTGGAATAATGACAGAAAAGAATAATCAATCTATCCTACCGTTTAGCATGTTTAGTTAATAGAATCACCCGGTTCAATCAATTTGATTTTTAAAATCAGGGTTATATTGAGCAGCAGAAAGTACAGGGATGGAGGAAAATTGTTAGGAATTAAGATTCTAGTTGTCTTCAAGATAGTAATATTGATAGTAATAGTGACAGCTCTCGTTTAATTAAATAAATGTGTGTCAGGGAGTAGGTTAAGCACTTTGCATATATTTGTACCATTTAACTTCATTGCAACACTATGATATTGGAATTTCCATTTAATCAATGAGTAAACAGGCTTAGAAGGTTGTTATCCTGCTAGTAATTGGTGGTGGAATCAGGATTCAAAAGTTATCAGGCTTACTTCAGGGATCTTATGCTAAACTACTATGCTCTTACTTGTTTACTCATTCATTTATTCAACAAACATTTACTGAATACCTGCTCTGGGCCAGACATTATCTAAGTATTGGGCATTCAGAAAAAGACACTCTTCATTCTTTGAGCTCTTCGTCTATTCGGGGAGACCATCTAAAGTGCAGTGTGGTGATATATGTGCTAGAAAGGAGTTGAGGAAGGGTGCCAATGCGCAAAGGAAGGTGATCCCTACTGACCATTGGGAAGGGGAGATGGAGAGAGCTGAAAGGCAGAAAATTAACATCCAGAAAACCTATCTTTCTTCTGCCTCAAAACCAAGAGATGTTTTAAACAGGATCTGTCTACAAAAAGTACTTGTCTTAATGCTTTGTTTTCCCTAAGATTTCGTTTTTAAATCCCATAAAATAACACTATTTAAGATATAGGGAAATATGTTCTATCTTCTCTCTGTTCCAAGTTCACAGTCTCTCTTTACCTTGTAAGCCCTCATCCTCTATTTCAATACTTTCCTCATGAATTTCCTATCCTTCAGGTTAGTCCCTGTGCTGCTCAACCTCCTTCCTGCTACCAAGGTGAAACCTTTCAATATGAAAACCTGATCATGCCATGTCCCTGCTAAATATCCTTCAGTGATTCCCTGTGACCCTTACTAGGGTGTGCAATTTGGTTCTATAACTTCAACTCCCTCCATGCTCCACCCATACATTTTAACAGCTATTTATTCAGTGACTACTTATTACAGCCCATCTCTAATATTCACAGAAATGCAGGATATTTATCCTCATTTATAAATGAGAGAATAGAGTATCATAGCAATTTAGTGATTCAAGTGCATTCTAATAACAGATGGCAGAATGACAACCAACACCTGTTGTCTTCCACATGACAGTGGACACTTTAAAACAAACAAAAAAACTGCATCTTTTTCTTTAAATATATTTATTTATTTTAGTTATTTATTTTTGGCTGTGTTGGGTCTTTGTTGCTGCACACGGGCTTTCTCTAGTTGCAGAGAGCGGGGGGTTACTCTTTGTTGCGGTGGACATGCTTCTCATTGCAGTGGCTTCTCTTGTTGCACAGCACGGGCTTTAGGCGTGCGGGCTTCAGTAGTTGTGGCACGAGGGCTCAGTAGTTGTGGCTTGCAGGCTCTAGAGCGCAGGCTCAGTAGTTGTGGCGCGTGGGCTTAGTTGCTCCGTGGCATGTGGGATCTTTCCAGACCAGGGATCAAACCCATGTCCCCTGCATTGGCAGGCAGATTCGTAACCACTGCACCACCAGGGAAGTCCCCAAAACTGCATCTTTTTCATCTCCATATTACCAACTGTTAGCATAATGCCTGATAGTGAAATTGGTGAATAAATGGAAACATTATTCAACCAGTTCTACTGCATATAAAACTTGGTTATCAATTCCACATTCCTCCCATCTTATTCTTAAAACAACTGCATTTCATAGACTTCCCCAAATGCCTATTACAAAGTAAAACCAGCTTTTGGTTCCTTCCTTTGCTGGGTTCCAAGTGGGACTCTCCAATCCACTTAGACTCCTCTTATCCACAGTTAGATAGCCAAAGTATGTGTGATCATTCCAGTCCTTTGTTATTTACTGCATGCAAAATGCTGTCAAAATCTCTGAGGTGTTGTTATTGTGTAGAGCCAGACTACCTCAATTCATATTCCAGCTCTATCATTAAGTTATATAACTTTTGTGTATAAACAGCTAAATGTGTAGATTTTTCATTGGAACATATAGGACAAATTTTAAAAGGAAGATGTTGCAACTGCCCTATTGGGATGTATAGTAGTGCTCACCTTTCTTCTAAAAAGTTTTTAGAAGAATAGATGGGTTAATATATGCAGAGCGCTCAGAACAATAGCTGGCACAGAGTAAGCATTCCAACTGTGTTTTCTATTACTAATATAATTACATTTTATCTTTATGCCCATGCTGTTGTAGGTAGTATAAATATTATTTCAATTTTACTGACAGGGACATAGAGAAGAAATTAATCATGTTCCGAAATCATTGAATTCTAATAACTAGAAACCCATTTCCATGGGGCTTTTGACCACATGGTATACAGGAGTGAAAGGGGTACATCAGTGGTACAAACAATGAAGGTGTCTCTCTCCTGTTGGCATGGTGAAGAGGCCTCAAATGGGAACACCAGAATTCGTCAATTAGGCCTTTCTTATAGAGTTTTGCCAGTTGTATTTCCACTCTATTCATTGAGTTTAGGCCCTGAGGATCAAATGAATAAAAGAGCTTGGGGGAAAGTATTTTATTTTATAAGTGGTTTCCATTAATCACAAAATAAATTATGAATATGTAGACAGAGATCACTGTATGTCATTCCCCCTACCCGGCCTAATGCTATTTACTAAGCATTTTATATACATTGGCTTATTTAATCCTATTTTACAGATGAGGAGGCTGAGAGACTACAGCTCAGTATGAGTGAAAATAGGACTCAAACCCAGGGCTGCCAGACTTGCAAACCTGTGCCCTTCAACAGTCTTCTACTGAATATATAATTATAAAAACAGCTCAAAGCCCATGTTCTAGTGCAGAGAACTGAGCAGCATTAAATTTATAGGTCTTTTTTTTATAGTTCTTTTTTTTAAATATAAAGATTCTATAAAGTGACAGGCCTCTCTCTGACAGTGGGCCATATGCTATGTCCTGCTTGATCTAACCTATAATAGTCATGATACAGTAGATTTGTCAGATGCCTGATATAAGACTACCATTTATGCTAATTCCTAAGCTAGTAAGAATGTTCAAAAGAAAATCAGAATGTCAACTGAAAGGAAGAATATGATGCAATGTGATTTTGCCATTACATCATCAAAGACATTCTTTACATTGATGAGAGAAAGTGCCCACTATACACAGAATGTTATATGTGGTCAAGTTATAGAAGACTTAGATGATTTTTTCACCCATTAATATATCCGGAAAACCAATTTTTTTCAACAATAATTATGGAAACCCAGGGCATTTCCTAATAATTAAAAACTTTCCAAGAACTACAGACATAAAAAAGGACCATTCACCCCAGTTGCTTAGTAATCCTTTATAAATAAATGCTCATTTCCAGAGTCATTTTGTACTGATAGATTTTCCTTAGGGAATAAGAAAGGTAAAAGTCCTAACAAAGAACACATGAAGATTCTTTTGAACTGTAGGTAAAAATGCAATATATGTCCAGAAAAATCAATGCATAGTACTGAAAACTAACTTTCATTATCAAAAACTCATCATTTCAGAGTTTGAAGGTGACTCTGAAAACAAATTATCAAATCTTCATCCCTTTCCTCCTACCCAGTCTGCCCACCACCAATAAAACATGAATCTATCTTCTGTATAAAATTCTTTACATGAGGTTTTCCCCTTCTGTAGTCCTACTGTGGTAACCAACATTTGATACTTGGTAAGAACTGGTATTACACCTTGAGACTTTTGGATAAGGAATAGGAACTCAAATGCACCCTAGGAGATTCCATTGGCAGCAGTGCTCATTCTTGTCATTTAATAGACAGACAAATGTTCTCTCAAATTAATATTGTGCCTTGTCTTTTCTCTGTGTTTCTTATCTCCTCATCCTAACCTACCTATCAATCATGGTTCTCTCTCCAAAAAGCTTTTAATGATTATCCCAAACCCACTATATGCTCTCTCTGAATTTCTATAGTATTTAAAGTCCAATCTTCCACAAAATACATTATGTTTATTAGATTAAAAATTGTTTCCACCGTGTTTAATAAAGTCTTATCTTTTTCTTTCATTCTTCCCTCATAACCCTCAGTATGTATGCAGCATCATACAGGGTGAAGAGAAACTCTTTAATAAATACTTAAAGTTGGAAATTGTGATTTGGTGGAAAAAGACCCATTCAGTTATCTTACCTAAAAGCCATCATAGTGCTCAAAATTCTCACACATAAACCATTTCTTTGGCATGGCCTATTAAAGTTATTTAAAATCATACATTTTCATGAAGAAATAAAGAACCCCATATTATTCTCAACCATTAAGACTTCAGTAGAGGTGCATTTGAAGACCCACAAGTCACTGATCAACAAAGCCCTAGGTAATTGAAACCATATGCAATCATTATAAAAATATAATAAAAACTAATAAAATGCATTTGAGTGCCATGCCAGAAATCATTTTGGTTGCTTCACATGCATTAACTCATTTCATCTTTACCAAAATGTTATGAGGTGGGTTCTATAATTAAACATTTTATAGATGAGTGAACTAAGGCACAAGGTGAACTAAGGCACAAGGACATTAAATAACAAGGACATTGAATTTTAGAGAACAAAGAACTATCAAAGTTCTGGACTCTTGAGTTCTCCACCAAAGAGGAGAGACTTGGGTGATACCAAGACTGGTTAGAAAGCAGCATAAAATCCCTATGTGCTTAGCAAGGGGTGTAAGTCCTGCTGTTTACTTTATAACTTTATCTAGTGCTTAACAATTTTGATTGATTTTCATTCACCCATCCATCTAACCAGCAAATTCTTACTGAACATTCACCATGTGTCAAGCTTTATGCTACATAATGAGGCATTTAAAAAAATAAAACTGGGCTTCCCTGGTGGCGCAGTGGTTGAGAGTCTGCCTGCTGATGCAGGGGACATGGGTTCGTGCCCCGGTCCAGGAAGATCCCACATGCCGTGGAGTGGCTAGGCCCGTGAGCCATGGCCGCTTAGCCTGCACGTCCAGAGCCTGTGCTCCACAGCGGGAGAGGCCGCAACAGTGAGAGGCCCACGTACCGCAAAAGAAAAATAATAATAATAATAATAAAATAAAGTAAAATAAAACCTAGTCCCTTCTCTCAAGGAGCTCATTCTTATGGTGTAGCAAACATTTTTTCAAAAACAAAGCTTAAAATAAAGGCATATAAATTAAATCCAGGAAACCAGTTGTCTGGTTCTTCTGTCTGAGGGAATCATGAAGACAATCTATATGGAGTTAATGTTTTAGAGCATTTTGAAGGATGGGTCTGAGTTCTCTGAGTGAAGAAAAGAAAAGTCAGTCCAGGAAAAATAAAAGGCAAATCCAAAGTCTAAAGAGAAGAAATTATAAAGTATGTTCAGAGAAATAAAACTGAATTGTAATGTCCATGGAAGGGCCTGGTAGTTGGTGACCATGGGAAGGAAGCCTTGGTATTCAAGCCTTCAGGATTCAGGAGCTTGATATCCAGTCAGGTTTCAACCTGATTCTGTGCACAACGGGAAGTCATCAAAGTTGATAATCAAAAAAATTAATTCTGTATTTTAGAACGGCTATTCTAGGAGCAGTGTTGACTGTAAGATGGAGTTTAACAGAGAAGAGATAAGGAGACTGGTTAAAAGGCCAATGCCTTGAGATAACACACTGAACTAAGACAGTGAGAGTGAGGAACAGAAAAGGCCAGGAACTGATGTAAAATTTTTTTGAGTTAAAATTAGGAGCACTGGATGGCAAACTTGGAGTGGTAACTTAGACATAAGCAGTAGTCAGTTGAATATAATTCTTAGATTTCTAGTGTTTATGACCAGTTAATGACATACACTGACATGTGAAACACAGTTCAAGCAAGCATGGAAGAGGAACATGAGTCATAATTACACAAAATTGTTATTATAGCTTTTTGTTATCCTAGATGCAGATTCAAACTGTTATCTCCATTTTTTTAAGAAAAAAATACCATTTAATATGTCTGGCAATTTCAAGATAATGTATTTTCCATTTTTAAACATGATTTATTTTATGCTTAATGTTGCATTCATTTTTATTTAACAATTATTTATTATTTATATCCAGCTCTATTGAAGTATACTTGACAAAGATTCTATATATTTAAGGTGTACAATGTGGTTTTGCTATATGTATACACTATGAAATGATTATAACAATCAAGCTAATTAACATATCAATCACTTCACTTTGGTATAAATGTCCTTTGTATGTGGTAAGAATGCTTAAGATCAACTCTCTTAGGGAACACTCCCAAACTCATTTTACAAGGCCAGCATTACCCTGATATGAAAGCCAGATAAGGCTACTAAAAGAAAAGAAAACTACAGGCCAATATTCCTGCTGAATATAGATGCAAAAGTTCTCAAGAAAATACTAGCAAATTGAATTCAATAGCACATTAAAAGGATCATACACCTTGATCAAATGGGATTTATTCCTAGGATGCAAGGATGGTTCAACACATGCGAATCAATAAATGTGGTATACTACATTAACAAAACGAAGGATAAAAATCCTATGATTATTTCAATAGATGCAGAAAGAGCATTTGACAAAATACAGCATTCTTTCATGATAAAAAATCAACAAATTGGGTATGGAGAGAATGTACCTCAACACACTAAAGTCCATATATGATAAACCCACAGCTGACATCATATTCAATGGTAAGTTGAAAGCTTTTCCTCTAAGATCATGATCAAGACAAGGGTGCCCACTTTCACCCCTTACCTTCAACATAATACTGGAAGTCCTAGCCAGAGCAATTAGGCAAGGAAAAGAAATAAATGGTCTCCAAACCGAAAATGAAGAAGTAAAATTTTCTCTGTTTGTAGATGACATAATCTTATATACAGAAAACCCTAAAGACTCCACAAAAAAACTGTTAAAACTAACAAATGAATTCAGTAAAGGATAAAAAATCAACATACAAATATCAGTTGTGTTTCTATACACTAATGAATTATCAAAAAAAATAAGAAATAATACCATTCACAAGAGCATCAAATACAATAAAATACTTAGGTATAAGTTTATCCAAGTAAATGAAAGATCTGTACAAAGAAAACTATAAGACACTGAAGAAAGAAACTGAGAAAAGACACAAATAAATTGAACACTATCCCAAGTTCATGAATCACAAGAAATAATATTGTTAAAATGTCCACACTACACAAAGGTATCTATAGACTCAAAGCAATCTTTATCAAAATTCCAATGGCATTTTTCACAGAAATAGAAAAAGCAACTTTAAAATTTGTATGGAACTACAAATTTGTATGGAACTACCAAAGACCCCAAATACCCAAAGCAATATTAAGAAAGAAGAACAAAGCTAGAGGCATCACACTTCCTGATTTCAAACTATACTACAAAGCTATCATAACCAAAGCAGTATGGTACTGGCATAAAAATAGACATGTAGACCATTGGAACAGAATCAAGAGCCAGAAATAAACTCATGCATATATGGTTAAATAATATTTGACAAAAGAAAAGAGAGTCCTTTCAATAAATCATGCTGGGATAACTGGATATCCACATGCAAAAGAATAAAACTAGACCCCTATCTTACACCACTCACAAAAGTTAACTAAAAATGGATTAAAGACTTAAATGTAAGATCTGAAACTGAAACTGTAAAACTCCTAGGAGAAACTTAAGGGGAAATGATCCTTTACATTGGTCTTGGACACCAAAAGCACAAAAGGCAAAAATAAAAAACTGGGACTACACAAAACTAAAATGCTTCTGCACAGCAAAATAAACAATCAACAGAGGGCAAAAGCAACCTATGGCAATCTTAAGGAATGGGAGAAAATATTTACAAATTATACATCTGATAAGAGGTTAATATCCAAAATATATACAACACAATAGCAAACAACAATTATCTTAGTGAATATCTAATTGCTTCTTATATTTACAACTTGGAGTATTGACCATAAGCAGTGTGATGAATTATTTTATAACAAAGGCACATGTGATTACAGCTACTCCTTACATAGTCTTCTAGAAACACCAAGTTGTTCAGAGTAGGATCCAGTTATAACATGAATGAACCACATCTAAGAGACTGGGCCAGTTCTATCTTCTCAAGTACTTTTATGAATACTTATTCCCTAAACAGGACAACTATTGAAATCGTCAAGCAAACCTGCTATACAACCATTCAGCTGTCAACATACAAAAATTACTTGACAACTTTGTTAATATAGATATATATATATTTATATATGTATGTAAATTTATATATATACATTAATATACATTGTGTTTATATTTATATATGTATATGCATGTGTGTATACATGTTTAAAACAACACTCTGTGGGGAAAGATTTATTTTTTTTGGATCATTTATTTTAGTGGTTATATGAATACTGTATTCTATCCCCATTATTCCTGGTATTTGCTTAATGTTAAGATGCCAAATCATTATCATCAGTGGTAGAGACAAACTGAATATTATAATCTTGTCAATAGATAAAGCTGTAATAGGGAAGAACAAATCAGACTCCATATTGGATCTGTTTCTTTTACTTTAAACTTTATATTCTATTGCTTCTGCTACAAGTTAATCTCTAAATGGATTGTTGCCTATACCTTAAAGTATACATAATGGCCCATCTCCAGGAACCCTGCCTCCCATGCGATGAATGTTAAGCTAAAATACCTTTGTTTAAGCTCACAGGAAACATCTGACCAAGCCCACCTGTGAATGGCTGCAGGAAAGAAGAAATTAACACATCCCCCTCTGAAGTATGGCCAGAAACAGGAAATATTTGCAACAATTTATCACCTTTTTTACTTTACCTCCTCACCTCCCCCTGTTTGTTCTATAAAAGAAGCTAGCATCCAAACCCAGGCAAAATTGTTCTTTGGGACACTAGTCCACCATCTTAGCAGTCTGCTGGCCTTCCAAATAAAGTCACTATTCCTTGCCCCAACAACTAGTCTCTTGATTTATTGGCATGGCATGTGGCGAGCGGTATAAGCTTGGACGTGGTAACAAAGCAACCTCTTTTTTGAGAATATTTCTACACTTCCCTTCCAATCCAAGAGCTATAAAATTTGTGGGAACATTATTCCCGTACACAATTATATGTACAACAGAGTTGGCCCCATGAATCAATGAAATTACCTAGTTTCTACTATTCTCTACACAACTTTAAAATATGTTGTCTAAAAATGAAATTTATGAACTTTATTTCCAAAAGTTCAGAAATTTGCCTTTTCCTATCAGACAACTATGATGAAATAAGTAAGCAATTGAAGAAAAAAGAAGAAACAAAAGAATAATCTTCATTGTGAACAACAAAATAATCCTAAAAGGCAAGCATAAGCAAATGCTCATGGTTCTTTTGTCTTGTTTCTAAAGATGTAACACTTTTGGAATCTTCTTAGGATTTTCAATCTTCTTTTCTCTCACCAAACAAAAACAAGCGCAAACAAGGCACCTCTAATCTACGCTTTAATTTTGAGGGAAATTGAGAGAGTAGGATGCAAATTCTTTTACACAGATATTTCACTGTGAAAGACATTTTGATGCATTTATTCAAATTGAATGTGTTTTCTGTAAACAGCATTATTATCTCCTGGTGTTAATACGTTACAATGATTTTCATTCTGTGTAATTCAGTAACATTTGCAATCATTTGCCAGCCAGACAACACAGGCACTTCGTTTTTCAAAGAACAAAATGTGCTCTGATAATCTTTACACTGAATTGTTCACCTGATAGAAAATGAAAACATATACCTGTATCTTTTTGTGAGTTTCCTGTGGCTATTTCTGTTCTGGAGAAACTGTCCTGAGTTAACCAATAAATTGGCAACCCCACTAGCACAGAAATACTCCCCTGGGGTGATTTGAGTTAAATTAGCATTGCTGGTAAATGCTTTCAAGACTTTAAAATTACGGCCAGATGAACACATTCCTCATACAATTTCAGGATTAATATTAGTCTCCTAACAACCTAGAAACCAAGATCATAATTACCAACTGCCATTTCCCCCCATTGTCCAGGTAACTGGCCCTCAATATATGACCAATTTGAAACCTGGGAATCTTGGGAGAAAGCATCAGGTCTGCTGTTGGGAAATTGAATTCAAGTGCAGCCCTTCTCCCTGAACACTCATATTCTTCTTTTCTCTTTGTGCTATTTGTTCGTCTCTATTGTGCAGAGCTATCATTTGTGCACACATTCTGTGTTAGATTTTCTACCCGATTGAGCTTGAAAAACCAAAGCTTAAGTACTAAATGTTTCCCTAAGGCCTGAATGGACTTAAAAGGACATAGGTGCAAAAAAGAAAAGAAAGGAAAATAGGGGGAGAAAACACGGCTTGTTAAGTTGTTGCAATAATCTCGTGCTGAGAATAAAGACCTTCAGAGTTAAGAGAATGAAAAACACTCTTCTAAATAGATTGCTTGCTTTTGTTGCACAGGTGGCAAGGCCTGGAAATATAAGATACGGGGAACAGCAGGGCAGCCTGCTAGCATTTCATTAAGCTTAGAGAATAGCAGGATTGTGGAGTGGTTTCTTCCCACTTTACAAGAGACATAGGCTTCTTGACAACTTGGACTTCAGAGTGCTGGTTTGCCGGTATGGAAATACTCTGAGGAAAGAGTACATCTTCCTACATTTTGTAGAGATTTAACTCCTTTCCCCTTTTTTAAAACAAAGCCTTTTCACATGGGGCATGGATATGTGATCATCACTGCTTTGGACTTTCCATCATTTAGTTACTGCCATGCCTTCAATATAAAGTCAGTATCTTAGATAACACAACTTAAGAGAAAATGCTATCTCTGAACACTGCCACTTAAAATTATGCAAGGGTAATGTGCCATGGCATTGGGCAATCCCTTGGTTCAGGAACTATATCACTCCTCACAATTAATGAACAATAACTAAAAATCTTCTTCACAGCAAAGAAAACAATCAACAGAATGAAAATGCAGCCTTTGAAATGGGAGAAAGTATTTGTGAAAAATACATCTGATAAGGGGTTAATTTCCAAAACATATCAGGAACTCATACAACTCAATAGCAAAAAAAAACAAAAAACCCCACAAATAACCCAATTTAAAAATGGGCAGGGCTTCCCTTATGGTGCAGTGGTTAAGAATCTGCCTGCCAATGCAGGGGACACAGGTTCGAGCCCTGGTCCGGGAAGATCCCACATGCCGCAGAGCAACTAAGCCCGTGTGCCACAACTACTGAGCCTGTGCTCTAGAGCCTGCAAGCCACAACTACTGAGCCTGCGTGCCGCAACTACTGAAGCCCATGCACCAAAACTACTGAGCCTGTGCACCTAGAGCCCATGCTCTGCAACAAGAGAAGCCACTGCCATGAGAGGCCTGAGCACCACAAGGAAGAGTAGTCCCTGCTCGCCACAACTAGAGAAAGCCCGCGTGCAGCAATGAAGACCCAATGCAGCCAAAAATAAATAAATAAATAAATAAATAATTTTTTAAAATTGGCAGAGGACTTGAACAGACATTTCTCCAAAGACATACAAATATCTAACAGGTATAAGAAAAGTTTTGACATATATAGACTAATATGTATAAAATAGATAACTAATAAAAACCTGCTGTATTAAAAAAAAAAGTTGCTCAACATTATTAATTATCAGGGAAATGCAAACCAAAACTACAATGAGATATAACCTGACACCTGTTTGGGTGGCTATTATCAAAAAAATAAAAAAGAACAAGTGTTGGCAAGAATGTGGAAAAATATGAACCCTTGTACACGGATGGTAGGAAATTAAAATGGTGCAGCCACTATGGAAAACAGTATGGAGATTCCTCAAAAAACTAAAAATAGAACTGCCATATGACCCAGTCATCCCATTTCTGGGTATATATCCAAATGAATTGAAATCTGGATCTCAAAGAGATATCTGCACTCCCATGTTTATTACAGCATTATTTACAACAGCCCAGATATGGAAAAGACCCAAGTGTCTGGGTGAATAGGCAAAGAAAATACAGTATATACACACAGCGGAATATTATTCTGCCTTAAAAAAGAAGAAAATCCTGCCATTTGCAACAATATGGATGAACCTGGAGGACATTATGGTAAGTGAAATAAGTCAGTCAGAGAAGGACAAATACAGCATGATTCCAATTATATGAAGTGGAATTACAAATAAATTCCATGATCAGGAAGCATAGCTTTTGAAAGGCTTTGATCCAAGGAACAAGATAGTATTTTGGACTAACTAAAGAGCCTGCTGTTGATGACTTCAATGAATGACGGAGTAGTAGTGTGTATTTGATGTTACTACAGGTCACTTGTGTGTTAAGCATCAAATAGGAATTATTTTTGAGGACACAGCCTTAAGAGAGTAATGTGTTGTTGAGACCTTCAGGATGGTATAAGTGACTTAACTTAGTTAAGGTCTCTATAATAAACTTTTAAGATTCTGGCAGGCAGATGCAAAGATCTACTCATCTTGTGGCCCAAGAAAATCCTCACGTGTAAATTCCCTTGCTTATTAAAACTGCCACCTACCAATCTGGAGTCGTTTGCCTCTTTCTTTGTCTCTCCTTACCCTTTATGTACCAGGGACCAGGGTGTGAACCAACATTCACCTGTCTTGAGCACAATGTCAAAACTAACCCGAGTTAACTACAACTCATAAGTTAGATTTCCCAGCCTTAACTAAAAGACTTCTAGTAAGATCCTTAATATCATGCACCACTGATTTATAATTTGGTGGTTATTTCCAGTCTGGGTAAATATTTGTGTCCCATGTCACTTTATTCTTGATACAGCCATTTCCAGCTCTGAGAGTCCAGTCCAAAAATGGGAATTCAACTTGGGGAACTGAAGTAACAGCTAACAGTTAATATTTGTTGAAGGCCTAACTAAGTTCCAAGAAGTTTGTAAAATTATTTTCAATGCAGCATTTTATTTAATCCTCACAACAACTTTATAAAGTGGATACTCTTAACTTCCCTATTTTAGGAGAAAACTAATGCTCTGAGAGGGTAACTTACCTGAAGTCACAAGTGTTTGCAAATTCAACACCCAGCCGCACCCTGTTCCCATGTTTACCCACAATGTAACAAACCCTTCAAACTCCAAATGCTTTCCTGCATATCACAAAGTCATACATACCTCTCTCCTAATTTTAAAGTAACAAAGCGTCTACAAATCATGTGTGTTAGTACATGAAAAAAGGAGAGGGCAGAGAGAAAAGAAACTCACACTTACTGAATACGACATTAGGTAAACTTTGTGGCAGATGTTTTCTATTTATTACCTTATTTAATATTCTCCCCGGTGCTTCCCTGGTGGTGTAGTGGTTGAGAATCCGCCTGCCAATGCAGGGGACACGGGTTCGATCCCTGGTCCAGGAAGATCCCACATGCCATGGAGCAACTAGGCCAGTGCGCCACAGCTACTGAGCCTGTGCTCTAGAGCCCACGTGCTGCAATTACTGAAGCTCACATGCCTAGAGCCCTTGCTCCGCAACAGGAGAAGCCACCGCCATGAGAGGCCTGCACACCGCAACGGAGAGTGGTCCCTGCTCGCCGCAATTGGAGAAGGCCCGCACGCAGCAAAGAAGACCCAACACAGCGAAAAATAAATAAATAAAATAAATAAATTCATAAAAGAAAAAACTTTTCTCCCCAACCCTACCATATAGGGAGTATCATCTCTACTTTGAAAAGAAATAAACTAAGACCTAAATATTGTAAGGTTAAGTAAAGTGCATGAATCCTCACATTTCACAGAGAATCAGAATGTGGAACCAGGTCTCTCCAGCTCTGTCTTTTCCACTTACTGACCTCCCTCTCTAACCAATCCAATTCTACTAAGCCATTTTGCTTCCTCCCCTCAGCTATCAGTCCTCTCTCAGTAGCACAATCACTTGTTGTCATGTGCAGGAAGATAATTACGAGAACTCATTGAGTCAGAGAAATTCCTCACTCAGTTATCCATTCATCCAATCATTCATTCAGGAATATTTATTGAGGACTTACTATCTGCCAAGTACCAAAGCAGGTGGGTCACCTACATTAACTCCTTAAGCCTCAGAATGACATTCATTTTATTTATGCAAAACAGAAGCTAAGAAAGTTGATTATCTGTCCCAAAGTCACACAACTAGTACCATGTTCCATCTACCATGTTGCACTGTCTTCTTTGGAAAAATAGACCACACCTAAAGGAAAAACCCTGTATGAACACAATGTCTCCATGTGGTAAACTGTTACAACAGCACTTTATGGATGAGAAAAAAAAGTGGCTCAGAGAAAATAAATCGGTTTCTTTAAACAGGCATTTAAAGATCTGGTGGAATGGGGGCATTATTGCTCTGAAGTTTCTAGTTAGTTGTTAAATCCATGTTCTTCAATGTTTACTGTCTTATATATAGCTCTTCAGGCTGTCAGAAAAATAATAATTTGAGGAAATGCAGAAGCAAAATATGAGATATTTTCAACCTTATTCATCTCCAAAGAGTGATTAAATACATGATTCAAAGGGCAATGAAAGTTTAGGCCAAATAAAGCAGAAGACTGACTTTACATATATATGCTAGTGTAACCTTATCCCAGATGACTCCCTCTCAAAAAAATATGAGGTCCTGATTCAAAACATCTGAAGCTGGTCCCACTTGGAGTCTGCCTTCCTACCCTATCTTTCATTTACTTACTCAAAATTAGTCATTAAATATTTACCATATGCAAAGCACAAAGAATCCTAAATATTTTCTTGCACTAAATGCCCCAAATAGACTATGATGATGGTTACACAACTCTGTAAATACACTTTTAACAAATCATTGAATTGCACACCCAAAATGGGTGACTTCTATGGTATGTAAATTATATCTCAAAAAATGTTATCCCTTTCTGTTAGGAGTATAGGATAGAAGATTTTAGAGAGACATCATTGCATAGTGGAAGAACATAGACCCTGGAGTGAAAGAGATTTGGCTTAAATCTTGTCTCAGTTTGGTAGTCTAGGGCAAGTTAATTAACTTCAACGAGTCTTAGATTCCTCATTGATAAAATGAGAAAGACAATGAATATCATCACAGAAAAATTGTAAAACTGAAAGGAAGTAATATATTGATGAGTGCCTACTATAACTAAGGTATAAATTTTAATAAGTTTTCATTTTAAGAGTTGATAATGTACTTCCTTGGAATGGAACTATAAATGGATAGAAACTTTGAAGTCTGGCATTCTCTTCACTGCTGCTAACGCTTGCCCAAGCCAACAGCAGCTCTTAGACCTCAAAGGTGCAGTATTCCTTACTTCCTTTAACTATTCATGTCACTCAAGCCATCAGTTCCATATATCTCCTTTTCTCACTTTTAAAGAGTTGCTTGCAGCAATGCCCCCTGCTGATTCTTCTAGTTGTTGCTATATAGCTTCCTAATGTTGGGTCAGGGAAATGTGTCTATGTAACGCCATCCTTTGAGAATTACACTGATGCCCAGCCACTTCCAGCCATTCCCCATAGCAGGGCATAGACCTACTGGCTCTGATTCAGATGAGTTCTATACATAGTAAAGAAAGCTTCCAGTGGTTGTAGTGTAGGACCAAGAGATTCTGACAAAAGCCATTCACATTTTTCTTGGGAGTTTACCAGCCAACTTTTTTTTCTATGGCTCACAGGGGACAAACTGTAAATTCTGTTTTCCAAATTTCACCACAAGAGATATGCAAAGAAAAACTAAGGAGATCTTGAGATGCCTTCATTATTAATATTCAAAGCAAATACTATTCAAATGTCAGTTTATGATCCAAGAATTATGGTACAGTTTAGAGAAAACCCCTAACCAACTTAAGTAATATTCTTTCCTGAATTTTTGTCTGGGCACATTTTACTTACCCTGCTGTGCTAGGATCCTAGGTGTTGGATGAGTCAGTGATTTCATAGCCAAATAAGTGATCCTGATAGCTAAAGATGAAAGGACGTTTTTAAGGAAGAGGGCTATTCTACACATATACTATACAAAGAAACTTTAGACTCTATTTTCCAATCTTTTTGAAAGCTATTATAACTTTAGAATTTTTTTTAAGTTCCTGCATTTGCAACCACCGAGCACCACCTTCTTTAAAATTGCTGCAAATGTATAATGTTGGGAACCATAAGACAAATTCTATTCCTACCTTCTCATTTGTATAACCCTGAATAAATATATGGATCATAAAAATTAGTTTGAGTAAAACTATATTGTTAACCCAACAGCTTTGTGACACAGATATGATTACGTTTGGTCTTTCTGATTCATGGGATCAATAAGGAAGGCATTTACCCTACCTTTACTGCCTTTTCCATTTCTTTCAGTCTTATTATGCTTAAGTCTTTCTGTTGCCCAGATTCTGCTTTCAAATTTATTTTTTCTTGGGACTTCCCTGGTGGCGCAGTGGTTAAGAATCTGCCTGCCAATGCAGGGGACACAGGTTCGATCCCTGGTCCAGGAAGATCCCACATGGGGCAGAGCAACTAAACCCGTGCACCACAACTACTGAGCCTGCACTCTAGAGCCCGTGAGCCACAACTACTGAGCCCGCATGCTACAACTACTGAAGCCCACTCACCTAGAGCTCGTGCTCCGCAACAAAAAAAGCCCACACACCGCAACGAAGAGTGGCCCCGGCTCTCCGCAACTAGAGAAAGCCCACGCACAGCAATGAAGACCCAACGACCCAACACAGCCAAAAATAAATAAATAAATAAATTTATTTTTAAAAAGTTTCTTTTTTCTCAAAAAATATTTTCTTTCTTGTTGATCTCATGTATTCTTCTAGTTTCAACTAGCACTCAAAGCTTGATAACTACAAATTTAGATGTTTCACACCTAATTATTCTTTTGATTTCTTTACTCATACAACCACTTGCTTATTAAACTTTTTAGCTTGATCTCATGTATTCTTCTAGTTTCAACTAGCACTCAAAGCTTGATAACTACAAATTTAGATGTTTCACACCTAATTATTCTTTTGATTTCTTTACTCATACAACCACTTGCTTATTAAACTTTTTAGCCTAATAATGCTAAGTGTATCTTAAGTCAAGCATGTCTTAAATTAAACTGATCATCTTGTCTCTCTTTTCCCAAATGTGATTCTCTTTTGGTGTTCTGAATTCTTATACAGCATTTATTGATCATTAAAATATTTTACCTTCTCTCCTATATATTTTGTTCATTTTTTTCCTTTCTGAGTTATAATTAACATACAATATTACATTAGTTTCAGATGTACAATAGAGTGATTTGATATTTTTATACATTATGAAATGATCACCCCAATAAGACCAGTTACCATCCATCACTATACAAAAGTGATACAATATTATTGACTATATTCCCTATGTGTATATTACATCCCCACGGCTTATTTATCTTATAACTGGAAGTTTATACCTCTTTATCCCTTTCTGTATTTTCTCCCACTTTTCTAGCTGGAAACTTTAGTGCCACCCTGATTCTCTTTTGTCTCTTAATTAAACATCCATCCAGTTTCTTTTATATCTATATCTGAAAATTTTTTTCCTAGTCTTTTTTCCTAGTCCCTTATTCTCATTTATGCTCAAGTTCATCACTTTTCTCCTAAACTATTAAAGAGCTCCTGCCCGTTTATGCTGTTTGCAATTCCACTTTCCTCTAATCAGTCCTGCACACAGCTACCCAATTGATCTTTCAAAACACAGAAATGATCAGGACAATTCTGGGCGTAAAAGGTTGTAAAACTCAGAATACAGCATGAAATGCTCTTCACAATCTGCTTAAATGTGTCCCCCCCCCAATCATCTTCCCGTTATCACCTTCTTACTCTTCCACTTGTCACAATTGCTTTCACTACATTCTCTAACCAAATTGTGCATTTGGTAGGACATTGATGATAGCATTTTATCTGCAGATGTGGTGGATTTAGGATGGCTACAAAACTTCTGGGAGTCTATTTCCCTCTCCTTGATTTTTGGTAGGCAGTAAAAGGAAGCTGTACCAGTTTGTGGGCCCAGGACTTAAGAGATTTCCACTTCCTATCTCTTAGAATGTTTGCTCTTGAAGCCCAGCTGCCATGCTGTGAGAAAGCCCAAGCAGTTTTGTTGAAAAGACTCCAGCTGGTGGCTCTTGTTGATCTACCAATCAACAACCAGTCACCGAATTGACAAGCCACCCAGTTGAAGCCACATTGTATAGAAATAAGCTGTCCCTCTCAAGTCCTGATCATATTGCAAATTCATGAGCAAAATAAATGATTATCATTGCTTTAAGCTAACTTTTGGTGTGTTTTGTTATACAGCAATAGTATACCTGAAACAGCACTAAATACGTTTCCATTTTCCTCTGCCTGATTAACGTCTTCTCATTCTTAAAAATACAAACCAAATGCTACCTTGTTTAAGAGTATAAAGCCTTCCCCAACCTACTAAAGCAAAATAAATTATAACTATAATTTCTTCTGTGCTTCTCTGGTCCTCAGTACATACCCAACTGTAGTGACTAATGTCCACCTCCCAGAAAGTATTGTAAATTTCTTATTTGAACTTTCAATGTGGAATTCCTATACTGTGCTAACTTCTATTTCTGATTTTATTTTAGTTCAACAAACATTTGTTAAACACTGTGTACCAGGCAGTGTATTTTTATTTTTTGTTCTCCGATATTTTTAATAAGTTTGAGATAATCTCACAGTACATGATTAGTTAATAATTTATCTTCAGTCATTTAATGATCATCTAGAATGTGCTAAGGACCACATAGAATTAAGAATTATGTGTATATATCTATATATCTATATCTATATGAAGATGAGGTTAACTTCTAGTTTTTTAGCCAAGAAATGAATCTTTATGCCCTTGAAAAGACAGGTACAAAATTGTTTTTAGCAGCTGTGTTCCTAAGAGCTAAAACCTGGAAATGGCCCGAATGTCTATAAATAGTACAATAAAAATATATATACTCATACAATGGAACACTACACAGCAATGAAAAAGAATGAATGGCTGCTAACTTAAAAACTGATTTGATTCCGTTTATTGGGTTGGCCAAAAAGTTAGGCAGTGTATTATGTGATAGGAATATATTGTGAATAAGCTGTGGCTTCTTGACATCAATAAACAGATATGTCACTGAGTTATCCCAAATCACCTTCTCTGTGCTCTATGGCCAACCAAGTGCATGCCAAAGAGTTCAAACAGATTCAGAGATCTTACTGGAGGAAAATATCAGCTCTTTCTGCTAGCCCCTTGGATTTCCAGGAAGAGCAGATGGTGAGTGGCCATATGTCTTGGGAAAAAAAAAAAAAAAACAACCCAAACTCCAATTACACTCTTAAAAGTTTCACAAGAAAATTAAAATTGGCCAAAGGCTCATTTCATATATCTGATATTTGAGAAAGACAATGCAGTAGACATGTTAAGCTTTTTTTGCTCTCAATTCTCTATGCTCTGGATTAAATGTGTGGTCCTGAAAGTACTGTCTCAAATATCCAAGGAATAACATACATCAATTAAGATTTAATATTATGTCCCCATATTTATAAGGAAAATACAACCCCTTGAATAAAGTTTCACTTTTATAAAATCTTTATGCACCATCTTCTATGTGTAGACTGTTAGCTCCTGGAGTACACGGACACTGTCTTACTTGTCTATAAACCTCAATACCTAGCACAGTGCCTGACCATGTAGTAGGTGCTCAATAAAAGAAGATAATTAATTAATTAACTAATTTGGTCTAGTAAATATATAAAGAGCAATAACTTGACCTTCAGTTCAATGTCAGTAAAAATGCTGTCCCTGTTCAGAAAATTGTGTATTTCTCTTATCTGACAAATAGCACTACATATTCCAATGGTCTTCATTTTTTGTTTTAGTTGTCAGAAAATTTTGTGCTCTACCATAACTTTTGCAGGAATGTCAAAAACACAGAATTATGAGGAAATTACAGTGCATTCTTGTTCATTCATGAAAGCGTGCATAGGTAAACATTGTTAGCCTACTTCTCCTTGCCAGATGTACTTGAATGCATTAAAATTGCATTTCACTTAAAATAATCCATACTTCTCAGTGTGTTCTTCCTCTTTTTTCCATAAATTCAGGCTAATGAGATTTTTTTCATATGTATAGTCTAATTTAATCTGGCCTTGGGAATAGAGTCCAGAACAGAACTAAAAACTCTAAAAGCCAATGTGTTAAATACTTTTGGGAAGAAAGTATTAATTCAAAATGTCTCTTTTTAGGACCAGATGAACCTGTATGACCAAAGTTGTATATATGCATAGCTTGCCGGTGCTCCACATTATAGGGACATTGAATGGGTTGTACGGAGTGGGGTCCTTAACAAAATTTAAAGACTTGACATCAGTAGTTTCTTGTATAGTACTAGCAAGCTCTTTTTTCAAGGCAAAAGAACTCTGCCAACAGAAGCAAGTAAGATTTTGGTCTCTAAGAGGCAGACAGATGGTAGTGCTGGTCCTCTACAACATTAGTCTCACAAAGCATAAAGCTAAAAATAATTCTGATGTTAGCAGCTGTATATAATTCAGTACTTGTGGTAGCCTACTGATAAGGAATGATAATCTCTTCTCCCTTATAAAAGGGATAAATCTAAGTTTGTTTGCACAGACTAAGGTTACAGAGAAGGCCTGAAGTACAGAAGGCTCAGAAGCCTATTTAGTTACAGATATGATCTTTAACTTTCCCCAGCCTGAGAAGCCAAAAATAAACATTTCATAACTTTTAATGTGTAGTTAGCAAATATAGCTGGCCATGGTCACGTCCCCACAGCCTGGAGCCCTAGACAGAGTCAACTTAGCTGGACGCCTGTGGCCACCTGTGTAGAGTCTTCCCCTGTAGTCACAAAAGAACAGGGTCTTTTTTATCCGCTTAGCTCAGTTGCTATAAACACTTGCTGTATGTTGAATGACTTCTCAGATCCATCCAATCCGATTTGCACATCATTAGTCTGTGCAGGGTGAAATGGATGTCTTTGGATATTTAATTTTGTTAAATACTAAGACCTTTGTAAGTGAAAAGCCCTTCGTATAAAATATTACATCAGGGTTGGCTAACATTTCTGTTTCATGAATCACTGGTACCTCCAAGCTGTCCTTGAAATTTCAAATTCACTGTAGACATTTCCAGATACATATAGTACTTCTCTTTTTTTGTTTTATTTATTTATGTTTTGATTTGGATGCCAACTACGCTATGAAAGAATGTACAAAATTTAGAATCAGAGCAAATGCCTTTGATGTACATCAAAAAAGGAAAAGAGGAAAATGCTAGTCTAAACACCAGAAAAATTCATCAGAGATCTGTGCTTTACCCTGACTTGCCACACTATTCAGGGGCCATCACTCACCTTTTCTATTTCTCATTGGCAATGGCCATATTATTACCTGATATAAGCCTCTACTTTTTACATGCATTCAGATTTGAATTAAAAACTGATAAATAAGCAAAAAGCTACCTGTACTTGTAAACTTTTCATTTTGACTTTTGACAGAGCTTATGCAATAACTGCTTATGATTACAAATAGGACAGATGATTACTTTTTTAAACTAGATGTTAATTAGAACAACCAACCATCAGTGCTTTAAAAAGTTCCACTATGATATTATCATATTGAGGTGACTTTGATGTTTCATGGCTTTTTCTATGATGATGCTTTCACTGCTGCTGCTCTGGAACCTACCTTCACTGAGATGTCATTAAGGTAATGAATTGCTACTACAGTAGTTACACAACAGAAAAGAAGCTTGACAGTACAAACAGTGCCACTATCATTTCTTGGGAATATCCCAATATCATTTTTCTCATGAAATTTTCTTGCTGCTAATAGATTATAGCTATGGAGCCAAACACATTTGGAATACTTAGCAAATTTCAGTTTCCCATTATTCTGCCTGCAGTGTTTCTATTAGCAGATTTTACCAAGAAGTTTCAGTTGCTGCAGATGCTTTCAAAAGATGACCTATTTTGCACCTTTCACAACCCTTCAGTCAGAATTTTTTTCATGAGGTTGAGTTTTTGTTAAGATTAAAGAAAAGTGAGGTTCTTTGATATAAATTGAATGTATTTTATGGTAAGAGTTTAAGATACATGTGTGTCTCACTTAATCCCCAAAATAGCCCCATGAAAGAGGTTACCATCATCCTTGCTTTACAAATACAGAAACTGAATCTCACGGGGGGCCCTGTTAATTGCTTTCTTCCAGAAAACATTTTAAATAAGTTACTGAGAATGTGCAAGAAAGGTAACCACTATTCCACTGAAAATTACCAAAACTGTGGAAGAATATTTTTTAATTCAAAACATTGTTGAGAAACAAGAAATGGAAGGAATTCCTGAATGATAAAAAGTCAATGGGATTATATCAGAAAATCAAAACCAGAGGAAAGCACAATTTTAAACACAGAGGTGAAAACTGCTGCGGAGCTAGGAATGGTTGAAAGATCTTCAGAGCCAGAATCAATAGGTGCAGAATGTCACATTTGGCCCTGGAGAAAGCAGCAGGTGAGTATTGGGAGAACTGAAGAGGACAGTGGCATTTGCATGCAAGTTAAATCCAGGATTATAAGAACTGAGATGAAAGAGGCAGGGCATTACTCCAGGTAGCTTCATGCCTGGAAGAAATGTAGTGGCCAACCCAGCAGCATGTTTCACACCTCTCCCATGGTCTGTAAGCAACCTAAATAGAAATATTGTCCATAGACAGGTGAAGGGGGAATTTTAAACATAAGGATGATTGTATAACTAGGAGCCACTAAGCTCAACATTGTAGAGACAATAATTTTCCATAAAATAATTATAAATTCAATATGATCCCAACCAATTTCATAATAGGACTTTCATGGAACTAGACGAGTCTATTTGGGACAATTGAGATGGCCTGCCATAACAGATATCACAACATACTTTAAAACTCTGAAAATGAAAGCAGTATATTAGCACAGGAATAAACAAGTAGATCAACGGAACAGAATGGAGAGTCCAGAAGAAGTGTGGGTGAGTGAACATGCGTGTATGTGTACTAATGTATGAGAGAAAATGGAAATTTAAATTAGCAGAGAAAGGTTGTATTATTTAAAAAGCGAGATTTTAGAAAGTGCGTGAGGCTCCCAAGGGGAAAGACCGGGAGAGGAGGCCGGAGCTACAGCCGGAAACTGCGCTGGACTCAGAGGTCGCGATTGTTTATTGATTATTTTCACCAACATTACTTGGCAGAGTTGGCAGGATTTCAGAAAAACCCACCTGAGGTCACCTGGAATCTACCTTGGACTTGCGTTCGGGACCAAGCATAGGCCCTTTGAACCTCCTAGCCTCAATCTGACGTGTACTTTTTAATAAAACGAAGCGAGAAGAAAGCGGGAAACTGCGCTTCTAAAGCCTACCAGCTCCCAGACAGGCAGCCACCCACAGGAACTCTAGCTGGCTTCTACAATTGGTATGCAGCTAATAATTGCAAGTACTTATCTAACCCCAAAATGGCCAGGATGGAACTTTTTTGACCTTCCAAAACTGATTTTTGCATGCACAATTAAAGAAAGCTGACTTGATAAAACACCTTTAAAAAAGTGCAATTAGCCCTTTAAATTTAGATTAAATTGGAACACTATACACAAAACAAATTATAGAATAATTAAAGTGGTAATGTAAATAAAACTATTAAAATTTTAAAATAGAATAATGACTTTTAATCTTAAGGAATGAGAAGCCCTCACACTAATGAAAATGATTAATGGATCGACTGTATAAAAATCTTAAAACTTCTTGGTGGCAAAGATCATTATGAACAAAAACAACAACAACACAATAATAATAATAAAAGACAATACTGAGAGAAAATATTTGCAAAAAGTTTAAGAAACAAGTAGTAATTATCATTGTATATAAAGAGTTCCCATGTTATTAAGAAGAGGCAATCCTCTTATAAGATGTTGGATAAAAGATACAAGGAAGGAATTCATAGAAAAAAACATTGTACACTACATATATACATAAAATTATGCTAAACCTTCATAGCTATCAGGAAAATTGAAACTAAAACAATATCACTATGTAATTTTTACTCAGGTTATAAACACTTTTAAAATTTGATAATGCCCATTTGGGGGAGGGTATGAAGAAACAGTTATTTTCATAAGCCATTGGTGGAAGTTTGAAGTCATAAACCATTTTTAGAGGGTACTTTTGTCACTATCAAAATTTAACATTTCAGTAAACCATATGCATGAATTTTACTTCTATATATTTAGCCTACGGAAATTCATATTTGCCCAAAGATACATGTATAAATTCATTGCTGTATTTTTTAAAGCAAATAAATCAACTCTATCTAATTTCTGTTAGAGAGTAACTAAATAAATCATGCCTTGTCAGTTCTATGGAATACATTGTACTTAGTAAATAATGATGTCTATCTATATAGACTGACATTAGAGTCACCAAGATAAACTCTTAAAACAGTAATCATATCTCAAAATGTGTGTGATAAGATCTCATTTATATTTTTCCAATGTATGTATGTGAGTCTGTGTGTGTAAATGCAAGAAATAGTGAATTATTTTGAACTAATGTTTTGGTGAAAGAGAAGTGGCTGAATTTGAGAAGGGAAATATCTTTTATAAGGTATACAGCAAATTTTTAAATATCATCTCTCTGTGGGCAATTACAAGCTAAGGTACATAAACTTTATCCTACAGACCCAAAGTAAGCCTTTGAATATCAGCTAATAAAAATTCTCTGATTTTATAGGCTTCACCTAGCAAAAGAATTTCTTCCTCCCTATACCTTATGGAAATTTCATAAAAAGAAATTACAATCTTTTTACAACACCTAGGTGATGAACAAATCTAGGTGATGAACAATTTTGTTTAATACATATCATTTGCAGTTCAACTAGTAATTCAATTACATGAAATCACTTTTTTTTTACTTTCAAAACCAAGAGAGTAAAAATATAATAAGAAAAATTTAAAAAAAGAAAACATTGGTTTGGAGGTTTAAAAAAAAAAAGACTGTAAAAACGTAGCCATGAAAATGCCTCTTTTTGCATTTTATCACAACTTTTTACTAGACCTTAAATCGTTTTAGCATTCACTCCATGGATAAAAATTCTAGTTTTACTTCAGTTATTTGGATATTTAAGACCAAATGAATTTAAAGTATGAATAACAAAAATAATTACTGTAAACTTTCTATTTTGGCTGGGAAAAACATCATGTTCATACTTGGCAAGATTTCCCAACATAGTCTAATATATAGCTAGCTGATGCATTAGGCATTTTTCTGTAGACAATTTATTCACCAGCATTATAAAATAATGTTTAAAATGGTGTAGTCTTACAGTTTTCTTTTAAAAAATTAAAGATGGAGTCGTCTCTTTATTTGTTGTAAGTCTTCAGAACTAAAAATAGTTGAAAATAAATTCTTATATCATTTCAGCATCAGTACTCAATGTTAAATAATAACTGGGAACAAAACAGAGAACAGCATTCTCTTCCATTATAAAATCTTTTCAAGAAAGATTTTCCTTCTTTAATTCTAATCAGAAGCCATAAAATCCTCCTTTTGTTTCTGTGTATTAGCTTTAAGGATCTCCACAATGCTCATATAATGTCTGGAATTAGGAGATGTGTGGGAGCTTAAATAGAATTTGTCAAATTATTTCTCTTTTTGCATTTAGATTTTGAGCTCCTTGTAAAGGATAAAACTCATTTCAGTACTATTTACTGGATGTTGGTCTTTAGAAGCTTCAATGAATGGGCCAGAGGCAAGAACAGGTTTGTTTATAGAAGGCAGAAGTGGGAGCATTTTGCATTTATATTAAGGCTATAAGGGAGGAGCTTCAAGATGGTGGAAGAGTAAGACGTGGAGATCACCTTCCTCCCCACAAATACATCAGAAATACATCTACATGTGGAACAACTCCTAAAGAACACCTACTGAATGCTGGCAGAAGACCTCAGACCTCCGAAAAGGCAAGAAACTCCCCACGTAACTGGGTAGGGCAAAAGAAAAAAGAAAAAACAGAGACAAAAGAATAGGGACGGGACCTGCAGCAGTGGGAGGAGTGTGAAGGAGGAAAAGTTTCTACACACTAGAAGACCCTTCTCGGGCGGAGACGGTGGGTGGCAGAGGGGGGAAGCTTCAGAGCCACAGAGGAGAGTGCAGCAACAGGGGTACGGAGGGCAAAGCGGAGAGATCCCCGCGCGGAGGGTTGGTGCCGACCAGCACTCACCAGCCCGAGAGGCTTGTCTCCTCGCCCGCCGGGGCGGGCGGGGGCTGGGAGCTGAGGCTCGGGCTTCGGTCGGAGCGCAGGGAGAGGACTGGGGTTGGCTGCGTGAACACAGCCTGAAGGGGCTAGTGCGCCACAGCTAGCCGGGAGAGAGTCTGGGAAAAGGTCTGGAGCGGCCAAAGAGACAAGAGACTTTTTCTTGCCTCTTTGTTTCGCCATGCATGAGGAGAGGGGATTAAGACTGCCCCCTAAACGACCTCCAGAGACGGGCGCCAGCCACGGCTCTCAGCACGGACCCCAGAGATGGGCATGAGACGCTAAGGCTGCTGCTGCCGCCGCCAAGAAGCCTGTGTGCAAGCACAGGCCACTCTCCACACCTCCCCTCCTGAGAGCCTGTGCAGCCCGCCTCTGCCGGGGTCCCGGGATCCAGGGACAACTTCCCCGGGAGAACCCACGGCGCGCCTCAGGCTGGTGCAACATCATGTTGGCCTCTGCCGCCGCAGGCTCTCCCGGCACTCCGTACCCCTCCCTCCCCCTGGCCTGAGTGAGCCAGAGACCCGAATCAGCTGCCCCTTTAACCCCATCCTGTCTGAACGGGAACAGACGCGCTCAGGTGACCTACACGCAGAGGCGGTACCAAATCCAAAGCTGAACCCCGGGAGCTGTGTGAACAAAGAAGAGAAAGGGAAATCTCTCCCAGCAGCCTCAGGAGCAGCGGATTAAATCTCCACAATCAACTTGCTGTACCCTGAATGTGTGGAATACTGGATAGACAACAAATCGCCCCAAATTGAAGTGGTGGACTTTGGGAGCAACAATATATATATATTTATCCTTTTTCTCTTTTTGTGAGTGTGTATGTATATGCTCTCTGTGTGATTTTGTCTGTATAGCATTGTTTTTACTATTTGTCTGAGGATTCTGTCTGTTTTGGGTTTTGTTTTGGCTTTTTTTCAGTATAGTTTTTAGCACCTGTTATCACTAGTGGATTGTTTTTTCGTTTGAATGCACTCCTCTTTCTTCTTTGTTTTTTATCTCTTAAAATTTTTTTATTTTTAATAATTATTTTTAATTTTAATAACTTTATTTTCTTTTCTTCTTTCTTTCTTTCTTTCTCTCTTTCTTTCTTTCTCCCTTTTATTCTGAGCCGTGTGGATGGCAGGGTCTTGGTGCTCTGGCTGGGCGTCAGGCCTGTGGCTCTAGGATGAGAGAGCCAAGATCAGGACATTGGTCCACCACAGACCTCCCAGCTCCACATAATATCAAACGGCAAAAATCTCCCAGAGATCTCCATCTCAATGGCGAGACCCAGCTACACTCAATGACCAGCAAGCTACAGTGTTGGACACCCTATGCCAAACAACTAGCAAGACAGGAACCAACCCCACCCATTAGCAGAGAGGCTGCCTAAAATCATAATAACGTCACAGACACCCCAAAACACACCACCAGATGCGGACGTGCCCACCAGAAAGACAAGATCCAGCCTCATCCACCAGAACACAGGCACTAGTCCCCATCACTAGGAAGCCTACACAACCCACTGAACCAACCTTACCCACTGGGGGCACACACCAAAAACAAGGGGAACTAGGAATCTGCAGCCTGTGAAAAAAAGACCCGAAACACAGTAAGTTAAGCAATATGAGAAGACAAAGAAACACACAGCAGATGAAGGAGCAAGGTAAAAACCCACCAGACCAGACAAATGAAGAGTCTACCTAAAAAAGAATTCAGAATAATGATAGTAAAGATGTTCCAAAATCTTGGAAAGAGAATGGAGAAAATACAAGAAACATTTAATAAGGACCTAGAAGAACTAAAGAGCAAACACACAATGATGAACAACACAATAAATGAAGTTAAAAATTCTCTAGAAGGAATCAATAGCAAAATAACTGAGGATGAAGAACAGATAACTAACCTGGAAGATAAAATAGTGGAAATAACTACTGCAGAGCAGAATAAAGAAAAAAGAATGAAAAGAATTCAGAACACCCTCAGAGACCTCTGGGACAACATTAAACGCACCAACATTCGAATTATAGGGGTCCCAGAAGAAGAAGAGAAAAAGAAAGGGACTGAGAAAATATTTGAAGAGATCATAGTTGAAAACTTCCCTAATATGGGAAAGGAAACAGTTAATCAAGTCCAGGAAGCTCAGAGAGTCCCATAATGATAAATGCAAGGAGAAACATGCCAAGACACATAGTAATCAAACTATCAAAAATTAAAAAGAAAAAAAAATATTAAAAGCAGCAAGGGAAAAACAACAAATAACACACAAGGGAATTCCCATAAGGTTAACAGCTGATCTCTCAGCAGAAACTCTGCAAGCCAGAAGGAAGTGGCAGGACATATTTAAAATGATAAAAGGGAAAAGCCTACAAACAAGATTACTCTCCCCAGCAAAGATCTCATTCAGATTTGATGGAGAAATTAAAACCTTTACAGACAAGCAAAAGCACCACCAAACCAGCTTTACAACAAATGCTAAAGGAACTACTCTAGGCAGGAAACACAATAGAAGGAAAACACCTACAAAAACAAATCCAAAACAATTAAGAAACTGGTAATAGGAACATATATATTGATAATTACCTTAAATGTAAATGGATTAAATGCACCAACCAAAAGACATAGACTGGCTGAGTGGGTACAAAAACAAGACCCATGTATATGCTGTCTACAAGAGACCCACTTCAGACCTAGGGACACATACAAACTGGAAGTGAGAGGATGGAAAAAGATATTCCATGCAAATGAAAATCAAAAGAAAGCTGGAGTAGCAATTCTCATATCAGACAAAATAGACTTTAAAATAAAGACTATTACAAGAGACAAAGAAGGACACTACATAATGATCAAGGGATCAATCCAAGAAGAAGATATAACAATTGTAAATATTTATGTACCCAACATAGGAGCACCTCAATACATAAGGCAAATGCTAAAAGCCATAAAAGGGGAAATCAACAGTAACACAATAATATTAGGGGAATTTAACACCCCACTTTTACCAATGGACAGATCATGCAAAATGAAATAAATAAGGAAACACAAGGTTTAAATGATACATTAAACAAGATGGGCTTAATTGGTATTTATAGGACATTCCATCCAAAGACAACAGAATATATTTACTTCTCAAGTGGTCATGGAACATTCTGCAGGATAGATCATATCTGGGTCACAAATCAGGACTTGGTAAATTTAAGAAAATTAAAATCAATTTTCAAGTATCTTTTCCAACCACAATGCTATAAGACTAGATATCAATTACTGGAAAAATTCTGTAAAAAATACAAACACATGGAGGCTAAACAATACACTACTTAATAGCCAAAAGATCACCGAAGAAACCAAAGAGGAAATTAAAAAATACCTAGAAATAAATGACAATGAAAACATGACAACCCAAAACTTATGGGATGCAGCAAAAGCAGTTCTAAGGGGGAAGTTTATAGCAATACAATCTTACCTCAAGAAACAAGAAATATCTCAAATAAAAAACCTAAACTTACACCTAAAGCAATTAGAGAAAGAAGAACAAAAATACCCCAAAGTTAGCAGAAGGAAAGAAATCATAAAGATCAGATCAGAAATAAATGAGAAAGAAATGAAGGAAACAATAACAAAGGTCAATAAAAAAGCTTCTTCTTTGAGAAGATAAACAAAATTGATAAACCATTAGCCAGACTCATCAAGAAAAAAAGGTAGAAGACTCAAATCAAGAGAATTAGAAATGAAAAAGGAGAAGTAACAACTGACACTGCAGAAATACAAAGGATCATGAGAGATTACTACAAGCACCTATATGCCAATAAAATGGACAACCTGGAAGAAATGGACAAATTCTTAGAAAAGTATAACCTTCCAATACTGAACCAGGAAGAAATAGAAAATGTAAACAGATCAAGCATAAGCACTGAAATTGAAACTGTGGCTAATAATCTTCCAACAAACAAGCCCAGGACCAGATGGCGTCACAGGTGAATTCTATTAAACATTTACAAAAGAGCTAACACCTACCTTCCGAAACTCTTCTGGAATATAACAGAGGGAGGAAAACTCCCAAACTCATTCTACAAGGCCATCTTCACCCTGATACCAAAACCAGACAAACATGTCACAAAAAACATAACTACTGGCCAATATCACTGATGAACATAGATGCAAACATCCTCAACAAAATACTAGCAAACAGAATCCAACAGCACATTAAAAGGATCATACACCATGATCAAGTGGGGTTTATCCCAGGAATGCAAAGATTCTTCAATATACACAAATCAATCAATGTGATACACATATTAACAAACTGAAGGAGAAAAACCATATGATCATCTCAATAGATGCAGAGAAAGCTTTTGACAAAATTCAACACCCATTTATGATAAAAACCCTCAGAAAGCAGGCATAGAGGGAACTTACCTCAACATAATAAAGGCCATATATGACAAACCCACAGCCAACATCATCCTCAATGGTGAAAAACTGAAACCATTTCCACTAAGATCAGGAAGAAAACAAAGTTGCCCACTCCCACCACTATTATTCAACATAGTTTTGGAAGTTTTAGTCATGGCATTCAGAGAAGAAAAAGAAATAAAAGGAATCCAAATCTGAAAAGAAGAAGTAAAGCTGACACTGTTTGCAGATGACATGATACTATATATAGAGAATCCTAAAGATGCTACCAGAAAACTACTAGAGCTAATCAATGAATTTGGTAAAGTAGCAGGATACAAGATTAATGCACAGAAATCTCTGGCATTCCTATACACTAATGATGAAAAACTTGAAACAGAAATTAAGAAAACACTCCCATTAATGATTGCAACAAAAAGAATAAAATACCTAGGAATAAACCTACCTAAGGAGAAAAAAGACCTGTATGCAGAAAACTATAAGACACTGATGAAAGACATTAAAGTTGACACAAACTTTATGGAGAGATATACCATGTTCTTGCATTGGAAAAATCAACATTGTGAAAATGACTTTATTACCCAAAGCAATCTACAGATTCAATGCAATCCATATCAAACTACCACTTGCATTCTTCACAGAACTAAAAGAAAAAATTTCACAATTTGTATGGAAACACAAAAGACCCTGAAGAGCCAAAGTAATCTTGAAAAAGAAAAGCAGAGCTGGAGGAATCAGGCTCCCAGACTTCAGACTATACTACAAAGCTACAGTAATCAAGACAGTATGGTACTGGCACAAAAACAGAAATATAGATCAATGGAACAGGATAGAAAGCCCAGAGATACACCCACACACATATGGTCACCTTATCTTTGATAAAGGAGGCAAGAATATACAATGGAGAAAAGACAGCCTTTTCAGTAAGTGGTGGTGGGAAAACCAGACAGCTACATGTAAAAGAATGAAGTTAGAACACTCCCTAACACCATACACAAAAATAAACTCAAAATAGATTAAAAACCTAAATGTAAGGCCAGATACTATCAAACTCTTAGAGGAAAACATAGGCAGAACACTCTATGACATAAATCACAGCAAGATCCTTTTTGACCCACCTCCTAGAGAAATGGAAATAAAAACAAAAATAAGCAAATGGGACCTAATGAAACTTAAAAGCTTTTGCACAGCAAAGGAAACCATAAACAAGACGAAAAGACAACCCTCAGAATGGGAGAAAATATTTGCAAATGAAGCAACTGACAAAGGATTAATCTCCAAAATTTACAAGCAGCTCATGCAGCTCAATATCTAAAAAACAAACAACCCAATCCAAAAATGGGCAGAGACCTAAATAGACATTTCTCCAAAGAAGATATACAGATTGCCAACAAACACATGAAAGGATGCTCAACATCACTAATCATTAGAGAAATGCAAATCAAAACTACAATGAGGTATCAGTGCACACCAATCAGAGTGGCCATCATCAACAAATCTACAGACAGTAAATGCTGGACAGGGTGTGGAGGAAAGGGAACCCTTTCCCCCCTCTTGCACTGTTGGTTGGAATGTAAATTGATACAGACACTATGGAGAACAGTATGGAGGTTCCTTAAAAAACTAAAAATAGAACTACCATACGACCCAGCAATCCCTCTATTGGGCATATACCTTGAGAAAACCATAATTCAAAAAGAGTCATGTACCACAATGTTCACTGCAGCTCTATTTACAATAGCCAGGACATGGAAGCAACCTAAGTGTCCATCAACAGATGAATGGATGAAGAAGATGTGGCACATATATATGATGGAATATTACTCAGCCATAAAGAGAAACAAAATTGAGTTATTTGTAATGAGATGGATGGACTTAGAGACTGTCATACAGAGTGAAGTAAGTCAGAAAAACAAATACTGTATGCTAATACATATATATGGAATAAAAAAAAAAAAAACCGTCCTGAGGAACCTAAGGGCAGGACAGGAATAAAGACGCAGACATAGAGAATGGACTTGACACGGGGAAGGGGAAGTTTAAGCTGGGACGAAGTGAGAGAGTGGCATGGACATATATACACTATCAAATATAAAATAGATAGCTAATGGGAAGCAGCTGCATAGCACAGGGAGAACAGCTTGGTGCTTTGTGACCACCTAGAGGGGTGGGATAGGGAGGGTGTGAGGGAGATGCAAGAGGGAGGGGATAAGGGGATATATGTATACATATAGCTGATTTACTTTGTTATACAGCAGACAGTAACACAACATTGTAAACAATTATACTCCAATAAAGATGTTAAAAACAAAACAACAACAACAAAAATCAATATGGTGTTGGGCAACTACACTATATCTATGTAACTTGGCTGTGTAAAAAGAGTCTTTCTTAACTGTTTTCAGTTTCAATAACCACTTTTTGGAATTTATTTATTATGTTTCCAGCACAAATTACTATATGCTCAGTAGAAAACAAAGAAATCTCAGAAACCTGCATTAAGTCACCTGCAGTAGGAAACAACCTAGATTGAGCCACAAAAATTTATCAGGTGGTCAATACTCAGTATAGTTTAAAGACAAATGAATAGAGGAGAGGCTGAAGAAGTAAGTGTATAGAATATTTAAGGATTTTAACCTGTGGGAATGTCAATTAAAGTTCAGAGGAAAGTAAATATTTTAATTAATACCTGTTAAATGCTTTTGGCCTTCAGGCTCACCCTGCCAGATGATGCATAATAATTAGAAAGCATTTCATTACTAGCTGGCGTCAAAGGATGAAATGTGTAAGAAAGAGCTTTGAAAACTATAAAGTTATGAAACAGGGTAGCTGCTGTTTCCATTATTAATATCAAATGATACACGAAGTGGGCAGGCCTTTGAAACATCACCGATAAATATTTAGTGATTTATAAACTTTAAATACTGTGTACAAACCATAACCATAAGGGGATAACCATAAGGGGATAACCATAAGGGGATAACCATAAGGGGATAACCATAAGGGGATATATAGATGATTCTTCCCACTAGTCATAAATGCATAAGTCAAATTTTAAGATTTTACTGAGAATTATCTTTCTAACTTAGAAAGATATTAATATTAATATTAACTGTGATATTAATGCCACCAATTTATTTTCAAATATAAATTCCTCACATATTTAACATGAAGAAAGACTATACTTTCCTACATTCATAATATAAGTTTAAGGGGAAGGGAGACTTCAAATCAGTACCATATATCTATCATGTTTATTTGCATTTACATATTTAAAAACAAAATGAAAAATGAATGATCAAAGAGCTTCAAATATTGCCATGCAACCAGTAAATGCTGGATATGGGATTTGAATGAAAGGTCTATTAGAGTCCTTAGTCCAACATGCCTCTCCAACATAAATTTTTTTTTCAAAATTACTACTCACTGAAATTAAAACTGCACACAGATGTGTTCTATAAGAGCTCTGAGGCCAATGAAAGATGTAGGAGAAATGGGAGGCTGTAAGCTGCCTGCTAAGTCTTTACATCTCTGGAATTAGTCCGTTAAAGAGTAGGTCAATAACTGGTTGCAGTTGTTGGATTTGTTTATTGAGATGTTTTCCTGTGTAACCTGTTGACTGAAGTATATCATTCCATACTCAGCAGTTACACAAGTTCTATTGACTTGCTTATCCAAAGTGCTCGTAATGGGTTTGCTCCACTCAATCATCCACCCATCCAATCATTCAAGTACCTTCTATGTACCAGGCACTTTGCTAGGAGTTAGGGATACAAGATTGAATAAATCATATTACCTGCCTTCATAAAGTTTATATCCTAGCGGGAAGACATGTCTGTATACAAATAACAACTAAACAATAGAATAAGTTTTATAATGGAGAAAGTCTTTGATCTGAAAATTGATGGATGCATTTTCAGGAGTGTGCCAGGCATTTAAGGCAGAGATATCATAGTGTGGTTGTTTAAGGGGAAACAGAAGGTAGTTCTACATGGCTGGAAAGTAAAGTACATGGATTACAGTATATGGAAAGTTGACAGGTCATAGAGTCAAAAGCCAGATGACTGTTTAATTTACTCACATGTAAATGGCAAAAACTAATTGGTCTATAGAAAATCCTGGGTACTTCTGGGTAATATTTTGAAATAACAAAGGCATTTTGCTAGACCTCCATAGATAAATATGGGAGCCACAGAATATGAAAAATAAGCAATAATTTTATCAGCCGTGAAAACTAGAATTTAACCCTATCTGTCAGAAGTATAAGGAATTTCTACTAGGTACAATGTGGAACAAACGAGAGAGAATACAATGGTGAGGAAATAGAGGAAACTGTAACTGAATCCCACTCTATACTCCTGGACTATGAGGAGTTAGAATACATCAGGCCAAGGCCAGTAGGATGGAGGTTCCTTCGGAGTCAATGGCCAGGAGGCAAGAGGGCTAGAATGGCAGATCAAAGTCATTCTATCAAGATGAAAAAAACAAGAGCAGGGAAAACTCATAAAATGTATGAAGAACTGTATTCTAAAGGAGGATAATGACTTTAAGAATCAAAGTCAGTGAGTATTAAGAAACAAGAGAAAAATGCAAGGAAACTTTGGATTCATGTTCTCAATAATATTAAATAAAGTAAGCAGTCACGAAAACAGGTTGTTTTCTGAGATCAGAGAAAACAGCATGGAAACTAAAAACTCAATTGTAAATTTACCAAATACAATGATGATAATAAGCAACATATACAAAAATGCAGGCAATGCAATTAAAAACTATAAGACAAACTCTAGAAATTTTTCCAGAACTCAAAAATAATTAATAGGTAAATAAAATAAAAAGTAAAGAGATTTGAAGATATCTGTGTATACTGGAAACAGCAGAGTACATAGATACTGAGCAATAGTTAAAGAATAATGGAAAAATTCTGGAATGAAGCAAGACATGACTCTAGATAAAAAGGTTTTTACCAAGTAAGAGTACTTCTTACCTAGTAAAATGTCAAACTCTAGACACACACAGAATGAGAACAAACTTTTTCATCTTGTATTTTTTAAAGTCTTGTATTTTAAGAGATCTATTACACAATCACCACAGCAAAGAAAAGAAAGTATTACCTAAATAGGGGCAAAAAAGGAATCAGTTTGGAATCAGAATTCTCTTCTACAGCACAAAATATACCAGGTATCAATGGCTTGAGAAGGAAATGATTCTAAAATAAGAATTCCATGTCCAGTCAATTGGTCTTGCAGGTTCAAGAGTAACTAAAATTTATTTTAGACAAATAAGGAAGAGAGTGTGACACCTATATTCTCTTCCTGAGAAATTGCTCAAAAACATACTCTAACTAAGGGATGAATTCACATAAAGAAACCAACTATGGAAATTTCATAATAAAGGAATTGATAGTGATAAAATAACCCAATCAAATACTCTCTGTATTTATAAATATGGTTAATCTTGTAATTAGAATATAATTATTAATAAGTCCTTAAACTTCAAAGTAAATAGCAAAATGATATCTAAAAGTTTCGTCTTGAAAGAAATAATACTAAGTTGGACCTAAATCCCAGCTAACATAAAAAAATTGAGGGTAAAGAAGGAAGGAATGAAATCATTACATGTCAAAGTTTTCATCATATTCAAGACATATTATTGCATAATATTTTATTCTTTATATTTATAATGGAAGAAATACATTCAATTATATGTACTCTCAAAACTTTCTTACAAAGAAAAGATGTTGTCTACAACATTAGGAAAATAAAAAATAACTGCATATTTAAAGGAATTAAAAGAAAAACAGAAAAGCAAATAAATACTCTTACACTTTTTTAACATTATCTTAGTGAAAACAATCTCCGAGAACTGTCATATATGCTGATTTTCCTCTTTGCTTCCATATTTTCAAACACTATGTGAATCAGCCTTAAAGAATTCAGAACATCATATGGCATTTATGTTTTTCTTTCTCCCATAACCTATGTCATAAACTATCCATAAGATTAATTTCTGTACAATAAATAAATAAAACAACATTCTGATCACTGCAATTTAAAGGACTACTTTGAAATTCTATTATGTATTCTTAAGGAAACAATGCTGTATCAAAAAAAAAAGATGCTAAAAAGCAAAAGCTACAAAACATTAAGAGAATAGGTTATATTGTTTTAAACGGGTAAGGTAGTGAAACAGATGAGAAAGCATGGTGGTGTTTATCCATGGTGGTATATACAACTGTACAGAACATATACCTTGAAATCCTAGGTCTCGGTTTGAAAACCGATTATAGTTACTTAAAAAATGATAACTTCTTACTCTGGGAATTGAGAATCACTACCTACAGTGATGTCATTGCATGGCGTGTGACATCAGGCCTTAATGCATTCTGTACCATAACTCTTCCCACAGGTTCTACTTTCATTTGTTTAGAATGTTAAATACAATGTCATAAGTGAATCGGTTGTCTGCATATATTCATCATAGGCTCATTTGTCTGTTTAAAGCTCTTTTAATTTGTAAAGGAAGAAATTGCTGTTTAAAAAATATAAACCACAGCTCTGAGGCTTAGTTTTCACCTCTGTAAAGTTAAGATGTTGGATTAAATGACCCCTGAGTCCCTCTGAGCTCCAAATCCTATAATTCTACCATCTGGTCACCTCAGGCTTATAGTGTTCAATGAAGTACTTACCATGTAGACTAACTGTAAAGTATTTATGAATAGCTAAAGTAAAGGCACTTAAACTTTAGATTTTTAAATGGCATAAGCCTAATTTTTAGAACTAGCTATACCAGGATTTCCCACTCCTCTTCTACAAAATAAGGCATATCTCATATTAAATAAACATACAGTCTGTTCAGTAAACTTGTTTAAACTGTAGGTGGCAATTTGTCAAAATACCCAAATCTAAGGCATGAAGAAAGAACTTGAGCTTTTTACAGAAACTATAGGAAAAAAGAATTATAACTATAAACACTATATCTTCACGTAATTAACTTGATTAGATCACAGTTACCTTTGTAATAAATACGCCAAAACATGGCAACTCTCCATCAAATTATATTGTGCTCTATTATATTGGTGTCAGGCATGTTTTAACTTAAATATCAGAAGCATATACATAGTAACTCATTTAAATTGCTGGACCTAAAGATTCTATTACATTCATGATCATCTACTGTGCTCAGAAAATGTAACTAATATTTTCCTTAAAATAACATGTCAAATGCCAGGGAAATTTGACTCTACCCCACCTTCACCACCTCCCTGACACCCACATTAACTCAAATCACCTAAGCACCATATGCTGTAATGCAAGTGTTAATGAGATGTCAAGTTGTGCAGTTGAGACCGGTTACTTTGATGATCCCATGTTAGACTCTTAAAAGTGAAACTAATTAGAGCATACCCTGAGTGTGAATTTCACTAGATATAGAGGGGGAAAAGAAAATTTTATATATTGAGACGAAGTTAGACTTTATGTCCAGAGCTTTTGGAGCCCTTAGCCTCTGTGTAAAAATTTATAATGCTTCACCAAAAGTGAGATTAAGAGCAAGAACAAGATCAGAAACCTTACAGCTTGGGCTTCTTTGTGTTTCAAGGACACAGAATTAGTAGGTACAAGGGAAGTAAGATTGTGGTTATGGTTTCACAGGTGTATGCATATCTTCAAACCCATCAAATTGTATGCATAAAATATGTCCAGTTTTTTGTATAACAAGTATTTCTCAATAAAGCTGTTAGGAAAAAGAAACTTTAGAAGACAGGTTTATTTTATGGTACTCATTTTGGAAAATCTGGAAATAATAGAAATAGACAAGAAAATTTTCTTTCTTCCTGTTTGTCTAGGATTCATCCTCATGACTTTCTCCCTTGCTTTTGCAGGAAGAACAAAGCATTTCAAGGAGCAAGAGAAATAAAGAATGTGTCTTTCAAGGTTCAATACAAATAATAATATTATATATTGATATTTGTATAGCACTTTACATCTTAAAAACTACTTTTGGAGGATAGCCAATATCAGGAGTGAAATGGTTAAAAAAAAAACTCTGAGCTGTGGATGTTTAATAATTTTTTTGCAAAATAGTATGACATTTTCCCCTGATGGGAGATAAATTAATTATCAGGTTGGTCCCTAAACAAGATGCTATTTTTCTTGCTGAAAGAGATAAGATATAGACTTTCCAACTACTGCAGTGGGACAGCCAGCAAAAACAAGAAAATTAGGGGAAAGAATGCCATTCCTTCTTAAAAAGCATAGTCAGTCAATATGAAGAACTTAACGGAAAAACCACACCTTCATCAAAACTAAATGATAAAGATTTGAATTTCGGACAATAACATTAGCAGAATCTGAGAATAATCTGCAAAGAATATTATGATTCAATGAAGAAAAGAGCTATCAAATTCCAATGAAATTAGAAAACAGAAAAGAATTATTAGCACCTAGGAAACAATGAACCCAAACCAAAAGAGAAACACTTCCTTAGCCTCAATTACTGAACCTTCTCTCCAACTTTCTATCTTTCTTTGTGAAAAAGAGCTAGAAAATGCCAAAACTCCACTTCACAGTAGGATAATGTATCTATGCATAAGCTAGTTGTGTCATATATGTAGTTCCTGTTATGCAGTGTGGTTTTCTTTTTTGGTGTTCTGAGACCGATTTCTATGTATGTATGTCTGGGGGGTGGGGACGGTGGGATTCCCACACCAATACAAGCAGTTCTCTCACACCAGCTAGGGATCTTACAATTCAACTCGATTCTGACACTATCTATCCTGAGATAATGTCAGATTTGACATGTTAAAGAGTTCAGTCCTGTAAGAATGCCCCCTGCCCAACACTTCAGACGTCAATCACAAGCCCATGTTATTAACTGTGTTTCTGACCAACTGGCTATAGATTGTGGATTCCATCTACTATACTTGAACGTCAAATGCCAATTGCAAGTCCAGGTTATTATCTGTACTTCTGACCAATTGGCTCTAGATCAGAGGCGCCCATGACCTCCTCTTTGGGTTTGATGAATTTGCTAGAGTAGCTCACAGAACTCAGAAAACCCATTTACTCAGTATCACAAGTTTATTATAAAAGGATATAACTCAGGAACAGCCAGATGGAAGAAAAGCATAGGGTGAGTATAGAGAAAGGGCAAGGAGATTCCATGCCCTCTCCAAGCTTGCCAATCTCACATAATTTCCATGTTTCACCAACTGAGAAGCTCTCCAAATCCTCCACGTTTGGTTTTTTATGGAGGCTTCATTACATAGGCATGACTGATTAACTCATTGGCCATTGGTGATTGATTCAGCCTCCAGCCCCTCTCCCCTCCCAGACGTAGGGGGTGGGCCTGAAACTTCCAATCATCTAATCACATGGTTGGTTCTCCTGGCAATCTCCTGGCACCCTTATATGGCATCCCAAAGTCACCTTATTAACATAACAAAAGATACATTTATTGCTCTTCTCACTTAGGAAATTCCAAGGATTTTAGGAGCTCTGTGCCAGAAAAGGGGATGAAACCAAATATATATTTCTTATTATAGATCACAATATCATACTTTTCTTAGTCTAATTGACCCTTTTGTTATCTTCAGAGGGATTTGAGTTAAAGAATTTCTTCAACTATTTTTACAGATGGATGTGAACTGAGTGGACCTTAGGAGATTCTTAACAGTTAAGATTTGTTATCCTGAGTGGATAAAGCATCCTTAATGAAGTTTAATTCTCTCTGAATATTTTACATTATCACAAATATAATCATATTTTATATTCAAAAAATTCATGTGGAAATGATGGTAGAGATATTATTAATTCTACTATATAACAATACTATCAAAGTGACTTATTCAAGCTCATATAGTTTGTAAGCATCATAACCTATTCGATACTAACTGTAATAAATCTAGAACTAATTCTAAATCTTAAACTCTGCTCTGAAAGCCTAAAAATTTCTCAGGTAAAAGCAGTTCAAAGGCTCTTCATTCTTCCGTTTAAACACCATTGTTCTCAATGCCAAGCCAAATTTCAGTGGGCTTTTTTTTTTAACTGCAACACTTAAATTTTCTGATTTTTATTTTATTTCAGATAATTTTTTGCATAAAAACAAAACAAACCCATAAAATAATCAGTGGAATTTATATATTCATATGACAGAATTTGCCCACTGGTTTTCTCTGTTGACATATCAGAAAAGACTTATGTTAGGGAAATGCCACCACATAACGCATCAAAAGGGCCAAAATTTCAACAAATAAAAATTCCACATGTCAACAAAAACATGGAGAAACTACATAGTTTTGAAAATTACTTTGGAAAAGTGGGCAGCATCTACTAAAGCTGAAAAAAGTAATTCATTCCTTGCTGGGTATCTAAGGGAATCACATATGTAAGAATACCAAAAGACATGTATAAGAAATTACACAGGTTTATTCATGGTAGCACCAAACTGAAAACAATCCAAATATTCAAGGGTGATCCACAAGCCAAATCCAGCCTGTCACCCATTTTGTAAATTATTGGAACACAGCCACATCTATTATTTACACATTGTCTATGACTGCTTTAATGATATAAGATCAAAGCTGAATAGTGGCAACAAAAACATGTAGTCCATACAGCCTAAAACACTTACTATCTGGCCATTTACAGAAAAATTCTACTGACTCCTGATCTTCAGTATACTAGCCTAAACATTTTTTTTTGGTATATTCATATAGTGGAATACTATGCAGCAATGAAAACAAATGAGCTACAACTACATGCAACAATATCAATAAACCTAACACACATAATGTTAAGTCAAAGAAGACAGAAGAAAATAATTACTGCTCTATGACTCTATTTATGTAACTTTCAGAAACTAGCAAAACTTATCTTTGGTGACATTGGATTCCTTTGGGAAAAGGAAGGTATTAGTGATTAGAGGGGTTATGATGGGACTTCTGGATGATGGAAATGTTCTGATTTAAGTGTTATTAGAAACATATTTTAGTAAGTCACTGATATATTATTTTATATTTTGGGCACTTTATTTATATTATACTTTTCTGTAGAAGTATAAAATTTTATATATTAATTTTTACCAAAATGTAACCAAATTAACAGTCTTCCTTTCACGGAAGAAGTACATTTCTCAGCTACTTGGGGTAGAGAATCAGAGCCTCCCACCTCCACAGGGATGGAGGCAGACTAATGACACCCTTCCCCACAATGATGATCCTAAAATCTGGAACCTGTAAATATGTTAGCTTAAAGGAGAAGGGGAATTTGTGTATGTGATTAAGGTAAAGAACCCAATCTAATCACACAAGTCTTTAAAAGTTGAAAACCTTGCCAAGCTAGAGTCACTAATAAATGCTATAAAGAAGAGGAAAAAAGGATACATGCCAGATTTACTGGGGAAGAGCAGAAGGCCTAACTCAGCTAGGATAGCCAAGGAAGACCTATCTTGGAAATACAGTATGAGCAAAATGTTGAGAAAAGGCAGTCAGCCAAAATCTGGGAAGAACTGTTGCAAGTCAAAGGAATAGCTAGTACAGAGATTCTGAGACGAAGACAAGATCTAAGACCTCTCAAGTCAGAAAGATGAGTGTGGCTGTTGTGAATGGTGGGAAGTGAGGTCTGGGAAATAACAGGACATAGGTCTGGGTGAGGTCTTTTAGTCCATGGTAGGGATTGAATTTTATTCTAGATGGGCTGGGATGACATTCTGCAGTTTACATTTTTAAAGATCATTCTGACTATAATGTTTAGAAGATGGATTAGGATAGGGGAGGAGGAGTGAGGGGAGATGGGTGAAAAAGATATCAACTGGTTGAAAAGCTCCAGGTGAGAACTGATGGTGGCTTGGACTAGAGTTTTAGCAACACAGCTCATAAGAAGAGCAGGATTTGAGATAAATCTGGAGGTACAGCCAATAGGATTTGCTGAGAGATTAGGTGTAGATTATACGGGAAAGAGAAGAATCAGGAATAACTCCTAGGATTTTGACCTGAGCAATTGAATAGATGATGATGATGCCCTTGGTGGAGCATATTTGCAGACAAATATATTGGTAATTCCATTTGGCCATATATGTTTGCTTTGGCCCTTGAAGAAAAGCTTCCTACATAATCCAAAATTTCATTTTACGTTATCAGTCATATGTTCTTTAATAAGCCTTAGTCTCTTGATGAATGGATTCCCTTTGTGAACCATTAACCAAAACTACTAATGCCTGTCAACACCAAGCTCAACAAGGGAAGATGCCATAGAGACCGTGGAGTAAGCTGATCACTACATCAACAAAAGGCAAAAGCTCAAGTCGAAATATGAACCACATCCAATTTTCAGGAGGCTGTGGCTCAACAACTGCCCCTGAAGTGGATTTCAAATAAGCTGACCCTGCCCTGGCACACTGAATAATTGCTTACATCCTAAATCACATGGAAGGTAAAAGTTGGTGCCAACTGGATTTGAGACATCCTTAAAGACAGGTGTCTATTAACTCCATGCAGTTCTCCAGATAAATCAAGGACTTAGCTCATGTTGTTTTCTTCTCAAGTATTCCTTGACCCTTCCCTATCCTCTGGCTGGGTGAAATACCCTTTTCTTATGTCACCTCATAGCACTCTCATCATAATATTTAATTCACTACCTGTTTACTGTCTACTCCCCCACTCGACTGGAAATCCAATGAGGGCAAGAGCTATGCCTTATTCACCATCTGAACAGAGTTTAGAGAAGAGGATGTTGGCCCCCGGGGAATGAATATTTTTATCCCGTTGGAAAAACTATCCCTGCAAGAAGGAACAGTGAGTCAAACAGCTTACCTGGGAAAAACCCTCAAATGATTTAAATCAGCCCTTCTATTTTGATCTCACACAAATCAACCTTCTGTTTAAATGTAACTTCCCTTGGAATTTTTCCTATTAGAAAATAATTCTCTAGTCATGTTGATTTGAAAATGCAAGTTACATTTCTCGTTTTTTTAAAATTCAAGCATTAGTTAATCCTTGCAAAATGGATTCATTTCGAAAGGGTTATCCAAGCCAGTTTCTGATTTTGCAGACAATGAATACCCCCTGTGTAGATCCTTTGGGAGACAGCCAGTGGCCTTTCCTGGTAACAACTTGGCCTCACTGCATCTCAATTTAAACTTTAACCCTATGAATTGGCATTTTGTGGCTGTTTCATTACTGATTTACTAATAGATAGTAAAATATTTTCTTGTTAATTATTGGTCAAAACAAGCATTATTTTCCTTTAATTGTTTGATTTTTTAAAATTTACTGCCTTAGTAATTTTATTAGGTATTGCGCCAAAAATGTGTATAGCAAAATACATTTCCAATTTTATTATAAGATTGAAGGATAAAATTCCATTTCATGTATAACAATGCAGTTTACACAAAGTTCATCTGGAAAATAAGCATTCCATAAAATGATTAATGCTTATATCAACAATACATTGACTGAATATATAATTGAATCTACTATTCTATTGTAATATAATATTTATAACAAGGTATGGGTGAGCTAAAAACTGATCTCTTCCATTGGCTGTGTTGCTTCACAAGCAGAGGGGTTAGTGCTTTTTAGACATCTCTCCTTTGGTCATGTTTTGTAGCCCTTAGAAATGTGTCACATCATAAATAGAAAAATATAAAAACTGAGGACTTCTCCACTGCCACTGTTCCATGCTGCCTTCCAATCCTATCCCCCCATCTCACACACACACACACACACACACACACACATATACATACACACACACACTTAAGGCAATCAACATTTGTTTAAATGTGTGGGCATGGACTCCTTGCTCCCTGAATGTTTAACTGAAACAGGCTGTGATCACAAATGCCAAAATTGTGATATTCCTGGTTGCCTTGCAAAGCTACCTGGGCTAAGTGGAGTTGGACATCATTTCTACTGGATCATCATTTCTCAATGCTCTTCTTCAGGAAGAGAATATTTGGAATGGGTGTTAAGCCAGAAAGATTCATCTAAAATGGTAGCAGCAGTTCTTTCTCCTTTAAAGGATTCTGGCCAGAATTTTCTCAAGAGCTTTCAAACACAGTAAAGAACTTGAGTTTGCATCTCCCAACGATTTTTCTTGAAGGAGTTCATTTCTCATGATCCATTTTCTCCATCACACCTCACCCCCCAAACTACTGCCTGTTTTGAATGAGATATTGGAAAGCTAACCAGCAGTGCCTAAGAAGTGCATGAGCTCCCTCTCGTGGGTCTTGGAAGTCACTTCTGAAACTTGAAGCTCCAGCTGCTCAAATTGAACATAGGTGAATTTGAAATTGTCTTTGTCTCCAAGAGAAGGTCTAGTGTCTTGTCCCATCCTCACCAAATATCTCACCAAATGAGCAACTATGCTTAGTTGCTCTGGGAACTTATCTTGACTCTTTGAATCAATCCTACAATCATTGTTGTGCATAAAAAAAAAAAATAAGTTTTAGAAACTTGGTTGTGATAATGCATGCCTACTATTTGCTTTACTAAATTTATATTTTATAAAGTACACTCATATAACATTATTTCATTTGAACTGCACAATAACTCTGAAAATGTGACATTACCATTCTCAGCTTCAGGTTTGGAGTCAGCAGGGCACAAACATAAACCTAAATCTTTTGGCACAAAATCTAACATCCTTTCCATCCCACCCAGTCCCTGCCCTTCCACATTTGCAGTCTTGCCATTTCTCCTTCCAAGGAGAGATTCTTTCTCAAGTTTCAAAGTCTCAGATCACTGTTCCAATATCTCTTTCTTTGAAACTTTCATGCCAGATATATGATTGAAAAATTAAAACAAAAAATCTGGCTGGGAAGCCAGATGTTTCTAACTCTTAAAATATTCTTCAGTTAATGCTAATACCTCTCTCCACAGTGACAATATTTTTGAACAGGAATTTAAGATAATTTTGGTAAGTATGGGACTGCATTTGAGGATGAAGTATTTGGAAACAGAGTCTCTCAAAAATTCAAAACTTAAGGTTTCCAGTCCTACATCCTTTGTTTGATTATACAGAAATAACTATTGAATTTGAGGGAAACTAAGTTGAAATATCATTTATCCAAACAAAGCCATTGACTGAATTGTAATCAAATGATAAATGATACCTGCTACACACCATAAAATGTATTACAAGGCTCATTACAGAGAGATAAGTGACATTGTACTTACCCCTTATTCCCTCAGTCCAGTTCATGCCTGCTTACAGCCAGAAAGCAGTGTTGAGTCTGAAAACTAACTCTTCCATTTACTAATTGTATCCTTAATCTTAATCTCTCTGAGATTTAGTTTCCTCATTTGTAAAATGAAGGTAATAATAGAACCTTCCTCATAGGGTTATAGGAAGGATTAAATGACACGATGTATAAAAATACTTAACAGTATCTGGCACAGATTAAGTAGGCAAAAAAAGTAACTCTTACTAGTACTGTTAATATTATTAATCCATGAGCTCTGTAAATGCCTCAGTTCTTGCTGCTTTGGTCCCATTCCTGATGTCCAAACAGCTTGCCTAGTTTTGACCTCTCTCTGCACACATCCATTTGCCCCGGTCTCTAACTCCTTGTTCTTGATCTCTGTTGCCTTTTCTTATGTACTTTCACCCTAAGGAATGATGGCACAAATCGCCCCACTGAACCTCTCTGCCAAGCTGGCTTCCATTGCCTTGATCACTGGCCCTGCCAATCCTCTCCAGTATAGCTGAAGCTCCTAATCCTCACTGCACATGTATAAACTTATGCTGTTCCTATATGAAATCAGGACAAGGATATGGGCACCAACTTGAATCCCAAGTCTCTGCTTAATAAACAGCCCTTTGCAGTACTGCTCAAACACTGACCAACCAATTTACAAATCAGCTCAACAGAAACCCAACAACACAAGGTGTCATGTAACCATTCACTGAGTCCTTTATTCATTATTTATCTATTTAAGTACAACTGAAGACTAAAGAGCCTACTGCAATCAGAGTGATGATCATCCCTACTTTCTTCCTCCTTATCTCCACACTTGCAGCTCAAAACAGCACAAACAGTTACAGGAGTGAATGCCTAGCACTCAGATACACATGGGAAAAGGGAAAAATTTCACAGATGCAAGAGGATGCTGTGGACTTATCTGATACAGAAGGAAAGATAAAATCCTAGGAAAAGGGGGAACACAAAGCAGAAACTTCAGAAGCATCAAAGTAATAAGAGCTAAGATGCGAGAAAATGGGGGTGGGTGCTGTGAGAAGCAAAGAGGCTGCATTTCTGCATAAAAAACCTCCATTTAGGGATATTACAGATTGGCACAGTGAGGCCATACATACTTTTTAATAAATAGGAAAGAATTTTCTAGATTAAAGCAAGCAATGACTACTTTCTCATGTTAGTATCTCCATTCTATCTGGTTTGGATTTAATCCCCAGGAACATTGACTAAATAACTGCTTGGGCAGGATCACCAAGATATTTCTACACCCACATTCATCGCAGCATTATTCACAAGAGCCAACAGGTGGAAGTAACCTAAATGTCCATTGATCAATGAATGGATAAAGAACACATGGTACATACATATAATGAAATATTATTCAGCCTTAAAAAAGACAGAAATCCTGGATTAACCTTGAGGACTTTATGCAAAGTAAAATAAGCCAAATGTTGTATGATTCCACTTATATGAGGTATGTGAAGTAGTCAAACTCATAGAAACAGAAATATAAATTATTTCCAGGGGCTGGGGGAGAGGGAAACGGGGAGTTGTTGTTCAAGAGTTATAGAGTTTCAGTTTTACAGATAAACAAATTCTGGAAATCTCTTGCACAGCAATGTGAATATATTTAACATGACTAAACTGTTTTAAAGTTCTTAACCATTTAAAAATGGTTAAAATGGGGTAGAGGAACCAAGATGGCAGAGTAGAAGGACGTGCTCTTACTCCCTTTTGTGAGAACACCAGAATCACAGCTAACTGCTGGACAATCATCGACAGGAAGACACTGGAACTCACCAAAAAAGATACTCCATGGGCTTCCCTGGTGGCGCGGTGGTTGAGAGTCTGCCTGCCGATGCAGGGAACACGGGTTCGTGCCCCAGTCTGGGAAGATCCCACATGCCGCAGAGCGGCTAGGCCCGCAAGCCATGGCCGCTGAGCCAGCGCGTCTGGAGCCTGTGCTCTGCAACGGGAGAGGCCACAACAGTGAGAGGCCCGTGTACCGCAGAAAACAAAACAAAACAAAACAAAAAAAGAGTTACCCCACATCCAAAGACAAAGGAGAAGCCACAATGAGACGGTAGGAGGGGTGCAATCACAGTAAAATGAAATCCCATAACTGCTGGGTGGATGACTCACAGACTGGAAAACACTTATACCACAGAAGTCCACCCACCGGAGTGAAGGTTTTGAGCCCCATGTCAGGCTTCCCAACCTGGGGGTCTGGCAACTGGAGGGGGAAATCCTAGAGAATCAGACTTTGAAGCCTAATGGGATTTGATTGCAGAACTTCGACAGGACTGGGGAAACAGAGACTCCACTCTTGGAGGGCACACACAAAGTAGTGTGTGCATCGGGATCCAGGGGAAGGAGCAGTGACCCCAGGGGAGACTGAACCAGACCTATCTGCTACAGTTGGAGGGTCTCCTGCAGAGGCGGAGGGTGGCTGTGGCTCACCATGGGGACAAGGACACTGACAGCAGAAGTTCTGGGAAGTACTCCTTGGCATGAGCCCTCCCAGAGTCTGTCATTAGCCTCACCAAAGAGCCCAGGTAGGCTCCAGTGTTGGGTTGCCTCAGGCCAAACAACCAACAGGGAGGGAACCCAGCCCCACCCATCAACAGTCAAGTGGATTAAAGTTTTACTGAGCTCTACCCACCAGAGCAACAGTCAGCTCTACCCACCACCAGTCCCTCCCATCAGGAAACTTACACAAGCCTCTTAGATAGCCTCATCCACCAGAGGGCAGACAGCAGAAGCAAGAAGAACTACAATCCTGCAGCCTGTGGAACAAAAACCACATTCACAGAAAGATAGACAAGATGAAAAGGCAGAGGGCTATGTACCAGATGAAGGAACAAGATAAAACCCCAGAAAAACAACTAAATGAAGTGGAGATAGGCACCCTTCCAGAAAAAGAATTCAGAATAATGATAGTGAAGATGATCCAGGACCTCGGAAAAAGAATGGAGGCAAAGATCGAGAAGTCACAAGAAATGTTTAACAAAGACCTAGAAGAATTAAAGAACAAACAAACAGAGATGAACAATACAATAACTGAAATGAAAACTACCCTAGAAGGAATCAATAGCAGAATAACTGAGGCAGAAGAATGGATGAGTGACCTGGAAGACAGAATGGTGGAATTCACTGCTGCAGAACATAATAAAGAAAAAAGAATGAAAAGAAATGAAGACAGCCTAAGAGACCTCTGGGACAACATTAAACGCAACAACATTCGCACTTTAGGGGTCCCAGAAGGAGAAGAGAGAGAGAAAGGACCTGAGAAAATATTTGCAGAGATTATAGTCGAAAACTTCCCTAACATGGGAAAGGAAATAGCCATCCAAGTCCAGGAAGCGCAGCGAGGCTCATACAGGATAAACCCAAGGAGAAACACACCGAGACACATAGTAATCAAATTGGCAAAAATTAAAGACAAAGAAAAATTATTGAAAGCAGCAAGGGAAAAATGACAAATAACATACAAAGGAACTCCCATAAAGTTAACAGCGGATTTCTCAGCAGAAACTCTACAAGCCAGAAGGGAGTGGCATCATATACTTAAAGTGATGAAAGGGAAGAACCTACAGCCAAGATTACTCTACCCAACAAGGATCTCATTCAGATTCAATGGAGAAATCAAAAGCTTTACAGACAAGCAAAAGCTAAGAGAATTCAGCACACCAAACCAGCACTAAAACAAATGCTAAAGGAACTCCTCTAAGTGAGAAACACAAAAGAAGAAAAGGACCTACAAAAACAAACCCAAAACAATTAAGAAAATGGTCATACAAACATACATATCGATAATTACCTTAAATGTGAATGGATTAAATGCTCCCACCAAAAGACACAGGCTTGCTGAATGGATACAAAAACAAGACCCATATATATGCTGTCTACAAGAGACCGACTTCAGATCTAGGGACACATACAGACTGAAAGTGAGGGGATGGAAAAAGATATTCCATGCAAATGGAAATCAAAAGAAAGCTGGAGTAGCAATACTCATAGCAGATAAAATAGACTTTAAAATAAAGAATGTTACAAGAGACAAGAAAGGACACTACATAATGATCAAAGGATCAATCCAAGAAGAAGGTATAACAATTATAAATATATATGCACCCAACATAGGAGCACCTCAATACATAAGGCAACTGCTAACAGCTCTAAAAGAGGAAATTGACAGTAACACAATAAGAGTGGGGGACTCTAACGCCTCACTTACACCAATGGACAGATTATCCAAAATGAAAATAAATAAGAAAACAGAAGCTTTACATGACAAAATAGACCAGATAGATTTAATTGATATTTTTAGGACATTCCATCCAAAAACAGCAGATTACACTTTCTTCTCAAGTGCACATGGAACATTCTCCAGGATAGATCACATCTTGGGTCACAAATCAAGCCTCAGTAAACTTAAGAAAATTGAAATCATATCAAGCATCTTTTCTGACCACAATGCTATGAGATTAGAAATCAATTACAGGGAAAAAAAACGTAAAAAACACAAACACATGGAGGCTAAACAATACGTTACTAAATAACCAAGCGATCACTGAAGAAATCAAAGAGGAAATAAAAAAAATACCTAGAGACAAATGACAATGAAAACACGACGATCCAGAACCTGTGGGATGCTGCAAATGCAGTTCTAAGAGGGAAGCTATAGTTTATAGCTATACAAGCCTACCTCAAGAAACAAGAAAAATCTCAAATAAACAATCTAACCTTCCACCTAAAGGAACTAGAGAAAGAAGAACAAACAAAACTCAAAGTTAGCAGAAGGAAAGAAATCATAAAGATCAGAGCAGAAATAAATGAAATAGAAACAAAGAAAACAATAGTAAAGATCAATAAAACTAAAATCTGGTTCTTTGAGAAGATAAACAAAATTGATAAAACATTAGCCAGACACATCAAGAAAAAGAAGGCGAGGACTCAAATCAATAAAATTAGAAATGAAAAAGGAGAAGTTAAAACAGACACCATGGAAACACAAAGCATCCTAACAGACTACTACAAGCAACTCTATGCCAAAAAATTGGACAACCTAGAAGAAATGGACAAATTCTTAGAAAGTTATAACCTTCCAAGACTAAACCAGGAAGAAATAGAAAATATGAACAGACCAATCACAAGTAATGAAATGGAAACTGTGATTAAAAATCTTCCAACAAACAAAAGCCCAGGACCAGATGGCTTCACAGGTGAATTCTATCAAACATTTAGAGAACAGCTAACACCCATCCTTCTCAAACTCTTCCAAAAAATTGCAGAGGAAGGAACACTCCCAAACTCATTCTATGAGGACATTATCACCCTGATACCAAAACCAGACAAAGATACTACAAAAAAAGAAAATTACAGGCCAATAACACTGATGAATATAGATGCAAAAATCCTCAATAAAATACTAGCAAACAGAATCCAACAACATATTAAAAGGATCATACACCATGATCAAGTGGGATTTATCCCAGGGATGCAAGGATTCTTCAATATAAGTAAATCAATCAATGTGATACACCATATTAACAAACTGAAGAATAAAAACCATATGACCATCTTAATAGATGCAGAAAAAGCTTTTGACAAAATTCAACACCGATTTATGATAAAAAATCTTCAGAAAGTGGGCATAGAGGGAACTTACCTCAACATAACAAAGGCCATATATGACAAACCCACAGCAAACATCATTCTCAATGGTGAAAAACTGAAAGCATTTCCACAAGATCAGGAACAAGACAAGGATGTCCACTCTCACCACTATTTTTCAACATAGTTTTGGAAGTTCTAGCCATGGCAATCAGAGAAGAAAAAGAGATAAAAGGAATACAAATTGGAAAAGAAGAAGTAAAACTGTCACTGTTTGCAGATGACATGATACTATACATAGAGAATACTAAAAATGCCACCAGAAAACTACTAGAGCTAATCAATGAATTTGGTAAAGTTGCAGAATACAAAATTAATGCACAGAAATCTCTTGCATTCCTATACACTAATGATGAAAAATCTGAAAGAGAAATTAAGCAAACACTCCCATTTACCACTGCAACAAAAAGAAAAAATACCTAGGAATAAACCTACCTAGGGAGACAAAAGACCTGTAGGCAGAAAAGTATAAGACACTGATGAAAGAAATTAAAGAGGACACCAACAGATGGAGGGATATACCATGTTCTTGGATTGGAAGAATCAATATTGTGAAAATGACTATACTAGCCAAAGCAATCTACAGATTTAATTCAATCCCTATCAAATTACTAATGGCATTTTTTACAGAACTAGAACAAAAAATCTTAAAATTTGTATGGAGACACAGAAGACCCCGAATAGCCAAAGCAGTCCTGAGGGAAAAAAAACGGACCTGGAGGAATCAGACTCCCTGACTTCAGACTATACTACAAAGCTACAGTAATCAAGACAATATGGTACTGGCAGAAAAACAGAAACATAGATCAATGGAACAAGGTAGAAAGCCCCGAGATAAACCCACGCACCTATGGTCAACTAATCTATGACAAAGGAGGCAAGGATATACAATGGAGAAAAGACAGTCTCTTCAATAAGTGGTGCTGGGAAAACTGGACAGCTACATGTAAAAGAATGAAGTTAGAACACTCCCTAACACCATACACAAAAATAAACTCAAAATGGATTTGAGACCTAAATGTAAGACCAGACACTATAAAACTTTTAGAGGAAAACTTAGGAAGAACACTCTTTGACATAAATCACAGCAAGATCTTTTTCAATCCACCTCCTAGAGTAATGGAAATAAAAACAAAAATAAACAAATGGGACCTAATGAAACTTAAAAGCTTTTGCACAGCAAAGGAAACCATAAACAAGAAGGAAAGACAACCCTCAGAATGGCAGAAAATATTTGCAACCAAATCAACGGACAAAGGATTAATCTCCAAAATATATAAACAGCTCATGCAGCTCAATATTAAAGAAACAAACAACCCAATACAAAAATGGGCAGAATATCTAAATAGACATTTCTCCAAAGAAGACATACAGATGGCCAAGAAGCACATGAAAAGCTGCTCAACATCACTAATTATTAGAGAAATGCAAATCAAAACTACAATGAGTTATCACCTCACATCAGTTAGAATGGGCATCATCAGAAAATCTACAAGCAACAAATGCTGGAGAGGGTGTGGAGAAAAGGGAACCCTCTTGCACTGTTGGTGGGAGTGTAAATTGATACAGCCACTATGGAGAACAGTATGGAGGTTCCTTAAAAAACTAAAAACAGAATTACCATATGACCCAGCAATCCCACTACTGGGCATATACCCAGAGAAAAACGTAATTCAAAAAGACACATGCACCCCAATGTTCATTGCAGCACTATTTACAATAGCCAGGTCATGGAAGCAATGTAAATGCCCATCGACAAATGAATGGATAAAGAAGTTGTGGTGCATATATACAATGGAATATTACTCAGCCATAAAAAGGAACGAAATTGGGTCATTTGTTGAGATGTGGATGGATCTAGAGACTGTCATACCAAGTGAAGTAAGTTAGAAAGAGAAAAACAAATATCATTTATTAATGCATATATGTGGATCCTAGAAAAATGGTACAGATGAACCAGTTTGCAGGGCAGAAGTTGAGACACAGATGTAGAGAACAAACGTATGGACACCAAGGGGGGAAAGCCATGGGGGGTGGGGATTGTGGTGTGATGAAATGGGCGATTGGGATTAACATGTATACACTGATGTGTATAAAACTGATGACTGATAAGAACCTGCTTTATAAAATAATAAATATAATAAAACTCAAAAGTTAAAAAAAAGGTTAAAATGGTAAATTTTATGTTATGTGTTTTTCACCACAATTTTTTTTAAAGAGCTGCTTAAATCTTCTTCTAGCATTCTGTGTGTGTGTGTGTTTGTGTGTGTGCATATGTGTTTCTTTTGGCTGACAGTAGTGAGTAGATCACAGTAGTCAGCCACCACAACTATCCCAAGCAATAGCAACCTGTCATGATACCTTTAATTAGGTGATGAAGTGGCAAGAGAATCACCCATGGAGATAAACCAGCTGGAAGAAATGAAGGACGATCCTCCCTTTTCTCCTTCTGCAGAGAACTTACAGGTACCCACTCTGGACCAAAGATAGACTGCCTGGTGCCAAGTTACAAGGATTAAAAGCATGTCCTATATAAGGTTGCAGCCCTCATTACTTATGATAACATGTGAAACTGCTTTGTGAATGGTAGAGTATTCCTGTCTTGTACTATATTCTCCATCAGGGTCTAGCCTCCAAACTTTCTACTATGGCCAACGGAAAATTTTAGGCATTCATCCACCCAAAGCCTTTCTTTGTCTCTCTCTGTCTCCCTCTCCCCCACTTCTCTCTCACTCTTCTCTCTCCTCCTCTCCCCCTACCCCCTCACTCACGCATATGCATGCACGCACGCACATGCGCACACGCACAACCACCCTATCCTATGATAAAGTTTAACATCTCAGGAACTTTGAAAAAAATTCTATTTCATCATTGTGACTATCTTGCTGATAACTTTATAACTTTGGGACAGTTAATCTGAATAATGGCTCTGACCATTTTTGGTGATGTTCTTGCTCTTCGTTCTAATGTCAGACATGCTTATATTCATTTTATGTAATGAGACATATTCAATTTGCCCAACTTGAATGTTTCTTCTTGAGTCAAGACAGCAGGCATGAATTTAACTCATTATCAGTATAAATCACAAGTTGGAATCTTTGGAAATGCAAAATTCATTTTGTAAATTTCTACTAGCTGAATTTTCCTATCTTTATAGAGCCTCAGCTGTAAATACTGATATTTTCTGACTCTCTTTTGGGACAAATTCCATTTTTGGACTAATAACCACATGGCAGCTTCATCAATTCTTCATAAAGTACAGCTAAGAAGCAGGTACTCTGCAAGGCACTTTACAAACATTACCTTTTTTATTTCTCAATGAAAAAATTCCTCAACGAGTCTATGAGACAGATATTATCATTATAAACCTTAATTTATAAATGATAAAATTAAGATTTAGAGAGATTAAATAGCTTGCCCAAAGTTACACAGTAAGTAACAGCAAAGATTTTGACCCATCTGACCACACACTCTATGCTTAGTTACTTCTTTACTGCCCATGCACACAATATCTAAATCCCTGGAGCAACCCAGATTAACTCATTATTAATTTTACCAAAACAACACTATAATCTCCTCAGTATATTTAAAATGCCCTGAGGCCTTCATTCATTTATTCATTCACTCATTCATCCCTTTATTCATTCCATAAGCATTATTCCAGGCACTGGATGTACAGTTATGTACATACAAAGACCCTACTTTCATGAACTTATGGTCTAGTCCATGTTCAAGGGGCTTTAAAATCTGCACACATGAAAAGGCTTCTCACAGAGAGGGGCAGAATGCTCTCTGTCTTTCACACTAGGGACAGAGAGCCGGTGCAAGACAAAGTCCATATGCTTCACTGTGGAAGAAGATTAATGTTTCCTTTATTTCTATTTGGATCAAGGTTTACAGACCCAGTTTACCTAAGTTACATGAATTTACACAAATATTCTCAAATATGTCTTATGATACAGAGTTAGTCATGCATGCGTGTATGGTTGTCCAAACTTTCCGTTTTATAAACACATACTCTGACTCCTCAAACATCTTCTGCAGCTGTGATTATAACTTTAAAGCTCATTATCCTAGGAGTATGGTAGGGATTCTTTTCTCCTAAGTGCTTCTCTTTTCATTTGCCCGTTCATGAGCTCAAAGATACTCCATACACAGCAAACAGGCTTTCACAAAACATGTCATAATTAGAAACGAAGCCAATATCTTGACAAATGGAGATTTATTTTCTCATCACAACAGATTTTTTTCTAAATTACAGTCTCCAAGTGGCAAAACCTGAAGAGGCATTGCCGGTAAGTTCACAAGTCTTAAGACTTTAGAATCACCAACTGGGCAACTTCCATGCCCCATTTAATGTGCAGACTGAAAAATCCTGAATATACCCTTGTTTTACTTAATAAGGGTTGATTAGCTTTGCAATTAAGCCATACAGTTTTCAGGCATTGCTCTGAAAGAGTACCCATCTACTTACTGCCACTTAAAAAGTCTTACTTTCGGTATAATAGCCTTTTCGGTTAGTTTCAATTGGAAAGAACAGACAATATCTCACAGCACCATTTAACACAAACTCAGTCTAGGAGTACACCAAGGAACAAGCAAACGTCTCAGTTTGCAGTTAATGAATCAAAGTTTAAGACGACAAATTGGCTTGCTGAGTCAAAATAGTTAATTAACTTTTAGTCAGGAATATTCATCCTGCTTTCCTGGCATAAACAAGTCTCATAAACTCTGTTTACTTACTCAAGTGTTTTTCTTCTCTACTCATCCCTGGGCATCATTCAGAGTGCTTTATATATCATGTCAGAGTAGCTTCATAATTTTAACCCAATTTTTTATGTTTTCAGCCTCCAAGACAAAAAAAAAAATTACATCTCTTCATCATTAATTTAGGTTCTGTAAACACTGGAGTATAAATTAGAAAAAGAAAGAAAGAAAGATAAACCTCCAACATTAAATTTTGGAGCCTCCATGATTTTGGATGCTAATTGTATCAGACTTTGTGTTTCTTAAAGTAAACACATTAATTCTAAATGTTTGGTTAGCTCAGGCTGTTTAGCCTGTCAGGTAAGGCTGCAGATTAATGTTATAGGAGTAGCTGGCGTGTCCAATTAGCAAAGAGGTTTAATGGCAACCACTCCATACCCTCTTGCCTCTGGTACTTTTCAGATGCACCATTTCCTTAAAACAACGTTTCACAAATTAGCTAATTAGAGAACTATATCAACATCTTTGATGAATATACATCTGAACAGTCGTTACATGATATACTCTCTAGCCACTCTTCCAAAGTCAACTTTTGCTAATTTTCCCCCTAATTATTATGTTTCTTCTGGAGAGAACTCTCATACTTTCACTGAGAATGGCATCTATTTGTTATCTTCTGTTATTGGCCTGTGTTTTCTTTCTTTCTTAAAACATCTTTATTGGAGTATAATTGCTTTACAATGGTGTGTTAGTTTCTGCTTTATAACAAAGTGAATCAGTTATACATATACATATGTTCCCATCTCTCTTCCCTCTTGCGTCTCCCTCCCTCCCACCCTCCCTATCCTACCCCTCTAGGTGGTCACAAACCACCGAGCTGATCTCACTGTGCTATGCGGCTGCTTCCCACTAGCTATCTATTTTTCGTTTGGTAGTGTGTATATGTCCATGCCACTCTCTCTTTGTCACAGCTTACCCTTCCGTGTTTTCTAAAGGAAGACTGCCTGCTACAGTGAATGCTTGCATTTAACAGCTACTGACACTAAATGCAGTTTACAGTTTGTTCTTTACAGTGTTGCCACAAAGTTTACTTTTTTTCTAACTCTGCACCAGATTTCTTAAACCTCAAGTCATCATCATTTTATGAGATGATTTTTCCAAAAGCAAATTACAGGTTCATGAATTAAGTAAATGTTGGTCGAGACATGGTGCTTGTTTTTGGAAGTGACTCATTTGTGTGTGTATGAAAACTCAGGTTAATGCCTTTTTCTGTACATTTAGGGATAGACATAGCATACTAGAGACGGCAACCCTCAACTAAAGCATAAATAAGTTTCAAAAGTTTATTCTAGGTTGACATATTTTCCCATAGGTAAGTTAAACATATTTTAATTTATGTAAGTATTTGACTTATGTAAGTTCAACATATTTTCCCATGAAATCAACCCTAAACAAGATTGATATTGTTTAATTCAACAAACCTGTATTAGGACTCCTACAAGGCATCAGGTGAGGTTCTAAGAGCCAGGTATATTAAGATGAATAAGACAGAGTGCTGCCCTCAAGTATTTGCAAGGTAACAAGATTTTATGGGAAATCCATTCAAAGCTCTTCCTTGGAAGTCTAAACATGTATCATCCTTCACTCTATTCATGGATTCCTCATATCCCTCCGCCTACCACCTGGAGCAAAGACTCTCCCAGATAAATTTCCAGTGCAGTGTGATAAGTGCACAGAGTGTCAGTGAAGCAAAAAGGGTACTAATCAAGATGGGGAGGGGTGATGAGGGTATGAATGAAGAGGAAGGTTTCCTAAAGGATGTGATAGCTCAGTTGAGTCGTGAAGGATGTAAAGAATTTATTAAGCCACTGATCTTCAAAATATATGGGCTTCATACCAACAACATCAACGTTATCTGAGAACTTGTTAGAATTATTCATTACAGGGCTCCACCCCAGAGCTGAATCAGAATTTCTGAGGGTGGGAGTCAGCCATCTGAGTTTTAAGATGGTGATTCTGATGCACTGTAAGGTTTGAAAACCACTGTATTAAGGCAAGTTTTCAGGCAGTAATACAGGAGAAGGGGCTGATGATTGTTCATGGAGTGAAATGTGTAAGTGAACACTTGGAGTCATTGTAGTAGATCTCTCAGCTGCTCTGAGGATGGGTCGTTAAGAGCTCCCAGTTGCATTCTTCTGAGAATTGGTCTCACAAACTTTGGGAAGGAGCTCACCTGGGAATGGCTGGGAGTTACTGCCCTTTCCAAAAGTGGCCCACTGCCAATGATACACTGATATGGAGATATAAGAGGCTAGGCTGCTCACCTCAAGGTAGGAAAACTTTGTGGTATAATTCATGCTCCAAGAGCTCCCCATAGGATCAGCTGAACCCACATCTTGGCCTGACTTCTTTCCCTGTCCTATTCTGCTTCCCTCACTCCATGCCAGGTTTCTCCTGAAAGCAGTTCCTCAGTCAAACACCGGCACAAGAATCCCCATGTCAGGCTGTTTCCAGGGAACCTAACCCAAGACAGTGGTACACAGCAGAGGAATGCCTGGAGAACTTTGGGAGGTTGCATTGACAGAGCATAAAGTGTAAGTTTGGACTAGTGAGAAAGGGAGCTGGAAGGGTGGGAGGAGCCAGTCTCTGAGGGGTTTTGGGCAACACTTCATAAAAGCATCAAACTTCACTCACACACACACACATTGAACTTCAATACATACAAAGTACTGATGTGAGTAGAGAGAGGGAACTCACTCAGAATCCCACCTTGAATTGCAAGGAAAGTATCTTCCCTACTTACAATAAATAATAATTTACATCTCACTTCTCACCAGGCACCAGAAATAAGGAGACTCCTAGATGCAAGCCACAGAGGTCAGGGGCTATGTGATCATTTGTAGAGACAGATTCTTGGTGATATGGAAGGGAGAGAAGGACTGGCAAAGTGAAGAGATGGGGTAACCCTCTAAGTGATGAAAAATTCTAAGGGAATAGACACTGGGATGAGGATGGCAACCAAAGGAATGACATTCAATAAGGGCCAATCGTGGTCTTCCTTTTTCCTTCTCTGTCTTCTTTAGCTTCTTCTTTCCTTGACTCTGGGGGCTCCTGCTAGTGCAAACTACTAGGACCACATTTCCAGTTGAGGGGATTTTAATGGTTAAACACATTCTTTTCTTCTAAGTGCTTCCCTTTCTGCTCCACCAGTGATTGCTTCTAACCAGGATCTCTTTCCAATCTGTTCCAGTGCAGTATGGGAATCTGGTCAACACTCCAGGCTTCTCCCCTTCTCCTGTCACTCAAATAAGCACACATACCTTTAGCACACATTCTAAAGGTGTTTTGTTTTGTTTTGTTTTGTTTTTCCTGTTAGAACAACAAAAAAACAGGCCAGGGAGATGCACTAGGTTATTATTTTGACATTTTGATTATGCGCCTCCCCCAGCATCCATTTCCTCTTCTTATAGCAGCAATTCTGTTTCCTTTTAAGAGTCCACACTGCCTCCCCTCTCAATTGATTTGTCCTGAAAGGGTCTCCATTACTAGTTCCACCAGGCTCTATCCTGAAAACAGGAAAGGATGGAGATTCTGCAGCTTTCGTGCCCCAGCAATTAGAGAGAATGAGCTTCCAGAGACTGTACAAGAATGCTGAGAATAAAGGTGGCACTGGAGGTGGAGGAAAACTGCTTGATCCCTGATTTTAGCAGTGTCTGAAGCCACATCTACCCTGGATTTTTCAGCATTATGAAATATTAAATTCTCTTTTTTGCTTTAAACTTCTTTGAAACTGTTCTCCTAGCTCTTTCAACAGATAGTCCTTACTGACCTAAGATGTCTTCTATTTTTCAGAAAGTATATATGACTAAATCTAATCTTTCTTCAGGCTTCACTTGCTGAAGGACCTTTAAACGTCTTCATCTTCCTTCTTTCATTTATACACAGTAGCCCAAAAATGTGTCCCAAGGAAAATTAGTTTGGGTTACTGTGCCATAAAAAATGTAAAAGGAAAGAGATGCTCCATGGTCACAGAAATGTGGAAATTACTTCCTTCTGCAAAGTTAGATGGATTTCTTTACTGCAAGACTTCTCAGAGTCTTTGACATGTGATTTATGTGCTAAATCTCCAAGGGAGGGTCATAGTATGTCTAACTCCCCCAATGTGTGTGGCTGTAGAAATGTTATTTTCATGGAGTAACTATAGGACAAGATTACATGAAATACATTTCAGAAAATGGGGATCCAGCTGGAATTCCAGACTTTTTTTCTATGCCAAACTGCTTAGCATTTAGGGGTCCTTTGATCATTCCATCTGGTGAGCTCCCAAAGAGCTCTACATGAAAACAAAATTGGAGGACAGGGTGAAGGAGAATACTAAGCAAAGGAGAGGGATAAGTAAGGGTGCTCCCCACCACCATAATGTGGAAGAAGGTTTCATTGTCCCTTTACAGCTTGTAGGTTTCTGATGTAAAATGGTCATTTTTATCTTCATTGTTTCACGTGATGTATGTTTGTTGAACTTAAAGAGTATATGTCCATGAAAACTTCTATTTTTTTCATGAAAACTTCTAAAACACACAAACAAAAAAACAAAAAACAGAAAGGAAAATCCTCTACACGGAATATAAAAACTACTACGCCAGTTAATTATCTCGAATACATCTGAGCAGAACAGATTTTAGAAAGTCACTTTTAAGGTTTTGGCTATACTTTCTAAAATGTTTTTGATGGGCTTTTAATGTTTTAAAAGTCTGACAGCTGCTCCTGAAAATGAAATACTGTTTGTCAGCAAGCTACAGTTAACTCATGTCAATAAATACATAATTTGTTCCCTCAGAAAGCAGTTGAAAGCATTCAATGACTTTTGAGCAAAAAGAAAAACTGGGTAATTTGTGGTGGGAGGGAGAGGATCAAATCTTACACAGCATCTCACCCCAAGCTCTCTGAAGGCAAGAGGGAGATTGGACACATGAGGGCAGACTATTCTGGTGTTGCCAGTGAAAGGGATCAAATTGCAAATGATTCTCTTTTACCGCCTGACAGTGAAAAGAGGCCACAGTATGAAAACCTGATTCCTCTATGTGGCCTTTTGCATTTACTTTATGTATAGCTGATTCACTTTGTTATAAAGCAGAAACTAACACACCATTGTAAAGCAATTATACTCCAATAAAGATGTTAAAAAAAAGAGAGAGACATATCATCTAAAGCGTCTCTCTGAAGTTCACACTTCCAGGCATTAAGGGATATTCTTACAGTGGATAACATGAAATTCAGACATTTTCTTCCAAGAGCTTCTCAGTCAAGATGATGCCTCTTCTAACAATGCTCTGATGCAGCCAGCAGTTTGCTGGACCAGATCAGAGATTGTTCTATTTTTCTCCAGCCTTTTGTACTCTCAGTTGCCTGTGTATCCACTCCACAGTTAGACTCACAAACACACACAATCAATCTGGTCAAGAAAACAGAAACCGCTGTGACATTTCAAAATACAAAGGACTTGGGAATTCCCTGGTGGTCCAGCGGTTAGGACTTGGCACTCTCACTGCAGTGGCCCAGGTTCAATCCCTGGTCAGGCAACTAAGATCCCACAAGCCACGCAGTGTGGCCAAAAAAACAAAATAAAAACAAAATAAGCAAACAAATACAAAGGGCTTAATACAGGGAGTTGTTTACAACAGGTGTTGGATGACGAAAAGAGGGAAAGGGGAGATCTGAGTTAGCCCAGGCAGGAAGCAGTTACAACACTGGAAGAAGACAAGGAAGAGAGGCGTTTACAAGAACCTATGAGCTTGGACCAGGAGCCTTTGGAGTTGGTGCTCAGGCCTCTAAAGAGGGGGTGCACCATTTGCTATGGCTGGTACCCCTGAGTGGGTATGAAGACATGTTCTTAGGGTGCTGAAAGTAATTAGAGGTTGGAACAAACTTTTGCTGCTAGGGCCTCCTACTATTGTACTTCACACTGTAGAAATAGGTAAAAAGGGAGAGAAGTCCTCTCCCTCCTCCTCCCACTTTCCAGTCTCTCTGTAGTGCCCCTATTGGCAGATCCTAAAAGAGAACCCCCTTAGCAAAGAAGTCATAGGAGAGTTGACTTGGAGCTGAGAGAAAATAGGTAAATAGCCAGCCTTACAGAAGATTTGGGAGATAAGCCAGCCTCACAGCAGACTTCTGTCCTCCATAGCTAGCTCCAGGCTCTACTCTCTACCCTACTGGTCTAAATAGAGCCCAAAGAATAGAAGTAAATGTCATTATAGCCTTCCTTAAGCACCAAACATTAAGTGACTTGCCCTAGGTCACAATGTTGTTTGTCATAGTCATGACAAATTCCCCTAAGGGAAAGGTAACTGACTTCAGGTGAGTTGCAAAAACTCACTGGCATTAGTTTCCTCTTCTGGGACAATTACTTCTACCTTGGATGGTAGGATCATGTGTACAAATAGATAATATGAATAAAGGGCTTAGTATAGTACCTGTCCCATGATAGATGCCCAATAAATATTAATTGACTTCCTTCTTTTCCTCCCTTATTCCTCATCCTTCCTTGTGGAATAAAAGGCTTTATACCTTATAACTAGAATCTCAGGCATCAGTAAACACCTGTAAGGTCATTGGCAGGGAAATGTTTCCTCTCAGCTAGAGAGGTTTTACTAGTCCATCAGGTCAGATTCTTAAGAGTTTCAAGGAAGAGATATACAAATTGCTTCCAAGGATGAAATCATTGTAAGGATACATGGGAAATAGAAAGGAAGGTCTTAGAAGAGCAATTTCCTGCTCAGGAATGTGTGGCAAACTTCATAAGACACCAGGAAAATCTGCCTGACTTTGCTAGGGAAAAAAACCTTTGCTTGAGTGACCTGACTTTTCTTTGCTTAACAGGCATTTATATTTCCCCCAGATTGTGAATTCAAATGGGTCCTTTTGCCCCTCTAGGTATGAAGCATTGCAACTGAGCAGAGTTCACAGCAAGTCTTCTCAAAGATTATTGACCAGGAATTCCCTGGTGGTCCAGTGGTTACGACTCCATGCTTTCACTGCCAAGGGCCCAGGTTCAATCCCTGATCAGGGAACTGAGATCCCACAAGCTGCAGGTGTGGCAAAAAAAAAAAGTAAAAAGTCAAAGTAAAATTAAAAAAAAAGATTACTGACCTCCCAAACCCAGCCTACCTGGGGTTGATTCCAGCTCACGTACCTTCCCCTGTATAATCACTGAGCTAAGGTAGCAAGGTTCAGACTGATCTGTGAAAGGTCCTCTCCTAATCCATCCACCACAAAGCAAAAGGCTATCTAGGCATTTTTTCCCACAAACTAGACTTCATTGGCTCTTTCTGTCTATCCTGATAATAAAGAAACATTTTCTACTCCTTCCTTATAACTACCCTATCCCAGAACTATTTCTCATTGAACAAGGCTTCATGAAACACTATGAGAAACAGTGCACTGAGAGTCCACCAAGACAAGTGAGATTTCTAGGAAAGCAGATACTTTGTCTTTCAACCATGTCATGTGTCTTTCAACCATGTCATGATATGGATCTCAGAAGTGGGGGACAAAGGAAAAGAGAAGGAACTAATGCCTAGATTTCTAAACTGAAGGATTAAATGACTGTGGTATTATTAACAGAAATAGAGAAAACAGTGTTAGGGCTTGCTTGTGATGAATGAGTTGTAGAAAAGTTGAAGAAGGTACTTGTGGAGTGTCCAAAACGTGTTTAAGCATGATGTAGAGATAAGAGCTTAAAATCAGAGAATGAATGAGGGGTTTTCTGCCTTATCTTGTTTTATGTTTAGTGTAAAGATTCCTAAGCTTTTTGGTATCATACGTCACTTTGAGCATCTAATGACAGCTATATATTCTATACTCAGGGAAAAAAGGCAAAGAAAAATGTACAGATGTACATTTTTCTATATATAGCTAAATTGTATATAGACTTTTAGATTTTCAGAACTCCCAGGTTGAGTTCTACCATCTCACCCATGTAATGAAAAAATATAAAAAATATAAAAGTCTAAGCCCTGAATCTGTACTGTACTAGAACTTAACATTTCCTCTTCTTGTAGTTCACCTTCCTCACCCCCAAAGAAGCTAAAATTCTATGTGTGCCAAATAGCTTCTTGCCTAGCAATGCTTTGGACAGTTAGTGAGAAACAAAGCAGGGCAACTCAATGATAAGAGTTTCTAACTACTATAAGCAAGATAATGACCCAAAGTGTTCATTTTCTCAGTTACTGTAATTCTCCTTTTCTTGTTGGATGGCCGAGTGCTCCTGAGCAAAGCTTGGGGCTAACTATATACATCCTGGCATGTACAGTGAACCCCAAACCTAGAGGCAGCAGCTAGCAATTATATTCCACTGATTAATGTGCAATCGTAAATTTACAGGCTTGATGGTCCAAAGAGGATCCCTGCTATGTGAGAAAATGAATAGGAAATTGTCAGCATAATTAGCCAAGTCAGATCTTGCAAGTCTACCTGTGAATTGAAAGTAAAGAAACAAACAAAAAATGCCTGTCCTTTAATAGAATTAGAGATTGAAAGATGGGATGTGGAGAAGGAACGATGTAGTCAAAATACTGCTTTTTTCCATCTTGGTATAATTTAGCTCACTGGCCATTGTGTCGATACAGAATCTAGTGCTGTACCTCTCAGATCCCCCTACAAAGTACCAGGATTTATTCCTATTACTCCAGCCACTAGAAGTACTGCTATCTCTGCAGTCAACCCTCTGCAGAATTTGCCCTTAGCTAGAGTCAGCTGCCCTGGCCAAGGTCAGGCTATATTACTAAGGAGGGAGGAGGGAAGCCCACATTCAATGACTGGGCAATGCCAGATTATAAAGGTCTGGTCTCTCTTGCCAGAATAAGACACAAATCAGAAGGGCCAACCCATCTTCAAAGCTCCCTAAGGGGTTGGCTAAAGTGCTGCTTGAGACTACATTGTGGACCAACTTCTCCCTCTGACCATTCCTAGCTCTTTCCCTGAGAATACTCCCTAGTAAACTTCCTATATACCAATTGCTATCTGAATATGCTCTCCAGAAAATCCAACTCGCAGCAGTGTCAAATCATAACATCAGTGTCAGAATTACAACAAAGAAATGTCCTTAACAAGGGCATTCAATTCAGTATAACGAATATTTTTGTATGCCTACTGTGTACAAGGCAAGTCTACCAAAGTAACTTTTCCCTTGAGATTTTCCCTTGAGAATTTTTTTCATTGTTTTTGTTTATTTGTTGTTTTGGTTTGGTGTTGTGAATCAAATATACATAGACACTAACTTGTAAGGTGATTCTTCTGAGTAAATTCACCTACTTCTGGATTTTCTCACAGTCTAAACTAAAATAAATAATAGCGTTAAAAAATACACCAAAAGAGAAACAGTTGATGATGAAAGTCATTAATATTTCTATGTTACATCTGAAGTACACAAATTATGTGTACAGCTTGACTATAAATTCAAATAGATCAGAGGAGGGCATAAAAGGACTTTATACATCACCTATATAGGTGATATTTGATATAAACATCATTATATATTGTCAATACAATAAAGGACAACAAAATCTCTATTAACTATAAAGACCTAGAGAGGTGAAAGGAATGAATTATACATGTTAAAGGATGACTCACTTTTCAAGTGTTATATTGATATAGTTCTAAATGATTCAGGTGGATCCACTTTGTGCAAACCTGATACATGAAAACTCAGACTAACATAAAGGATGGAGAGTGATTTTAAGATTTTAAAATGTATGTGGGACTGATGGGATAAAGATAGTGGAGTAGGAAGATTCTGAGCTCACCTCCCCACCACAAACACATCAAAACTACAAATACGTATAGAGTAAAGTTCTCTGAGAATGACCTGAAGACTAGCAGAATGGCTCTCCTACAACCAAGCTGTAAAGAAAGAACCACATGGAGTATGGTAGGGAGGGAGGAGAGGTGATCTAGTTGGGACCCACACCCCTAGCAGGTGACTCACAAGAGGAGGGGGATATCACAGGCTTGGGGATCCTCCCTGGGGAGTGATGGGTTCCAGCAACATGTTAGGCAACCCAGCTGTGGGGTCTAACACCAAGAAGACAAATCACCTTAGCTGATTTGAATACCAGTGGGGCTTAACAGAAGGCTGTGAAAAACCAAGACTCCTCTCTCAATGAATGCATGCACAGACTTGCTTGCTCCCCGTCTCAGCACAGAGACAGCAGATTGAAAACTGCCTCATGCTCTGGCCGTCCTGCCAGGACAGCTCCACATGCCCTCCAGCCCCCACTGGCCTCCTGCTTCAGCCCCTCCTGCTCCAGAACTGCTTCCCACTAAGGAGGAGGCTGCCATAGCCAATGTGTGTGCATGCATCAGAGAAGGAGTGGAACCAGCTTGGGCCCTAGCCCTGCTGCCTAGTCAGGGCAGAAACTGCCATTGCTGGTGTGCACACATGCACAAAAGAAGGAGGAAAACCAGTTCAGTAGAGCAGCTCCAAGCGCTTGGGCCCTGGCCATGCCTCCAACCAAAGTGGAGATTTTTGCTGAGCCCAGGAGAATCCCTGGCTCACACCTGGCTCTAGCTCTAGCCCATCCATCTCTAGCCATACCTCCCACCAAGGCACCAGCTGCCAGCACACCCCCGGAGAAGACATGCTTTGTGCTCACTTCAGATCGAGCTCTACCACCAAAACACCTGGGAATACACAGACTGCATAGGAATGCTCCCACACAAAGACATGCCTTCAAGACCAGGATAGGTAACTATTTCAACTAATTTCATAGAGACAAAAAGAGAAAGCTAAACAAAATGAGAAGACAGAGGAACATGTTTCAAATGAAGGAACAAGATAAAAACCCAGAAAAAAAAAAAACCTAATTAAACAGAGGTAAATAACTTACTTGATAAAGAGTTCAAAGAAATAGTAAGAAAAATGGTAACTGAACTTGGGAAAAAATAGACAAACACAGTGAGGACGTCAACAAAGAACTAGAAAATGTTAAAAGTTAAAAAAAAAAAGGACCAGCCAAAGCTGAAGAATACAATAACTGAAATGAAAAATACACTAGAAGCAACAGTTTTCAGATATAAGAATACTAAATTAATTAATTAATTAAATTACATCAAATTATATTACCCTAAAAAAATACACTAGAAGGAATTAACATCAGATCAGGTGATACAGAAGAACATGTAGGTGATCTGGGAGATAGAATAGTGGAAATCACTCAATCAGAACAGCAAAAAGAAAAAATAATTTTTTAATGAAGATAATTTAAGAGACCTCTGTGACAACATAAAGCATACTAATAGTCACATTATATGAGTCCCCTGAAAAAAGACACAGAGAGAGGAATGGGTAGAAAATGTATTTGATGAAATTATGGCTGAAAATTTCCCTAATCTGCAGAAGGAAACTGATATCCAGGTATAGGAAGCACAGATAGTCCCAAGCAAGATGAACATAAAGAGACCCATACGAAGACACATTATAATAAAAATGGCAAAACTTAAAGATAATGAAAAATTTTAAGGCAGCAAGAGAAAAACAAAGAATCACATACACGGGAACCCCAAAAGTCTATCAGCTGATTTTTCAGCAGAAACATCATAGGCCAGAAGGGAGTGGCATGATATAGTTAGAGTGCTGAGAGGAAAAAACTACAAGCTAGGATACTCTACCCATCAAGGTTATCATTCAGAATTGAAGGAGAGATGAACTTCTCAGACAAGCAAAAACTAAAAGAGTTCAGTACTTAACCAACCTTAAAAGAGATGTTAAAGGAAGGATCTTCTTTAAGTGAAAAAGAAAAAGCTATAATAAGAAACAAGAAAATATAGGAAAGGGAAATTCCCACTAATAAAGGCAAATATATAGTAAAGGCAATAGATCAACCACTTAAATAAGCTAGTAAAAAGGTTAAAAGACAAAAATCAACTCTAACTACAATAAGCAGTTAAGGGATAAGCATGAATATATAAAATATGACATTAAAAATACAAAATGTGATTTCTAATCACATAGTGTTGTGGTTGGAAAAGATACATGATATGATTTCAATTTTCTTAAATTTACCAAGGCTTGCTTTGTGGCCCAGCATGTGATCTATCCTGGAGAATGTTCCATGTGCACTTGAGAAGAATATGAATTCTGCTGCTTTCAGATGGAATGTTCTATAAATAACAATTAAGTTCATCTCATCTAATGTGTCATTTAAGGCCTGTGTTTCCTTATTGATTTTCTGTCTGGATGATCTGTCCATTGGTGTAAGTAGGGTGCTAAAGTCCCCCACTATTATTGTGTTACTGTCAATTTCCCCTTTTATGGCTGTTAGCATCTGCCTTATATGTTGAGGTGCTCCTATGTTGGGTGCATTAATATTTACAATTGTTACATCTTTTTCTTGGGTTGACGCTTGATCATTATGTAGTGTCCTTCTTTGTCTCTTGTAGCAGTCTTTACTTTGAAGTCTATTTTGTCTGATATGAATATTGCTACTCCAGCTTTCTTCTGATTTCCATTTGCATAGAATACCTTTTTCCATCCCCTCACTTTCAGTCTGTATGTGTCCCTATGTCTGAAGTGGGTCTCTTGTAGACAGAATATATATGGGTCTGATGTTTGTATGCATTCAGCCAATCTATGTCTTTTGGTTGGAGCACTTAAACCATTTACATTTAAGGTAATGTATGTTCTTGTTGCCATTTTGTTAACTGTTTTGGATTTGTTTTTGCAGGTTTTTTTCTTCCCTTCTTTTGTTCTCTTCTCTTGTGATTTGACTATCTTTAGTGTTGTGTTTGGATTCCTTTTTCTTTTTTGTGTGTGTATCTACAACTACAAGAAAAAAAAAACTATAAAAAACACAAACATGTGGAGGCTAAACAGTGTGCTGCTAAACAACCAATGGATCACTGAAGAATTCAAAGAGGAAATCAAAAAATACCTAGAGACAAATTGATACGAAATCATGATGATCCAAAACCTACAGGACCCAGCAAAAGAAGTTCTAAGAGGGAAGTTTATAGCAATAAAATCTTACCTCAGGAAAAAAGAAAAATCTCAAATAAACAACCTAACCTTACACCTAAAACAACTAGAGAAAGGAGAACAAACAAAACCCAAAGTTAGTAGAAGGAAAGAAATCATAAAGACCAGACCAGAAATAAGTGAAAAAGAAATGAAAAAAACAATAGAAAAGATCAATGAAACTAAAAGGTGGTTCTTTCAGAAGATAAACAAAATCGATAAACCTTTAGCCAGACTCATCAAGAAAAAAAGGGAGAGGACTCAAATCAGCAAAAGTAGAAACGAAAAAGGAGAATTTACTATAGACACCACAGAAACACGAAGGATTACAAGAGAATACTACAAGCAACTATTTGCCAATAAAATGGACAACCTAGAAGAAATGGACAAATTCTTAGAAAGATACAACATTCCAAAACTGAACCAGGAAGAAATAGAAAATATGAACAGACAAATCACAAGTACTGAAATTGAAACTGTGATTAAAAAACTTCCAACAAACAAAAGCCCAAGGCCAGATGGCTTCACAGGCGAATTCTATCAAACATTTAGAGAAGAGTTAACATCTATCCTTCTGAAACTCTTCCAAAAAATTGCAGAGGAAGGAACACCCCCAAATTCATTCTATGAGGCCACCATCACCTTAATACCAAAACCAGACAAAGATACCACAAAAAAAGAAAATTACAAGCCAATACCACTGATGAACATAGGCACAAAAATCTTCAACAAGATACTAGCAAATTGAATCTAATAATACACAAAAAAAGTATCATACACCATGATCAAGATCAAGTGGGATTTATCCTAGAGATGCAAGGATTTTCCAATATCTGCAAATCAATTTGTGTGATACAGCACATTAATGAAAGATAAAAATCACATGATCATCTCAATAGATGCAGAAAAAGCTTTTGACAAAATTCAATGCCAGTTTATGATAAAAACTCTCCAGAAAGTGGGCATAGAGGAGACTGACCTCAACATAATAAGGGTCATACATAACAAGCCCACAGCTAACATCATGCTCAACAATGAAAAGATGAAAGCATTTCCTCTAAGATCAGGAACAAGACAAGGATGCCAACTCTTGCCATTTCTATTTAACATAGTATTGGAAGTCTTAACAGCAATCAAAGAAGAAAAAGAAATAAAAGCCATCCAAACTGGAATAGAAGTAAAACTGTCACTGTTTGCAAATGACATACGACTATATATAGAAAACCCTAAAGGCTCCACCAAAAAAATACTATTAGAACTAATAAACTAATTCAATAAAGTTGCAGGATACAGAATTAATATACAGAAATTATTGCATTTCTATACACTAATAATGAACTATCAGAAAGTGAAATCAAGGAAACAATTCCATTTACAATCAAATCAAAAATAATAAAATACCTAACAATAAATTTAACCAAGGAGGTGAAAGACATACACTCTGAAAAATATAAGACATTGATGAAAGAAATTGAAGACAATACAAATAAATGGAAAAATATCCCATGTTCACGGACTGAAAGAATTAATATTGTTAAAATGGCCATACTACCCAAAGTAATATAGAGATTGAATTCAATCTCTATCAAAATACCCATGGCATTTTTCACAGAACAAAAATAAATAATCCTAAAATGTGTATGAAATCACAAAAGACCTCAAATAGCCAAAGCAATCTTGAGATAAAAGAACATAGCTGGAGGTATCATGCTCCCTGACTTCAGACTATACTACAGAGCTATAGTAATCTGAGAAATATGATACTGTGTCTGGCACAAAACAGACACATAGAACAATGGAACAAAATAGAGTGCCTAGAAATAAACCCATGCACATATGGTCAGTTAATCTACAAAAAAGGAGGCAAGAATACACAATGAGGAAAAGACAGTCTCTTCAATAAGAGATGTTGGGAAAACTAGACAGCTACAAGTAAAAGAATGAAATTAGAGCATTTTCTTACATCATATACAGAAATAAACTCAGAATGGATTAAAGATCTAAATGTAAGACCTGAAACCATAACATAGGCAGTACACCCTTTGACATAGTTTTCAGAAGTATTTTTTTTTTGGATCTGTCTCCTCGGGCAAAAATAAACAAATGACACCTAATTCACCTCAAAAGCTTTTGCACAGTGAAAGAAATCATCAACAAAATGAAAAGGCAACCTATTGAATGGGAGAAGATATTTTCAAATGATATGTCTGATAAGGGGTTAATATACAAAATATATAAAGAATTCATACATCTCAATACCAAAAAAGCAAACAACACAATTAAAAAATGGGCAGAGGACCTGAATAGGCACTTTTCCAAAGAAGACATACAGATGGCCGATAGGTACATTAGAAGATGCTTGAAATCACTAATCATAAGGGAAATGCAAATCAAAACCACAGTGAGATATCACCTCACATCTGTCAGAATGGCTACCATCGAAAAGACAAGAAATAACAAGTGTTGGCAGGATGTGGAGAGAAGGGAACCCTAGTACACTGTTGGTAGGAATGTAAATTGGTGCAGCCACTAGGAAAACTGTATGGAGGTTCCTCAAAAACTTAAAAATAGAACTACCATATCATCCAGCAATTTCACTCCTGGGTATGTATCTGAAGAAAATAAAAACAACAATTTTGAAAAGATATATGTACCCCAAAGTTCATAGCAGCATTATTTACAATAGCCAAGATTTGGAAGCAACCTAAGTGTCCATCAACAGGTGAATGGATAAAGAAGATGTGGCATATGTATACAATGGAATATTTACTCAGCCATAAAAAAGAATGAAATTTTGCCATTTGCAACAACATGGATGGACCTGGAATGTATTATGCTTAGAAATAAGTCAGACAGAGAAAGACAAATACTATATTATCTCACTTATATGTGGAATCTAAAATTAAAACAAATGAATGAATATAACAAAACTGAAACTGACTCACAGACAAAGAGAACAAACTAGTGGTTATCAGTGGTGAAGTGGTGGGGGTGGGGCAAAATAGGGGAAAAGGATTATGAGGTACAAACTACTAGGAGTAAAACAAATTAGATACAAGGATGTAATGTACAGCACAGAGAATATAGCCAATATTTTCTAATAACTTTACATGGAGTATAATCTATAATAATATGGAATCACTGTATTTTATGCCTAAAAATAATATAATATTGTAAGTCAATGATACTTCAATTTAAGAAGAAATTGCAAAAGCTTTTTTGAAACATTTCATTAAAATATGTCCCAAATTTTAGGGACTTCCCTGGTGGTGCAGTGGTTAAGAATCTGCCTGCCAATGCGGGGGACATGGGTTAGAGCCCTGGTCCAGGAAGAAACCACACGCCATGGAGCAACTAAGCCCATGCGACACAACTACTGAGCCTGTGCACCACAGCTACTGAAGCCCACAGGCCTAGAGCCTGTACTTTGACACAAGAGAAGCCACTGAAATGAGAAGCCTGCACACCGCAACGAAGATTAGTCCCCACTCACCTCAACTAGAGAAAGCCCATGTGCACCAACAAAGACCCAACACAGCCAAATTTATTAAAAAAGAAATATGTCCCAAATTTTAAAATATTTATACATTCAACTTTTTATCACCATATTTTATAGATCTCTCTTTTAGTATTTAAAATCTCCCATTTTGAAATAAGAAACATTTCAAATAAACAACCTAACCTTACACCTAAAGCAATTAGAGAAAGAAAAACAAAAAAAACACCAAAGTTAGCAGAAGGAAAGAAATCATAAAGATCAGATCAGAAATAAATGAAAAAGAAATGAAGGAAACAATAGCAAAGATCAATAAAACTAAAAGCTGGTTCTTTGAGAAGATAAACAAAATTGATAAACCATTAGCCAGACTCGTCAAGAAAAAAAGGGAGAAGACGCAAATCAATAGAATTAGAAATGAAAAAGGAGAAGTAACAACTGACACTGCAGAAATACAAAGGATCATGAGAGATTACTACAGGCAACTCTATGCCAATAAAATGGACAACCTGGAAGAAATGGACAAATTCTTAGAAATGCACAACCTTCTGAGACTGAACCAGGAAGAAATAGAAAATATAAACAGACCAATCATAAGCACTGAAATTGAGACTGTGATTAAAACTCTTCAAACAAACAAAAGCCCAGGACCAGATGGCTTCACAGGCAAATTTAATCAAACATTTAGAGAAGAGCTAACACCTATCCTTCTCAAACTGTTCCAAAATATAGCAGAGAGAGGAACACTCCCAAACTCGTTCTACGAGGCCACCATCACCCTGATACCAAAACCAGACAAAGATGTCACAAAGAAAGAAAACTACAGGCCAATATCACTGATGAACATAGATGCAAAAATCTTCAACAAAATACTAGCAAACAGAATCCAACAGTACATTAAAGGATCATACAAAATGATCAAGTGGGGTTTATCCCAGGGATGCAAGGATTCTTCAATATATGCAAATCAATCAATGTCATATACCATATTAAAAACTGAAAGAGAAAAACCATATGATCATCTCAATAGATGCATATAAAACTTTTGACAAAAATCAACACCCATTTATGATAAAAACCCTGCAGAAAGTAGGCATAGAGGGAACTTTCCTCAACATAATAAAAGCCACATATGACAAACCCACAGCCAACGTCATCCTCAATGGTGAAAAACTGAAACCATTTCCACTAAGATAAGGAACAAAACAAGGTTGTCCACTCTCACCACTATTATTCAACATAGGTTTGGAAGTTTTAGCCACAGCAATCGGAGAAGAAAAAGAAATAAAAGGAATCCAAATTGGAAAAGAAGAAGTAAAGCTGTCACTGTTTGCGGATGACATGATACTATATATAGAGAATCCTAAAGATGCTACCAGAAAACTACTAGATCTAATCAATGAATTTGGTAGAGTAGCAGGATACAAAATTAATGCACAGAAATCTCTTGCATTCCTATACACTAACGACGAAAAATCTGAAAGAGAAATTAAGGAAACACTCCCATTTACCGTTGCAACAAAAAGAATAAAATACCTAGGAATAAACCTACCTAAGGAGGTAAAAGACCTGTACTCAGAAAACTATAAGACACTGATGAAAGAAATTAAAGATGATACAAATAGGTGGAGAGATATACCATGTTCTTGGATTGGAAGAACTAACATTGTGAAAATGATTCTACTCCCCAAAGCAATCTACAGAGTCAATGCAATCCCTATCAAACTACCACTGGCATTTTTCACAGAACTAGAACAAAAAGTTTCACAATTTCTATGGAAACACAAAAGACCCTGAAGAGCCAAAGCATCTTGAGAAAGAAAAACAGACCTAGAGGAATCAGGCTCCCTGACTTCAGACTATACTACAAAGCTACAGTAATCAAGACAGTATGGTACTGGAACAGAAACAGAAATGTAGATCAGTGGAACAGGATAAAAGCCCAGAGATAAACCCACGCACATATGGTCACCTTATCTTTGATAAAGGAGGCAAGAATACACAATGGAGAAAAGACAGCCTCTTCAATAACTGGTGCTGGGATAACCGGACAGCTACATGTAAAGAACGAAATTAGAACACTCCTTAACACCATACATAAAAATAAACTCAAAATGTATTAGAGACCTAAATGTAAGGCCAGACACTATAAAACTCTTAGAGGAAAACATAGGCAGAACACTCTATGACATAATTCAAAGCAAGATCCTTTTTGATCCACCTCGTAGGGAAATGGAAATAAAAGCAAAAATAAACAACTGGGACCTAATGAAATTTAAAAGCTTTTGCACAGCAAGGGAAACCATAAACAAGATGAAAAGACAACCCTCAGAATGGGGAAAATATTTGCAAATGAAGCAACTGACAAAGGATTAATCTCCAAAATTTACAAGCACCTCATTGCAGCTCAATATCAAAAAAACAAACAACCCAATCCAACCATGGGCAGAAGACCTAAATAGACTTTTCTCCAAAGAAGATGTACAGATTGCCAACAAACAAATGAAAGAATGCTCAATGTCACTAATCATTAGAGAAATGCAAATCAAAACTGCAATGAGTTATCACCTCACATCAGTCAGAATGGCTATCATCAAAAAATCTACAAACAATAAATGCTGGAGAGGGTGTGGAGAAAAGGTAACCCTCTTCCACTGTTGGTGGGAATGTAAATTAATACTGCCACTATTCAGAACAGTATGGAGGTTCCTTAAATAACTAAAAATAGAGCTACCACACGACCCAGTAATCCCACTACTGGGCATATACCCTGAGAAAACCATAATTCAAAAAGAGTGTTGTACCACAATGTTCATTGCAGCTCTGTTTACAATAGCCAAGACATGGAAGCAACCTAAGTGTCCATCGACAGATGAATGGATAAAGAAGATGTGGCACATATATACGATGGAGTATTACTCATCCATAGAAAGAAACGAAATTGTGTTATTTGTAGTTAGGTGGATGGACTTAGAGACTGTCATACAGAGTGAAGTAAGTCAGAAAGAGAAAAACAAATACTGTATGCTAACACATATATATGGAATCTAAAAAAAAAATAGTCATGAAGAACCTAGAGGCAGGACAGGAGTAAAGACGCAGACGTAGAGAATGGACTTGAGGACATGGGGAGGGGGAGGGTAAGCTGGGACAAAGTGAGAGAGTGGCATGGACTTATATACACTACCAAATGTAAAATAGATAGGTAGTGGGAAGCACCTGCATAACACAGGGAGATCAACTTCAGTGCTTTGTGACCACGTAGAGGGGTGGGATAGGGAGGGTGTGAGGAGACCCAAGAGGGAGTATATGGGGATATATGTATATGTATAGCTGATTCACTTTGTTATAAAGCAGAAACTAACACACCATTGTAAAGCAATAATACTCCAACAAAGATGTTTAAAATAATTGAAAAATAAAATAAAATCTCCCCTTTCTATCCCTATCTTCTGTATAAATTTCATCTCTGTTTTCCTTTTTTAACTATGATATTGTGATTTATAATAAAAAATATATATTCGGTCTTTGTCCCCTTTTCTGGCACAGAGCTCAGAATTTTCTAAGTGATGAGAGCAATAATGATGTTTTATGTTATGTTAATAAGGTGACTTTGGGAACCCCACCTAAGAATGGGGGCTGATTACCTGGAGAACCAACCATGTGATTAGAGGGCTGAAACTTTCAGTCCCATCCCCTGACCACCTAGGAGGGGAGAGGGGCTGGAAGTTGAATCAGTCATCAACGGCCAATGATTTCATCAATCATGCCTATGTAATGAAGCCTCTGTAAAAATCCAAAAGGACAGGGTTTGGAGAGCTTCCAGGTTGATGAACAATGGAGATTTGGGGAGAATGGTGCACTCTGAAAGGGCATGAAAACTCTGAGCCCTTTCCCATAATTTTCCCTATGCATGTCTTCCAGCTGGCTGTTCCTGATTTATATCTTTTTGTAATAAACAGGTGATCTAGTAAGCAAAATGTTTCCCTGAGTTCTGTGAGCTGCTCTAGCAAATTTTCAAACCCAAGGAGGAGGTGGTGGGAACCTCTGATTCCTAGCCAGTTGTCAGAAGTATAGGTAATAACCTGGACTTGCAACTGGTGTCTGAAGTGGGGGGCTGGAGGACAGTCTTGTAGGACTGAACCCTTAACCTTTGGAACCTGATGTTATCTTTAGGTAGATAGAGTCAGAATTGAATTGAATTGAGATTCTCAGACACCCTGCTGGTGTCCAAGAATTCCTTGGTGGTTTGTGGGGAAACCCCCAGCATCCCACCCACCCCTCACAAACACACACACACACACACACATTGGAATTGAGTCCAAGAACTTTAGAGATTAACCTATTCATAATACTCACTCTCCTGCCCCTTACCAGCAGTGTGATCTTAAAAGGATATTTGTCCAACCAAAACCTCAATTTCGGGGCTTCCCTGGTAGCGCAGTGGTTGAGAGTCTGCCTGCTAGTGCAGGGGACACGGGTTCGAGCCCTGGTCTGGGAGGATCCCGCATGCCGCGGAGCGGCTAGGCCCGTGAGCCACAACTACTGAGCCTGCGCGTCTGGAGCCTGTGCTGCGCAACGGGAGAGGCCGCGATAGTGAGAGGCCCGCGCACCGCGATGAAGAGTGGCCCCGTTTGCCACAACTAGAGAAAGCCCTCGCACAGAAACGAAGACCCAACACAGCAAAAGTAAATAAATTAATTAATAAACTCCTACCCCAACATCTTCTTAAAAAAAAAAAAACCCTCAATTTCCTCTTCTGTAAAATGGAGCTGGAGATAGCTAGCTGAGAGCTATTGAGAAAAACTAAAAAGAAATGTATGAGAAAATGCCTCACAGTCTTCAATGGCTATTATATATTGTCAATAATGTAAAATGTTTCATAAAATTTTCCACACAGAGATTTAAAAAGGAATATGTTCAAATAATGCAGTGATTTAGGACACATTCAAATCCCTTATAGCTTGCATGACTATATATATTTTAACACAAAGAAAGTATTATTTTAAGATAAACCTTTTAACTCTGTATTTATAAATAATGCCCCGATACAGAACAACTCATTATCTCTCTTCAAAATGGCTTAAAATAAAAGAAACTGCTTTCAGATTAAGAATATCTGCATGAGTCTGCTCTTCTCAAATACATAATGTTCCTTTTAAAATTTGGTGCTGAAAAAAAAAAGTCTTCATGAGAAGAGGCAACAGCCTCACTAAGTACTCCAGTGCTTTGTAATATAAGGATCTAGCAAGTGTAATAGGCCTTAAATAATCTTTTAGAAGAAATTCTGTACAGTGTTTAGTAAATAATTTTGACTACTGGGATCATTTGCTTTAAAGCTGAATTTGCTGAAAAGCCTCAGGCACAATTTTAACAGTGTCCCAAAGCACTGTAATTGGGCAATTAGTGCTTAATGACAGAAGAAGGGTGCAGCTCTACTCTACATAAAATTGAAAGAAAGGTACTGTTTGAGCTGCTCAGACCACAGAGGCATGCGTTTCCCACTGTCAGCATTACAGGGGTTTTGTAGTTATTTTTTAATGTATAGCAACAAACACATATTTACCTAAAGGCAATCAGTCAACATTCAGAAGCAAAGGTGCACAAATAGGAAAAGAGAGGCTTTGATTTTCCTGTTCATTGAGAAGTCAAGTTGAGTGCATAGCACATGTATGTGTTCAGTGAGATTGCTTTTACTTTTTCCTAGTCCTGTTTCATGAGTGACACTAGGATGAAGTGCGTTTTGGAGCTCTATAGTTTTAACACTTTTAGGACTTTTCTCCTTTACAAGGCCAAGGTTTCTGTAAGATTTAGGAACTTTAGGAAATGGCTTCTTAAATTCAAATTTTACTTCTACAAGACCTATGTGGAGACATTTTGAAATGTTCAATTAAACAGACATTCACCCAGTGCCATGCACTCTGTGAGGTACTAGGAATGTAGAAATGACACGATGTATGAGCAAGAGGCTTCCTCTCTGGCATTCTTGGCAATGGGTTTTTATTATAACTACAACCCTTTATACAACTAGTTCATACAGAATTAAGGTTATTCTTTTGTAAGACTGATGTGAAATGACCTTTCATGGATGAGTTTTTCTTCTAAAAAGTGACATCAAACAGAAGCAGTAATTCATATAGAGATAATAAAAAACAAAAGAACTACTTTCTTCATGAGACAAACTGATTCAGAAGCAGAATTCAGACTAGTTCTGGCTTAAAATCCACCCAATCCATGCAAGGGCTAACAGGATGGAAAGACAGCCAGAAATGGGCCCAAGGTGATATTTAATCACACTGATAAATATTATTAAATAAATTCAATTTACCAACATAAGTATAAAGGAACAAAATGGATTTTTGAGTACATTTGAGAACTTAGGCATCCAAATAAAGGCCAGGGAGCCCAGGGTGCAATCTCAGCTCTCATTTACTAATAGTATGCCTCAAATATTTGTAAGCCTCCATTTCCTCACCCATGAGTTTGACATAGTAATGCCTGCCCTTTATTCACAACATAGGTCATTAATATGAAAGTCTTTTATGAATTATAAATGTCTTACAAATGTGGGGAGGTAAACTGGCTGTCATTAGGGGTGTCTTCTTATAAAACTATATGTATTTATTTGAAACAGTACAAAGTTCCCAGACACATAAGTCCTCTTAGGAACGTACTCATCCTTAGTTCTGCTGAACCAAACTTCAGATGGTGCTGACTGTGTCTGATGAAGAAAAGAAATGTGCTGAATTTTAAAAATAAAATCAAGACATTAACTGTCCAGACCTATTTTGAGGCAAAAAGTAGAAACAATTCCTGATTAGAGAACATGTGCTTAGAAACAGAAAATAGATGCCAGAGAACAAACACAGTAATTCTCTAATCCAAACCCTTCATGTTACTCTTCAGGTGGAGGGTTCAGGTATTCATTATCCAGCTAGGACCTAGAAGGACATTCATGGAAATATATTCCATGGCTGTATGCTTTTTGAATTGCATTCTAATGCCTATATCCAACTCCCTAGAGAGTCTTTTTTTCTCATTATTAGGTTTTTTGAACTAATTTTGAATTGAAAGACTGCTTTGTTTTCTCTGAATGACTAGGTAAAGTAAGTATGAATGGATATATCCCACTGTGAAAGCCAATGTATTGATCACACTATCCCTTGAAATTCAGACCCCTTTCAAACCAAACTATAACATAGCTTTATGTGATATCAGGGCTCAAACTCAAGATTAAAAATTGAATTGTCCTTTCAACGACTGTCTCTGAACACCTAAACCAGCAGTTCATTACCTTAAATCTATGGACTTTGGGGGAGGAAGTGTGCCAAGAATGCTTCAAAATAACCTGTAAAATATTTGTAAATATGAGCATTTTTCTGGGGAGATGATCTGTTTCTGTCATTAGGCCCTCAGGATGATCTAAGACACACAAAAAAGGTAAGAACTACCACCTTAGTTTAAACAAGAGTGAGGATTTTAAGCCTGTCAAAACTCCTATAGAGGAGCTTCAAGATGGCGGAAGAGTAGGACGTCGAGATCACCTTCCTCCCCACAAATACACGAGAAATATATCTATATGTGGAACAACACCTACAGAACACCTACTGAACGCTGGCAGAAGACCTCAGACCTCCGAAAAGGCAAGAAACTCCCCACGTACCTGGGTAGGGTAAAAGAAAAAAGAATAAACAGAGACAAAAGAATAGAGATGGGACCTGCACCAGTGGGAGGGAGCTGTGAAGGAGGAAAGGTTTCCACACACTAGGAAGCCCCTTTGTGGGCGGAGACTGCGGGTGGCGGAGGGGGAAAGCTTCGGCGCTGTGGAGGAGAGCGCAGCCACCAGGGTGCGGAGGGCAAAGCAGAGAGATTCCCGCACAGAGGATTGGTGCTGACCGGCACTCACCAGCCAGAGAGGCTCTTCTGCTCATCCGCCGAGGTGAGCGGGGGCTGGGAGCTGAGGCTCGGGCTTCGGTTGGATCCCAGGGAGAGGACTGGGGTTGGCTGTGTGAACACAGTCTGAAGGGGGCTAGTGCGCCAGAGTTAGCCGGGATGGAGTCCGGGAAAAAGTCAGGAGCTGCCGAAGAGACAAGAGACTTTTTCTTGCCTCTTTGTTTCCTGGTGTGCGAGGAGAGGGGATTCAGAGTGCAACTTAAACAAGCTCCAGAGACGGGTGCGAGCCGCGGCTATCAGCACGGACCCCAGAGTCAGACATGAGACGCTAAGGCTGCTGCTGCAGCAACCAAGAAGCCTGTGTGCAAGCACAGGTCACTATCCACACCTCCCCTCCCAGGAGGCTGTGCAGCCCACCACTGCCAGGGTCCCGTGATCCAGGGACAACTTCCCCAGGAGGGCGCATGGCGTGCCTCAGGCTGGTGCAATGTCACGCCGGCCTCTGCCACCGCAGGCTCACTGAGCATTCCGTACCCCTTCCTCCCCCCGGACTGAGAGAGCCAGAGCCCCCGAATCAGCTGCTCCTTTAACCCCATCCTGTCTGAGCAGGAACAGACACCCTCAGTCTACCTACATGCAGAGGCAGGGACAAATCCAAAGCTGAACCCCAGGAGCTCTGCAAACAAAGAAGAGAAAGGGAAATCTCTCCCAGCAGCCCCAGGAGCAGTGGATTAAATCTCCACAGTGAAGTTGATGTACCCTGCATCTGTGGAATACCTGAATAGACAACGAATCATCCCAAATTGAGGAGGTGGACTTTGGGAGCAACGATATATATATTTTTTCCCTTTTTCTCTTTTTGTGAGTGGTATGTGTATGCTCCAGTGTGTGATTTTGTCTGTAGAGATTTGCTTTTACCATTTGTCCTAGGGTTCTGTCTGTCCATTTTTGTTTTGTTTTGGTTTGGTTTTTCAGTATAGTTTTTAGCACTTGTTATCATTGGTGGATTTGTTTTTTGGTTTGGTTGCTCTTTTCTTTCTTTCTTTCTTTTTTATTACTTAAAACAATATTTTTAATAACTATTTTTTATTTTAATAACTTTATTTTACTTTATTTTATTTTCTTCTTTCTTTCTTTCTCTTTTGCTTTTCTCCCTTTTATTCTGAGCTATGTAGATGACAGGCTCTTGGTGCTCCAGCCAGGCATCAGGGCTGTGCCTCTGAGGTGGGAGAGTGAAGTTCAGGACACTGGTCCACAAGAGAGCTCCCAGCTCCACGTAATATCAAATGGCAAAAATCTCCCAGAGATCTACATCTCAATGCCAAGACCCAGCTCCACTCAACGACCAGCAAGCTACAGTGCTGGACACCCTATGCCAAACAACTAGCAAGACAGGAACACAACCCCATCCACTGTCAGAGAGGCTGCCTAAAATCATAATAAGACCACAGACAACCCAAAACACACCACCAGGTGGACCTGCCCACCAGAAAGACAACATCCAGCCTCATCCAACAGAACAAAGGCACTAGTCCCATCCACCAGCAAGCCTACAAACCCACTGAACCAAACTTAGCCACTGGGGACAGACACCAAAAACAATGGGAACTACGAACCTGCAGCCTGCGAAAAGGAGACCCCAAACACAGTAAGTTAAGCAAAATGAGAAGACACAGAAACTCACAGCAGCTGAAGGATCAAGGCAAAAACCCACCAGACCTAACAAATGAAGAGAAAATAGGCAGTCTACATGAAAAAGAATTCAGAATAATGATAGTAAAGATGATCCAAAATCTTGGAAATAGATAGAATGGAGAAATTACAAGAAATGTTTAAGGACCTAGAAGAATTAAAGAGCAAACAAACTGTGATGAACAACACAATAAGTGAACTTAAAAATTCTCTAGAAGGGATCAATAGAAGAATAACTGAGGCAGAAGAACGGATAAGTGACCTGGAAGATAAAATAGTGGAAATAACTGCTGCAGAGCAGAATAAAGAAAAAAGAATGAAAAGAATTGAGGACAGTCTCAGAGAACTCTGGGACTACATTACATGCACCAACATTCGAATTATAGGGGTTCCAGAAGAAGAAGAGAAAAAGAAAGGGACTGAGAAAATATTTGAAGAGATTATAGTTGAAAACTTCCCTAGTATGGGAAAGGAAATAGTTAAGCAAGTCCAGGAAGCACAGAGAGTCCCATACAGGATAAATCAAGGAGAAACACTCCAAGACACATATTAATCAAGCTATCAAAAATTAAATACAAAGAAAAAATATTAAAAGCAGCAAGGGAAAAACAAAAAATAACACACAAGGGAATCCCCATAAGGTTAACAGCTGATCTCTCAGCAGAAACTCTGCAAGCCAGAAGGGTGTGGCACAACATATTTAAAGTGATGAAGGAGAAAAACCTTCAACCAAGATTACTCTACCCAGCAAGGATCTCATTCAGATTTGACAGAGAAATTAAAACCTTTATAGACAAGCAAAAGCTAAGAGAATTCAGCACCACCAAACCAGCTTTACAACAAATGCTAAAGAAACTTCTCTAGGCAGGAAACACAAGAGAAGGAAAACACCTACAAAATAAAACCCAAAACAATTAAGAAAATGGTAATAGGAACATACATATCGATAATTACCTTAAATGTAAATGGATTAAATGCACCAACCGAAAGACATAGAGTAGCTGAATGGATACAAAACAAGACCCATATATATGCTGTCTACAAGCAACCCACTTCAGACCTAGGGACACATACAGACTGAAAGTGAGGGGATGGAAAAAGATATTCCACGCAAATGGAAATCCAAAGAAAGCTGGAGTAGCAATTCTAATATCAGACAAAATAGACTCTAAAATAAAGACTATACAAGAGACAGAGAAGGACACTACATAATGATCAAGGGATTGATCCAAGAAGAAGGTATAACAATTGTAAATATTAATGCACCCAACATAGGAGCACCTCAGTACATAAGGCAAATACTAACAGCCATAAAAGGGGAAATCGACAGCAACGTAATCATAGTAGGGGACTTTAACACCCCACTTTCACCAATGGACAGACCATCCAAAATGAAAATAAATAAGGAAACACAAGCTTTAAATAATACATTAAACAAGTTGGACTTAATTGATATTTATAGGACATTCCATCCAAAAACAACAGAATCCCCATTCTTCTCAAGTGCTCATGGAATATTCTCCAGAATAGATCATATCTTGGGTCACAAATCAAGCCTTGGTAAATTTAAGAAAACTGAAATTGTATCAAGTATCTTTTCCAACCACAATGCTATGAGACTAGATATCAATTACAGGAAACAATTGGTAAAAAATACAAACACATGGAGGCTTAAAATACACTACTAAATAACCAAGAGATCACTGAAGAAATCAAAGAGGAAATTAAAAAATACCTAGAAACAAATGACAATGAAAACGCAACGACCCAAAACCTAAGGGATGCAGCAAAAGCAGCTCTAAGAGGGAAGTTAATGGCAATACAATCATACCTTAACAAACAAGAAACATCTCAAATAAACAACCTAACCTTACACCTAAAGCAATTAGAGAAAGAAGAACAAAAAAACCCCAAAGTTAGCAGAAGGAAAGAAATCATAAAGATCAGATCAGAAATAAATGGAAAAGAAATGAAGGAAAAGATAGCAAAGATCAATAAAACTAAAAGCTGGTTCTTTGAGAAGATAAACAAAATTGATAAACCATTAGCCAGACTCATCAGGAAAAAAAGGGAGAAGACTCAAATAATAGATTTAGAAATGAAAAAGGAGAAGTAACAACTGACACTGCAGAAATACAAAGGATCATGAAAGATTACTACAAGCAACTCTATGCCATTAAAATGGACAACCTTGAAGAAATGGATAAATACTAAGAAACGCACAACCTTCTGAGACTGAACAAGGAAGAAATAGAAAATATAAACAGACCAATCACAAGCACTGAAATTGAAACTGTGATTAAAAATCTTCCAACAAACAAAAGCCCAGGACCAGAGGGCTTCACAGGCGAATTCTATCAAACATTTAGAGAAGAGCTAACACCCATCCTTCTCAAACTCTTCCAAAATATAGCAGAGGGAGGAACACTCCCAAACTCATTCTACAAGACCACCATCATCCTGATACCAAAACCAGACAAAGATGTCACAAAGAAAGAAAACTACAGGCCAATATCACTGATGAACATAGATGCAAAAATCCTCAAGAAAATACTAGCAAACAGAATCCAACAGCACATTAAAAGGATCATACACCATGATCAAGTGGGGTTTATCCCAGGAATGTGAGGATTCTTCAATATATGCAAATCAATCAATGTGATACACCATATTAACAAATTGAAGGAGAAAAACCATATGATCATCTCAATAGGTTCACACAAAATTTTCAACAAAATTCAACACCATTTATGATAAAAACCCTGCAGAAAGTAGGCATAGAGGGAACTTTCCTCAACATAATAAAGGCCATATATGACAAACCCACATCAAACATTGGCCTCAATGGTGAGAAACTGAAACCGAAACCGTTACCAGTAACATCAGGAACAAGACAAGGTTGCCCACTTTTACCACTGTTATTCAACATAGTTTTGGAAGTTTTAGCCACAGCAATCGGAGAAAATAAATAAATAAAAGGAATCCAAATTGGAAAAGAAGAAGTAAAGCTGTCACTGTTTGCAAATGACATGATACTGTACATAGAGAATCCTAAAGATGCTACCAGAACACTACTAGAGCTAATCAATGAATTTGGTAGGGTAGCAGGCTACAAAATTAATGCACAGAAATCTCTTGCATTCCTACACATTAACAATGAAAAATCTGAAAGTGAAATTAAGAAAACACTCCCATTTCCATTGCAACAAAAAGAATAAAATACCTAGGAATAAACCTACCTAAGGAGAGAAAAGCCCTGTATGCAGAAAACTATAAGATACTGATGCAAGAAATTAAAGATGATACAAATAGATGGAGAGATATAGCATGTTCTCGGATTGGAAGAATCAACATTGTGAAAATGACTATACTACCCAAAGCAATCTACAGATTCAATTCAATCCCTATCAAACTACCACTGGCATTTTTCACAGAACTAAAAGAAAAAATTTCACAATTTATATGGAAACACGAAAGACCCTGAATAGCCAAAGCAATCTTGAGAAAGAAAAAGGGAGCTGGAGGAATCAGGCTCCCTGACTTCAGAGTATACTACAAAGCTACAGTAATCAAGACAGTATCATACTGGCACAAAAACAGAAATGTAGATCAATTGAAAAGGATAGAAAGCCCAGAGATAAACCTATACACATATGGTCACCTTATCTTTGATAAAGGAGGAAAGAATATACAGTGGAGGAAAGACAGCCTCTTCAATACGTGGTGCTGGGAAAACTTGACAGCTACATGTAAAAGAATGAAGTTAGAACACTCCCTAACACCATACACAAAAATAAACTCAAAATGGATTAAAGACCCAAATGTAAGGCCAGACACTATCAAACTCTTAGAGAAAAACAAAGGAAGGACACTCTGTGACATAAATCACGGCAGATCCTTTTTGACCCACCTCATAGAGAAGTGGAAATAAAAACAAAAATAAACAAATGGGACCTAATGAAACTTCAAAGCTTTTGCACAGCAAAGGAAACCATAAACAAGACCAAAAGACAACCCTCAGAATGGGAGAAAATATTTGCAAATGAAGCAACTGACAAAGGATTAATCTCCAAAATTTACAAGCAGCTCATGCAGCTCAATATCAAAAAACAAACAAACAAACAAAATGAGCAGAAGACCTAAATAGACATTTCTCCAAAGAAGATATACAGATTGCCAACAAACACATGAAAGAATGCTCAGCATCATTAATCATTAGAGAAATGCAAATCAAAACTACAATGAGATATCATCTCACACCGGTCAGAATGGCCATCATCAAAAAATCTAGAAACAATAAATGCTGGAGAAGGTGTGGAGAAAAGGGAACCCTCTTGCACTGTTGGTGGGAATGTAAATTGACATAGTCACTATGTATAACAGGATGGAGGTTCCTTTAAAACTACAAATAGAACTACCATACGACCCGGCAATCCTACTATTGGGCATATACCCTGAGAAAACCATAATTCAAAAAGAGTCATGTACCAAAATGTTCATTGCAGCTCTATTTACAATAGCCAGGACATGGAAGCAACCTTCAAGGAGAAGGGAAAGGAGAGGGAAGGGGGAGAGGAAAGAAGGGAAAGAGAGAGAGAGGATTACATAGGGAGGAAGGAAGGAAAGAAGTGAGAATGAAGAGAAAATCCTTCCTGAGTGCCAATGCTGCTTTAGATTCCCTCCTATCTCTCTCTTAATCTTCAACCCAAACTTTTATATAAGTGTAATTAGTGTGCATGGTTTCTTGGCTCTCCCATCTTCTCACCCTTCAATTCACTCCATCATGGCTTCCATCCTCACCACACAATCAGAATTATTCTTACTAATGTAATCACCCTTCTCTATTTAATAATTTAATAAATTTAAGATATAAATAAGATATAAATATAAATAAATAATCTTATATATATAAGATAAGATATAAATTTAATAAATTTATTAAGAATTTAATAAATTCTTGGTAACTTTTCAGTCTGCAACATCTCACAGAACCCTTCCTAACATTTCCAACATTTGACTTATGTATTACCATTTTTATTAACTTCTGATTGCTACCTTTGCCTCTTGTTTGAGATTCCCTCATTACTCTTTTCCTTTAAATGTTTACATAAATCAGGAATATACCCTTAGAACTTTTCTTTTCTCATTGATATCTTCTCTATAAACTTTATTGAGTAATCTTATCTATTCTGGTGTTTTCAACCACTGTCTTTTTTTGGGGGGGGGGATACAGTTTATTTCAGAATTTAAAGCAAACACATCCAGAAATTGCAGTCAGAATATTCAAATAGAAGCATGTGAGAAATTGTAAATATGACTACATGGGTATCTCTTACATGAGATCAATAGAAAACTAAGTATATATTTTTTATTATCACAAAGTACACATAGATTGGTTATTTCATCAATAATTTTACTCAAGCAGGAAAGAAAACTCAGAAATTAGGAAAAAATTAATTGTAAATACTCTGTAAAAAACATGTATTTATCAGACTTATATGGATAGCTAGATATTTGGTTCCCATTTCTTATGATAATGGTAAAATAAATAAGAATCCTTATTTAATGAAAGGTAACCATAAAGTAGGTGTATTTTTAAAAAGGGGCTAGAAAGATTTCTAATTCAGCATGAAGTTTCTGGGATTCTTTCATGCAGATGGTACATGTATGGTTTATGCATAATATAGAGAAAGTATATATTTTTGACAGTGTGTATTTGGGAAAAATCAATGTGCTACAAAATACAACAAAATGTTCCTGCATGTATATAATTCTGTGAAGGGTGAACAGATAGTTGGTTTTTCAAACTTGCCTTTATTAGATGTTGTTAAGGTTTTCTAAGAGGGCTGAATTAATATTTTCTCTAAAGCCAATTTCACTTGAGAAGGGAAGGCTCATAAAGTTAAAATGTGTTATTGGAATTACAGATGTTAGTGTTTTAGGTTATGTGTATGTGGATATTACAAAGGGCTTATTACTTTGACACCTGGGTAGTTGTGTGTGTGTGTGTGTGTGTGTGTGAGTGAGTGCATGCACACATGAATGTGTGGGTGAAGAAAAATGATGTCTCCTTCTGGGACCATACGCCCAAACAATTTTAATAATAGCATATATAAGAAAATTTTGCACACTTAAGACTTATTAAAAAATCTGTCTTTGATCCCCAACTGGGTCATGCTGTATGTAGACATTGATATTTTGCAGAATAGTTTTCAAATTTTAAAACAATTTCTAAAACAAAAAAGTTCATATATCCAACTCTCTCTTGACTGTTCTTACACAACAAACTTAAAATGTCTACAGTAGAGCACTTGGTTCTCCCTCAAATCTGCCCCTCCCCTAATCTTCCTCATCTCAGCAAATGACACCAAAATTCATGGAGTTGTTTCTATGCATTTCTTAATTAAAATTTTGTGTATGTGTCTGAAGAGGAGTGGTCTGTTGTATAATCACTGGAAGTTTGCCATGTGTGTTCCCAATTTACACTATAAAGTTCCTCTTAAGGGGGATCTTTGTATGAAGACAGAATGACTACTAGGAAGTTTTTCATGAGTGGTGCTAAATTATAAAGACCTGGCATAATCACATGTACATTAATATTTATCGAGTGCCTACTAAGTGCTCAGCACTCTTTTAAACACTGAGAATACGTCTCTGAATTGATGTACCCCAGCTCTGCAGAGACAAAACCAAATGGATGAATCATATAATCTGATGAGGGTCAACTCCACTACTGCAGTTTCCTACTGGGGACACACAAAACAATTGCCAAATTCCTTTCTATCACTGAAAATGTCTTATTTTTGGTAGAACCAATTTAAAAAATTAAAAATAAAATGAGTCCAAAATAATTCAAGCGATCTTTAAGTCAATATGAGCTAGTGTAGCTTATACAACATACATGAAGATACATGCATGAGGAATTCAGAGGAAATAAAAGAATTGAGTCAACTGAGTCACTAGTTAAACAAACACATATTGAGAACTGGTTAACCAGTTGCATACATTTGGTATGCTCACCTACCAGAATAGTCATGACTGCTCCTTTCTTCTTTCACTCAACATATGTTTACTGACTGTTTACTCTATGGTGGGCACCAAGCTAGGGGCTGGGCATAAAGCTTGCATCAGACATATCCTTGTCCTCCTGGGTTTCATGCAGGATCCACTGGATCTCATGAGAGGGCCATTTTCTAAGTCATTTATATTTTCTGGAAGCTGATATTTCTTGTTGCTTATAGGAGGACCACCTCATACGTGTGGTCGCAATTATACGTCACCATCTGCAAAATACAGGGTAGCCACCCTGGAATCAGGTCCCATTTCAGCAAAGTTTTAAAAAAGCTTGGCCTTGTGAATTAGCTGCCTCTTTCGTAAGACCTTTGGGCCTGATCTTGTGTCCTGACGTGTGAGGTGATGTAGCTTTTCTATTCTTCTCTGCTACCCACTGGGAGTTTTATAATTTGGATTTCCTGTTGTTCTCAATTCTCACTGCTTGAGCCTTCAAGCCCTGGATGGGGGGCGGGATGAGCTTTCAACTGGGGGGACCAGAAAATGGAGCCTTGAGCTGAGCAGTGACCCCAGCTATGTAGCTCTTTCCTTAATAGATTACAGTTTTCTCTTCTGCACAACAAAGAATTTAAGGAATTTTAGGGATCCCTAACAAAACAGCAAGTGGATGTATGAACCTCTGAGTCTCAGATGGTCTGTAGATCCAGGGTGGGGGGATGAGGGGTGGGGAGGTGAGGAGACAGCTTGTTTGTTTCCATGCTTCCCTTGTAGGTGTGAGTACATGTCACCTGCCTACGATGGGGAGAGTGTTGATATTTTCACTAAAACCCTTCCCCTCCTTACGTCAACCACTGTCTTTTGATGACTCCCAAATCTTTGTCTTCATCCCTAACCTTCCTCCTGAATTCCTACACAACTGCCAGCTATAAATTAGACACTTTTATCTGCTCCACAATCAAGCTCAATATGTCCAAAGCCAAACTCAGTTATTTTCCTCATCAGACTTTCTACTCTTGCCACATTCCCAATCTTTATGAAACACACCAACTATCGGACCATTTGTCCCAGTAGGGAAGGATCCTGGACCCCTCCTCTCCCTCATCCCACATTTAATCAGTCATTCAGTCCTGTTGAATCTATTGTCATAAGTATATAACTTATCTTTCCCCTCCCCACTATCTTTGACCATGGCAACATCTACCTACCTACTCTCACCAATTGCCTATCTATGTTTCACAATATTAAGAGAGTGATCATTCAAAAAAATATATTCATGACAATGGACACATTTAAAATCCCTCAGTGTCCCCCCCACTAATTTTAGAACAAAATCTTGTCTTTAACATTATAAAGTCTTGCCTACCTTTCCAAATCCATCTCCCACTCTTTCCTAACACACCTTGCGAACTAAGCATACTTTATTTCCCTGATTATATTATATTTGACCTCATCTCTGTGTCTTTGCACATACTGATCCCTCTGCCTAGAACTTTCTTCTCCAAATAATAGAGTTAAGGAAACCATTATTTTATAATCCCTAATGAAATAACTGATTCAGGCAATGGTCATCAATGGATATTAAAACCATTAAGCATAAGATTGATGGGGAATAACACACTTTCACCATCTCAGTTTACTAATATACTAAAAGTGAGACAACCAGACATTATTTGATCCCAGATGTGATGTGATATGAGGTCCTCAGCACTGTCTACGAAGAATTCTTGATCCCCCCCCAAGAAATGCTAAATCTAAAAAAACACACTTTAGTCCTAACTTCCAGCCTATAGAAATAGACTAATAAATTTTAAATGACATCACGAGAATTACTTAACTAAATTTAGAGAGTAGATAGCTTGGGTTCCCCCAAAAGAAGACCTTGAGACTAGGTTTATGGTTTATTTGTGGAATGTCATTGGCAGAGAAATGAAGAAGCAAAATAAGCAAGGGAAGAGAAGGAAGCTACTAATAGGAGTATAACTGAGCAGGTTACTGCTGCAGGTAACTGGGGTTCAATCCCACTAAGGAATTCTGAAAGACAGAGTAGAACCTATCTCAGAGTTATCCCCAAGTTTAGGAAGCTAGATCCTTTATCCACTCTCTTCAGTCATTTTGTTGAAGGCCACTTGGGGTGGTGGAGTGGGAGTGAAATGGAACAGGACCCTATGGTCCTTGCCCCCCTTGTCCTCAGCCTGCCTTTTGTCTGTAGAAAAACTTTAGCCAAAGAATAAGTTTAATCAGAAAAGTGATAAAATGCAGAAACAAAGGAAAACAGTCAAACAAGACCAAATGATAAGAGTTTAGTCATTAAGTAAAGTCAAGGACTTTTAGTTCCTCCTCAAGGGCTATAGATAATACTCTGAGCCATATCCTGTGAGCTGTCTTACAGATACTGAAACCCCCAATAGGTGGAAGAAGTTAACTACATCATGACAAGACTGTAGTCATGACATAAGCTGCCACAATTCTGAGAACTGGCCTCAAAGAAGTGGGAACAAACCGACCCTGGAACTAAAGACTAACTGTACTTAAAACAATCAAGATGACGCTGGTCAGACCACTGCATGAACCAATTTCAAGATGACTATCAGAGCTGACTGTGCTGTTTCTGCATGTAGCCCCCTCCCTCCATCTATAAAAGCTCTTGCCCACTGATTGTCAGTGGGGAAGTTGGCCTTTAGACAGGAGTCCACCCTCACCCACCTCCCTGCCAGCCTCCTAAAATAAAGCAGACTTTCTTTTCCACCAACTTGTCTCTTCATTGGCTTTTGAGTGGCGAGCAGCCAGGCCCCCACTTTCGGTAACAGGAGGAGGGTGCATGGCTGATGGTGGGAAGAGGCAAGAAAGCCCAAAGGCAGTGTCACAGTTAGTCGCTTTCTTTTGGAGGCTATTGGGTCAGGGTGCATGAGAACAATGAGTGCCAAAGGAATATGAGCAGGGCACTAACAGCATCTGCTACAGTAAAATAATCTATAGGACAACTGACCAACATAACCATGAAAAGGGGTGTGAGGAAAAGCCACTATTCCAGACTAAAGGAGACTTTAAAAAGACTTCAGTGAAATAACCAAGTCAGCAAGTGGTTTGTTTGGATCCTGGTTTGAACAAACTAAAGGCATTTTAAGTCAATCAGGAGAATTTTCAGATGTTTTGCAAGACATATTCAGGAAACTTAAGTCCCATTTTGTGATACAAACAATAAAGACTCAGTGCCTAAAGTGAATGTAGTACTATTGCAGAATTTTCTGCAAGGAGTTAAGTTGGATGATACAAGCAAGAACATTTCAGGATGAAACATCAACATTATAAGAGAGAAGAGGATCTACAATTCTGTTGTGGAAAAAGTGAGAAAGCCTGTTACTTTCATTGTGACTATATTCCCCATGGCATGATCATACATCACGGTCTGGAGAAACTTGGGTTTCATTATGAATTGATCTTTCATAACTACAGTTCAAAACACTAGGAAGTGGAGTGAGCATATTTGCTGCAAGTGACTAAAATTAGGGTTTGTGTATTTGTTTGTAAATATGGCTCAGGACTCAGACTCTGAAACAATTTTCAATTCCTGTCTCAGGTTAATAACAAAGGAAATCATCTCTTTAACGAAAATGCCATTGGAGATCGTGTATAATTTTGTGACACTCTATAGCTACCAAGGCACCTAGGAGGGCAAAGCTCTCTGACCAATTCCTTTATAGAAGCACAGTCTAAAGGGTTTTGCCATTTCCTGACTCTAGGCACAGAGATAAGCTGGGCCAGCTGCTGTGTTCCAGCTAACCACCACAAATGACTTCACCCTGTGGCCAGCTTTGCTGAACCCCAGTTATAGAGTCACAAGGTTACTGAAAAAACTGTTTAAAAGGGAGAGAAAAAAGAAAAACTACTCACTGATTCCAAGGCTTTTTTTCCCGCACAACATGCCATATCTTTGGTGTCTGCAACCACAATAACAAAGATTATTTGTTTATGTACATTGGCTTCCAAGCCAGCCCCCAAATCACAAATAAATATTATAGATGGTAGACAGCAACACGGTTATTAAACACTCTATAAAGAATTGTTGCCTTGGGGACTTCCGTGGAGTACAGTGGTTAAAGTCTTCGCCTTCCAATGCAGGGACACGGGTTCAATCCCTGGTTGGGGAGATAAGATCCCACATGCCTCGTGGCCAAAAGACCAAAAAAATCATTAAACAGAAGCGATATTGTAACAAATTCAATGAAGCCTAAAAATGGTCCACATTAAAAAAAAAAAACCTTTAAAAAAAAAAAAGAATTGTTGCCTTGAAACCTCCTGCCACCAGGAAGGTTTTCCAAGGAGAATCTCTTGCCTGGCTATGAATAGATAACAGCTGGTCAGATTATCACTCTACCTTACAATTCACAAAAGCCCTAAATAATGTACATCTAGCCTCATCTCTCACCACACACACCTTCCCTCTAACCTTGCATTCCATCCTTAGGCCTTGTGGAATTTCTATGAATTCTTTGAACGTGGCTTGCTCCCTTTCATCATCTCTCAGGCTGCTCTTCAGTCACCTCACCCAACGAGTAGCTCTGATTAACCTTTAAGATCTCAACTTTGCTGTCACCTCCTCCATGAAAGCCTGCATACTCACCTCACCCCAAGTTGGATAACTTCTGTCGGTTCTCATCACTTCCCCTCTTATAGCACCCAGGATGCTCTTTGCTTGTCCCTCTTTAATTCGTATGCCCACAAGGAGAGGAACCATATATAACTTGTTCAACACTGTATCTACAACAATTAGCGTAGTGCCTAGAGAACAGTAGCCACTAAATTACTATTAATATGGATGAATAAGTGAAAAATTAATTGATTTTAAAAATACAGAAAAGAGGGTTTCCCTGGTGGTGCAGTGGTTGAGAGTCTGCCTGCCAATGCAGGGGACACGGGTTCGTGCCCCGGTCCAGGAAGATCCCACATGCCGTGGAGTGGCTGGGCCCGTGAGCCATGGCTGCTGAGCCTGAGTGTCCGAAGCCTGTGCTCCGCAGCGGAAGAGGCCACAACAGTGAGAGGCCTGCGTAGCGCAAAAAATCCAAAACCAAAACAAAACAAAACAAAAACAGAAAAGAAAAGAAAATAGAATTTTGACCAAAAAACAAAATATGATCTGGAAATCCTTGCCTTGGTTATATAGAGCCTATGATTTACTTATTTCTTTAAAAATGTTGCATCTTAATGATGAAGGTATTGAGGAGAGGGTGATGCATCACCTCTCTGTCACCACCTAAGCACAGCATCATGAACGTTAATCATAATAACTCACACCATGGAAGGTTTTCCAGTCAGTGCTCCAAGTGCTTTGTGCTTTTTTGCATTCACTTACCTGATCCTCACAACGACCTCATAACAGAGATACTAATATTACATCCTTTACAGATGAGGCACAGATGAGGAAAATGAGGCACAGAGAGTTTAGTTAACTTGTCAAAAGGTACACAGCAGGGAGTCAGGATTTGAATTTAGACATGGATTAGATGCCAATAGGGACCATCTCAATTAAATATAAAAAAAAAGGTTTTAGCAGCAGGGGAATGAGAAACACAGGTAAATTTATCATGGATTTGGTCCACAATTGCCTTCCTCCATCATGTTTAGAGTAGAAAATGGATCTACGTGGTCCACTGATAGCAGCCAAGAATTTTGGACATGAAAATCCCTCTCAAAATAAAAGAAACTACGATTTCAAAATACAATTTCCAACTATAATTTCAACTTTATTTTACTACTAAGTAAATAAATCCAAAGAGTGTTTAAATGCTGAGTATTCTTTCTTTGTCCTGAGGTTAAATATTGATACTGGCTATTACAGGAAATTAATATAAACACGTGCCTTGAAGAAAATATTAATAAGAGAGAATCAGTGTAAAATATGTTCCATGGATTCCAAGCTTTGCACCATACTATAGGAATAAAAAGTCACAGAAATTTGGGAATGTACATGAAAGTCAAACAAGAATGGATACTGCCAACCTTCTCAGAGCCTTTAATATGTTATTAAGTGTTTAAAGTCTATTTTATCAGATACGAGTATTGCTACTCCAGCTTTCTTTTGATTTCCATTTGCATGGAATATCTTTTTCCATCCCTTCACTTTCAGTCTGTATGTGTCCCTAGGTCTGAAGTCAGTCTCTTGTAGACAACATGTATATGGGTCTTGTTTTTGTATCCATTCAGCCAGTCTATGTCTTTTGGTTGGAGCATTTAATCCATTTACTTTCAAGGTTATTATCTATATGTATGTTCCTATTTCCACTGTCTTAATTGTTTTGGGTTTGTTTTTGTGGGTCTTTTTCTTCTCTTGTGTTTCCTTCTTATAGAAGTTTCTTTAGCATTTGTTGTAAAGCTGGTTTGGTGGTGCTGAATTCTCTTAGTTTTTGCTTGTCGGTAAATCTTTTGATTTCTCCATTGAAACTGAATGAGATCCTTGCTGGGTAGAGTAATCTTGGTTGTAGATTTTTCTGTTTCATCACTTTAAGTATATCCTGCCACTCCCTTATGGCTTGCAGAGTTTCTGCTGAAAAATCAGCTGATAATCTTATGGGGATTCCTTTGTATGTTGTTTTTTGTTTTTCCCTTGCTGCTTTTAATATTTTTTCTTTGATTTTAATTTTGTTAGTTTGATTAATATGTGTCTTGGTGTGTTTTTCCTAGGGTTTATCCTGTATGGGACTCTCTGTGCTTCCTGGACTTGGGTGACTATTTCCTCTTCCATGTTAGGGAAGTTTTCAACTATAATCTCTTCAAATGTATTCTCAGACACTTTCTTTTTCTCTTCTTCTTCTGGGACCCCAGAATTCAAATGTTGGTGTGTTTAGTGTTGTCCCAGAGGTCTCTGAGATTGTCTTCAATTCTTTTCATTCTTTTTTCTTTATTCTGCTCCTTGGCAGTTATTTCCACCATTTTGTCTTCCAGCTCACTTATTTGTTCTTCTGCCTCAGTTATTCTGTTATTGATTCCTTCTAGTGTATTTTTCATTTCAGTTACTGTGTTGTTCATCTCTGTTTGTTTGTTCTTTAGTTCTTAACTTCTTCTTTCTTGTATTTTCTCAATCCATGACTCCATTCTATTTCCAAGATTCTGGATCATTTTTACTATCATTACTCTGAATTCTTTTTAGGTAGATTGCCTATTTCCTCTTCATTTATTTCATCTTGTATGTTTTTACCTTGCTCCTTCAACTGTGATGTATATTTTTGCCATCTCTCTTTTTTTTTTTTTTAATGAGTGGGATTGTGTTCCTGTCTTACTGATTGTTTGGCCTGAGGTTGCCAACACTGGAGTTTGTAGGCTATTAGGTAGAGCTGGATGTTGGTACTGAGATGAGGAACTCTGTGAGACCTCACTCCCATGAATATTCCCTGGGGTCTGAGGTTCTCTGTTAGTCCAGTGGTTCAGACTTGGAGCTCTCACCGCAGGAGCTCAGGCCTGATCCCAGGCTCATGAACCAAGATCCCGCAAGCCACCCGGGGAGGAAAAAAAAAAGAAAACAGTAAGAAAGTAAAAACTAAAATTAGACTAGGAAACTAACAGATATGTTAGGAAGAATATAAACATAAACATATAGATGAATCAACAACTGGAAGGTACATCAGTACCACAATAGTAAAAAAGAGAAGGAGGGAAAAGAAAAAAAAAGGCGGGGGTGGGGGGGAAGGCCTTGGCTGTGGAGAGCCGGGCATAAGCAAGGGTGAGGTTTGGGTGGTGGGTGGGGCCTATGCTCGGGACCCACAGGTCTGGAAAAGGCCCTGGGGGCTGTGGGGGGTGGGGCTTAGGCTCAAGGAACAGAAGGGGCCCAGGTGTGCCCCCCATCCCTGGTCTCAGAGGGCAGGGGACCTCACCTGGGAGCCCAGCAGGCTTCCCAGGCTCATGTGGGTGGGGCAAACTCCCTCTTCTCCTCTCCTGCTCCTCTAGCCTGTTGTCTGGGAGGGCCCCTCCTGCCTGCCTCTCCTGATCTCACTGGCCTGCCTCCTATGCCCCCAAGGACCTCCGTAGCCTGGAGGGGGCTTTGAGGGCAGGGGACCAGCCTGGGAGCTCAGCAGGCTCCCCAGGCCCAAGTGGGCAGGGCAATTACCCTCTGCTCCTCTCCCTCTCCTCCCAGATGGCTCCTCCCACCTGCCTCTCCTGATCTCCCCAGCCTCAGGGTTGCCAATCCTGTCTGGCCTCCACTTCGCCTCCCCCCTCAGTCCCCCTACGTCCTACCAGTTCATTTTGGAGTTCCTCCCATCTCCTTGGGCATCAGAGTCCCCCACCAGTGGCCGGCAGGCGCCCTAGTTGTGGGGAGATGCTAACTCTGCATCTTCCCACACCGCCATCTTGACTCCACCTCTTCCTAAGCTATTTAATCATCAATTTTCTTCAGGAGCGTTCTCAGGATTCGTGTGTCAAGGAACTTATTGGGGGAATTATTGGTCTCACAGATGGTATTATTCTTATTTGCAAACACCTACAATGTTAGCCATTACAGGATCATCATCTGGTTTTTACCAATTAAATATAGTATCATATAGAAATGGTATAAAAAACCAACCGTGAATTGCTATGAATACTGAAATTTGGGGAAGATATTAGAACCTATTTGGTGCAACCTCCCACCCAGGGTGAATGATACTATGAAAAACTGAGGTTTGGTTCTACTTTTCCATGTAATAATCTTACTATGAAGGATTAAAAGTTCCAGAGTAAAATGTTTCTCTGAAAGGAGATCATCACATATTCTACAGAAATAATTAGAGGCCACATCAGCTGCCTCACTAAACTAATTATAAAGGGAAAAACCTAGGGTGACAATATAATGAAATATGAATTTCTATTACTATATTCCTTTAATTGGACTAAATAGGCTAAACAGTAGCTTTGTATCCTGTAAAGAACTTATTCCAGGAAATTAACAATGACCTGGGAGAATGTAGGAGGCACATTTCAGGTCTCTAGCAGTCCGTAACTAATGAATGTTTAATAAAACCCATAATTAACCAATATCTAAGCTGTAAGTCAGGAACACATGCTAGGCAAAGACATGGAGAACCAGTCAAGGACATAGCACAGGAGAATTTAGGTGGCAAAATTATGGAAAATTAACATATAAATGGTCCTTCAAATAGAGACCCAGGTGACTTACCAAGGTCACAAGACATGTCAAAGGCAGAGTCAGAACTATTAGGCTGAACCAATTGCAATTGCTGGTATTTATTGGTTTTGACCTAAAAAAATGCTAAAAGAAGAAGGAGGGAGAGGAGGAAGGCAAAGGGAGAGGAAGAAAAAAAAGAAAAGAAAAACTCCCCACTGCTAGCCCAGGCCTTTTTTTTCACAATATGCCAGATGTTTGGTGTCTGCAATCACTTTGCACTGAAAAACAGGGGGTTTGGGGGTGGGGCAGAGAAAGATCTGGGATGTTGGGTCTCAATTACCGAAAAGAGCCTTCACCTAAATATGAAAATCGACTCTAAGTATTGGGAAACTGGAAGAAATAAAGTCTAAGACGTTTCCATTTAAAAAATAAGATAACCAGTGGAGCAAAATATAAATTGGAGAATGAATGTAATTAAATATCTGGCTCAAATAATGCACCAGTTTGCAAATCTTAAAAAATAATAACGTTTAAAATTATTTTGAGCACAATCTAAGGGTTGGTAACAGTAGTTCATGTTTCTTTTGAGCTTCCCTCCAAGGCTCCCTGGCTCCACCTAGTGCCAAGCAATCAAAAATTACACAGTAAACATGACTTGAAATTCATAGCGTACACTGCCACTTTCTTCTTTTCCTTAGAAAAGCAACCTGGGGAACTATTAACCTCTTCTCCACAAATAGAAACTGTGCAGTGTTATAGCTCCTTGCAAACCTCAACGTTTATGACAACCATAGATGTCTGGGTATATCTACACACTCATATCCTGAAAGAAATTCAGCCCAATAGACAATTCATTCTTTCATTCCACAGGCCTTATTGAGTGCTTTCTTTGTATTGGGCACTGTACAATGGTCTAGGATGGAAACCAAGACCTAACAGTCTGGTAGAGAAGAGAAACAAGGAATCAAATACAAGAGAGTGTAATAGGGGTTTATCACCTGAATTGACTTAAGAATGACAGGAGGTATCCAAGTGAAGACTCAAGGGAAAAGGCAAGGCTTGCAGAATTAACAGCCTCATGATAGCTTGTAAGCACAGACTGGAAGGCTTTCAGGGAACTGATTATAGCAGGAGGCTCTGAGAGCCACAATGGTGAAAAAGTAGACTCTGAAGCCAGAATGGCCTGGTTTAATCTTGATTCTCCTACTTTACCCTCCTGTGCCTTGGTTTTCACATTCATTCAACTGGGATAGTAACCATATCTCTCACACAGGGTAATTGTTGAGGATGAAAGGAGTTAACACATGGAATGCACTTAGAAGAGCACCTGGCACATAGCAAGTGCTCAACATTTATTGGCTGTAACTATTCTGGCTGGAGTATAAGTACTTATGGACTGGAAAGGGAGGCAGTCACCAAATGATGCACAAATGGGAGCTGAGACTCTTTCTTCCTCCACACATGTTCTATAGAGGAGCCAGCCCAGGGATGCTCACAAGCAGACACTTCCTTCCTTTCTTTAAGGACACCATGGGGAAGTCTAGAGAACCAGCTACCTCAGAGGTGATCACTTTCACCTTTCAGCCCTAGTATGAAGGAAAATGCTGCCAGCACCTCCCTCTAGCCCTTAAAGTTACCAGGGGCTCAGTGGTTCAGTGGTTATATGAGACTAAGCGTCTCAGAGTAGAAAAATTTGTGCTCCCTGCAACCTCCTCCATATCAGGACAGGGGATGATTGACAGGGTGGACAGAGAATGTAAGAGAAAGATCATGGCTCACCGGCACTATCTCACATCTGTCTGCCTTCTTCTGATGTGTTTCGCATCTCTTGGTACATTCTTGTCTTCTACCCACCAAGGGACCATGGAGGAAAAGAAGGAAGAGGAGAAAAGAAGAGGAAAAAGAAGAAGGAGGAAGAAGAGGAGGAGGACAGAGACTAATATTTATTGACTGCTTATATCCTAAGCATCTTCTATGTATTGATATTAATCTCATTTAATTAGCACAACGTCCAATTAGATGGTACTATTATTATTCACATCTTACAAATGAGAAAACAAACTAAGGCCCAGGGTGATTAAATAATTTACCCAAACTCACACAGCCGGTATGTGGTGAAGCTGGGAATCTAACATGTCTAAACCACCACACTTACAGTCCTCCATGTACCCTTACGCTTTCTGAAGGCCGTCAGCATAATGGGCTGACTAGGCTTGCCTTCTTCATGAGGTGTTCCATGCTCCAAATGTCTCTCTCCTCCTCCCCACCCAGACCCCTGTCTAAATAGTTATTCTTTCAAAATGCCTAGGTAATAGAAACTATATATATACATGCATGTATGATATGTGTTTATTTGTGTTTGATTAAATTGACATTAAGAAAAAGAAGAGTTCTAATTCTCTCCCAGCAGTAAATATCATAACACACTCATGCAGGTGCACACACCCCAACACTAATCCTCCCAGAAATATCTGATTTTTGAACGGATTGTTAATTTGAATTATTCCTGAATAAAAAATAAAGAAATCTCATTTTTTCTTGAGAACCCCATACCTTATTTAGTTATTACTTATTGGCTGTAACTATTTGGGCTGGAATATAAGTGCTTATCTTCATTATCCTCAGACAACGAATACCCTTAAGATCAGAACCATATTCCACTATCAAATATACATTTATCAGCCATTTACAACTTCATATGCAATGAAGTTCATGTGTTACTTCTCCTGGCGATTGCCTTATAAGCCTCAACTTTACTATAGAATACAAAGTTTTCCCTCCCTCCCCCCACTATAAGAATTCAAGACCTCTCTTAACATGCACAGTTGTTTCCTGTAAGGACCAAAAGGTCAGACTTATGTGAGGGTGAAAAATCAAATTTGGAAAGAAAGAGAAAGAGAATAGGTTGAAATTCAAGAGAATGATAATTTTTACACTAAGAATTTTATCCTTGACCTTAAGAATCTCTCTACATTACTTTTTCTACTAATAGAGATAGAGATTTGTATTATAAGAGCATTTCAGATCTCTCCAAATTTAAGCTATAAAAATAGAAAAAGGGAAATGGAAATAAGTATCAAGAAGTATTATGTAAAAACAATAAGCTTTACAAAAATCAATGTAATATAATCAATGCAAAACATCCATTTTGCAATATGCGAGATCACGCTCTTAAGTCAACCAAACACATATCAAGATACCTTTGTTTTGCAGGCACTGCTACACACTATCAGAGAGATCCCAGGAAGGCAATGACTAGGCAGGCTTTCAAAATTGGTTTCTCACTCTAAATTTAATTTGACTCATCTAGTGCATTATCTATATGTTTTCTGATTTCTCACTCTGTTCAAACAGCCTGAGTCACTATTTTGATTTAAAATTTATAAAAGAAATGCTGTCTTGACACCTGGCAACTTGAGTCATTGATGTTTTTATAGGTAGACTTTCTTACATAGAAAAGCAATATTTAGATGTCCGACAACTTGAGTCAGAGATGTTTTTATAGCCCATTTTTTTAGAAAGACAAAAGACTTAAGGGGTTTCCCCTTAGTATTACACAAATATTTTTAAAGCCTTTGGAGCCCTGCAGCATGACCCCTTGGACTACCTCTGATATCAGCCAAGCAGCAGGGGACAGCTCCATATAAGCTCCATACAAGCTCAGATTCAACTCACCTATATCCCTGTGCATCTTCCTACTTTCTGCCTCAGAACCTTCACTGACTCTGGGCTGTGCAGCCCAGAAGTGTCCCTGAGCCCCTGGGGTCAATCCTCAAATAAGAAAGGGTCATATACTGGGTGATCTAGGAATTCGAGGAGGGTAGAAAGGCATCACCTGAAGGGCTGCCTAAGGTGAAACTTGCAGGTTCTCAAGAGTTTTCAGGGGAACCTAGGCCCCCATTGATCACAGCAGCAACTTCGATAACATGCCCTCATATTGGATTTCCCTCCTTCCCTGTCTTAATCTTGAAATCACTTCCCAAATAAACTCTATTGGGTTGGCCAAAAAAGTTCATTCGGGTTTTTCCATAACATCTTAAGGAAAAACGCGAACGAACGTTTTGGCCAGCCAAATACTTGCACAGAAGACTGTTTCAGGCTCTGCTTTCTGGGAAGCCAAAACAAAACAAAATGATTCATATTTTAAAGTGTGCAAGTCTTAAGGTCTAGTTAGTTTTTGAAAAATTGTTAGCTGAAAATGCTGGTGATCTGAATATACCTTTCTTCATACTATAGGGTTATCCAAACAATTCACAAGTCAAATTGAGAATTATTAAGCTAGATAAATAACAATTTCTAATTAAAAAAAAGCAATATTAATAGGAAATGAAATGTAAAACCAGTGTCAAAACCATACTATGATAACTAACAATATGTACTCTTGGAAATTCCAGTTACTTGGGAGCTTTGTAATTGCCAAGACAATGTGTCAGCCAAATATGTTCAAAGAAGGAGAAATTCAAATCTTTGATGAACTTCATTAATGCACTAGTGCTTATAACACCAAATTTTAGAAATACCTTAATACCTCCCATAATAGTTCACTAATAGGTAAGGCTTAGCCACATGTAAAGAGTAATAACTATGGAATTGTACATTACTCACTGACTAAAGAACAGACTTGGATTTTTGGATTAGTTCTCAACCCACAAACTCAGGGCATAAAAAATCTTTTCATTACACAAAGCTATCTACTGTGATGGTGATTTGTCCCAATGGAATTTGACCTATTATAAGTTTATACAGGGGCATTAATTAAATTGCTTGTTTTAAGCAGGGGAAAGTATCTTCTGAATGGTAAAAAAGATAAAGATTATTCTTAGGAAGCCTTCTTAGGAACCAATTTTTGTTCATTTAAAATTATCAATAACTGAAAATAACTTCTGAGGCAAAGAGGATTCCCCAGAAGGCTGCTGGACAAACAAATGCTTTGTCAGTGGAAATGCAGGGCAGGTTAGTGTGTGGAAATGATCCTCAGACCTTGCGCATTAATAGGGTTGGTTTCGTTCATTCAATAATGAGTGCTCTGCATAAGCCAACATCTTGCTAGGGACAGGAAATAAACAAAACCGTCATGTCCCTATTTTCACTGAATATACATTTCTAGTGGGAACACAGAAAATAAACAAACAAATACAAACATAAACACAGAGCTAGAAATTATGACAGGTGCTAGGAAGAGAAGTATAAGGAAGAGACCAAATTTAGATGAGGGTCAGGAAAGAACTCTCCAGGGAAGCAACATTTATGCTGAATCCTATAAGAATGAGTATGAAGGAGTTAGCCAGATAAAGAGTAGGAGAATAAGAGGTCCAAAAAGAACACTCATGTGCTAATTTCACAAGGCAAAAAAGAGCTCACTTGGTTTATGGAAGATTTTTTTTAAATTAATGAGTAGGAACATAATAAGCAAGGCCAAGAGTGGCTCATGATGAAGCTGGAGGGGTAGGTAGAGACAGCTTTGTGGCTCCTTGAAGGCCATATTAAAATGTTTGGACTTTATACTAAATGCAGTGAGGATTGTAGAAACCATCTTGTCTAAAGTCACGCCAAATAAAGCATGGGGGCATCAGCAGCTTCCTAGCAAAGAGCTAATCACGTCATCTCTTCTTGAATGTCAGGGAATTTACTGTTATAAACAGCCAGTTTTGATGCTGGATAGCATAACTAACAGGAAACTCTGCCTATAGAGATTTAACTTTGTGTGATTTATCTCCATCTAACAGAACAGGGTTGTAAGAGGGATCCAGGGCAAGCCAGTAGATCTGCAAGCGAGAATGAAAGTGGTGAGATGTGTTTAGCTCCCGGGACTGAGATGGGGATGGATCAGAGTGGAGCAGTGAACACTTCTGTCCAGAACACAAGACAGCTAGAGCAAGGTCCATGCCCCAGGTCTGGGGTAAGGTGAGAGGAGTAGAGGGGGAAGGATCTGAACAGTTATTTAGCATGTAACGGACACGAGGCGCTGTGCGAGTTATCTCGAGATTTCACGTAATCTTCACAACCACTTTAGGACGTAAGTACGCTCGCCTCCATTTTACAGATGAGGAAAAAGAAAAAGGGATGAGGTCATTGACTCTGAGGACACAGCTGGGAAGGAGTAGTTCATCACCAGAGGTAAAAGGTAAAAAACAAAATTCCTTTTCACCTGGATATTTGTCTTATCTTTCTAACCCCCCTCAAAATGTCTGCCTAAAGTGGAAGATCCGTATGTCGTCATTAGTTGATAAATTGACCAGATTGTGGTGGCCAATAAACAAGGAGCTCATTAAAAACCACCTGTGGGAGGTCCGGAGGAAGATGGCGGAAGAGTAAGACACGGAGATCACCTTCCTCCCCACAGATACATCAGAAATTCATCTACACGTGGAGCAACTCCTACAGAACACCTACTGAACGCTGACAGAAGACCTCAGACCCCCCAAAAGGCAAGAAACTCCCCACATACCTGGGTAGGGCAAAAGAAAAAAGAATAAACAGAGACAAAAGGATAGGGACGGGACCTGCACCAGTGGGAGGGAGCCGTGAAGGAGGAAAGGTTTCCACACACTAGGAAGCCCCTTCGCGGGCGGAGACTGCGGGTGGTGGAGGGGGAAAGCTTCGGAGTAGCAGAGGAGAGCACAGCAACAGGGGTGCGGAGGGCAAAAGGAAGAGATTCCCGCACAGAGGATCGGGACCGGCACTTACCAGCCCGGGAGGCTTGTCTGCTCACCCGCCGGGGCGGGCGGGGTCTGGGAGCTGAAGCTCGGGTATCGGGTTTCGGTCAGAGCGCAGGGAGAGGACTGGGGCTGGCGGCAGGAAGAGAGCCTGAAGGGGTTGGTGCGCCGCGGCTAGCCCGGAGGGAGTCCAGGGAAAAAGTCTGGAGCTGCCGAAGAGGCAAGAGACTTTTTCTTCCCTTTTGTATCCTGATGCACGAGGAGAGGGCATTAAGAGCGCTGCTTAAAGAAGCTCCAGAGACGGGCACGAGCCGCGGCTGAAGGCGCGGACCCTGGAGACGGGCGTGGGACGCTGGGGCTGCTGCTGCTGCTGCCACAAGGCCTGTGTGCGAGCGCAGGTCACTGTCCACCCCCCCTTCCGGGGAGCCCGTGCAGTCCGCCACTGCCGGGGTCCCGGGACCCAGGGATGGCTTCCCCGGGAAAGCGCACGGAGCGCCTCGGGCTGGTGCAACGTCACGCCAGCCTCTGCCACCGCAGGCTCGCCCCGCACTGCGTGCCCCTCCCTCCCCTCGGCCTGAGTGAGCCAGAGCCCCCGAATCAGCGGCTCCTTTAAACCCGTCCTGTCTGAGCGAAGAACGGACACCCTCCGGCGACCTACGCACAGAGGCGGGGCCAGGTCCAAGGCTGAGACCCGGGAGCTGTGAGAGCAGAGAAGAGACAGGGAAATCTCTCTGTGCAGCCTCGGAGGCAGCAGATTAAAGCTCCACGGTCCACTTGATGTGCCCTGCGTCTGTGGAGTGCATGAATGGACAGCGAATCATCCCAAATTGAGGAGGTGGACTTTGAGGACAAGATTTAAGATTTTTTCCCCTTTTCCTTTTTTTACAATGAATTATCCCAAATTAAGGAGGTGGACTTTGAGAGCAAGATTTCAGACTTTTTCCCCTTTTCCTCTTTTTACAACGAATTATCCCAAATTGAGGAGGTGGACTTTGAGAGCAAGATTTTCAATTTTTTTCCCCCTGTTCTCTTTTTGTGAATGTGTATGTGTATGCTTCTGTGTGAGATTTTCTCTGTATAGCTTTGCTTCCACCATAGGTCCCAGGGTTCTATCCGTCCGTTTTTTGTTTGTTTGTTTTGTTTTGTTTTCAATAATTACTTTTTTATTTTTAATAATGCTACTATATTTTATACTTTATTCTATTTACTTTATCTTCTCTCTTTCTTTTTTTCCTACCTTCCCTTCCTCCCTCCCTCCCTCTGCCCCTTTCTTTCTTTCTTTCCTTCCTCCCTCCCTGCCTCCCTTCTTCCTTTCACTCTTTCTTTTTCTTTCCTTCCTCCCTCCCTCCCTCCTTTCTTTCTTTCTTCTTTCCTTCTGTTCTTTCCTTCTTCCTTTCTTTCTCTCTCTCTTTCTTTCTTCTACTAATTCTTTCTTTCTACTTTTTCTCCCTTTTATTCTGAGCCGGGTAGATGAAAGGCTCTTGGTGCTGCAGCCAGGAGTCAGTGCTGTGCCTCTGAAGTGGGAGAGCCAACTTCAGGACACGGGTCCACAAGAGACCTCCCAGCTCCACATAATATCAAGCGGCAAAAATCTCCCAGAGATCTCCATCTCAACACCAGCAGCCAGCTTCAGTCAACGACCAGCAAGCTACAGTGCTGGTCACCCTATGCCAAGCAACTAGCAAGACAGGAACACAACCCCACCCATTAGCAGAGAGGCTGCCGAAAAACATAATAAGGCCACAGGCACCCCAAAACACACCACCAGACATGGACCTGTCCACCAGAAAGACAAGATCAAGCCTCAACCACCAGAACACAGGCACTAGTCCCCCCCACCAGGAAGCCTACACAACCTACTGAAACAACCTTAGCCACTGGGGACAGACACCAAAAACAACGGGAACTACGAATCTGCAGCCTGCAAAAAGGAGACCCCAAACACAGTAAGATAAGCAAAATGAGAGGACAGAAAAACACACAGCAGGTGAAGGAGCAAGATAAAAACCTACCAGACCTAACAAATGAAGAGGTATTAGGCAGTCTATCTGAAAAAGAATTCAGAATAATGATAGTAAAGATGATCCAAGATTCTATTTCCAAGATCCAAAATCTTGGAAATAGAATAGACAAAATGCAAGAAACAGTTAACAAGGACCTGGAAGAACTAAAGATGAATCAAGCATCGATTAAAAACACAATAAATGAAATGAAAAATACTCTAGATGGGATCAATAGCAGAATAACTGAGGCAGAAGAACGGATAACTGAGGTGGAAGATAAAATAGTGGAAATAACTGCTGCAGAGCAAAATAAAGAAAAAAGAATGAAAAGAACAGAGGACAGTCTCAGAGACCTCTGGGACAACATTAAACGCACCAACATTCGAATTATAGGGGTTCCAGAAGAAGAAGAGAAAAAGAAAGGGACTGAGAAAATATTTGAAGAGATTATAGTTGAAAACTTCCCTAATATGGGAAAGGAAATAGTTAATCAAGTCCAGGAGGCACAGAGAGTCCCATACAGAATAAATCCAAGGAGAAATATGCCAAGACTCATATTAATCAAACTGTCAAAAATTAAACACAAAGAAATCATATTAAAAGCAGCAAGGGAAAAACAACAAATAACACACAAGGGAATCCCCATCAGGTTAACAGCTGATCTCTCAGCAGAAACTCTACAAGCCAGAAGGGACTGGCAGGACATATTTAAAGTGATGAAGGAGAAAAACCTTCAACCAAGATTACTCTACCCAGCAAGGATCTCATTCAGATTTGATGGAGAAATTAAAACCTTTACAGACAAGCAAAAGCTGAGAGAGTTCAGCACCACCAAACCAGCTTTACAACAAATGCTAAAGGAACTTCTCTAGGCAAGAAACACAACAGAAGGAAAATACCTACAATAACGAACCCAAAACAATTAAGGAAATGGGAATAGGAACATACATATCAATAATTACCTTAAATGTAAATGGACTAAATACTCCCACCAAAAGACACAGATTGGCTGAATGGATACAAAAACAAGACCCATATATATGCTGTCTACAAGCAACCCACTTCAGACCTAGAGACACACACAGATTGGCTGAATGGATACAAAAACAAGACCCATATATATGCTGTCTACAAGCAACCCACTTCAGACCTAGAGACACATACAGATTGAAAGTAAGGGGATGGAAAAAGATATTCCATGCAAGTGGAAATCAAAAGAAAGCTGGAGTAGCAGTTCTTATATCAGACAAAATAGACTTTAAAATAAAGACTATTAGAAGAGACAAAGAAGGACACTACATAATGATAAAGGGCTCGATCCAAGAAGAAGATATAGCAATTGTAAATATTTATGCACCCAACATAGGAGCATCTCAATACATAAGTCAAATACTAACAGCCATAAAAGGGGAAATCGACAGTAACACACTCATAGTAGGGGACTTTAACACCCCACTTTCACCAATGGACAGATCATCCAAAATGAAAATAAATAAGGAAACACAAGCTTTAAGTGATACATTAAACAAGATGGACTTAATTGATATTTATAGGACATTCCATCCAAAAACAGCAGAATACACATTTTTCTCAAGTGCTCATGGAACATTCTCCAGGATCATATCTTGGGTCACAAATCAAGCCTTGGTAAATTTAAGAAAATTGAAATTGTATCAAGTATCTTTTCTGACCACGATGCTATGAGACTAGACATCAATTACAGGAAAAGATCTGTAAAAAATACAAACACATGGAGGCTAAACAATACACTACTCAATAACGAAGTGATCACTGAAGAAATCAAAGAGGAAATAAAAAAATACCTAGAAACAAATGACAATGGAGACACGACGACCCAAAACCTATGGGACGCAGCAAAAGCAGCTCTATGGGGGAAGTTTATAGCAATACAATCCCACCTTAAGAAACAGGAAACATCTCGAGTAAACAACCTGACACTGCACCTAAAGCAATTAGAGAAAGAAGAACAAAAAAACCCCAAAATTAGCAGAAGGAAAGAAATCATAAAGATCACATCAGAAACAAATGAAAAAGAAATGAAGGAAATGATAGCAAACATCAATAAAACTAAAAGCTGGTTCTTTGAGAAGATAAACGAAATTGATAAACCATTAGCCAGACTCATCAAGGAAAAAAGGGAGAAGACTCAAATCAATAGAATTAGAAATGAAAAAGGAGAAGTAACAACTGACACTGCAGAAATACAAAAGATCATGAGAGATTACTATAAGCAACTCTATGCCAATAAAATGGACAACCTGGAAGAAATGGACAAATTCTTAGAAATGCACAACCTGCCAAAACTGAATCAGGAAGAAATAGAAAATATGAATAGACCAATCACAAGCACTGAAATTGAAACTGTGATTAAAAATCTTCCAACAAACAAAATCCCAGGACCAGATGGCTTCACAGGCGAATTCTATCAAGCATTTAGAGAAGAGCTAACACCTATCTTTCTCAAACTCTTCCAAAATATAGCAGAGGGAGGAGCACTCCCAAACTCATTCTACGAGGCCACCATCACCTTGATACCAAAACCAGGCAAGGATGTCACAAAGAAAGAAAACCACAGGCCAATATCACTGATGAACATAGATGCAAAAATCCTCAACAAAATACTAGCAAACAGAATCCAACAGCACATTAAAAGGATCATACACCATGATCAAGTGGGGTTTATTCCAGGAATGCAAGGATTCTTCAATATACGCAAATCAATCAATGTGATACACCATATTAACAAACTGAAGAAGAAAAACCGTATGATCATCTCAATAGATGCAGAGAAAGCTTTCGACAAAATTCAACACCCATTTATGATAAAAACCCTCCAGAAAGTAGGCATAGAGGGAACTTTCCTCAACATAATAAAGGCCATATATGACAAACCCACAGCCAACATCGTCCTCTATGGTGAAAAACTGAAACCATTTCCACTAAGATCAGGAGCAAGACAAGGCTGCCCACTCTCACCACTCTTATTCAACTTAGTTTTGGAAGTTTTAGCCACAGCAATCAGAGAAGAAAAGGAAATAAAAGGAATCCAAATTGGAAAAGAAGAAGTAAAGCTGTCACTGTTTGCAGATGACATGATACTATACATAGAGAATCCTAAAGATGCTACCAGAGAACTACTAGAGCTGATCAATGAATTTGGTAAAGTAGCGGGATACAAAATTAATGCACAGAAATCTCTCGCATTCCTGTACACTAATGATGAAAAATCTGAAAGTGAAATCAAGAAAACACTCCCATTTACCATTGCAACAAAAAGAATAAAATATCTAGGAATAAACCTACCTAAGGAGACAAAAGACCTGTACGCAGAAAATTATAAGACACTGATGAAAGAAATTAAAGATGATACAAATAGATGGAGAGATATACCATGCTCCTGGATTGGAAGAATCAATATTGTGAAAATGACTCTACTACCCAAAGCAATCTACAGATTCAATGCAATCCCTATCAAACTACCACTGTCATTTTTCACAGAACTAGAACAAAAAATTTCAAAATTTGTTTGGAAAAATAAAAGACCCCGAATAGCCAAAGCAATCTTGAGAACGAAAAACGGAGCTGGAGGAATCAGGCTCCCTGACTTCAGACTATACTACAAAGCTACAGTAATCCAGACAGTGTGGTACTGGCACAAAAACAGAGAGATAGATCAATGGAACAGGATAGAAAGCCCAGAGATAAACCCACGCACATATGGTCAACTTATCTTTGATAAAGGAGGCAGGAATGTACAGTGGAGAAAGGACAGCCTCTTCAATAAGTGGTGCTGGGAAAACTGGACAGGGACATGTAAAAGTATGAGATTAGATCATTCCCTAACACCATACACAAAAATAAGCTCAAAATGGATTAAAGACCTAAATGTAAGGCCAGAAACTATCAAACTCTTAGAGGAAAACATAGGCAGAACACTCTATGACATAAATCACAGCAAGATCCTTTTGGACCCACCTCCTAGAGAAATGGAACTAAAAACAAAGATAAACAAATGGGACCTAATGAAACTTCAAAGCTTTTGCACAGCAAAGGAAACCATAAACAAGACCAAAAGACAACCTTCAGAATGGGAGAAAATATTTGCAAATGAAGCAACTGACAAAGGATTAATCTCCAAAATTTATAAGCAGCTCATGCAGCTCAATAGCAAAAAAACAAACAACCCAATCCAAAAATGGGCAGAAGACTTAAATAGGCATTTCTCCAAAGAAGATATACAGACTGCCAACAAACACATGAAAGAATGCTCAACATCATTAATCATTAGAGAAATGCAAATCAAAACTACAATGAGATATCATCTCACACCAGTCAGAATGGCCATCATCAAGAAATCTAGAAACAATAAATGCTGGAGAGGGTGTGGAGAAAAGGGAACACTCTTGCACTGCTGGTGGGAATGTGAATTGGTACAGCCGCTATGGAGAACAGTATGGAGGTTCCTTAAAAAACTACAAATAGAACTACTATATGACCCAGTAATCCCACTACTAGGCATATACCCTGAGAAAACCATAATTCAAAAAGAGACATGTACCAAAATATTCATTGCAGCTCTATTCACAATATCCCGGAGATGGAAACAACCTAAGTGTCCATCATCAGATGAATGGATAAAGAAGAAGTGGCACATATATACAATGGAATATTACTCAGCCATAAAAAGAAACGAAACTGAGCTATTTGTAATGAGGTGGATAGACCTAGAGTCTGTCATACAGAGTGAAGTAAGTCAGAAAGAGAAAGACAAATACCGTATGCTAACACATACATATGGAATTTAAGAAAAAAAATGTCATGAAGAACCTAGGGGTAAAACAGGAATAAAGACACAGACCTACTGAGAATGGACTTGAGGATATGGGGAGGGGGAAGGGTAAGCTGTGACAAAGCGAAAGAGAGGCATGGACATATATACACTACCAAACATAAGGTAGATAGACAGTGGGAAGCAGGCGCATAGCACAGGGAGATCAGCTCGGTGCTTTGTGACCGCCTGGAGGGGTGGGATAGGGAGGGTGGGAGGGAGGGAGTCGCAAGAGGGAAGTGATGTGGGAACAGATGTATATGTATGACTGATTCACCTTGTTATAAAGCAGAAACTAATAAATAAATAAATAAAATAAAATAAATAAATAAAAATAAAAAAGTTCCCACTCCCATTGTCCCTCACAGGCAACAGTTTGAATGCATTTTATATGTATCCACAAATTTGTAGGTATCTCTGTAAAATGTAGAATTGTTTATTTTGTGTATATGCAGTTTTAAATTTACATAAATGGCCTTGGGCTATGAAAAAAAATGCTGTTTATGATTAAGTCTGGGGTGGGGCCTGACTTCTGACAAAAATACTGTTTGTCTCTAGACCAAGATTTGAGTAACTGAGTTTAGATAATTTTTCAGCAGTGTTAAATTGCACACTGATGTAACATTAAAAAATGATATTTTTAGAAACATTCATCCAATAGGAAAAAATGTGTTTAAAAATATTTGTAATGACTTTAGCAAGGTTACTACAAGTAACTGAGTATAAGAGTTTGGTTTATTGTTAATCACGTGTTCTTTCACCAAGAGGGAACCCTAACGTAAACTATGGACTGTGGTGATAATGACATCTCCCGTGTAACAAATCACCACTCTGGTGGGGGACATGATAGTCTGGGGGGGCTGTGCATGTGTGGGGATTAAGTTTTGCTGTGAACCTACAACTCCTTTAAAAAATAAATTCTATTGAAAAATTAAAAAAAAAAAAAAAAAAAAAAAACACCTGTGGGGCTTCCCTGGTGGCGCAGTGGTTGAGAGTCCGCCTGCCGATGCAGGGGACACGGGTTCGTGCCCCGGTCCGGGAAGATCCCACTTGCCGCGGAGCGGCTGGGCCCGTGAGCCATGGCCGCTGAGCCTGCACATCCGGAGCCTGTGCTCCGCAACGGGAGAGGCCGCGACAATGAGAGACCCGCGTACCGCCAAAAAAAAAAAAAAAAAAAAAAACCCACCTGTGAAACAGTTCGGCCCAGGGGATTTTGTTTGATAACCGTAAAAGATGGGGCTGGGGATTTGGCTGCAGAACCTGGCAAGGGCTAGTCTATCTCCCAGGGCCAGAGCAGGGTTGCTTTCAGGCTGAAGGCAAGTCCCGGCTGCAGGTGGGAAGACATTGAGACTAACAGGCTCCCCTGCGGTTACTACATCCTGTAGCTCCTTTCAGTTCGCCTTTAAAGAACACAGTCAATAAACTGCCACTAGGTGTCCTCAAAGTAAAAAGAATCACGGCTTCAAAAGTACCTGGGCACCTTTAAGAACGAACATGACTTACTTGTCCGGGTTCTTTGACTCCTCGGCGCTAAGGGATAGAGTGGCATTTAGTAGTTAAACAGGAACATCTGACTGCTGTAAATGACATGGAGTTCTGTAAAGAAAAGGACATTTCAGCTGCTGACTTTCATTTCTAATTAGGGCTTGTATTACTCTGCTTCAGAAAGGCAGGTCAAGGAAACGTCAAGGGGGCAGTGGAAACACTGTTCTTGCCCAAACCTACCAGTCTTCTGGAGAGCTCCGCAGAATAGAAAACACCTGGGGACCAGCTTATCATTGGCTCTGAGCTACTGAGCAATTTCAAGACTATAGAAACTGCTCTGGAAGATTTTTAAGGTCGAAACAGCTTAAAATTTAAATTAGGTGAATTGCAGCAATTGCTTTTTCCTAAAGCAGCGGCTGCAGTAGCCTTTGTTTTCTTTAGTTTGGCATGGGCAAAAAGCACACTTTAGCAGAGTATGTCTGTCCTCAGCCCGTCTTTTAAAGGAGCACAGACTTCCCTTCTCACCATTGGTCTCTGCAGGCTCAGCGTCCCCTTCCTCCTCTCCTTCCCTCCTGCCCCTTCTCCTGCCCAGTTCTTTTTCCCATCTCCACCTCTTCTGTTTCTCCTCTTCCATCTTCTCCCTCTTTTAATCATTTTTACACAAAATCAGTTTCCTGATAATGATCTTTTATACATTCAGCATGAATAAGTATCTGGTTTTAAAAGTCAGGAAAAAAACACACACACAAGAGGAAAGGAGGAAAAGAAGACTAGAAAACAAGTATCTCTATATGTACCTGTCCAAAACTTAAGAAGGAGAATTAGGCTTCCAAGGGCTGGGGGTGGTGATAGAAGCCATAGAGGGTTGCCTCCCTTCGTTTTCCCTGCTTCAGATGCTGGACTCCTGTATCATGTTTTAGGAATTTCTAATCTGACCACAGCCAGGTGACTCATACCCAATGACTGACTGTTTAGGCTTCTACAAAACACCTGGAAAGATAAAACGAACCTAGAAAACAATCTCTCCATGTTAGCCTTTCAAAGTGGGTAGGGGAATTTTCAGCATTTATTTCCATTTTGTTCACCAAAGAATCACAGGCCTTAATCTTGATTTCAGACATAGTTGCATCTGACAGTCAAAAACAATTTCCAAATCAAGTGATAAACTGGCATGGACTAAAGCTTGCTTCTGTCTGGGGAGGGAAATAAAAATGAGTCAAAGGTGACCTTATTTGGGGCCAGATAGAATGGAGGTGACTATGGTGGGCGCACCCTGTCTGCTGGCAGAAGCCAGCTCCCTGGCTCCACAGACCATCCCTCTCCTCATGCCCTCACTGACCCCACTTTGCCTCTCAGGGACACATCTTCTTCTCTGTTTCCCTCAAGGCTAACTGAGATGATCTTTATGACTTAAGTCTTTCTGAAAGCAAGCCGTAAGGGAAAGAGAAAGTGGGGTCCACAGAGTCTAATTCAAAACCTAAATGTTAACTAAATCCATATAAACAACCATATGCCAGCACACCTCTTCCTTTTGTATAAGAATCAGAAAGGGAAAGGAATCAAGGAAATACTTTTCTGAAATTCAGGAGTCCTAAATTTAGAAACCCTGGAGGTAGAAGTAAACAGTACATACAAACAAAAAACTACCTGTTTAACTCTTGTTTCTAAGATAACAGCTAACATTAATCAAGCACTTAAAATATTCCTGGCTCTGTGCTAGGAGCTCTACAAACATTAAATAACTTAATGCTCTCAACAGCCCTACAAGGTGTATATCACTTTTTAAATTGAGACATAATTGACATATAACATTGTACAAATTTATGGTATACAACATAAATATATACGTTTATATATTGCAATATGATTACCATTATATATCATTATTATATCCATCGACAGGAAAACTTGCTCAGAGAGGTTTGAAGCAACTTTTGAAGTGAACAGCAATTTCCTCTGACATAATTTGACTGCGGCCCTCATACTGCCTGAGAGCCCGAGGAACTTGGGAATTAAGACAAACTGTATAAGGATTTAGATGGGAAATTAGGCCATTCATTAATTTTGAGATCTTCAAAAATGAAACTGATATTTCTCAATATACAAAGGAGGGAAACATACTCTCTGACCGTTCCTTGTTCTTGTCTTTATCTTTTTTAGAAGATTATCCATATTCTTTGCCATTAGACTCCATTCCCCACCCAAAGCACCCAAGGGTACAGAGCTAGCGGGCAAAGGCCCAGGATTTGAACCCAGGAAGATACAGTTCAGAGCATGGACTCTGACTCTGCTCAGCTGACTTACCTTGTTAGTTCCCCTCATGCCACTGCCACTTGAGACCAAGTTTGAAGAGTAGAGGACTGAAACTTTTAAAAATCTGAGTGCTGGGCTTCCCTGGTGGCGCAGTGGTTGGGAGTCCACCTGCCGATGCAGGGGATACGGGTTCGTGCCCCGGTCCAGGAGGATCCCACATGCCGCGGAGCGGCTGGGCCTGTGAGCCATGGCCGCTGAGCCTGCGCATCTGGAGCCTGTGCTCCACAACGGGAGAGGCCGCAACAGTGAGAGGCCCGTGTACCGCAAAAAAAAAAAATAAAATAAAAAAAATCTGAGTACTCTTATGTGAATGAAGGGGAACAACTGAAATGACAAAGGAATGGAGGAAAATTCACTCAAATAGCCAACTTTCATTAGAAACCAGCTTGTCTGTAGTACTATATCCCATTTGCAACACGTTGCCTGGGGTTATTAACTTTAGTGCTACTCAGTGTGCTCCAAGGACCTGTGAATGAGGAAAGAACAAAAATTTGGTAGCAGCACATCATCCAAGCAAAAGATTCTATATGTTCAAAAATATCTGTCTGCCATGGATTAGAAATAAAAACAATTGGTCCTTCAAGACAAACAGTTTAAGAAGCATTAATTTATTTCACTAGGATCTTGGTAGGTGTCTCCAGGTCTCCCTTATAAGGCTTAAGAAGCATTCAGCAAAACCTAAACTTATCGTCTGCCTCTCCAACTTGAACCTAAGTTCCCCAGGGATGAGACTTTGTTTTGTTCACTGCTCTATCCCTAATTCCTGATGTTCAGTGAATCTTTGTTGAATGATTGAAATACACTCATTTCCCAGTGGGAAACACCCCAAGTCTTGTCCAGGAGTTGCTCTGGACCACTTTAAGAGTGAGTCACAGGACCCAGGTGATTGCAGTCCTCTGTCCCCAGCCTGCCTCCTCACCTTCCTACCATCCATACCCTGTCACTCAGCCCAGACCTTCACCTCCCCAGGAGGAGAGGTAGGAGAAATTATTTCCATTTATTTTCCCAGATGAGCATCAGAATTATTGGGGCACATTTTCCAAAAAGTCCTGTTGAGATTTTGATTGACATTACTCTTAATATATACGTTAAAGAAACACATCTTTAGGACATCGAGTCTTCTCACTCATGAACATATGTCTATTTTCTTGTCTTCTTTTATGAAGCATATTAAAATCTTACAGTTTTTGTATAGTTTCTGCATATTTATTGATAAGCTAATTTTAGGATGCTTTATTTTTATAGTTGCTATGGTATATGAGGGTCTCCCCACAACCTTTTATTTTCTAATTATTGATATAGAGGAAGAAAGGAATCGTTTTGTGAATGTTTATTTTGTATCAATTCACTTTAAACTTTTCCTAATTCTAAGAATTTTTCATTTATTATTTTGGGCATAATATCATGTTATCAACAACTGATCATTTTATCTTCTTCCATTTCTTTCCTCTAGTTGTATCTCTTTTTCGGCTCTTTTTCTTATTGCATTCAACAGAGTGAATTCCTCTTAAATAAACCTTATAAAATAAAGTAAAAATAAGAAGCAACCGTTTTTCAGCTGAGTAAAACTTCAGAAGGTGAATCATAGCAATTTTTTTTTTTTTTTTTTTTTTTTTTTTTTGGCGTGCTGCACAGCATGCGGAATCTTGGTTCTCTGACCAGGGATCTGACCCATGCCCCCTGCGGTAGAAGCATGGAGTCCTAACCACTGGATCACCAGGGAATTCCCATGTCATAGCACTTTCAGTGGCAAGGAAATGTTATATTCAGTCAAATCCTCACTCTACACCTAAGACAAACGAGGACCAGAGAGAGTAATTTTCTTTCCCAGGATATTAAGTCTACTTAAGGGGAAGGAACCATTTCCTGATTCCACTAATTTCCTGATTCCATAATTTCCAATCACGTGGAAGACACAACCTCTCTTCCACATGATTCCTGTTTTCACACATCATAATCTTCCCCTGCACACAGCTTTCTCCAAGTAGGCCCTGAAGAACTTGATGTGAGAGTGTAAATAACAATTATAGTAATTTACAGGAATTTCTTGTTATGTACACCTAATTAAATTATAATAAAATTGTACATATTCCTAAAAAATTCTCAGCTAAACACTGCTATAAGTTGTATTTTATCACAAAATGATACTGCTCCTGTGTACTTATTCATAATTTCTACCATTTTTATCTGCTTTCAAGGAAATATTGGGGCAAATATTTCTGAACTGCCTAACTATGTGGTCAAGAGAGGAAACAGGACACCAGAACTGGGTAATGAGCATTTATTCTGAGTATTTCTAAAGTCCTAGGCACTGACTAGTGTTTTTCCAAATTTTTTCCCTGTGAGATATGACATGCAACATACATTCAGCATTTCTCCCAAGCTCAGGTTCAGAGCCATCTGTCCTGCTCTCCTGCTCAGTTTAGAAGTGCCTCTGTGAACATGCAGTTGGAGTTCAGAAAGACTGTTTAGGAGTCCATTTGTTTATGGAAAAGAAATTTTCGAAGGAGCAGGAGAGGTGCTGCCTTTTGAGAGTCTCAGCTTTCAGCATGTTAGAAAAATTCTTTTAGGATTGGGAAAGTGATTTCATTTTCAAATTTTCACATTATTTTTGAAATATACCTTTTTTCATAAGTTTCTAAAATCTATTTACATGCAAAAAAAATCTAAATTTTAGAGTTTTACTTTGAGAACTTTTAGCTATCACCAATTAGCTATGTCTAGAAGTCCCCATCTTTCTTCTTTAAGAAATTAACATTTTCTAGCTGGGGACATTAGTCAGTATTTGCAGCCTGCAGCACAAACACTAAGTCCTGCATAGTGATGCTTTGAAATTATTTTATGGGATCCAACTAAACTCTAAAACAGTCATGTCTGTACACTTTACTAGGATCCACACTGATCATGAGTCAGCCTTAGTTTTTTTTAATTTTGTTTTCCTCTAGGGTTGCATGCTTCAAAAAATTTAAGTTTGAGATTTTTATTTCACCTATCAACAGTATTTGATTGTTTTAAATGTGTCTCTTTAATCTAAAAATGACTTTAGGGCTTCCCTGGTGGCGCAGAGGTTGAGAGTCCACCTGCCGATGCAGGGCACACGGGTTCGTGCCCCTGTCCGGGAAGATCCCACATGCTGTGGAGCGGCTGGGCCCGTGAGCCATGACCACTGAGCCTGCGCATCTGGAGCCTGTGCTCTGCAACGGGAGAGGCCACAACAGTGAGCGGCCCGCATACCGCAAAAAAAAAAAAAAAAAAAAAAAACAACTTTAAAACAAAGTTGACTCAATTTTCTACTGATAAATACTGCAGATAAAATGTGACTTGATTTTAAAATAATGAACTAATACAGACTGCAAAATTTTAAAAAGAAATTAATATTTTCTCACTATAAGCTGACAGGAGGTCACATTTGGTACTTGAATTTACTTCATTATTGCAAGGTCCTTATGTTCCCCAAATCAATCCCCTTTTTCTAATCCATTTTAGTACATATATGGTTACAACGTAGTGAGAAGAAAAGAACTTTTAAATAGTTGTCTTCGTAACAGGAGAAAACTATATCATATGACTATTATAGAAAGATAGATCACAAGAAGCTATTTCAACCGCTGATTTTACTATGATCAACTAACTTTGAGGAAAAAAAATCATGCTCCTGGGGGCCATAGTAATTTTCCAGTCTTAAGAATTAATTGACTCATCATTCATTTACCCATTCCCTCATTCTTAAGTGTATGTATTAAGCGCTCACTGGGTAGGATGTAGGCCCACAGCTAGGTACTAGAGAAACAGAGGTATAAACAATATGAAGTCCTTCTCACACCACCTCCCCATCCCATGGGGTTTACATTTTAACAGCAAAGACAAACAATAAATAGGTAAACGAATGTGTAAGTAGTATCCACTTTTATGAAGAAAATAACAACAGAGCTACAGTGGAGAGAGTGATACTATAGATAAGGTGGCAGAGTAAGGTATCTCTAAGGTAGTGACTTTGAACAGAGGCCTGAAAGAAGTGAAGGAACAAGCCAAGCCTCAGCAATATCTCAGAGAAAGGGTTCCAGATGGAAGGAATGATAAGTGCAGAGATCCTGAAACCGGAGTAATGAAGGATGTGTTAGATTTTTTTTTTTAGGGGACTTAATTCTTTCTGTTTTTAGTAATATTTTGTCTATATAATCTTACATTTTTAATCCAGGATTGATGCACACAACCAAAAGATTGTCACAGGACACCTGCTATGCCAATACCAGGCTGATTAGAGATGCAGACTCTGAAAGAACTTAATAGTAGTCTCTGTAAATTGGAAGAGATCTTAGGATTTGAGCTCTGCCACTCAACCAGAATCTCTGAAACTGGTTGAAAATGTGCTCTTTTTTGCGTTGTGTAATTTAATTTTTTTTTATGGAACAGCAGGGATATCACTTGCAAAACAGAAATTGACGTTTATCTTTCACAGTTTAAAGTAGTCCAGTAAGTCATAAATCAACTGGTCATTTCTCTATTTAATGATTTACCACCTTATCAAAGGCATCTCCTTGTTAGCTTTTTATGAGGCTTATCATCTAGAGCCAACATCCAAAATTAGAGGCTAATAAATGATTAGCTACATGTCTAGATGTGCAACAGCTGACTGAGGAGTAATAAAAGATCCCTCCCCTCTTACCATTCAGCTGGTGATTAGTCTGTGTCCACTGGCACAATCCTGTAAAGATCTGGAAATCACGCTGCTACCGTGTTCAATACAGGCAGGTGGGAGAAAAGCCTCTTCGAAGTGGCTTTGGAGAAGCTCAGTAAACTGATTTGACTATTTATACTGATCACACTTAGAAGTCTCAAACCTCTGCCTCTCTCTACCATCTGTCTGTAGACAGAGGCAGATATTGATATTTTGATTTTTATTTATAATTTCAATAATCATGGGCTTTTCAAATATGCTGTCAAATTTCACCCATCTTGCTTCAGCTTCAACTAATTTTGGAAGTCCAAGTAATGCTAACAATAGCTGCAAAAAGGTCATCTTTTTAAAGCAAATCCTTTCTTTCCTGGTAAATTTACAAACAGATTATATAAAAATATTTTTAAGGGGCAAAATGTTTTATATTCCATTAGAAAGTAAAAGTTTTTGTATACTTCAGATGTATCCTTTCTAGCCCAATCTAGATATGTAGGTATGTCCTGCCTTGGAGGATGATTGATAGTTAGATGATAGATAGATAGATAGATAGGTAGATAGATAATGGATGGAAGGAAAGGAGGGAGGGGTGGAAAGGAGGGAATCTATAGATCACTAGGACTTAGGGCCTACTGCTCAGGTTTGCAGGTCTAGAAACTTGATATGCTTGATTTTCTCAGGATTGATGAGCCTCCTGGAAGCTGACTCAGTCTAACAATCTCACACAAGAATATTTATAAAAATTTTATATTCAAAGTCATTTAAAAATTTCCCTAGAAAAATCTCCTTGACCAAGATCTAAGGCCAACCGCACACCTTCTTATGGAAAGATGCAAAAGATGTATTCAACAATATAGTTTGGTTGGTAGAGAGAGAATTTGAACCTAAGGAGTTGGTATTCTCTAGCAGAGGTCACTATTGTTACTATAGAAAGAACAGAAAGCAGAGCTGCTAAAGTAAGCAAGCTGACGGCTGCCTCAGCCGTCAGCTTGCTCTACATTTACAGAGTCATCACATGCAAGATTCAGTCTGCAGATCTGAGAGTACAGAAACTCAATGCAGATAGTACAATCACAGAAGGTCAAAGAAAGAATAACTCTTGCTAATGTAATTCATGATAGATAGGTGTACATGCTGGTTATTAGCATTCTTCACAAAATATTCCTGGTTCCCCACTTTTCTGGTACATGGTAGGATTGTGTTTCTCCACCCCATTGATATTAGACATGCTCATTATTTTAGCCAAAAAATAATATGAATAGAAGTGAAATGTGTCAATTTCCGGCTGAAGCTCTAAGTGGCAAGGTATGATTTGCCACTTCCTCTGCTTGGTTATTATGTATGTACAGGTTTTGATGACTGCAATGACCATGACCCATGACAACCTTTGTTGGGCACATGTGTGAGAAAGAAAAAATAATTGCTGGGTTAAGCCCCGAGATATTGGGGTTGTTTATCACAGAAGCATAACCCAACCTATCCTATCTGTTGTGGTATATAGCCCAGAATTAAAAATTATTTTAAATTAAGGCACACCTCATGTTGCTGGATTCAACGTATATTGACAACCCAACTAATACACAGAAGCTGTCTTGGTGTTTCTATAATCAGAACAAAGGGGACTAGAGAGTGTTGTGAGATGCCTGGAAAAGCACAATGAACTATGACAGCACTGTAATAGACCATACTCTTTGGTGATTGCATTAGACCTGCCTGCCAAACACCACAGTTCATTCATTCAGTCATTCACTTAGCAAATATACAGAGTGCTTACTGTATACCAGACACTGTTCTGGATCCTGCGGATACAACCATGAAAATATTGAGACAGTCCCAGACCTTACAGATGTACTTATTATCTTAGCCTCTTTACTCCCATTCTAGATTCCATGAAAACCATGTACTTTTCACCAACACATAGTACTTTATCATAACTGCTTAGGCTGCCGCTTACTTGGTCTAAACATATGCTCTATATCAGTGCTTCTCAAACTACTGGGTTTCTTTTCTTTTTTTTTAATGTTCATTTATTTATTCAAAAAATACTTTTTAATTGAAATATATTTGATATATAACACTGTGTAAATTTAAGGTGTACAACATGTTGATGTGAGGGTTTCTTTTCTAATCCATTCCAGACTAATTCTTTTGTAAAATACAGAAAAAATACAATAAAAATAAGTTACTAGAAAACTATTTCATGAGGTTGGATGTCAACATAATGTCAATAACCTATAACAGTTTCTAAATGATTACTTGCAATTTCTGTACTTATCTCCTTCCAGATGGGCAAAAAATTCTCAGACAATTGCTGAACTATGGACTACACTTTGAGAAGGACTGCTCTGGACCAGCAGGTAGGACTTAAACAAGCTATGTTTTCTGTATTCATTTGTGAAACCATCTGCCTTTTACCAAAGTTATAAAGTTTTATATGCTGAGTAACCTCTTCAGGTCAGTTCCCCATTGCCCATTCAGTTCATCACTTGTATTATTATTTAATTAATATTTTTAAAATCAACTCACTCTTCCATATGGATACATTTTTAAATGTCTACTCCATGTAAATGGAAAACCAATTTCACTTGCCATCAATAAAATGTAACTGTACAAAGAAGTGCTAGGAATAGGTAATTCAAGTCTAGGGAGATGTGGTTGCCTGCTCTGAGAAGATTTCAAATCTCACTAATGTCAAGCAGAAATTTCCTATTTAACATAATTAGAAGAGTGAGAGGAAATTAAAAAGAAGGCATTACTCATTATGTATTTCAATGCTATGTAATGCCCTATTCATGTTCCATCTAAAACCATTTTAAGGACCAAACAGTAGTCTCATAATCAAATGGGTAACTGTGATTAAGCACGGGTGTCAAATATCACCACTTCCTTTCCTTGTACCTGCCTTACGGACCACTAATGCTGTGAACCATAGGCTCACTTCAGCTTCTGAAAATAATATTTTCCCCAGATGTAAATAGTATTTATGAGACTTTGGAGTGCTATTGCAGCATCTGGCACACCATAAGTCGCCAACTAACTTGTATTTCTTTCCTTCTTCCATTAATAATCAGTTTCTTTTCCTGATGAAAAAAAAATGTGTTTAATGACTGAAATTCCCCCTTAGGCTCCCTTGTAGCTACAAGGAGAAAAACTAATTCTTTCCCACTTATTTTTTTACTGTTGTAATTATTTAATCATAATCCACAACCATTATATTGGTGATATTATCCAACAGACCTCAGAGATTTGGCTTGCTTTCTGTTTTCTTATAGCTACAATTCTATCCAACTTAGAGCATTACTTTCACTCACATTATGGAGCAGAGCCTCCAAGGACAGAAGAAGAATCATTCAACCGGTTGTTTATTCTCTGTGAATTACCCCCAACTAAATGCGAGATCAGGGCTACTGCAAGCACTAGGTCAAGCTGTGAATATGCATAGGCTAGAGAATTAGATTTGTGTGATATTCCCAGAGACATGACTATGAGCTGAATCTTTATAACAACAGAAGAAAGATCCTTCCACAAGCATTTCTTACCTAATGTTGAACTTTTATCAAAGAATTTTTTTTCCCAACTAGCTGTTTCAAATAAATGCTAATCATACAGTGTCTCTTCTCTCCCTTCAGGATATACAAACCACAGAATTCCGATGACTCACCCCAAAATAGCTTATGAATATGCCAGGGGCGGAAGGGCATGCTGTTTGGTTCTTTTAAAACTTCCTGCCAAACTGAAGAAGCTAAAAAACTGAACATACACAGATATTTGGGGACTAACTATGAGTAATAATGAGAATTTAATCCCTTTTAGTCTTCTGGGTTAGTAACAGCTTGCCTAACATGTCCGGCTACATCCTGTTTGCTACATGTGACTCTTCAAAAAAATAATAATATAATATTAATAGCACAGTGTTTCATTGTTAAGACTGCTGTTATCTATGCCAATGGTTCCCAAACATTTGCAACCATTTGTAGATTAAGGTCACATCTTGGAAGAATGGCTTTATGGAACAAACATGTTATCACTATAACTTTGAAATTTAAAAAAATGGATTCAATGTATGGAAGTTTAAGGCTGTATAAGCCCTTACAAAGGGTTTGAATCTCAGTTCTTTCACCAGCTATGCCACCTTTAGCAGTTACTTGACCTCTCTAAGTCCTAATTTCCCCGTATGTAAAGTGAGGACAATAATAATGTCATCTTTGTTTAGGACTCTGTGTTGTAGGGTGAGGATTAAACAAAGGCATGTATGTAAATAAAGGGTACTGCTAAGTAAATAAATTATCTAGTGCTAATAATGAATCTGAAGACCACAGCCATTAAGTGACTTAAGAAGGGTCACACACTCATCAGTACAGTGCCAGGACAAAGTATTTTAATACTGTAGTTCAAAACAGTCTCTGGAGCCAGTCAGCCCAAGTTCAAGTCCCAGTTTTCCTACCTGCTACCTGCATCACCTTGGGCAGGTCACTTTTCTGTGCTTCAATTTTCTTATCCATTAATTAATATTTTTATCTTAATATTAAGATAATAATAGTACTTTTCTCACAGGGTTGTTGTGACAGCTTAAAAAGAATATATGTAGCAGTGCCTGGCACATAATAACTAATCAACAAATACTACCGCCCCCAAATTGGGAAGTTCTGGTTCTTCCAAAAAAAATTTTTAAGTAAAATAAATGTCAACAATGACATTTAAAAACTAGATCCAGAAAAACAACCCAAACTTAAAAAAAAACAAAATTAAACATTTATCTGATAGAATTTACAAGGTGATCAGAATATTTGCAGATGTCTTTTCAGGTCAAGCCACCTGTCTTCTTCAACCGCGTTGATGAGTCATATTTCCCTTTTCCTATAGAGGAAGGATACAAAACAAACAAAACTATTTCAAACAACAACCCCAATTGCTGAAGAGTCACTTTAATTGGAGTTTGAAAAGAATGCCAACATCCAGCTGCCCTTGACATTTCTGGAAGAAGTTTTGTGCAATGGGAAGAGCACCAGACTCCCCTTTCCAGTCCAGGCTCTGCCAACTGACCAGCTACAGTAAGTTTCTCAACCTCTGAGTTTCCATCTATAAAATGAGGGTAATAAACAGAGACCACCTTATTATAAATATTATAGATTCTCTTGATGCAAATTAGCAACATCCCCACCCCACACAGTAGGTGCTTAAGACATATTTGTTTAAATAATAAATAAGATACAAATTAAAGATTTTAGGATTCATTGTGTCCAGTCCCTAACTGACACCACTGTATCCCTACTCCCACCCAATTAGTTCCTAATTTGAAAATCACAGATCTAGGCCCAGCCATTGATGGCCTCCAAGAGTCAAATGCCTATAATTGCTAGCTCCTTAATAAAAAGGTTAAAATGATGACAGTGGTATAGATAAAGAACATCTCCCCAACTCATTATTTGTTTTTCAAATAATAGAGTACCTTTGCACTGTCTGGAAGTTCTGCAAGTGATTTCAACCCCTAATTGAAACCAAGTGGTCAAAGGACCTTAGAAATCATGCTTCCTACACTCAGTAGACATCATTTCCAAAATTGAGAAAAGAAATATCCACATGGCCTTGGTACTCCATGTGTCTCTTGAAGCACCATAAGAAATGAATGGGAATGTTTTGTGATTTGGGAATTGGATAGGGGTTTGGACAGGTGTGGCCCCTCACAGCTACTCACACCTTTCAGGAGAAAACTTGCTGAACAGAGCTCTGTTTAGAAACTTTAAGGAACACCACAATTCAGACTACTTCCTCTGATCACGTCACAGCCAAAGATCAGATGGAGACTGTTCTTCAGGGTTGCACATGTTTGCTGGCACAGCACTCCCGCTGCGTCAGAACCTCACCTGACACTGACTCATTATCGGATGAAATGCCAAGGCCTACTAGCATTGGTCATATGTAACTTGCCACTTGCAGCCAAGTATTCCAAGCCCTTTCAGAAATGGTGCACCAACTTGCTTCCCCACTATACCCTGAAATATGTGTATGATCATAGCCACCACAGACTCCTGAATTCTCTTGCCACCATGAATTTACTCCTGTCTCTTCTGATGGCTCTCCTCCCCCATTACAGCCAGCCTTTGTATCAAATCTAATGCAGACGCTGGGAGGCTCTTCTTTTTGGTCTCTCAATAAATATTTATTCAACTCAATTTAGTCACACTTAGAGATAACAGGCAGCAACGATTACCACATTTCCTAAACGCATCTGAAGACTCATTGCCTAGGGTCAGGGTGATAGGGGGTTGTTTCCTTACAGAAAAAGCAATTTTCTCAAATGCACTGCATGCAGCTTCAATACAGGTACTGTGTCTTATTCAAGCTTTATAAAATTTCAACACATCTGTCATAGCAGCTTAAGGCTCCAAGGCAAAAAATCTGAATCAGTAACAAAATTCTCCTAAAGTAATAGGTGGTTCACAGACATCAAAGAAAGAGTCAAACCTGTCATGAAATATGTATTGGACAAAAATAGCATAGAACCAGCTCTTGATTCTTGATATTTCGAACAGTATGTCCTTCCATCTTCCATGTGGATTCCCTGTCTTATTAGTTTGTGTACACTCTGTGCCTGCAAAGTGCTAGGAACATAAATACATATTTTGGGTTTTTTTTGTTATAGAAATAAAAATGAATTAATACAGGGTTGCAAGAGAGCAAGAAAGGAGCTGAAAAAGGAAGCAAAAAAAAAAAAAGATAAAACCTGTGACTAATCAACATTCATTCCATAAATACAAGCACTTTGGTATCATTTTTTGTGTGTATTAACATCTTAAATCTAAAAACCAGCCTACAAAGCTCAATTCTGTGTCCAACCTGGACAAAGCTAAACTCTTATCTGTCCTCTGCACCTGTAACTGCTTGGCTTATAAATAGTTTGCCCTTTTACTTTGCTTCACGGTCAGCTGCACAGCAGAAGGAATGCCTGAGATCACATTGCTGTTGTGACTAATCTCTACAAAGAATAGTGCAGGAGATGAAAGGGAAACCACCTCCAAAGCCCTCAAAACCAGAAGCAGGGAGCCCACCAGCCCAATGTGGAGAGTCACAATGCAGGGATGTTGTGATGTGACTTGCTGAAAAAAAGAAAGAAAACAAAACAAAAACACTGAAAAGGATTTGGCCAATATGGGACAGAGATAGTACAAGAAAAGAAAATAATTGGCCAGTTTCTGAGAATTTTTGCACTTTGAAGACAGATAGTACAATATCTTAGTATAAAGTTTAAAATACACTGCCCCAATCAGTCAACTCATTAGTACGTTACACAGCCTCAAAAATTATCATTATGAATTTTATATGGTAACATAAAAATTCATTTATTTGTTCTTCTGATGAATATTTATTGACCTTCTTCTATGTGCTGGCTCTGCTTCAGATACTGGGTGTACATGAAAAGGCAAAACAGCTAAACATCTCTTCCATACTGGACCTAACATTCTCGTATAATGCACATAATATAATGCTACGTCAAGGCACAGGATAAAATCCAGGGCAGCAAAAAGGAAAGAACATGAACTTGGTGGCCTGGCAGATGCAGTTTTAAATCTCAGTTCTGCCACTGACTTGCTGTATTAATGTAGCAGTTTAGCCTCTCTTGCTGATTCTCTTTTCTACATTTATAACGAAGGGGAACATAAGAGCTATCTCATAGTATTATTGTAAAGATTAAACGAGATAAAAAGCCAGTCAGAACCAGACCTGCCAATACAGTGTTCTAAGTGTCCAAAGAAATCCTCTCAGTAGAGAATATCTCACACACACATACACACACGCACACACACACATGTGTGCACACAGCCTTATAAAGTAATTTTTAAAAAACTAATGCATTGCTGAGTGCGGGAAAAAGTCAGGGAAATCCTCAGAGGCCAGAAACAATGATAAAACACATATGCAGAGAGGGAAGCAGGTGCTTGAGACAGCATTTGTCTTGTGGGCATCTGCCAACCCACAGTGGACCCCCAATCAGAGAAACAGTAAGGTGGGGAAAAAAACCTACATCCAGGATTCTCAGAAGATCACACCTTCAAAGGGGCATTAGATATTTCCTGTCTTACCCTTAAATCTGGGTGAAAAAATGTATATCTACCCAGAAAGTTACTAGCTATAATCCTGCGCTCACACAGATTTAGGACCTTCTGGTCACAATACCATTTGGACCTTAAAAACAAAAATAAAGCTGATGACTTAATTTACAAGATTCCTGGGTTGGTGCTACCTCTCCTCAGTCCTCCCCCTCTACCCACACCTGGCAGAAGTAAATATAAATTCCTTCTAGAGGAAAGCACATTAAACTCAGTCCTCAAAGAATTCCCACAAATAAGATGTCAAGGCACATGGTGTTTACACACAATAAAACCAGCCACTATAAATGAAAGTCAGTAGAAATAATAAATTTTAACAAGTAGGCAAAATATTAAATGTGCGATAAACATTTTAAAGAAATAAAATACAAAAATATATAAAAGGCAATGAGACTTAAATTACCAGGCAGATTTTTAAAAAATAAAATTCCTGGAAATGAAAAATATAATCATTGAAATTAGAAATGCACTGGGGGAAGTGTCCAGGCAACACATGGGGGCATGTTTATTTCTGTAGGCTTGTATCATTGATCCATGCTTTTTTTAATTGTGATTTTTTAACAGCTTTAGTAAGGTGTAATTGACATACAAAGAACTGCACATGTTTAATGTTATACAATTTGATGAGTTTGGATATATGCAACACCCATGACATCATCACCACAATCAAGGGAATAGACATATCCAACACCTCCTAAAATTTTCTTCTGTGCTTTTATACTCTTCTTTTTTCTTCTGTGGTGAGAACTCTTAATATGAGATCTACCCTCTTAACAAATTTTGAAGGGCACAATACTGTGTTGTTAACTATAGATGCTATGTTGTACCACAGATCTTTAGAACTTATACATCTTTCATAACTGAAACTTGCTACACATTGAACAGTAACTGCCCATTTTCACCACTCCCAGCCCCTGGAAACCACTGTTGTATTTTCTGCTTCTATGAGTTTGACTATTAGATTCCTAATATAAGTGGAATCATGTAATATTTGTCCTTCTGTGACTAGCTGACTTCAGTCAGCATAATGTCCTCCAGATTCATCCATGTTGTCACAGATGGCAAGGTTTCTCCTTTTTTAAGACTGAATAATATCTATCGTATGTATTTACCATATTTTCTTTATTGATTTATTTGTTAATAGACACGTTGGTTGTTTCCATATCTTGGTTATTCTGAATAATGCTGAAGTGAACATGGAACTGTGATGTATACTTTTTCCATTGAGATATAAAATATAATGATTCCTTAGAGCAGGGGTTCTTAAGTGGGGTCCATAACTCATAGAATTCAGGGAGTCTGTGAACTTGAGTAGGAAAAAGTTACATATCTATTTTCATTAACTGGGATCTAGCATTGCTTTAAATTTTGAGTGTAAACAACAAACCATGGTAGTGATAATAATAACTTTGACTTTTTACCAATATAAATCTCAGATATTTTTATATCACACAATAATTATTGCAGATATCACAAAATATTGTTTATATTCATCTCATCAGAATCGTATTACTCATTGTAGTAGACCTATATACTTCCCTGTTACTTAATGCATTAATTTTAAACAGTGTATATATTACTATATCACAATGTTTATATTTTTTGATAACTATATTTTAATATAATTGGCTTCTTTTTGTAGTCTTTTGTGTTTTATCCTATCTGTTTAAAAAATTCATTATTTAGATAAGTCCCTAGGCTTCATCTGACAGCCAAAGGTGCCAGTGGCACAAGCAATGTTAGAAAAATGCGGCAAAAACAAACTCAGGGAAAAATTGTTATGACCATCTGCAAATTTAAATTAAAATGAGCTCCCTTTGTATTTTTTAACTCTAAAATTGGCCCTTAAATATAGCCCTTTAACAAATTTTACTAAGTATATTTTTGTTTTGGCTTTCAAGTTTTTTTCTTTTAATTTATTTATTATTTTTGGCTGCATTGGGTCCTTGTTGCTGCATGCGGGCTTGTTGCTGCATGCAGGCTTTCTCTACTTGCGTTGAGCGGGGGCTACTCTTCCTTGCGGTGCACGGGCTTCTCATTGAGCTGGCTTCTTTTGTTGCGGAGCATGGGCTCTAGGCACGCAGGCTTCAGTAGCTGTGGTTCACGGGCTTAGCTGCTCTGCGGCATGTGGGATCTTCCCGGACCAGGGATCGAACCCGTGTCCTCTGCATTGGCAGGCAGATTCTCAACCACTGCGCCACCAGGGAAGTCCCCTGGCTTTCAAGTTTTAATGTAAATGTTTGTCACAATTTTAATAGTGAAAGAGGAAAGGAGTGAAGAAAGAAGAAGTGAAAGATTTGTTTTGCAATTTATCAAGCTATATGCTCTTACCTCCTATCTTACTGAAAAAGAAAAAAGAATATTTGAATGTCTCTACTTTCTCTTAGTTATTTTCAAATCACTCAACTAAGAATTTATACTGGAAATTAAGCATATATATTTTCAACCTCTTGAGGAAGTAAATTATTATTTACTACCTGACATTTAAAATATAATTTAGTTTTCAGATGTTTCTACACAGGAGTCTGAGTTTGGGTATTCTATAATTTGACAAAGCTGCTTTATCTCATTCCATCTTAGATCCTTCATAAAATACAGAAATAAAATTCAAATATTTCCTCTTCACACTGATATTTTACCCACTTCAACTCCCTCTCTGGACCTTTTCTGTGGCATTTTATCTTAGTCCTTGGAGTTCTCTCTGTGTCTCAGGTTCATTAAACTCAACTGACCCACCATGCCCCAACCAGAACTTCAAAAGAAGCTATGAACAGCAGCACTTGTTCTAGCTGGAAGATCATCCTGAGTCCCTCCCTGTTTACTCTTGAAATGTTTGGGCCTCCTTTCATCTTCAGTTCTCAGATTCTGGCACAACCACCCAGCTCTGACGTCAGCATCTAACCCTCTGGGTCCCAGGCTGTCACTGAAATTTTTATGTCATGCCATTTTGACTCTGTAACTCTGCTCACACAGCTAATCCTGTCTAGGATGAGCCTTCAAATTCCCAGAGGACAGGGATTTGAACATCCACTGCCTCTTTTCATATAGCCCAACCAGATCTAGAAGGATCTATACCATTAGCCACAGTTGAAACAGGACTTTTAAATGACCCCCTGTATAATATCATTGGTCCTCTCCTGAAACTCAAATAAAATCAACCCTCTTGTTACACTTTCAAACCTATTTCGGCAAAATGACATATCCAGTACAACAGAAAAGTGGCCTTTTCTGAAAGTTTTCTTAGGGGATAGAGAAATACAGTGACACCTCACAACCCAGAGAAAAACTTCCAAAAATGTTTTTTACACATCTCTCTCCCCCAGATCCCCACATCATACAGCAGTAGCCCTCTCTCTCTCCCTCCCTCTCTCTCTCTCTAAATCTCTGTCTCATTGCTGCTCTCTAAATTCCGTGAAGCCATAAAAAAGAAGAATAAGAAAGATCTCTATGAACTCATGTGAAGCAATTTCCTAAAGATATTGTGAAGTGACTAACAGTACAATGCGTAAGAGCATATATAGTATGCTACTTTTTTGTGTAATAAAAGACAAGGAAGTAAGAAATCGTACATATACCTGCATATCTTTACAAAAAGAAACGAGAAAGGAGAAACCTGAAAATAATGAAGTTGGTTACCTACAAGGGGTGAGGGGAACAGAGTGGAAGGGACATGCAAGGCAGTGACATTTCCCTGTAAATTCCTATTTTTTTAGTTTTGACTTGAAATTATGTTAATGTTCTACATACTCAAAGAATGAACATACATACTTTAAAAAGGATAAGGAGAAAAAAACTAAAACTGAAAGTAAACTGGAACAAACGAACTCAATCTTATTTCAAAACAAAAACATAACATTATAGGGATGGGATGGCAAGGAAAGAACTACTCCAAGTAAGTTATGATCGCAGTGTTTGACCCTCAGTCTTAGACAAGGCATAAAGCAAAGGATGGAGAGCAGTAAACACATTTTTGAACTCTTTTTTAAAAAAGTTTTTTGGAGTTTAGTTGATTTACAACGTTGTGTTAGTTTCAGGTGTACAGCAAAGTGAACTCTTTTTAATAGGTTTGTTTTTAATGGTATGGGCAAAGAAATTCTGAAATTATTTTATATATGTTATAGGACTTATAGCAAGTAAAGAAATGTATCAAGGTTGTTGGGAGCCATGGTTTTCTCACTGTTGAAAAAGGGACAAACTAACATAGAATAGAGAAGGCAAAACCCTGTGAGAATGGATCTGAATTGGTAGTATCAGCATGGACTTAAGATTTCTAATATATATACTTGTATATGCATGTATATGTGTCTGTATACATATTTATGTATGTGTATATACATATACATATAGCATGGGCATATATGTCTATATATTTGCATATATGTCTTAGTCATGTTCACAGAAAGGCTTAAAGGCAAAGTTATCATAGTAGCAATGAACACCTCCAGGGCCCAGATGTTAGTCTCTAACACCATTCCCCACTAAAGAGAACCAGGAATTCTAGTTTCCTTGACACCAGACTTCACTCAGCTGCTCAAACTAAAACTTTTTAATTAACTTTGAAAACATGAACAGTTATTATTAATGATTAAAAATCTCCAAATGCTACATTCTTTTGAAAGGTATATAAGGACCCTCAACCTTTAATATTTTTAAATCAAATAAAATTCCTAGAGCACTTTGGCAAATAACTTGTTAAAATCTTTAAAGCACCCTATTTCATAATTCAAAACAGAAATGAGCTTTTGACATGAATTTACTGGGTTTGGGGTTAACAGAAATTTCAATATGCTTAGAGACATACTACCCTGTCTATATCTATGTCACCAAGAAACTATCTAGGAAATTAACTTGTAAATTGAGTAGTCTTAATGTGGAAAACACATCTATCTTTTGCTTCGGCAGACTTTTCCTAGATTAGGTAGAAGTTATTCAGGAAGATCTCAGATCTGTCGGTTAAATCAGAGGTTTGTCATTAATGCTTTTCCTGACCTCCTTGAGAAAACTAAGTGAACATATTTTTTAATCCAAGAAAGTTGACCCTATAAGGAGGTTCCAGTTGTACACCCTTTGTTCACCCCAGGCAACCTCCTGTTTTGCATCCTATCTCACTTAAGTTTTTTGGCAACAGACTTACAGTTTTCTTTGTCGAAAATAGTTAGCAGCCTTAGTAGACCAGTACGTTTTGACGAGTGGCTTCTTATAAAGGAAACAAGAATATGGTCTTAGCCTGATCTTCTTGTAATGAGGTGAGGCCATGGGTTCCTTCCTGGGACATAGGTTCAGATGGTATCAGCAAGGAGCCCTGTGAACCCCCACTAACCCATCAGCAAATGACTCAACCTGCTTCCTATTGATAAGGTCAATGAAGAAAGGAGTGGCCAAAGCCACAAGAGGGAAAAACAAAACCCTCCATTTGGGAGCCAAGGCACCATCCTAGGCAGTTAAACCTATATTCAGCCTAGGGTCTGACTATAATCAGCTTGCCAACAGTTCAGCAAGCATGGGTGTCCTGAGAACTCAAAACAGGAAAGAGACATGGATATCATTCAGGTCCTAGTTCATTCTTCAGAGATCAAAAGTGAGGTTGCTCAAATGAATTGCTCAAGACAAAACAGTGGCATACCTAGGCCTAAAACCCTAATCTTTGGTCTAGATTCTAGAATTTTCTCTGAAATGGAATTTGTGTGGTGATGATTTTTTACGTAAGCTGCTTTAATCAGCTAATGGAAATAATGCACACAAGTTTTGAAATGTATATAAAGAAGTTGTTGAAGTAAAATTCCCAATTGATGAAAATCATTACAGATGAAAAAATTATGTGTTGTAAAGAATATGAAAAAAATTCAAAGCATAGCATGTTAGCGTTGAAAGAACAGTGGAGGGTTATCTTCCTCAGCGATTTTACAAGGGGTTTTTTGTTGTTGGGTTTTTTGAGGGGAGGGTGGAGGAGAGAAGTGTTCTGTTGTTATATATATATATATTTTTTTTTTTTTTTTTTTTTTTTTTTTTGTGGTATGCGGGCCTCTCACTGTTGTGGCCTCTCCCGTTGCGGAGCACAGGCTCCGGATGCGCAGGCTCAGCAGCCATGGCTCACGGGCCCAGCCGCTCCGCGGCATATGGGATCCTCCCAGACCGGGGCACGAACCCGTATCCCCTGCATCGGCAGGCGGACTCTCAACCACTGCGCCACCAGGGAGGCCCTGTTGTTATATTTTGGTTTTGTTTGTTTAGATTGTTTTTAAACAGCGGCCCCTGAGACACCTTTTCATTCCTAGGAACTCAATCACAGTTTGAAACCCCCATTTCGGTCCCCTTGTTTTACTTAAAGGGAACTGAAGGCCAGACACCAGGGTCGCTCAGTAAGAAGCAAAGACGTTTACTTAATGAAGTAAAGAAATAAAAAGACTTTCTCAATCCATTATTACTATGCTGCAAAGGGAGGCCAGGGAAGGACGAGAAAGAGGAGGAAGTCGGGAAAGGGGTCTATCCCCGCGCCCCGCGCCCTGGGCCCAGCCCTTGACGGGGCGTTCAGCCCCTGACCGAGGCCGGCGAGCCCTGGCCCGAGCTTGGCGTAGACACGCAGCCACCGAGCGGCAGAGACCAGCGACGCCGCGGGACTCTGCGGCCTCCAGGAGATGCGGAGGTGGCCTCTAGGCCCGAGATCCGCTCCGTGGCTCGGATGGGAGGAGCGCAGCAAGGTGAGGGCTCATTCGTGGAGCAAACATCTGTAGAGTGAATGCAATACTGCAGGAGGTTGCAAAAACAATGGAAGATCTGGTCCCTGAAGGGATGGAGTTTATAGTGGAGTTAGGATGTGTGTGTGTGTGTGTGTGTGTGTGTGTGTGTGTGTGTGTCCCCTCAGAAGCAAATGCTTGGGAAAATGTTGCTGAGATGTCCCAGAATTGGCTGGTGTATATGGAAATCCTGCTGGATTGACAAGATGCAGTACAGTCTTCAAAGGTGTTTTATAAAAAGTGTCTGTACATTACTAGGGTTTGAGAAATAACGGCTCAACTGACTCACAGTTGTTTCGGAAGAATGATTTCAAATGCCTTGGATCCGAAAGTTAATCCTAATCCTAGGGACCATGAGCTAATGGGATGTTCTAACTTGGGAAGTGACTGTGTCTGCATTAGTTAAGTTACATGAAAGAATCTTCAACTGGAGGGGTCAGTTAAAGAACCTGTCAGGCCCAGTGCTCTTTTTTCCAAAAGTTAAATATTTAAACCAGTCAAAACAAACATTCGTTTATCTTAGAGTTAATACTTTCCCAAGTATATTAATGACTCATTAAGCGTTTATTTCATACAGCAAATTTTTATTGACTACCGTGTTCAAAACAATGTAAGAGATACAAAATAAGACTACAAAAGGGTCTTCTAACAGTTTTCTAGGGAAAGATAGTATTAGACAGCCCATTCACTTGTAAATCAATGCACCATTATGTGCCAAAGTGGACATAAAAGTTAGTATGTGATAAAGTTACTATCAGAAAATCAGTAAGGAAAGGAAAAGTTATTTTTTGTATGCTATAGAGATGAAACAAGTACTGTCAGTGCCTCCCGTTACACCATACTCCTAAAATTAATTCAGAAGGAATAAGGAATTAAACATTTTTAAAAATCATAAATCAAAACAAAGCAAATTTAAGTATATATTTATTATCTAAAAATGGGAAGGACTTTCGAAGTAAAATCTTTGAAAGAAACAACAATGAAAAGTATTGATAAGCTTGACTGTAAAAGTGTAAAACTTCACTGGAAAAAACAGATTAAATTAGAAGAAAAAAACAGAAAAATATTTAACATAAGGTACACAAAAAGGTTATATTTTTACTATAGACAAAGTTTTTACAGGTCAATAAGATGAACCCTGAAATAGAAAGTTGGTCCAACATCATGATAGGCAAAGAATTACAATTATAGATAGAAACATTTGAAAAAGAATTTTCAAAAAACTATTGAAAAATAATTCATTCTCACAAAAAGTTAAAAGAAAGATGCAATATTTCAGACATGTTATTTTAAAAGTTACATGTTAATTTTTTATACTAATGAAGTTAAATTAAAATAAGTACTCATTTTCTGGAAATTGAATTGGAAAACAATTTCTGGGGGATAAGTGGGTAACAGATTCTAAAAACCTTACAAACCTTCAAAGTCTTGAACACTATTTAGGAACACTATTTCCTAAAATAGTAATCCTATTTTAGGAAATCGAATTAAATATATTTTATAAAAATTAAAAAGCAGAACTTTTAAATTGACCTTCTAAAACAATATGCAATTAAAACTAAACATTTTGCAACTTAATCCCAGAGACAATAATTATTTTTACTATAATAGATCACAAGTCTGTCCTCATCACCATCATCATTATCAAAATATTATCATTAGTATACATGTTTCTTCAAAAGTCTTTTATATTTTCCAATAATTTCTCACATTTTTGCTTAATTATAATAAGTGAGATATGTTGTTTAAAAATATATGAGAGAAGTAAATTTGAATATGGATTGAATATTTAAAATTATTGTTAATTTTGTAAGTTGGGATAATGACATGGTTGGTACATAAAACATACTCTTTCAATTAGCAATGCATAATGAATATTTATGGATGAAATGAGACAATGTCTGGAATTTGCTTAAATACTCTCACCCCTCCCCCCAAAAAAGTGAGGGTCTAAATGAAACAAGATTGGAAAAATATTGATAATTCTTGAAGCTGGATAACAGGTTCATGAGAATTTGTTACACTTTTTCTCTTCTTTTGTGCATGCTTTAGATTTTCCACAATAAAAAAATATTTTAAATGTCAGCGGAATGGTTTTAGCAGCTACTAATAAATATGTTTTACAGAGACAAAAACACTGTCCTAGAGAAACCATACAGAATGACACCTTCTAAGGCAGCAGAGTTTTTTCTCAGTACTGTTTATCTTCTTAAAATGTAAAATATCTCTGGCTTTTTGGTTATCTCCCTTCCTTTGGACCCCTCACACATTATTTTCCTTTTTAGTAACAGTGTGTGTTATTAGTACTCTGGTACCTGAATACTAGAAGTGGGTCAAGAACCATGGTGAAAATCATTTTTTAAATCTCAATAAATCTTAATGCTGCTTATCATATTTTTAGACTTTTACATATAAATATATAAATGTATGTATATATTTTATATTATATATTCTCAAAGTATATAACATTCAGATATTAAAAGCATATTTTATGTAATATAAACATATGTATTTATTAAATTTTTATAGATTTATTTTGAAAGTTATATTCTTTATGAAATAAGTCGATATTCCCATCAGTTATAGATAGAAATAAAAATTCATTCGTACAACAGTCAATGTCAGTATGCAAAAAAGTACCATCCGAAAACTGCTTCTACCATGCTATTTCCTGTAATATGTTTCTTGTTGCCAGAGTTGGGGACAAAGTTCGAGAGAACCATTAAGATGGAATGGAATGATACTTGTCTTGTGTTATTTCAATTTTTGTCTTTTCTTCCACCATAGATTTGAGACAGGAGGCAGCATAGAAATATATTATTATAAAAGATGAAACCTCTTGCTCAGGAAAATCTCTCATCACTTCCAAAGTGATAATGAGATTTCTGCTTACATATGGCAAGCCTTGTTTCAGTTAGTAGTCTGCCCTGTCCTGGAGTCAGTCTTAAGTTAGTTAGTCTATTTTAGTGGCGGATTTGCCATGCATGATCTGCAAATACAATGGGATTTGAGGCCATCAGGTTTGTTTGATTTTTCCACATCCTTGTGATTCTTACTCAGCTCTGAAGTCTTGACTCTATGACCCAGCCTTCTCCATCCTTCCCTGTACCTCCATAGGCCTTGACATTTATAAATTCCCTCCCTACTGTTTGTACTTTCAGTTTCCCCCAACAGACCTTGATTTATCATGCTTTCAGTTATTCCCCTCTGCCTTCACCTTGTTCCAATAAATCCTACACCACCACCACCCTGAGTCTTTCTAGCCTCCCTACTTTCAGGCCCCTCCCCCAGCCACTCTAACCACAAGCCAATAGAGATCAACATGGGTATCTAATGCTCCCAAGGCTACAGAGTTGTGATATCTCATCTACCAGCTCTAAACGTGTGATTCTCACAATAACGCCACTTTGACAAAGACTTATAAAATAAATGCTGATAATATGTATTTTCTGCGGTGTTTTTACCATCCCCTTGGGCAGAAGGAAAGGATATGGGCTTCATTTACAGTTGTGGGGACAATGAAGCACCTTTAGAATTTAGTGCATTTCAAAAGTATGACTTTCCTCTTACCCACTAAGTTCAGATATTGCTTCTTGGTAATAAGGAAAATGAGTAAAACTTAAACCTGAAGCTAAAACCAAAAGTTTCACTTGAGTCAATAATTTCTAACATTGCCATAACCAAATATCACACTAGAAAAGTTGATCAGAATTTTTTTTAAGTTTAATTTGAATTTTATTTTTTCCCCCAGTTTGCATTCAAACATTGTGTAACTTAAAATACTTTTCAGCTACTCACTCTTCCATGAAGTGTGTTCTCCTTGTGGCCTAATGACTCTGTTCAATTCAGTAAACATTTGCTAGGCATCAATTATGTTCAAAATACTGGAAATGTAAATGTGTCATAATAATCATAGCTAACAGTTCTTGACTACTTACTCTGTTCTAGGCACAACAATTGTCATGGATTATTTTATTTAATCCTCACAGCAACACTATGAGGTAGAGGAGCTGTTATTTTCAACTGCCAAACTAAAAATTACCTCTAAAATTACAAAACCTTAGACATACAAATTTAGATGTATTCTAAAGTGTTATATCAAAAAATATATTTATTAAACTGACAAATGACATGTGAAACACAAATAGGCAAATATGTAATCTTAGAGGCAAATGTGTAAAAGACTACAGCCCACTTCTCAGAGTTTGAATTCATGAACGGTCCTTGCCATTGATATCATACTATAGGCATTTCATTGTTTGTTAGCATTTCTTCCAGGAGTTTGGAAAGGTGTGAGGATAGAGAAGAAAGGAGAGAATAGAATTCAAAATTTTTCCACAGCTACACCCTGGTGAGAAGTTCGTTAAGGGACAATTGGAAATGACAGATTCAACTGAGATTTTGAATTCCCATAGTCTCCGAGATCCAGATTTACCTATGAAATTTGGAAATTGAACTACAAAGCACTCACATTTTTGGACCACTTATAAAAGCTAAAGGCTTTTTGTGCATTATCCCATTTAGTAATCACAACTATGGAACACAGTATTCATATTCCTATTTTATAGATAAGGAAACCAAGATTCACAAAGCTAAAGTAATGTGTGCAAGTTATCAAAGTTGTGGTCTTAGAGGAGGGTAGCAGAGAAGCCTCAAGGAAAGACTGAGTTTTGAAGTCAGGTAGATGTGGGTTCAAACTGGAGCTCTGATATATTCCTGCTGTGTAACCTTGGACCAGTTCCTTACCTTGTCTGAACTCCGCTTCTTTAACTATCAATATAAGGAACTATAGTACCTATTACATAGGCTTGCTGTAATAATTAAATGAGGTAACATATGTATGATTCTTATTAAGAATATGATTCATATTAAGAATATGATTCTTAATAATGATAGCTCTTCAAATTCCTACCCACTGTGATTAACGTAATAAGGGAAAATCCAGGTCTGCCTCAACTGGGCCAAGAATCTCCCTCAAATGGCAATCACTATGCCCTAGAGGAAAATGTAGAGAATGACAGAGTGAAATTTATATGAGGAAAGGATAAAGGTATGGGCAGAATAACAAGGGCCAGAGAAAGCTGTTCATATTAAATGATACCATATCAGGAATTCTTTGGTTTTAAACAACATAAACCACAATTTTAAAGGAGTTTATTGGCAAGATATGGGATGAAGTAGCTCACAAAATCAAAAGAAACTTGATAACTAACTTCTTGCAGGATAAAGAAGGCAGGGAAGGGGGCCTCCCTGGTGGCGCGGTGGTTGGGAGTCCGCCTGCCGATGCGGGGGATACGGGTTCGTGCCCCGGTCCGGGAGGATCCCATATGCCGCGGAGCGGCTGGGCCCGTGGGCCATGGCCGCTGGGCCTGCGCGTCCGGAGCCTGTGCTCCGCAACGGGAGAGGCCACAACAGTGAGAGGCCCGCGTACCGCAAAAAAAAAAAAAAAAAAAAAAAAAAGAAGGCAGGGAAGGCATGACCTGTCATCGAGGCAGGTTGGATAATCTCTTCAGGACATGACCATGGGAATGAAGCCTCCAACCATTTTCTTTCCTTAAGACACTCTCTAAGAGTCAAAATCCTAAGAGACAGTGTCAGCTAACCTATCTTGTGTTACTACTGGCCCCCTTGGTTAAAAGAGTCCAATCACCTTGCATGACAGTCTTGTATACCTCAAATGACAGGTAATAATTGGGAGGCATGATTCACCAGGGAAAGTTGGGTTTCTGTAAGAGAAGGAGTAAGGAAGGCTGAGTTGGCAAAAACAACAGGGTCCATGACAAATTATATGTGGGTGATGGGAGAAAAAGTGTAGGAGGAAACACAATTCTGGGCAAACGTCTTTTATACCATTGATCAAAATGCTTTACAAGTGTTCCTTTATCTCAGTCCCCCATGACATTATGAACTCCTTGAGGGTAAGGGATTGCTTTGAATATTTGTCCTCAGTACTTGTCACATAGGGGGTTCTCCTGCAAATCTTAGACTCACAAAAAGTTTCCATTTCACCACACAATAGTGTTGCAACGGGACCATTATGGGTTAGGTCTCATTAACAAAGGAAGAGTATTCATTTACATGAATCCTGCATATAAAAGTCAGGATTAGATGATGAATCAAATTAGTTAAAGTTCAGTTTTCAGCCTTTAGAATTTGTGAGTAATGTAGGTGAGGGAGGGGAAAAGATCTTAAAATTCTAGTAAACAATAGTAATAACCTTTATTGTCTACTTTGATACGCACAGTGATAACTTTATTCCTGGCTAGTTGGTTTTTTTTTAAAAAGTCAAAATCTTGTTTAAAAAACAGATAAGATGCAGACAGAAAGATCCTGGCCCTTCACATCCATCCCTGACAGGGCAATAACATAATTTATCCAACACCACACTCCAACAATCTGCAACTCGGAATTGTTTTCTCACAGGAGCATGTGTGTATATCAATTTACCCATTCTTCTTGCCAGGTTCCCTTAGGATATATTTCAAAGGCTCAGAGATACAGTCTAAAACCTTGGGATGTACTCTAAAACCTGGGCCTTAAAACCCCCATGGCTCACATGGGGCTCAAACTCATGTTTATTAGCATTGGACACTAGCAACTGATAACACCCTTGGTGATATTTGTTTTGTTAAAACCTGATGTAAATAAGTTTTAGAGTCAGAGTTTAAAAGAAAATTTATGGAAGATTATTAGAAATTGTTATGACTTTTTATTTCAAATAATTAATCACAAAGTGACCTTTAAATTTTATGTAACTAAGTAATGAGTCGATTTTTCTAAGAAACTAGAACTTTTTGGTCAACTGTAGATGATACGTAATGAGCTTGGGACTATACCTATGTTTCTCTGTTGTTGGTGTATTTATCACCATGGCTCCAAAATGTACAGGGAAAGACTTTTAAACCAAGAAAGTAGGAAGGAAATTCTCCCTTTAATGTCATCAAACAAAATCATTTAAAAACTTCCAGAACCCATCCCAACATCCTTTTTCATTTTCTGCAAACATAATCATTGGGATTTTGTAAATATTTCCTCCTAAGAATAAAATATTGTTCATTAGAAGTAGAGACATTCATTTTAAGGTGGAAAATTCCAGTTAACTAACATCAATTAGGTTTCCACAGTGTCAATAATGAAGCTAAAGGGCACTAGCCCTTATCACAAAGTTGTCAATAAAAGGATTGTGTGATATTAGGACAAAAAGGGAAGTGTTCAAATAGTGTTACTTATCACCTTGGATTTCTAGGGGGCTATAAAATGCTCCTGCTACCTTATGCCTCCCCTTCCAAGTGTGAAGCAGATAAAGAGAGTGTTCCTCTCTCTTACTGACTGTAGGCCTAAAGCAAAATGGCCAACTGACTTTCCTGGGCTAATAAATTCACCTCTAAACTAAGGGTAACATTATAAGTCTTTCCTATCTGCAATGGTTAATTTTATGTGTCAACCTGGCCCAGCTTTTTGGCCAAACACCAGTCTAAATGTTGCTGTGAAGCTGCTTTTTTAGGTGTGATTAACATTTAATCAGTAGACTTTGAGTAAAGCAGATTACCCTCCTAATGTGAGTGAGTTTCATCCAATCAGCTGAGGGCCTTAAGAACAAGGACTGAGGTTTCCTGAACAGAAAGGACTTCTCCTGGAGACAGCAACATAGAAACCCTGCTTGAATCTCCAGACTGCTACTGTGTGGAATTCAGACTCAAGGATGTAACATCAACTCTTATCTCAGTTTCCAACCTGCTGGCTTGCCCCTCACGACCATAAGAGCCAATCCATTCATATATAAATATATATAAATTTAAATATATAAATATTTAATTAAATAGATATAAATTTAAATATATAAATTTTATATATATATATGAAATCCTAATATGAAATATATATTATTTATATATATCCTATTGGTCTGTTTCTCTGGAGAACCCTGACTAATATACTATCTTTGTGTGTTTCCAAAGTTTTAATGAATGGAAAACGACTCTTTTTAATTTAAATAGCTAAAGTAGAGGAATTTTTCTGATTTCATATTTTATAACTCTATAAATAGCACTACATTTTCTCTCACTTCCTTGTTTAAAACCCACAAATGGCTTCCCAACCCCCACAAGGCCCTGTGTTTTCTGCCCCAGACAGAAGGTTCATCTAACAAGGTTACCGGCATCAAGCATTTACACAAATCACTTCCTACTCTTGGGCTTGAACAGTCAGTGGAAAAGAAGATGCCCCAGTCTGTTCCCTTGTGAACACAGAATTAAAACAGCTGGGGGGCTTCCCTGGTGGCGCAGTGGTTGAGAGTCCGCCTGCCGATGCAGGGGATGCGGGTTCGTGCCCCAGCCCGGGAGGATCCCGCATGCCACGGAGCGGCTGGGCCCGTGAGCCATGGCCGCTGGGCCTGTGCATCCGGAGCCTGTGCTCCGCAATGGGAGAGGTCACAACAGTGAGAGGCCCACGTAACACACACACACACACACACACACACAAAAAAAAAAAACAGCTGGGAATAGACACTCTTAATAGTTTCAGAAGAGTATCTAAGTGGATTGTTCTATTCCTTACCTGATATTTCTGCCCAGACAACTGGGGCCTACACGCCAAATTAGATTAATTTCTGCGCTGAGAACTGCTGGCTGCCTAGTGAGAAGGTTTTAGCCATTGGTGCTCATTTCTCCAAACTCCCTTTCCATAACACGATCTGTTTCTACAGTACGACATTCCCATAAGTGTGATGCAATACTTACTGTCCTGTTTTCCTAGGGTACACACCCTGATCACTTTGATGCTATTTGAAAAACACCCTGGTACCTATAAATAAATAGAAAAGACATCTTGGTCTCATTAGCAACACATTTAAAAATTATCTCTTAGGTTACTGCCACAGAGGGTATAGTACATTTACTTTGGATCTATTGTTATGTTCTTCAGTTTGAATGGAAAATGTTTCCTGATACAGTCCCTGTAATCTGAGAATAATGTTCCCATTTGGGATCTAGTGCTCCCTGTGTTCTGCTTAGGTCGTCCTATTCCTGAATAATTTGGCCATGTGGTTTTTCCCTATGTCTGAGTTATATAACACCCTGTCCTAAACCTGTCTAATAATCCTCTGTTGTCAACATGTTTGGAAGAACTTAGGTTATTCCATTCCCACCCCTCACCAAGCATAGTACAATGTTTACCCTCTGAGACAGATACTAATAAAATGTCCCGTAACAAAGCAAAAATCTGTAGAAATTTCCCAACAAAAGATTAGTCCTAAAATGAACGTGTGGAAAGTTGCAGCTACATAAAAGTCCATCAGGGTGGTTGTACCACAATACCTCAGGGCCACAACACACAGACACGCACACACAGGACACTGACCACCACCACCACAACCATCACAACAACGATGAGGAAAAGGGACAAGGAAAAGGGGATAAACCTCACATAATTCTAATCAATTATAATCACAGGAGGAAACCTTGACCTAATTAAGTAAAATCTGGATTGTGCGGCTGTATTAAATATATCAACAGAAGGAAGAAGAACTATATAAGATCTAGAAAAAGAGAAGTTAAAAGTAAGAAGTGGTCAGTGTATCTCACGCATCATCCAAGGAGGAAATGCCTTGAACTGTGGGCTTGGAAATTCCATTCCTTTTAGGCAGATAATAAAGATAATAGTTTACACCATATAGTTCCTAGTCTGTGGCAGAAAAAGTTCTAAGCACTCTGCATTTACTAACTCATTTGATATGCATAGCAGCCTATAAATAGGAACTATTATTATCCATATTTTCAGATAAGTAAACTGAGGCACAAAACTTTCATTTATATCACTTGCCCAAAGCCAGGAGTGGAGCTGGACTTGAATCTAGATAGCCTGACCCCCGATCTACTCCTAATATTAGAATATAGTAAAAAGGGAAAAGACTGCTTCCCTTTCTCTTTGGGAAGAGAGAAGAGCAAACTAGCATTGTTGAGTACCTGCTAATCGCTGAGGATTGTGCCAAGAGTTTTACGTACATTGTGCTGGAAACAACCCTATGTCAAACCATCTGATCCCCATTTTACAGAGGTAGAACCTAGGCCTCAGGGAGGTCCCTGTAGAATCAAGTACTTTCTTGGAGATCATTGAGAACTTGTCAAAATCAAAGCTAGTGTGTTTGTTCCCTTTCACTCATCTTGAAACTAAGCAACAAACAACTTTTGTTTGTTAAACAGGCCTTGACAAGGAATGCAATCTTGAGATTGTGGTCCATTTGTTCATCTGATATGGACTAATGGCCCAGTTGATAAAACACACACACGCATACACACACACACACACACACACACACACACACACACACACACACACACACCATGTGAGAGAAACAAAAACAGGAAATTCAGTTTGGCTGTCTTCTGAGCTGATCAAGTTGAGTTGAGCATGACAGTTTAATAGACCTCCTTCTATTATGTGATCAACAGAGAGTGTTATGTTTAATAGAAAAAGAAGTCTCTAAGTCTACAGAACTGAGCACATTTAGAATCTCTACAATTGTTTGGTTAGCACCATAAAGACTCATTTAGATGTAGGAGAGAAGATCCAAAGTTACAATAGAAGTCAAAGCTGGAACTAAGATCACCATCCACAGTTCTCTTTGAGTATGACTTACCCAGAGACGTTTCCTTTAAATAAATTTACATTTTCTTTTAATGATAAAAGTATTGTATTTCATAGGAAGGTCTATGGAAAATAAATATAGAAATTTAAAGACCCTAAAACTCACTGTCCTATAGTAATCATGTCTGAGGCTGAGACAGTACTTTACAATGAGTGTATTGTAGATAATATTTGGATCACACCATATCCACATTTCTGTGTCTTTTTTCACTTAATATTTTATCTGAAATATTTTTCTATGTTATTAAACATTCTTTTAAATTTAAAGGCTGCACAATATTTATAGCACAAATATACCACAGGGTATCTTCTACCGCTGGACATTTATGTTGTTTCCAGATTGCACCATTATAAATCAATGAATAGAGGTAGCAAGAGCATTAACACATTACTCTGAAAATTGATAAACAAGGGAAAGAATCAAGCACGTATCATGCCTTTCCTGCATGAATTATTTTAGGGTAACCAAATTGTTGAAGAGGAAAGGTTTTTCTTTATAGAAAATTTCCAGTTTAATTAATGCAAGAGAATTAGCAGAATTAGAAAAATACCATTTTGTAAATTCTAAAGAACATTGGGGTGCGTGTATCTTTACAAAACAAACTAGTGGTTACCAAAGGGGAGAGGGAAGGAGGAGGGACAAACTAGTGGTATGGGATTAAGACACAAACTACTATATATAAAATAGACGAACAACAAGGATATATTGTATAGCAGGGAATTATAGCCATTATCTTGTATTAATTTTTAATAGCGTATAATCTGTAAAATACTGAATTACTATGCTGTCTACCTGAAACTAATATTGTAAATCAACTATACATCAATTTTAAAAAATCTAATGAAATAATGAATGTAGGCAATTATCATTAATGAATGTTATAACTAGCAATTATGTAAAAAGTCAAAAGGGAACTTGATAAAAAGGCTCACCAGAAACTACAAATTGATCTTAGCATCAGTAAAAGCAGGGCAACCAGAAATTTTGCGCATGATACAGCAGGAAGTACAAAACACCACACATACAGTACTCTTGCCAAAAAATAAAAACGAGCCTGACTCTAATGAGCCTCACCTTAAGTACAAGTTTACAGGAAATAAGAGGGCTAGAAAAAAAAATGAATGAAACCATGAAGCAAACATCAGCTAAATCTAGAACGTGGGACATTCTACAGGACAGATGACCTAGTTTATTTCTCAAATAAATAAAGGGGAAAGAGGAAGGGGGGAACTGTTATACATTAGAAGAAACTTAAAAGACATAATATCAACATATGCATTGTGCAGACCTCTTTCGGATTCTAATGTGAACAAAACAATTATGAGAAAAACATTCTTGAGACAATGAAGAAATTTGAACATAAACCCATTCAATTCTCTTAGACTTAATAACAGCCTTTGGATACTTCTTAAAGCTTTTATCATACTGAAGTATTTACAGAGCAAATAAGATGCCTTGGATTTGCTTTCAAATACTCCTGGAGAAAGAGAAAGGAAAGAGAAAGAGACAGGGACAGAGAGAGAGCAGAAACAGATGAAACAAGACTAGGAAAATATTACTAATTGTTGAAGCTGGATAATGGTACATAGAGATTCGTCGTAATATTTTCTCTACTTTTATATTCGTATAACATTTTCCGTAATAAAAATTTTCCTAAAATATTGAAGTAAAAATCTTTGTGTGTGTATCTTTGTTTGAAATTTTTACTAAAACCACAGACTATATTCGAGGTCAAAGGCATGAACTTCTTTGAGGTTCTTAAAAAAAAAAAAACTTAAGGGCTCTCCAGAAAGTCGGCACCAGTTTATTAACCCCACCAATATGTATGCATCCATCTCACCAGACCATCACCAAAATTGAATATATATTTTGAAACATTCATTCTATTTTGATAGATAAGGGGTATCTTGTTTTAGTTAATGCTTTTCTTAAGAAATGGGTTGAAATCTTTTAATTAAAATTTGTCACTTATACTCTTCACTGAATTGTCTGGTTATATCCTTTGTCCATTTTTTTATTGCAGTCAGTGATTTTTGTCTTTGATTTGTAGGGGCTTTTTTAAAATATGAAAAATAGCTCTTCTTAATCTGCTGCCAAATATTTCTCATTTATTTGATTTTTATTTTGTTTATATTTTGAATTTTCAGAAGTAAATTTTTATGTAATCAAATCTATAGACTTTTGTCTGTGCTTTCTTTCACTGTCTTTATGCTTAAAAATTCTTCTCCTCTCCTAAGATGAGGTAGATTAATTTTCTTATAGTTTTTTTAATGACTTTACTTTTTCTTTTTAATTTATCTAGATTTCACCTTGGTGTATGGCTTATGAGGTCAATTGGGATCTTACTTTATTATTTCCCAAATAATAAGCCAATCATTTCTTTTTTTCATTAAAAATTTTTTTTTGCGGATTTAGTATACCCTGACACATAATAAATCTGTTCATATAGTACTCTTGTATGTTCCTGGCTTTCTTGATAACATGGCTCCCTCTTACTGTTGAATTTTGCGCCTGTACCATATTATTATGATTTTGTACCTAGTGAAGAGACTTGTTAAACTAGGATAGGAAATGAGAGAACCAAGGAGAGGGCAAGAGATTATTATAATGGGAACAGTAAATTTTTATCAGATACAGTGTATCATCTATATCATCCAGCGTTTTATTAACATCTACACAAAGTCTGTGTGCTCTAGAAAAGAGAGCAAAGACTCTGGAGTCAGTGTACAGAGATTCAGAATCTGGTTTTATTTATCAACTGGCTGTGTGTTCTTGGGCGAAGCCCTTAACTTCTCTGATCCTGTCTCCTCTGCTGCAAAATGAACATAATAACATCTATATCATGTAAGTGAGATATTCTTGTAAAATATAAAAAACAGTGTATTTTTTAAATTAAATGTTGATAATGCCCAGAATACTGTTTTTTTAAAAAAAAGTAACAGTGATTTCATTGGGAAGTTGCTGAAGATATTTGACATGTCTTTTTCAGTAATTTCTGCAGTAAAGATGTCCACTTTTAATACAGATGGAAATTATACAACCTGCCAGCTATGCTGGTGAGTTTAAAAAAAAACACACACACAAAAGCTTTTGCTTAGCTTTTGGGAGTTCTGCATCATTAATGGAATTAAACATTTTGCAATTAATTTCAATTCTGTATGGTCAATTTGACTGAAGTATGGGATAGACTAAAATCTAACTTCATTACTTTGTGCCTCTTTGGCAACTACCAACTTGGCTTCACCTGCATAATGAGGAATTCTAAGTAGAAGAGAAAAAAAATCCCCACTGCAGTTATAAACAAATAGGGCACAGATATTGTGCTTTAAGTGATCCTTAAAAATACTTTCAATAAGTGAGCTCTGTGTAAACTCTCTTCTCTGGTATTGGCAGCTGTGATCTGTGCCTTCAACAAGATGGAGGAGCGCACAACCCATGCCTCAGTACAGCAAGGAGGGATGAAACAGCTGGGGCTTGGGGAAGCAGCCAGGCTTCCATCAGTAATTTGGAGCGCTTGCCCTCCCTCCTCCTGCGTTAACAACTTTGCGGCTATGTACAGCTGACAGCCCTGCTTTCATAATCATCAATCCTCAGTTTTACCCACGCTGCCTTCTCTTCTCTTCTACCCAGCCAGGGGCCGATTCCTAGCTGGCTTCCCAAATTTCTGTCCTCACTTGGTGTGCCTGGCTTCCTCCCTTGTGTCGACAAGTTCCAGCATGTGGAACACGAGTAAGAGCAAGCTTTCAATAAATATACTTGGTGAGTAGAACTGAATTTCAAATAAATAGCAGAAAAAGTGCTACTAAAAAGGTGAAAAATGCCAGTCTTAAAATGGAATAATGCAGCCTAATGCAGCCACAGCCAGCAAATTTTATGATAGTTGAATTCTACTGGAACATAGATTTCTTTTTTTTTTTTTTCCTTTCTTTTTTCCGCGGTACGCGGGCCTCTCACTGTTGTGGCCCCTCCCATTGCGGAGCAAAGGCTCCGGACGCGCAGGCTCAGCAGCCATGGCGTACGGGCCCAGCCGTTTCGCGGCATGTGGGATTCTCCTGGACCGGGGCACGAACCCGTGTCCCCTGCATTAGCAGGCGGACCCCCAACCACTGTGCCACCAGGGAAGCCCGAACATAGATTTCTTGACTGCTCATATTTGCATTTCTCTCAAATCAGAGAGAAGAGGTTCAAGTGAAAATAATATGTACTAAACTAAAGCAGGTACAAATAACTTCTCAGCCCAGCTTGGCTTTTTTCACTTTTAGTAATGAAATCTCCAGAGAGATTTATTAGTCTCAATATGAATGCAATTAAAAGGAGAGAATAGGGCTTCCCTGGTGGCGCAGTGGTTGAGAGTCCGCCTGGCGATGCAGGGGACACGGGTTCGTGCCCCCGTCCGGGAAGATCCCACATGCCGCGGAGCGCCTGAGCCCGTGAGCCATGGCCGCTGAGCCTGCGCGTCCGGAGACTGTGTTCCGCAGCAGGAGAGGCCACAACAGTGAGAGGCCCGCGTACCGCAAAAAAAAAAAAAAAAAAAAAGGAGAGAATAATGGTGTAAAGGTTATATATCTTTAGGTGTGAACTATCTTGGATATCTATATACCATCCCATACTTTAATTCATTCAGTGTATGCCTTGATCTAACTAGGTTCATACTTACATGCGTAAGATTTAGTTGAATATAAACAAAATAGTCGTGTATTCTACTCTAAAATCTCCAAGCATAGAGCAGAGCCCCAAATTGACTACAGTCCAAATAAATAAAACCATATTCTTTATTCTTTTTTTCTTACCATCTTTATTGGAGTATAATTGCTTTACAATGGTGTGTTAGTTTCTGCTGTATAACAAAGTGAATCAGCTATACATATACATATATCCCCATATCTCCTCCCTCTTGTGTCTCCCTCCCACCCTCCCTATCCCACCCCTCTAGGTGGTTACAAAGCACCAACCTGATCTCCCTGTGCCATGCAGCTGCTTCCCAGTAGCTAGCTATTTTACATTTGGTAGTATATATAAGTCCATGCCACTCTCTCACTTCATGGCAGCTTACCCTTCCCCCTCCCCATGTCCTCAAGTCCATTCTCTACGTCTGTGTCTTATTCCTGTTCTGCCCCTAGTTTCTTCAGAACCTTTTTTTTTTTTTCAGATTCAGTAAATATGTGTTAGCATACGATATTTGTTTTTCTCTTTCTGACTTACTTTACTCTGTATGACAGACTCTAGGTCCATTCACCTCACTACAAATAACTCAATTTCATTTCTTTTTATAGCTGAGTAATATTCCATTGTGTATATGTGCCACATCTTCTTTATCCATTCATCTGTCGATGGACACTTAGGTTGCTTCCATGTCCTGGCTATTGTAAATAGAGCTGCAATGAACATTGTGGTACATGACACTTTTTGAATTATGATTTTCTCAGGGTATATGCCCAGTGGTGGAATTGCTGGGTCGTATGGTAGTTCTATTTCTAGTTTTTTAAGGAACCTCCATACTGTTCTTCATAGTGGCTGTATTAGTTTACCTTCCCACCAACAGTGCAAGAGGGTTCCCTTTTCTCCACACCCTCTCCAGCATTTATTGTTTGTAGATTTTTTGATGATGGCCATTCTGACCAGTGTGAGATGATATCTCATTGTAGTTTTGATTTCCGTTTCTCTAATGATTAATGATGTTGAGCATTCTTTCATGTGTTTGTTGGCAATCTGTATATCTTCTTTGGAGAAATGTCTATTTAGGTGTTCTGCCCATTTTTGGATTGGGTTGTTTGGTTTTTTGTTATTGAGCTGCATGAGCTGCTTGTAAATTTTGGAGATTAATCCTTTGTCAGTTGCTTCCTTTGCAAATATTTTCTCCCATTCTGAGGGTTGTCTTTTGGTCTTGTTTATGGTTTCCTTTGCTGTGCAAAAGCTTTGAAGTTTCATTAGGTCCCATTTGTTTATTTTTGTTTTTATTTCCATTTCTCTAGGAGGTGGGTCCAAAAGGATCTTGCTGTGATTTATGTCAAAGAGTGTTCTGCCTATGTTTTCGTCTAAGAGTTTGATAGTGTCTGGCCTTACATTTAGGTCCTTAATCCATTTTGAGTTTATTTTTGTGTATGGTGTTAGGGAGTGTTCTAACTTCATTCTTTTACATGTACCTGTCCAGTTTTCCCAGCACCACTTATTGAAGAAGCTGTCTTTTCTCCATTGTGTATTCTTGCCTCCTTTATCAAAAATAAGATGACTATATGTGTGTGGGTTTATCTCTGGGCTTTCTATCCTGTTCCATTGATCTATATTTCTGTTTTTGTGCCAGTACCATACTCTCTTGATTACTGTAGCTTTGTAGTATAGTCTGAACTCCAGGAGCCTGATTCCTCCAGCTCCATTTTTCGTTCTCAAGATTGCTTTGGTTCTTCGGGGTCTTTTGTGTTTCCATACAAATTGTGTAATTTTTGGTTCTAGTTCTGTGAAAAATGCCATTGGTATTTTGATAGGGATTGCATTGCATCTGTAGATTGCTTTAGAGAGTATAGTCATTTTCACAATGTTGATTCTTCCAATCCAAGAACATGGTATATCTCTCCATTTGTTTGTATCATCTTTAATTTTTTTTCATCAGTGTCTTATAGTTTTCTGAGTACAGGCCTTTTACCTCCTTAGGTAGGTTTATTCCTAGGTATTTTATTCTTTTTGGTGCAATGGTAAATGGGAGTGTTTCCTTAATTTCTCTTTCAGATTTTTCATCATCAGTGTACAGGAATGCAAATTAATGTGCATTAATTTTGTATCCTGCTACTTTACCAAATTCATTGATTAGCTCTAGTAGTTGTTCGGTAGCATCTTTAGGATTCCTTATGAATAGTATCATGTCATCTGCAAACAGTGACAGCTTTACTTCTTCTTTTCCCATTTGGATTCCTTTTATTTCTTTTTCTTCTCTGATTGCCGTGACTAAAACTTCCAAAATTATGTTGAATAATAGCGGTGAGAGTGGACAACCTTGTCTTGTTCCTGATCTTAGTGGAAATGATTTCACTTTTTCACTATTGAGAATGATGTTGGCTGTGGGTTTATCATATATGGCCTTTATTATGTTGAGGTAAGTTCCCTCTATGCCTACTTTCTGGAGGGTTTTTGTCATAAATGAGTGTTGAATTTTGTCAAAAGCTTTTTCTGTATCTATTGAGATGATCATATGGTTTTTCTCCTTCAATTTGTTAATATGGTATATCACATTGATTGATTTGTGTATATTGAGGAATCCTTGCATTCCTGGGATAAACCCCACTTGATCATGGTGTATGATCCTTTTAATGTGCTGTTGGATTCTGTTTCCTAGTATTTTGTTGAGGATTTTTCATCTATGTTCATCAGTGATATTGGCCTGTAGTTTTCTTTCTTTGTGACATCTTTGTCTGGTTTTGGTATCAGAGTGATGGTGGCCTCATAGAATGAGTTTTGGGAGTGTTCCTCGCTCTGCTATATTTTGGAAGAGTTTGAGAAGAATAGGTGTTAGCTCTTCTCTAAATGTTTCATAGAAGTCGCCTGTGAAACCATCTGGTCCTAGGCTTTTGTTTGTTGGAAGATTTTTTTTTTTTTTTTTTTTTTTTTTGCAGCACACGGGCCTCTCACTGTTGTGGCCTTTCCCGTTGCAGAGCACAGGCTCCGGACGCGCAGGCTCAGCGGCCATGGCTCATGGGCCCCGCTGCTCCGCGGCATGTGGGATCTTCCCTGACCGGGGCACGAACCGTGTCCCCTGCATCGCCAGGCGGACTCTCAACCACTGCGCCACCAGGGAAGCCCTGTTGGAAGATTTTTAATCACAGTCTCAATTTCAGTGCTTGTGATTGGTCTGTTTATATTTTCTATTTCTTCCTGGTTCAGTTTCGGAAGGCTGTGCATTTCTAAGAATTTGTCCATTTCTTCCAGGTTGTCCGTTTTATTGGCATATAGTTGCTTGTAGTAATCTCTCATGATCCTTTGTATTTCTGCAGTGTTAGTTGTTACTTCTGCTTTTTCATTTCTAATTCTGCTGATTTGAGTCCTCTCCCTCTTTCTCTTGATGAGTCTGGCTAATGGTTTATTAGTTTAGTTTATCATCTCAAAGAACCAGCTTCTAGTTTTATTGATCTTTGCTATTGTCTCCTTCCTTTCTTTTTTGATTATTTCTGATCCGATCTTTATGATTTCTTTCCTTCTGCTAACTTTGGGGGTTTTTTTGTTCTTCTTTCTCTAATTGCTTTAGGTGTAAGGTTAGGTTGTTTATTTGAGATGTTTCTTGTTTCTTGAGGTAGGATTGTAGTGCTATAATCTTCCCTCTTAGAACTGCTTTTGCTGCATCCCATAGGTTTTGGGTCGTCATCTTTTCATTGTCATTTGTTTCTAGGTATTTTTTGATTTCCTCTTTGATTTCTTCAGTGATCTCTTGATTATTAAGTAGTGTATTGTTTAGCCTCCATGTGTTTGTGTTTTTTATGTTTTTTTCCCTGTAATTGATTTCTAATCTCACAGCATTGTGGTCGGAAAAGATACTTGATATGATTTTAAATTTACCAAGGCTTGATTTGTGACCCAAGATATGATCTATTCTGGAGAATGTTCCATGAGCACTTGAGAAGAAAGTGTATTCTGGTGTTTTTGGATGGAATATCCTATAAATATCAATGAAGTCCACCTTGTTTAATGTATCATTTAAAGCTTGTGTTTCCTTATTTATTTTCATTTTGGATCATCTGTCCATTGGTGCAAGTGCGGTGTTGAAGTCCCCTACTATGATTTTGTTAACGTCAATTTCCCCTTTTATGGCTGTTAGTATTTGCCTTATATATTGAGGTGGTCCTATGTTCGGTGTGTAAATATTTACAGTTGTTATACTTCTGCTTGGATTGATCCCTGATCATTATGTAGTGTCCTTCTTTGTCTCTTCTAATGGTCTTTATTTTAAAGTCTATTTTGTCTGATATGAGAATTGCTACTCCAGCTTTCTTTGGATTTTCATTTGCATGGAATATCTTTTTCCATCCCCTCACTTTCAGTCTGTATGTGTCCCTAGGTCTGAAGTGGGTCTCTTGTAGACAGCATATATACGGGTCTTGTTTTTGTATCCATTCAGCCAGTCTATGTCTTTTGGTGGGAGCATTTAATCCATTTACATTTAAGGTAATTATCAGTATGTATGTTCCTGTTACCATTTTCTTAATTGTTTTAGGTTTGTTATTGTAGGTCTTTTCCTTCTCTTGTGTTTCCTACCTAGAGAAGTTCCTTTAGCATTTGTTGTAAAGCTAGTTTGATGGTGCTGAATTCTCTTAGCTTTTGCTCATCTGTAAAGGTTTTAATTTCTCTGTCAAATCTGAATGAGATCCTTGCTGGGGAGAGTAATCTTGGTTGTAAGCTTTTCCCTTTCATCACTTTAAATATGTCCTGCCACTTCCTTCTGGCTTGCAGAGTTTCTGCTGAAAGATCAGCTATTAACCTTATGGGGATTCCCTTGTGTGTTATTTGTTGTCTTTCCCTTGCTGCTTTTAATATTTTTTTCTTTGTATTTAATTTTTGATAGTTTGATTAATATGTGTCTTGGCATATTTCTTCCTGGATTTATCCTGTATGGGACTCTCTGTGCTTCCTGGACTTGATTGACTATTTCCTTTCCCATATTAGGGAAGTTTTCAACTATAATCTCTTCAAATATTTTCTCAGTCCCTTTCTTTTTCTCTTCTTCTTCTGGGACCCCTATAATTCGAATATTGGTGCATTTAATGTTGTCCCAGAGGTCTCTAAGACTGTCGTCAATTCTTTTCATTCTTTTTTCTTTATTCTCCTCTGTGGTAGTTATTTCCACTATTTTATCTTCCAGGTCACTTATCCGTTCTTCTGCCTCAGTTATTCTGCTATTGATCCATTCTGGAGTATTTTAAATTTCATTTATTATGTTGTTCATCATTGTTTGTTTGCTCTTTAGTTCTTCTAGGTCCTTGTTAAGCGTTTCTTGTATTTTTTCCATTCTCTTTCCAAGAGTTTGGATCATCTTAATGTCATTATTCTGAATTCGTTTTCAGGTAGACTGCCTATTTCCTCTTCATTTGTTTTGTTTGATAGGTTTTTACCTTGCTCCTTCATCTGCTGTGTGTTTTTCTGTCTTCTCATTTTGCTTTACTTACTGTGTTTGAGGTCTCCTTTTCATAGGCTGCAGGTTCATAGTTCCCATTGTTCTTGGTGTCTGCCCCCAGTGGCTAAGGTTGGTTCAGTGGGTTGTGTTGGCTTCCTGGTGGAGGGGACTGGTGCCTGTGTTCTGGTGGATGAGGCTGGATCTTGTCTTTCTGGTGGGAAGGACAGCGTCCGGTGGTGTGTTTTGGATTGTCTGTGACTTTATTATGATTCTAAAATCATAATCATAATTAGACAGCCTCTCTGCTAATTGGTGGGGCTGTATTCCTGTCTTGCCAGTTTTTTGGCATAGTATGTCCAGCACTGTAGCTTACTGGTTGTTGAGTGGAGTTGGGTCTTAGTGTTGAGATGGAGATATTGGGGAGAGCTTTCGCCGTTTGATATTACGTGGACCCAGGAGGTCTCTGGTGGACCAGTGTCCTGAACTCGGCTCTCCCACCTCAGAGGCACAGGCCTGACACCCGGCCAGAGCACCAAGACCCTGTCAGTCACAAGGCTTATGTCTTTTTTTTCTGTCTTCGATTGCAAATTATGTAGAAGGCAGTATATCTTCCATGTTCTTGAATATTGTCTTGTTGTGGCTTCTCCTTTGTCTTTGGATGTGGGGTATCTTTTTTGGTGAGTTCCAGTGTCTTCCTTTCAATGATTGTTCAGCAGTTAGTTGTGGTTCTGGTGCTCTTGTAAGAGGGAGTGAGCCCACGCTCTTCTACTCCGCCATCTTGCATCAACCTCCCATATCCTATATTCTTATTCTTATGTCTTGAAATTAAAAGTCCCTCTTGGGCTTCCCTGGTGGTGCAGTGGTTGAGAGTCCGCCTGCCGATAGAGGGGACACGGGTTCGTGCCCCGGTCCGAGAAGATCCCACATGTCGCGGAGCAGCTGGGCCCCGTGAGCCATGGCCGCTGAGCCTGCGCTCCACAATGGGAGAGGCCACAACAGTGAGAGGCCCGCGTACAGCAAAAAAAAAAAAAAAAAAAAAAAAAGTCCTTCTTAATTATATTTTCATCTAATTTCTCAAACTCCTACTAAATGCTTACCATGTGATAAGCATAGCTAAGCATTTACCCATACATTTTCTCATTAAAATCATACAGTAACCCTGGGAAGTTGGTATTATCACTTTAAATTCACCAACAAACACAAAGCTTAGAGAGATCAGGCAGCTATAAAGAACAGAACTGAAATTTTAACTTAGGTCTTCTGATTATAAGATTTTTCCACAGCTTAATGTTCCTTTCCTAAACTTCTTGCTAAGTTCAGTTGGTAACTGTGTTTGTAAGGTATCGTCACCACTAATAATAATAACAACACACATACAAAGAGAAAGTATCATTATAGAATACACTTTATAAGATATTTTGTTCCCTCATATTTAAAATTGGGTCATGGATTTTCAAATAGAAAGTCTCCAAATCTAACCATTCTCATCGTCATGTGAAAGCAGAGTAAAGGCAAAAGCCCGGCAAAGGCAAAGGCCTAGACTCTAAAGATAAACAGACACAACAAAATCTGGCTCTGCCTTTATTCACTATCTCTGTTTCTCTGGGTACAGTCACTTCACTTCTCAGAACCTCAGTCTCCTCATCTATCAAATGGAAAAAGTAATTTCTCCCACAGGCTATTGACTCAAGGATTAAATTAAATAGCATATAAATTGCCCTAGTATATGCCCAGAAAATCTTAGCTGATATGGTAGACTTTCCATTTTCTAGGAGCAAGTTACCTGATTTGCAGAAAATCGTAGCTGATATGGTAGACTTTCCATTTTCTGGGAGCAAGTTACCTGATTTGCAAAATAAAGATAGATCAAGTTAAAAACATACATTCACACACATAATGTGTGTGCATAAATATGTGTGTTTGTGTGTGTAAATTAGGAGAAGGCACATGATAGTTGTAGAATATGATGATAATTGCTGCCCCTGGGACCACATATGCAGTGCATTGACCTACAACTCCAGCTCCGCCAGTTGCAGCTTTGTCTGCTCAGCCTCCACCACAACTCCTTCCCTTCCTTCAGTCTTGCTATCTCCCCACCCCACTGTGCTCTCTCTACCAATTCTGGTTAAGGCTACTCCTCTATTTTATAATAGCAAGTGGCTAGCCTGTCCAGTTATACAGCCATGGAGGTGATTAGGGCCCAAGTCCCCTCTGCATTCAACAATAGTTAATTTTCACACATGATACAGAGCTAATATGACTACGTTTACAGATTATTTGGGATTATTTGTGACCTTCCAACACCTTGCCACACTTCAAGCCTTCATACACAAACACAGTTTTCTCTCGGTTAATTTATATTTGACTCATATCTTTCTACACCTTGCCTTCCAAGTGGCTTTTCAGCTTATGTCTCTAGACCCTTAATGACAGGGAAATAACTTCCTCTTGAAGATGCATCCGATTTAGATATTTTGATAACTCTGAAAATTTCCTTTCTCATGCTAAGACAAACTCTCCTTTAGGATAATATTAATCTGAGCTTTTCTTCCCTTCAATGATCCTTAAAAAAAAACTCTCACCCAATCCCTTTCCTTTTGGGGTTATGAAATTCTTCAGATAAGATTCTATATAAATCAGGTTGTACCACAAAGGCATTATGCTAAGTAAAAGGTGTCAGTCTCAAAAGGGATCCCATGCTGTATGGGATCACATACAGTATGATCCCATTTATATGACATTCTGAAAAAGAGCAAAACCATAGGGACAGAAAACACATCAGTGGTAGCCAGGGGCTAGAATCTGGGGGAGGGAGGGGAGTGGCACTAGTGTCTGACTAGAAAGAGACAGCATAAGGGAATTCTTTGGGGTGTTGAAATTAGTCTGTATCCTATTGTGTTGGTGTGTTAGTGATTATAATAATCTATGCATGTATTAAAACTCATAAAACTGTACACCAGAAAGAGTTCATGTAAATTTTGAAGATTACATATATTGATCTCTTACTACGTGCCAAGTGCTTGTCATGATTCTTTCATTTTAATCTTCAAAATAACCCCCCAAGATAGGTCATATTATTATTGTCCCTGTTTTACAAATAAATAAACGGAGGCACAGAGAAGTTAACTAACTTGCCAAGGTCACAAAATTTGATAGAGACAGAGCTTGGATTTTAACCCAAGCAGTCTGACTCCAGAACTGAATAGCTTCACCACTGTCCTATTCTGGCTCTGCAAAGAGAGTGTATATCCTCTATCGTATATCCCCTATCAAAGAAACTACATGACCTCTTTGACAAGTAGAACATCAACTAGAACTACATAAACACAATTAGCTTGCAAGTGGAGCAAAGCATGTGCCACCAAGACAAATGTATTTCTTGGCCACAAAAAGTCTTAATTGCTGTTTTAATAACTAATATTTAAACTTTGCAATTTCCAGTTTCCTTTGAAAGAAAATGCCTTTGTATTAACACACTAAATAAATTTCAAAATCAACTTTCTAATGCCTGTGGACACTGGTATGAAAATCTTTAAGTGTCCCTTAAGAAATTCTGATTCTGATGCAAAGAAAATAGAATATATCAATAGGGAGCTCAAATAAATTGTTTAAAAATTCAAAAATCTTATTCCACTCCTTCTCCCTCCCCACTTCCCCAAAACTAAATCCTTCCGGATATTTTTTGGAACTAAAACCTCTTAGTAATGAGACAAACGGATAAATACACCCACGTCTGGTGCCTTGTGGTCATTCTTACACATTCATTTAGGTCTTTCAGTGCCTGCAGTCTACATCCCCGCAAACTTCATTCCATACACTTTACAAAAATAAAGCTATCCACTGCAGAAGTGATGCATGGCAAGCCTCATAATTCAGAAGCAGCAGCAGCTGGAAAGAGAAAACAAAGGGAAGAAATTATGATGGCTTTTAAAAATTGAGTTACAAAGAATGCCTAAATTTGGTAAGCACAATCTTGAGATAATAAATGTTGTTCGGTTTTGATGCAAAGAGTTGGTTAAAGAAAATGTGCTTCTGGATTTTTAATGTTCAGTTCTTGTTCATGATGGATTTGATTTAATCATTTCAGTACTATGCCCAAGACATTACATACACATTCATGTACACATTCTCTCTCTCCAGGTAAGAATGATCTGAGGTCTATGTGACGTTTCTGCCTTAGATCCACTTTCCCTGAAATATTCAAGAGTTTAGTGGAGCTATCCTCAGCCCACTATCATCATCCTCCAAACATCTTTAGCCCAAACCCCCTTAATATACAGAGGCAGTTCTTCTAATAAATTCTACTGTACCTTATGTAACCTACAATTAAATTTCATGCAGAGTAACATCAAAAAGGAACCAAAGAGAGATCAGGGCAACACAGGACACAGTATTTGAATTATCTGGTTGTCTTCTACAGAATTCCTTTAGCCATATTTATCTTTCAGGGCTACCATTAGAATCAAATAAGATGATGCTGACCTAACAAAGTTCTTGCCATATAACTAGACAAGTGGTAGTTATAATTATGATCAAGGAAAGAAATCCTGCAGATGGAACGGTGTTCATCTATGGCCATTTGCAGCTTTATTTCACAATATTTCCTTAGGCAAATTTCTCTACTCCTTGCCTCAATATCAGGTTTGATCTTGTTATAAACTCATGGGCTTTTCAGTGTTAATTACTACTTACCAACACACCTCCTATGGAATACAATGGTTTTGGGGTTATGAAATTAGGCTTGCTAGAGAAATGTTTAAGAGATGTGAAATGACTTTGCAACTTGATGCAGCTAAGCAGGGAGATTGCACAATCTTAATTCACAGGCACAAGCACACACACCCACACACCCAGGAAGTGCGGGGGGTCTTGTGGAAATCAGTAGCTTATCTATTATGTGCACTCCAGAGCTGTAAACAAGACCATGTGAGGACTCAGCTAGAATGCTTCCTCTGAGTCAGTATTAAACAAACTTCCGAAGTGTTAGAGAAGGAAATAAAGCCACTGTACCCTAAAGACACCCAAGACAGAGAGCTGGGGATGTAGAAGTTGTGTTCAACATTTTCGGAGACTGACGCAATAATTAAAGTAAGTTTTGTAATAAAAACAAAATGCTGCTTAATAATCAATAGCTAGTATGAATTAGAATAGGTTATAATCTCCATCTGGAGTGTCCTATCAGAATTTACATGACTTAATATGTGGAATGGCAAAAAATTTTTAAACCTTTGGTGTTTTATTCCACAAGAATGATAGCACAATTTTCTATTTGGTAATAATAACATTAGTGTAATGGTCTCAGTATAATTTTGGTTCAGAATGAATCAGAGGCAAAGATCTCATCAATGGTGAAAAAAATAAAACACCAGGAAAGCAAAGATTTTTCACAGACAGCATAGCCTGATACAGTGGAAGACACAGATGTTGAAATCAGAAGTATTTTGACTCTGCATTTGCAAGTTTTGTGATCTTGGGCAAGTTACATCTCCTTATTGAGATTCCATCTTCTCATCTATAAGATCATGACATTCATGAGGTTCTTATTAAGATCAAATTAGATATTAGCTGAGTAAGCACTTTGACAAATATGAAGAGCTCTACTAATATGAGAAATTATGATTCACTGCTTTAACCTATAAATGCCCTCAGGTCAACAAAACAGAGTTAGAAAGAAATAAAGTTTAGAATACCCTGGAATTGTTTTTGCTTGAGGTAGATAATGAATACAACTTACATCCCTTTTGACCCGTAATACGTTTTGGTTTTTAGGAAAGCAAAGAGGGATGTCACCTATACCTGGAAATTTGCAGTTATAGCTGAATACAGAGAACACAGCTCTTACATATAATTTTATTTGAGTCTTACAAGACTGAATATAGAAATCACAAATCACAAAACAAGAGGAAATAGTTAAAGCACTTTAATCCTTACCAATGTCCACAAAGTAGGATGTTTCATTAAGTGCTGTCTGGGTGCTCAGACAGTAAAGGACATTACCATTTTTGGCAACCCAAGGCTTGACCTCACACTTGGACTTCTGAAGGTAAACTTCCGGAGAGGAAATTAAATACAGAGAACCTCTTCCAGTTTGGAATACCAGTTCTGCCAAAAACACTAAAAGAAACATGCAGATCTAAGTTAATTAAAAAAATTTTTACCCTAAAAAATATTAAAGCCACCGGAAAGGTCAATGGCTTTTTAAAAAATTTATTTAGACTAGGAAGTGAAATCAAAATCAAAATATCCAAAATGTTTTTTTCTCCTTACCTATGTCCCTATAAAAATAGGCTCTAAAGTAAGATAGTTTCCTTCTTCCCTCCCTGCAATATTTTTACTTAAACCCTAAACTCCAGGCCTTAAAAATGAAAATATTCAACTGAAAGGAAAAGGAAGAACTATAACCATCATAATTTACATATATGATATATATAAGTCAAATTAAACATGAAATTTATTCACCCCATTTTTATTTCACAAGCTACCCAGGATCATTCAAGCCTACTTTCTTCTCTAAGGTGTGTGTACCTTCTGGGTTCAGTGGATACTCTGAAAGGTCAAACAGAGTCCATCCTTTAAGCAGATGAGATGCTGTTCTATTTTTAAAAAACCTCTAGAGAAGGAAATTCCACAAGCTTCCCCAGTTACACATTCCAGTGTCTATCAAATCTCACTGTCTGAAAATTTTTCCTTTTCTCTTATCTAAATCCTTCATGCTGTAACCTAAGCCTGTTGCCTCCTGTCTGGTCCCTAACGGAGATGGTCATCATCCTTCACAGATCAGCCTCCTCACACAAGGCTCTTCTTTAATTCTGTAAGCCAGAAACCACTTGATTTCTAACTCTCTTTATCACAGCTCTTTAATCATTGTCGTTACTCACCTATCATTTTCTTCCAAGTTTTCTTCCTCCAACCTTGTATTCACTTCACAAAGCCTTTAAAGATAATCTTTTTTAAAAAGCAAAAGAAATGAAAATTATTCATTAACTTTACTACACTAAAACTGCCTATTTTATTTTTTTTGTTCTTGACCCTATGTATATATACATACATCATTGTAACCATAATGTGTAATTTTATTGTATTTATTCCAAGTTTTTTAATTACTCCTTTAGTTTCACAGTCCAGAACATGCCTAGAATGAGCTAGCTTATCATTACAACTTTAATGATGTTGGTTTAAAGTTCATGATTTGAAGAATTTCCTTCTTCATTCAATAGAATTAAGTGATTCCTAAGAATTGAAGCACTCTGCTAGGTTCTAAGGAGCCAAAGCATTTAACATTCAGTCCTTGCCCACAAGCAGGTCATAATAATACATACAGCCAATTAATTAGAATGAAGAAGATCCTATGTGGATTATTCCTGCATCTATCTATACTATATATATATCTATATAAATTTATAGGGTCAACTGAGAGAGCTGGACCTCAGGGGAGGGCTGACCCTGCAGAAGGCAGGATGGGGAAGTCACCTGGCAAGTGACCTGAAGGAGCAGGAGCTGTGGGTAAACTGCCACAGCTTTCACCGCCTACCATCTTCCACCATCTAGGCCAGAGAACCTAGGATAGAATACTTAGTACCATCCAGAGTTTAACTGGGCCTCTGTAGAAGGGCGTTTGGTGAAAGACTGAACTCAGTGGCAAGGTAGTGCCCAAATCTTTTCTGAATTATAAGGACTTTGGCTGCTAGAATGAAAGGGCAAGTTTGTGAAGCTGAAAAAAAAGATGGTTAATAAGGGTCAGGTGATCTGGGATAAGTCTGACTTGAGGATTCACTTAATAATTGATGAAACAATCTAATATCATCAAGAGAACAAAAACCTGAAGGAAAAACTGGTTGCAGTACCATAGTATCCTTGAACAATCACTCTTAGGTCTGGTCCTCAGTTTCTTCATTTGTAAAAGTAGATGTTGTTTATGGTATATTCCATGATTTATATTCCAGTAAATAGCATATATTAAAAACAATGCACTGTATTTCCAGAAACCAAACATACAATTACTTCTTTAAAGAAAAAAATATTGGGACTTCCCTAGTGGCGCAGTGGTTAAGAGTCCGCCAGCCAATGCAGGGGACATGGGTTTGAGCCCTGGTCCAGGAAGATTCCACATGCCACAGAGCACCTAAGCCCGTGCACGACAACTACTGAGCCTGTGCTCTAGAGCCCGCAAGCCACAACTACTGAGCTCACATGCCACAACTACTGAAGCCCACGTGCCTAGAGCCTGTGCTCCACAACAAGAGAAGCTACTGCAATGAGAAGCCATGCACCACAACGAAGAGTAGCCCCAGCTCGCAGCAACTAGAGAAAGCCCGCGCGCAGCAACAAAGACCCGACGCAGCCAAAAATAAAAAATAAAAATAAACAAATAAAAATTTAAAATAAAGTATAAGAAGTAGAAAAATATTTTTAAAAACGATGCCCATTTTCACCATATCTTAGGCTTAGATTTAAGATGAAATACAGACTATGCTCTCAAGAAGTTTAGTTCTTCAAGAAGGTTTAAAAATAGAATCCTCATTTTAAAATATTAAGGGAGCTTACAGCTTACAGCTTAGATTCTGATTACAGAACAAGAGTCGAATCGTTCATCCATGCAACAAACAGATGTTGATCATTACCTGTACCAGGCTCTGTGTCAGATACTAGCAATACCTTAGAGAACAAAATTCAAGGTCCCAGAAAGAAATAGATGGCATACTTGAAACAGATTTAAAGAGTTTAATGAAGGGTCTATTTGTAAAGGATGTGGACAGCATTAGGGGAAACAAGCATCCTGAGTCTAGCAACAGCTAGGAAGAGAAGCCAAGTAGCCAAAATGTATCACCTATAGGCCTAAATCATTAGAGAGAGGAAATAGTGATGAATCCAAGAGCTGTAGGAGAGGACTGCCTGAAAAGCTATGACCTTCGGTAGAAAAAAACAGCTACCACTAAGCCTTTCCTCCTGCCCTCTGATCTCTGCTTAAATGAACTCAATTGGAAGCTGGAGGGCAGGAGAGCCCAGCTGATACAGCTATTAGAAGTCAGCCTCCCAGGACACAGAGCAGGATGAAGAATACACAGTACATCCCTGCTTGTAAAAAGCATGTTGTCTGCTGGCAGAGAGATATTAAATAGCCAAATAAAATAATTTGAGATAATCACAAGTGATCTGAACAATTTAAAGCAAGGATGTGACTGAGGAAGTGAAGGCCCCTCTGAGGGGATGATATTTTTCCTAAGAATTTAAAGACAAGAAGGAGCCAACTGTAAAGATTAGGAGGGGAACATTCTAGGCAGTGGGAATAGCAAATGTCAAGGTCCTCTCGTAGAGGGACTCTTGAAGAGTTTGAGAATTGAGGAAAAGGCCAAGTACTTCTGAAGCACGTTAAGGCAGAGAAAAGTGTAAAAATGAGGTCAGAGTAGTACGTAGTGCCCATATCTTGTGATATGTCAAGGAGGTCGAGGAGGTCATGGCAAGGTGTTTGGGCTCTATTTTTAGTGCAGTGGGAAGCTATTGAATGATTATGTGCAGGGGAGAAACATCATCTTGTTTACATGTTCCAAAGGTCACTTAGGCAATGGATTGAAAACTGATGTTTAAGGGCACAAGAATAGAAGCAGGAAAACCAGTTACTAGGGTATTTCAGATGTCCATTGAAAGTTGATGGTGATTTGGACTAAGATGGTAACATGGGAATTAAAGAGAAGATAATGTACTTTCAGAGGGATTTGAGGTAGAGGATGAAAAAAAAAAAAGAAAAAAGGATGACTCCAGATTTTTTCCACTCATGCATAATGCAAATTTTGTAAGTTATATAAATAATTTGCATTTCCCTAAACATACAATATTCATGCCTACTTCTCTGCCTGCAAATCTGTAGTTTTCTCTTTCAGGAATGTTCCTCCTCTCCTGGTCCATGTATCTAATCTAGATAATTCATTGTTCAAGAATTAGGTCTAGGACTACTTGACTCAAGGAGCTGTCCCTAATACCCTAGACTGAGTTGGCCTTCCCTCTTCAAAGCTTCCCACAAGGGAATTCCCTGGAAGTTCAGTGGTTAGGACTCCACGATTCCACTGCAGGGGACACGGGTTTGATCCCTGATCGGGGAAGTTCCACGTGTCACACGGTGCAGCCAGAAGAAAACACAAACACACACACACACACACACAAAGCAGGTGCACCAGTTATTAAGGTACTGTTTCTCAGCTCTGCTTTGTGATACACTGCAAAGCTTCCCACAGCAACTTCTGCATGCAGCACTTATCACCTTCCTGTTGACTTGACTTTCTCTGCCACTATAGGAACAGAAATTTCTCATGGATAGGGACTATGTTTTATCCATCTTTTAAACTTGTGTGCTCATTATGACTTCTGACACCTGAATGACTTATTAAATGAATGAAATAATGAACTATAAAAAAACAGTTTGGTGGAAAATGAGGTCACTTCAAACTGGAGAGATAAGGATAGCTTTCATGGAGGAGTTGACATTTGAGTTAGATATTGAAACACAGTCAGGATTTGGACATGCAAATATAGGAGAAATGCTATTCTAAAGAATTGTATGAGCAAAGGAGCATAGTGAACCAGAATGTTTGAAAACCAGTTCAGTTTGGCTGGAATATGGGGTCTGCTGTGGGGAAAAATTTTTAAATAGCATGCATCTCTTAGACTAACAGTCTAATGAATCTGTTTTTATTCTACAGACAAGGAAGAGCCACTGAAGTTTTTTTAAAGAAATACATGACAAGGTAAGAGCTTTATAATAGTAGAGTCTAGCTCTAGAAATAGCTGAATACCTGTATTAACTGTCCCACAGATAACAATTATGAACTTTGAAGCAGTATAAAAAACAACAATTAGGGCTTCCCTGGTGGCGCAGTGGTTGAGAGTCCGCCTGCCGATGCAGGGGACACGGGTTCGTGCCCCGGTCCGGGAAGATCCCACATGCTGTGGAGCGGCTGGGCCGCTGAGCCTGCGCGTCCGGAGCCTGTGCTCCGCAACGGGAGAGGCCACAACAGTGAGAGGCCCGCATACCACAAAAAAAAAAACAAAAAACAAACAAAAAAAAAACAATTATATGAAGATACTTGAGAACAGCCAAAAGGAGTCCAAGATGGAAGTGGTTCAACCCTTGAATGAAGGCAATTTCATTGGGTGAGATTTACTTTTATAAAGCTTTTCTTCAGAGGACATTTCTTACTCCAGGTGGTGCAGGGTGGCTGAAATTCATAAAGAAATGAATCTTTCTGACTTGAGGAGTCAGGGAAGGAATTCAGGGATGCCAAAGTGACTGGATATTGAAGAGAAAGCCCTGAAAGGGGGAAACCACAGAGAAAGCCCCAGAATCTCCATATAAACTCTTTTCAAATCCTTGGCTAACCACTTAACTGTGCACACATGGAGGAGACTCCAAATAGCCCAGCAGAGAGCAGCTGTTGAAAGGCTGAACAATTTATTTCAGCTGATGCTGTGCTTCCACAACAAGATCAACATTCTTCTCGACCTTTGTAACAGACCCCAAAATCTCTACAACAAATTATCTTCAATGCTTTGTATGTAATTTAAAAATACTAAAAACTAGGAAAAAAAGGAAAATATGACCTATAGTCCAGACACAAAGTAGTGAAGACAAAGCAAACTCTGAAATGACCCAGATGTCATAATTAGCAGAAAAGGACTTTACAGCAGCTATCATAAATATGTTCAAAGACTTAAGAGAAATTATGACTGTAAAGAGTGAACAGATGTGGAATATCAACAGAAAAACAAAAGCTACTAAAAAAAGAACAAAACGAAAACTCTAGAACTACTACATATAATATCTGGAGTGAAAAATTCCTGAGTGAACTTAAAAACAGATTATAGATTTCGTGGGCTGGGGAGCAGTGCAAATAACTTCAAGATCGATTTGCTAAAAGAAAAAAATAATGAAAAAAATTGAACAGTGCCTTCATGACTATGGAATAATATCAAGAGGTCTACATCCATATAATTGAAGTCCTCCATGGAGAGGACAGAGAATGAGGGAGAAAATATTTGAAGAAATGATAGCCTAAAATTTACAAATGCGTTTAATATATTAACCTACATATCCCAAAATCTCAATGAGCCTTAAGCAGGATAAATATAAAGGAAACTATACCTAAGCACATCACAATCAAACTACTGAAATCCAAACATAAATGGAAAATCTTGAAAGCACCTAAAGTGAAAAGAACATATTACATACAGAAGAAGAAAGCTACAAGTAATGCCTGGCTTCTCATCAGACACATTGGAGACAAACACAGTAGAAGATACATAAGCATGGAAATATTTTTTAAAAAGCAAAAACAAAAAAAATCTATCAAACCAGCATTATATAATCAGTAAAAATAGCCTTTGAAAATGGACTTTTTGAGATGACTGGAAATAAAGAAAAGTTATTACCCAGTAAATCTGCCCTAAAAGAAGTTATTCACGTTGAAGAAAATTGTATCAGATGGAAACTCATAGTTAAAGAGTGAATAGCAATAGAAATTTTAAATATGGGTAAATATAAAAACTATCTGTTTTCTTTCTTCTTCCTTTAGTTTATTTAAAAGAGAACTGAAAATCTAAAGCCTTCCAAGGAGAAGTTTCAGCACGTGAAGATAATAAAGAAAAATCTCAGGGGGACGGCTGTGTACCAGATGTAGAGATAAAAACAGACATAGAGAAAAACTTCCAAACAATCTATTTTTAACCATTTTCTAGACTACTCAGTGGATCCTTTCAATTGGTAGCTTAAGTCGTTGTGGAAATTCTTTTTTTTTTAATCTTTATTGGAGTATAATTGCTTTACAATGGTGTGTTAGTTTCTGCTTTATAACAAAGTGAATCAGTTGTACATATACATATGTTCCCATATCTCTTCCCTCTTGCGTCTCCCTCCCTCCCACCCTCCCTATCCCACCCCTCTAGGTGGTCACAAAGCACCGAGCTGATCTCCCTGTGCTATGCGGCTGCTTCCCACTAGCTACCTATTTTACGTTTGGTAGTGTATATATGTCCATGCCACTCTCTCACTTTGTCCCAGCTTACCCTTCCCCCTCCCCATATCCTCAAGTCAATTCTCTAGTAGGTCTGTATCTTTATTCCTGTCTTACCCCTAGGTTCTTCATGACATTTGTTTTCTTAGATTCCATATATATGTGTTAGCATACTGTATTTGTCTTTCTCTTTCTGACTTACTTCACTCTGTATGACAGACTCTTGGTCAATCCACTTCACTACAAATAACTCAATTTCGTTTCTTTTTATGGCTGAGTAATATTCCATTGTATATATGTGCCATATCTTCTTTATCCATTCATCTGGTGATGGACACTTAGGTTGTTTCCATCTCTGGGCTATTGTAAATAGAGCTGCAGTGAACATTTTGGTACATGACTCTTTTTGAATTATGGTTTTCTCAGGGAATATGCCCAATAGTGGGATTGCTGGGTCATATGGTAGTTCTATGTGTAGTTTTTTGAGGAACCTCCATACTGTTTTCCATAGTGGCTGTAGCAATTCACATTCCCACCAGCAGTGCAAGAGTGTTCCCTTTTCTCCATACCCTCTCCAGCATTTATTGTTTCTCGATTTTTTGATGATGGCCATTCTGACCAGTGTGAGATGATATCTCACTGTAGTTTTGACTTGCATTTCTCTAATGATTAACGATGTTGAGCATTCTTTCATGTGTTTGTTGGCAGTCTGTGTATCTTCTTTGGAGAAATGTCTATTTAGGTCTTCTGCCCATTTTTGGATTGGGTTGTTTGTTTTTTTGTTATTGAGCTGCATGAGCTGCTTGTAAATTTTGGAGATTAATCCTTTGTCAGTTGCTTCATTTGCAAATATTTTCTCCCATTCTGAGGGTTGTCTTTTGGTCTTGTTTATGGTCTTTTGCTGTGCAAAAGCTTTGAAATTTCATTAGGTCCCATTTGTTTATTTTTATTTCCATTTCCCTAGGAGGTGAGTCAAAAAGGATCTTGCTGTGATTTACGTCATAGAGTGTTCTGCCTATGTTTTCCTCTAAGAGTTTAATGGTTTCTGGCCTTACATTTAGGTCTTTAATCCATTTTGAGCTTATTTTTGTGTATGGTGTTAGGGAGTGTTCTAATCTCATACTTTTACATGTACCTGTCCAGTTTTCCCAGCACCACTTATTGAAGAGACTGTCCTTTCTCCACTGTACATTCCTGCCTCCTTTATCAAAGATAAGGTGAACATATGTGCGTGGGTTTATCTCTGGGCTTTCTATCCTGTTCCATTGATCTATATGTCTGATTTTGTGCCAGTACCATACTGTCTTGATTACTGTAGTTTTGTAGTATAGTCTGAAGTCAGGTAGCCTGATTCCTCCAGCTCCATTTTTCGTTCTCAAGATTGCTTTGGCTATTCGGGGTCTTTGGTGTTTCCATACAAATTGTGAAATTTTTTGTTCTAGTTCTGTGAAAAATGCCAGTGGTAGTTTGATAGGGATTGCATTGAATCTGTAGATTGCTTTGGGTAGTAGAGTCATTTTCACAATGTTGATTCTTCCAATCCAAGAACATGGTATATCTCTCCATCTATTTGTATCATTTTAATTTCTTTCATCAGTGTCTTATAATTTTCTGCATACAGGTCTTTTGTCTCCTTAGGTAGGTTTATTCCTAGATATTTTATTCTCTTTGTTGCAATGGTAAATGGGAGTGTTTTCTTGATTTCACTTTCAGATTTTTCATTAGTGTATACGAATGCGAGAGATTTCTGTGCATTAATTTTGTATTCTGCTACTTTACCGAATTCATTGATTAGCCCTAGTAGTTTTCTGGCAGCATCTTTAGGATTCTCTATGACAGCTTTACTTCTTCTTTTCTGATTTGGATTCCTTTTATTTCCTTTTCTTCTCTGATTGCTGTGGCTAAAGCTTCCAAAACTATGTTGAATAAGAGTGGTAAGAGTGGGCAACATTGTCTTGTTCCTGATCTTAGTGGAAATGCTTTCAGTTTTTCACCATTCAGGACGATGTTGGCTGTGAGTTTTTCATATATGGCCTTTATTGTGTCGAGGAAAGTTCCCTCTATGCCTACTTTCTGCAGGGTTTTTATCATAAATGGGTGTTGAATTTTGTCGAAAGCTTTCTCTGCATCTATTGAGA